>NW_028301714.1:74160544-75426930 GCF_037042655.1 Diuraphis noxia
TTTTATCGTTAAGTTCACATTATTTTACATCTAAAACACGTGTTTACAATACATTTGGGTGAATACAAAAAATAGAAAAAAAATTTGGTAAAAAATGGTGATAATTCCGCTAAATATCGTTTAAAGCCATTTGTATTGAACTAATCATACTTTTTATATTTTTATCGTTAAGTTCACATTATTTTACATCTAAAACACGTCTTTACAATACATTTGGGTGAATATAAAAGGTCGTAAAAAAATTTTGAAATACAGGTGATGAATCCGCTAAATATCGTCTTAAGTCATTTCTATTAAACTAATCATACTTTTTATATTTTTAACGTTAAGTTCACATTATTTTACATCTAAAACACGTGTTTACAATACATTTGGGTGAATACAAAAAATAGAAAAAAAATTTGGTAAAAAATGGTGATAATTCCGCTAAATATCGTTTAAAGTCATTTGTATTGAACTAATCATACTTTTTATATTTTTATTGTTAAGTTCACATTATTTTACATCTAAAACACGTATTTACAATACATTTGGGTGAATACAAAAAATAGAAAAAAAATTTGGGAAAAAATTTGGTAAAAAATGGTGATAATTCCGCTAAATATCGTTTAAAGTCATTTGTATTGAACTAATCATACTTTTTATATTTTTATCGTTAAGTTCACATTATTTTACATCTAAAACACGTCTTTACAATACATTTGGGTGAATATAAAAGGTCGTAAAAAAATTTTGAAATACAGGTGATGAATCCGCTAAATATCGTCTTAAGTCATTTCTATTAAACTAATCATACTTTTTATATTTTTAACGTTACGTTCACATTATTTTACATCTAAAACACGTGTTTACAATACATTTGGGTGAATACAAAAAATAGGAAAAAAATTTGGTAAAAAATGGTGATAATTCCGCTAAATATCGTTTAAAGTCATTTGTATTGAACTAATCATACTTTTTATATTTTTATCGTTAAGTTCACATAATTTTACATCTAAAACACGTCTTTACAATACATTTGGGTGAATATAAAAGGTCGTAAAAAAATTTTGAAATACAGGTGATGAATCCGCTAAATATCGTCTTAAGTCATTTCTATTAAACTAATCATACTTTTTATATTTTTAACGTTAAGTTCACATTATTTTACATCTAAAACACGTCTTTACAATACATTTGGGTGAATATAAAAGGTCGTAAAAAATTTTTGAAATACAGGTGATGAATCCGCTAAATATCGTCTTAAGTCATTTCTATTAAACTAATCATACTTTTTATATTTTTAACGTTAAGTTCACATTATTTTTTTTCATCTAAAATACGTGTTTACAATACATTTGGGTGAATACAAAAAATAGAAAAAATATTTGGTAAAAAATGGTGATAATTCCGCTAAATATCGTTTAAAGTCATTTGTATTGAACTAATCATACTTTTTATATTTTTATCGTTAAGTTCACATAAATTTTCATCAAAACACGTCTTTACAATACATTTGGGTGAATATAAAAGGTCGTAAAAAAATTTTGAAATACAGGTGATGAATCCGCTAAATATCGTCTTAAGTCATTTCTATTAAACTAATCATACTTTTTATATTTTTAACGTTAAGTTCACATTATTTTACATCTAAAACACGTGTTTACAATACATTTGGGTGAATACAAAAAATAGAAAAAAAATTTGGTAAAAAATGGTGATAATTCCGCTAAATATCGTTTAAAGTCATTTGTATTGAACTAATCATACTTTTTATATTTTTATCGTTAAGTTCACATTATTTTACATCTAAATCACGTCTTTACAATACATTTGGGTGAATATAAAAGGTCGTAAAAAAATTTTGAAATACAGGTGATGAATCCGCTAAATATCGTCTTAAGTCATTTCTATTAAACTAATCATACTTTTTATATTTTTAACGTTAAGTTCACATTATTTTACATCTAAAACACGTCTTTACAATACATTTGGGTGAATATAAAAGGTCGTAAAAAATTTTTGAAATACAGGTGATGAATCCGCTAAATATCGTCTTAAGTCATTTCTATTAAACTAATCATACTTTTTATATTTTTAACGTTAAGTTCACATTATTTTACATCTAAAACACGTATTTACAATACATTTGGGTGAATACAAAAAATAGAAAAAAAATTTGGGAAAAAATTGGGTAAAAAATGGTGATAATTCCGCTAAATATCGTTTAAAGTCATTTGTATTGAACTAATCATACTTTTTATATTTTTATCGTTAAGTTCACATAATTTTACATCTAAAACACGTATTTACAATACATTTGGGTGAATACAAAAAATAGAAAAAAAATTTGGGAAAAAATTGGGTAAAAAATGGTGATAATTCCGCTAAATATCGTTTAAAGTCATTTGTATTGAACTAATCATACTTTTTATATTTTTATCGTTAAGTTCACATAATTTTACATCTAAAACACGTCTTTACAATACATTTGGGTGAATATAAAAGGTCGTAAAAAAATTTTGAAATACAGGTGATGAATCCGCTAAATATCGTCTTAAGTCATTTCTATTAAACTAATCATACTTTTTATATTTTTAACGTTAAGTTCACATTATTTTAAATCTAAAACACGTGTTTACAATACATTTGGGTGAATACAAAAAATAGAAAAAAAATTTGGTAAGAAATGGTGATAATTCCGCTAAATATCGTTTAAAGTCATTTGTATTGAACTAATCATACTTTTTATATTTTTATCGTTAAGTTCACATTATTTTACATCTAAAACACGTGTTTACAATACATTTGGGTGAATACAAAAAATAGAAAAAAAATTTGGTAAAAAATGGTGATAATTCCGCTAAATATCGTTTAAAGCCATTTGTATTGAACTAATCATACTTTTTATATTTTTATCGTTAAGTTCACATTATTTTACATCTAAAACACGTCTTTACAATACATTTGGGTGAATATAAAAGGTCGTAAAAAAATTTTGAAATACAGGTGATGAATCCGCTAAATATCGTCTTAAGTCATTTCTATTAAACTAATCATACTTTTTATATTTTTAACGTTAAGTTCACATTATTTTACATCTAAAACACGTGTTTACAATACATTTGGGTGAATACAAAAAATAGAAAAAAAATTTGGGAAAAAATTGGGTAAAAAATGGTGATAATTCCGCTAAATATCGTTTAAAGTCATTTGTATTGAACTAATCATACTTTTTATATTTTTATCGTTAAGTTCACATTATTTTACATCTAAAACACGTCTTTACAATACATTTGGGTGAATATAAAAGGTCGTAAAAAAATTTTGAAATACAGGTGATGAATCCGCTAAATATCGTCTTAAGTCATTTCTATTAAACTAATCATACTTTTTATATTTTTAACGTTACGTTCACATTATTTTACATCTAAAACACGTGTTTACAATACATTTGGGTGAATACAAAAAATAGGAAAAAAATTTGGTAAAAAATGGTGATAATTCCGCTAAATATCGTTTAAAGTCATTTGTATTGAACTAATCATACTTTTTATATTTTTATCGTTAAGTTCACATAATTTTACATCTAAAACACGTCTTTACAATACATTTGGGTGAATATAAAAGGTCGTAAAAAAATTTTGAAATACAGGTGATGAATCCGCTAAATATCGTCTTAAGTCATTTCTATTAAACTAATCATACTTTTTATATTTTTAACGTTAAGTTCACATTATTTTACATCTAAAACACGTCTTTACAATACATTTGGGTGAATATAAAAGGTCGTAAAAAATTTTTGAAATACAGGTGATGAATCCGCTAAATATCGTCTTAAGTCATTTCTATTAAACTAATCATACTTTTTATATTTTTAACGTTAAGTTCACATTATTTTTTTTCATCTAAAATACGTGTTTACAATACATTTGGGTGAATACAAAAAATAGAAAAAATATTTGGTAAAAAATGGTGATAATTCCGCTAAATATCGTTTAAAGTCATTTGTATTGAACTAATCATACTTTTTATATTTTTATCGTTAAGTTCACATAAATTTTCATCAAAACACGTCTTTACAATACATTTGGGTGAATATAAAAGGTCGTAAAAAAATTTTGAAATACAGGTGATGAATCCGCTAAATATCGTCTTAAGTCATTTCTATTAAACTAATCATACTTTTTATATTTTTAACGTTAAGTTCACATTATTTTACATCTAAAACACGTGTTTACAATATATTTGGGTGAATACAAAAAATAGAAAAAAAATTTGGTAAAAAATGGTGATAATTCCGCTAAATATCGTTTAAAGTCATTTGTATTGAACTAATCATACTTTTTATATTTTTATCGTTAAGTTCACATTATTTTACATCTAAATCACGTCTTTACAATACATTTGGGTGAATATAAAAGGTCGTAAAAAAATTTTGAAATACAGGTGATGAATCCGCTAAATATCGTCTTAAGTCATTTCTATTAAACTAATCATACTTTTTATATTTTTAACGTTAAGTTCACATTATTTTACATCTAAAACACGTCTTTACAATACATTTGGGTGAATATAAAAGGTCGTAAAAAATTTTTGAAATACAGGTGATGAATCCGCTAAATATCGTCTTAAGTCATTTCTATTAAACTAATCATACTTTTTATATTTTTAACGTTAAGTTCACATTATTTTACATCTAAAATACGTGTTTACAATACATTTGGGTGAATACAAAAAATAGAAAAAATATTTGGTAAAAAATGGTGATAATTCCGCTAAATATCGTTTAAAGTCATTTGTATTGAACTAATCATACTTTTTATATTTTTATCGTTAAGTTCACATAAATTTTCATCAAAACACGTCTTTACAATACATTTGGGTGAATATAAAAGGTCGTAAAAAAATTTTGAAATACAGGTGATGAATCCGCTAAATATCGTCTTAAGTCATTTCTATTAAACTAATCATACTTTTTATATTTTTAACGTTAAGTTCACATTATTTTACATCTAAAACACGTGTTTACAATATATTTGGGTGAATACAAAAAATAGAAAAAAAATTTGGTAAAAAATGGTGATAATTCCGCTAAATATCGTTTAAAGTCATTTGTATTGAACTAATCATACTTTTTATATTTTTATCGTTAAGTTCACATTATTTTACATCTAAATCACGTCTTTACAATACATTTGGGTGAATATAAAAGGTCGTAAAAAAATTTTGAAATACAGGTGATGAATCCGCTAAATATCGTCTTAAGTCATTTCTATTAAACTAATCATACTTTTTATATTTTTAACGTTAAGTTCACATTATTTTACATCTAAAACACGTCTTTACAATACATTTGGGTGAATATAAAAGGTCGTAAAAAATTTTTGAAATACAGGTGATGAATCCGCTAAATATCGTCTTAATTCATTTCTATTAAACTAATCATACTTTTTATATTTTTAACGTTAAGTTCACATTATTTTACATCTAAAACACGTATTTACAATACATTTGGGTGAATACAAAAAATAGAAAAAAAATTTGGGAAAAAATTGGGTAAAAAATGGTGATAATTCCGCTAAATATCGTTTAAAGTCATTTGTATTGAACTAATCATACTTTTTATATTTTTATCATTAAGTTCACATAATTTTACATCTAAAACACGTCTTTACAATACATTTGGGTGAATATAAAAGGTCGTAAAAAAATTTTGAAATACAGGTGATGAATCCGCTAAATATCGTCTTAAGTCATTTCTATTAAACTAATCATACTTTTTATATTTTTAACGTTAAGTTCACATTATTTTACATCTAAAACACGTCTTTACAATACATTTGGGTGAATATAAAAGGTCGTAAAAAATTTTTGAAATACAGGTGATGAATCCGCTAAATATCGTCTTAAGTCATTTCTATTAAACTAATCATACTTTTTATATTTTTAACGTTAAGTTCACATTATTTTACATCTAAAACACGTATTTACAATACATTTGGGTGAATACAAAAAATAGAAAAAAAATTTGGTAAAAAATGGTGATAATTCCGCTAAATATCGTTTAAAGTCATTTGTATTGAACTAATCATACTTTTTATATTTTTATCGTTAAGTTCACATTATTTTACATCTAAATCACGTCTTTACAATACATTTGGGTGAATATAAAAGGTCGTAAAAAAATTTTGAAATACAGGTGATGAATCCGCTAAATATCGTCTTAAGTCATTTCTATTAAACTAATCATACTTTTTATATTTTTAACGTTAAGTTCACATTATTTTACATCTAAAACACGTGTTTACAATACATTTGGGTGAATACAATAAATAGAAAAAAAGTTGGTAAAAAATGGTGATAATTCCGCTAAATATCGTTTAAAGTCATTTGTATTGAACTAATCATACTTTTTATATTTTTATCGTTAAGTTCACATAATTTTACATCAAAACACGTCTTTACAATACATTTGGGTGAATATAAAAGGTCGTAAAAAAATTTTGAAATACAGGTGATGAATCCGCTAAATATCGTCTTAAGTCATTTCTATTAAACTAATCATACTTTTTATATTTTTAACGTTAAGTTCACATTATTTTACATCTAAAACACGTGTTTACAATACATTTGGGTGAATACAAAAAATAGAAAAAAAATTTGGTAAAAAATGGTGATAATTCCGCTAAATATCGTTTAAAGTCATTTGTATTGAACTAATCATACTTTTTATATTTTTATCGTTAAGTTCACATTATTTTACATCTAAATCACGTCTTTACAATACATTTGGGTGAATATAAAAGGTCGTAAAAAAATTTTGAAATACAGGTGATGAATCCGCTAAATATCGTCTTAAGTCATTTCTATTAAACTAATCATACTTTTTATATTTTTAACGTTAAGTTCACATTATTTTACATCTAAAACACGTCTTTACAATACATTTGGGTGAATATAAAAGTTCGTAAAAAATTTTTGAAATACAGGTGATGAATCCGCTAAATATCGTCTTAAGTCATTTCTATTAAACTAATCATACTTTTTATATTTTTAACGTTAAGTTCACATTATTTTACATCTAAAACACGTATTTACAATACATTTGGGTGAATACAACAAATAGAAAAAAAATTTGGGAAAAAATTGGGTAAAAAATGGTGATAATTCCGCTAAATATCGTTTAAAGTCATTTGTATTGAACTAATCATACTTTTTATATTTTTATCGTTAAGTTCACATAATTTTACATCTAAAACACGTCTTTACAATACATTTGGGTGAATATAAAAGGTCGTAAAAAAATTTTGAAATACAGGTGATGAATCCGCTAAATATCGTCTTAAGTCATTTCTATTAAACTAATCATACTTTTTATATTTTTAACGTTAAGTTCACATTATTTTACATCTAAAACACGTGTTTACAATACATTTGGGTGAATACAAAAAATAGAAAAAAAATTTGGTAAAAAATGGTGATAATTCCGCTAAATATCGTTTAAAGTCATTTGTATTGAACTAATCATACTTTTTATATTTTTATCGTTAAGTTCACATTATTTTACATCTAAATCACGTCTTTACAATACATTTGGGTGAATATAAAAGGTCGTAAAAAAATTTTGAAATACAGGTGATGAATCCGCTAAATATCGTCTTAAGTCATTTCTATTAAACTAATCATACTTTTTATATTTTTAACGTTAAGTTCACATTATTTTACATCTAAAACACGTGTTTACAATACATTTGGGTGAATACAAAAAATAGAAAAAAAATTTGGTAAAAAATGGTGATAATTCCGCTAAATATCGTTTAAAGTCATTTGTATTGAACTAATCATACTTTTTATATTTTTATTGTTAAGTTCACATTATTTTACATCTAAAACACGTATTTACAATACATTTGGGTGAATACAAAAAATAGAAAAAAAATTTGGGAAAAAATTTGGTAAAAAATGGTGATAATTCCGCTAAATATCGTTTAAAGCCATTTGTATTGAACTAATCATACTTTTTATATTTTTATCGTTAAGTTCACATTATTTTACATCTAAAACACGTCTTTACAATACATTTGGGTGAATATAAAAGGTCGTAAAAAAATTTTGAAATACAGGTGATGAATCCGCTAAATATCGTCTTAAGTCATTTCTATTAAACTAATCATACTTTTTATATTTTTAACGTTACGTTCACATTATTTTACATCTAAAACACGTGTTTACAATACATTTGGGTGAATACAAAAAATAGGAAAAAAATTTGGTAAAAAATGGTGATAATTCCGCTAAATATCGTTTAAAGTCATTTGTATTGAACTAATCATACTTTTTATATTTTTATCGTTAAGTTCACATTATTTTACATCTAAATCACGTCTTTACAATACATTTGGGTGAATATAAAAGGTCGTAAAAAAATTTTGAAATACAGGTGATGAATCCGCTAAATATCGTCTTAAGTCATTTCTATTAAACTAATCATACTTTTTATATTTTAACGTTAAGTTCACATTATTTTACATCTAAAACACGTATTTACAATACATTTGGGTGAATACAAAAAATAGAAAAAAAATTTGGGAAAAAATTGGGTAAAAAATGGTGATAATTCCGCTAAATATCGTTTAAACTCATTTGTATTGAACTAATCATACATTTTATATTTTTATCGTTAAGTTCACATAATTTTACATCTAAAACACGTCTTTACAATACATTTGGGTGAATATAAAAGGTCGTAAAAAAATTTTGAAATACAGGTGATGAATCCGCTAAATATCGTCTTAAGTCATTTCTATTAAACTAATCATACTTTTTATATTTTTAACGTTAAGTTCACATTATTTTACATCTAAAACACGTGTTTACAATACATTTGGGTGAATACAAAAAATAGAAAAAAAATTTGGTAAAAAATGGTGATAATTCCGCTAAATATCGTTTAAAGTCATTTGTATTGAACTAATCATACTTTTTATATTTTTAACGTTAAGTTCACATTATTTTACATCTAAAACACGTCTTTACAATACATTTGGGTGAATACAAATAATAGAAAAAAAATTTGGTAAAAAATGGTGATAATTCCGCTAAATATCGTTTAAAGTCATTTGTATTGAACTAATCATACTTTTTATATTTTTATTGTTAAGTTCACATTATTTTACATCTAAAACACGTATTTACAATACATTTGGGTGAATACAAAAAATAGAAAAAAAATTTGGGAAAAAATTTGGTAAAAAATGGTGATAATTCCGCTAAATATCGTTTAAAGCCATTTGTATTGAACTAATCATACTTTTTATATTTTTATCGTTAAGTTCACATTATTTTACATCTAAAACACGTCTTTACAATACATTTGGGTGAATATAAAAGGTCGTAAAAAAATTTTGAAATACAGGTGATGAATCCGCTAAATATCGTCTTAAGTCATTTCTATTAAACTAATCATACTTTTTATATTTTTAACGTTACGTTCACATTATTTTACATCTAAAACACGTGTTTACAATACATTTGGGTGAATACAAAAAATAGGAAAAAAATTTGGTAAAAAATGGTGATAATTCCGCTAAATATCGTTTAAAGTCATTTGTATTGAACTAATCATACTTTTTATATTTTTATCGTTAAGTTCACATTATTTTACATCTAAATCACGTCTTTACAATACATTTGGGTGAATATAAAAGGTCGTAAAAAAATTTTGAAATACAGGTGATGAATCCGCTAAATATCGTCTTAAGTCATTTCTATTAAACTAATCATACTTTTTATATTTTTAACGTTAAGTTCACATTATTTTACATCTAAAACACGTGTTTACAATACATTTGGGTGAATACAAAAAATAGAAAAAAAATTTGGTAAAAAATGGTGATAATTCCGCTAAATATCGTTTAAAGTCATTTGTATTGAACTAATCATACTTTTTATATTTTTATTGTTAAGTTCACATTATTTTACATCTAAAACACGTATTTACAATACATTTGGGTGAATACAAAAAATAGAAAAAAATTTGGGAAAAAATTTGGTAAAAAATGGTGATAATTCCGCTAAATATCGTTTAAAGTCATTTGTATTGAACTAATCATACTTTTTATATTTTTATCGTTAAGTTCACATTATTTTACATCTAAAACACGTCTTTACAATACATTTGGGTGAATATAAAAGGTCGTAAAAAAATTTTGAAATACAGGTGATGAATCCGCTAAATATCGTCTTAAGTCATTTCTATTAAACTAATCATACTTTTTATATTTTTAACGTTACGTTCACATTATTTTACATCTAAAACACGTGTTTACAATACATTTGGGTGAATACAAAAAATAGAAAAAAAATTTGGTAAAAAATGGTGATAATTCCGCTAAATATCGTTTAAGGTCATTTGTATTGAACTAATCATACTTTTTATATTTTTATCGTTAAGTTCACATTATTTTACATCTAAATCACGTCTTTACAATACATTTGGGTGAATATAAAAGGTCGTAAAAAAATTTTGAAATACAGGTGATGAATCCGCTAAATATCGTCTTAAGTCATTTCTATTAAACTAATCATACTTTTTATATTTTTAACGTTAAGTTCACATTATTTTACATCTAAAACACGTGTTTACAATACATTTGGGTGAATATAAAAGGTCGTAAAAAATTTTTGAAATACAGGTGATGAATCCGCTAAATATCGTCTTAAGTCATTTCTATTAAACTAATCATACTTTTTATATTTTTAACGTTAAGTTCACATTATTTTACATCTGCAACACGTATTTACAATACATTTGGGTGAATACAAAAAATAGAAAAAAAATTTGGGAAAAAATTGGGTAAAAAATGGTGATAATTCCGCTAAATATCGTTTAAAGTCATTTGTATTGAACTAATCATACTTTTTATATTTTTATCGTTATGTTCACATTATTTTACATCTAAAACACGTCTTTACAATACATTTGGGTGAATATAAAAGGTCGTAAAAAAATTTTGAAATACAGGTGATGAATCCGCTAAATATCGTCTTAAGTCATTTCTATTAAACTAATCATACTATTTATATTTTTAACGTTAAGTTCACATTATTTTACATCTAAAACACGTGTTTACAATACATTTGGGTGAATACAAAAAATAGGAAAAAAATTTGGGAAAAAATTGGGTAAAAAATGGTGATAATTCCGCTAAATATCGTTTAAAGTCATTTGTATTGAACTAATCATACTTTTTATATTTTTATCGTTAAGTTCACATTATTTTACATCTAAAACACGTCTTTACAATACATTTGGGTGAATATAAAAGGTCGTAAAAAAATTTTGAAATACAGGTGATGAATCCGCTAAATATCGTCTTAAGTCATTTCTATTAAACTAATCATACTTTTTATATTTTTAACGTTAAGTTCACATTATTTTACATCTAAAACACGTGTTTACAATACATTTGGGTGAATACAAAAAATAGAAAAAAAATTTGGTAAAAAATGGTGATAATTCCGCTAAATATCGTTTAAAGTCATTTGTATTGAAATAATCATACTTTTTATATTTTAATCGTTAAGTTCACATTATCTTACATCTAAAACACGTATTTACAATACATTTGGTTGAATACAAAAAATAGAAAAAAAATTTGGGAAAAAATTTGGGAAAAAATTTGGTAAAAAATGGTGATAATTCCGCTAAATATCGTTTAAAGTCATTTGTATTGAACTAATCATACTTTTTATATTTTTATCGTTAAGTTCAAATTATTTTACATCTAAAACACGTATTTACAATACATTTGGGTGAATACAAAAAATAGAAAAAAAATTTGGGAAAAAATTTGGTAAAAAATGGTGATAATTCCGCTAAATATCGTTTAAAGTCATTTGTATTGAACTAATCATACTTTTTATATTTTTATCGTTAAGTTCACATTATTTTACATCTAAAACACGTCTTTACAATACATTTGGGTGAATATAAAAGGTCGTAAAAAAATTTTGAAATACAGGTGATGAATCCGCTAAATAACGTCTTAAGTCATTTCTATTAAACTAATCATACATTTTATATTTTTAACGTTAAGTTCACTTTATTTTACATCTAAAACACGTGTTTACAATACATTTGGGTGAATACAAAAAATAGAAAAAAAATTTGGTAAAAAATGGTGATAATTCCGCTAAATATCGTTTAAAGTCATTTGTATTGAACTAATCATACTTTTTATATTTTTATCGTTAAGTTCACATTATTTTACATCTAAAACACGTATTTACAATACGTTTGGGTGAATACAAAAAATAGAAAAAAAATTTGGGAAAAAATTTGGGAAAAAATTTGGTAAAAAATGGCGATAATTCCGCTAAATATCGTTTAAAGTCATTTGTATTGAACTAATCATACTTTTTATATTTTTATCGTTAAGTTCACATTATTTTACATCTAAAGCACGTCTTTACAATACATTTGGGTGAATATAAAAGGTCGTAAAAAAATTTTGAAATACAGGTGATGAATCCGCTAAATATCGTCTTAAGTCATTTCTATTAAACTAATCATACTTTTTATATTTTAAACGTTACGTTCACATTATTTTACATCTAAAACACGTGTTTACAATACATTTGGGTGAATACAAAAAATAGGAAAAAAATTGGGTAAAAAATGGTGATAATTCCGCTAAATATCGTTTAAAGTCATTTGTATTGAACTAATCATACTTTTTATATTTTTATCGTTAAGTTCACATAATTTTACATCTAAAACACGTCTTTACAATACATTTGGGTGAATATAAAAGGTCGTAAAAAAATTTTGAAATACAGGTGATGAATCCGCTAAATATCGTCTTAAGTCATTTCTATTAAACTAATCATACTTTTTATATTTTTAACGTTAAGTTCACATTATTTTACATCTAAAACACGTGTTTACAATACATTTGGGTGAATACAAAAAATAGAAAAAAAATTTGGTAAAAAATGGTGATAATTCCGCTAAATATCGTTTAAAGTCATTTGTATTGAACTAATCATACTTTTTATATTTTTATCGTTAAGTTCACATTATTTTACATCTAAATCACGTCTTTACAATACATTTGGGTGAATATAAAAGGTCGTAAAAAAATTTTGAAATACAGGTGATGAATCCGCTAAATATCGTCTTAAGTCATTTCTATTAAACTAATCATACTTTTTATATTTTTAACGTTAAGTTCACATTATTTTACATCTAAAACACGTGTTTACAATACATTTGGGTGAATATAAAAGGTCGTAAAAAATTTTTGAAATACAGGTGATGAATCCGCTAAATATCGTCTTAAGTCATTTCTATTAAACTAATCATACTATTTATATTTTTAACGTTAATTTCACATTATTTTACATCTAAAACACGTGTTTACAATACATTTGGGTGAATACAAAAAATAGGAAAAAAATTTGGGAAAAAATTTGGTAAAAAATGGTGATAATTCCGCTAAATATCGTTTAAAGTCATTTGTATTGAACTAATCATACTTTTTATATTTTTATCGTTAAGTTCACATTATTTTACATCTAAAACACGTCTTTACAATACATTTGGGTGAATATAAAAGGTCGTAAAAAAATTTTGAAATACAGGTGATGAATCCGCTAAATAACGTCTTAAGTCATTTCTATTAAACTAATCATACATTTTATATTTTTAACGTTAAGTTCACTTTATTTTACATCTAAAACACGTGTTTACAATACATTTGGGTGAATACAAAAAATAGAAAAAAAATTTGGTAAAAAATGGTGATAATTCCGCTAAATATCGTTTAAAGTCATTTGTATTGAACTAATCATACTTTTTATATTTTTATCGTTAAGTTCACATTATTTTACATCTAAAACACGTATTTACAATACGTTTGGGTGAATACAAAAAATAGAAAAAAAATTTGGGAAAAAATTTGGGAAAAAATTTGGTAAAAAATGGCGATAATTCCGCTAAATATCGTTTAAAGTCATTTGTATTGAACTAATCATACTTTTTATATTTTTATCGTTAAGTTCACATTATTTTACATCTAAAGCACGTCTTTACAATACATTTGGGTGAATATAAAAGGTCGTAAAAAAATTTTGAAATACAGGTGATGAATCCGCTAAATATCGTCTTAAGTCATTTCTATTAAACTAATCATACTTTTTATATTTTTAACGTTACGTTCACATTATTTTACATCTAAAACACGTGTTTACAATACATTTGGGTGAATACAAAAAATAGGAAAAAAATTGGGTAAAAAATGGTGATAATTCCGCTAAATATCGTTTAAAGTCATTTGTATTGAACTAATCATACTTTTTATATTTTTATCGTTAAGTTCACATAATTTTACATCTAAAACACGTCTTTACAATACATTTGGGTGAATATAAAAGGTCGTAAAAAAATTTTGAAATGCAGGTGATGAATCCGCTAAATATCGTCTTAAGTCATTTCTATTAAACTAATCATACTTTTTATATTTTTAACGTTAAGTTCACATTATTTTACATCTAAAACACGTGTTTACAATACATTTGGGTGAATACAAAAAATAGAAAAAAAATTTGGTAAAAAATGGTGATAATTCCGCTAAATATCGTTTAAAGTCATTTGTATTGAACTAATCATACTTTTTATATTTTTATCGTTAAGTTCACATTATTTTACATCTAAATCACGTCTTTACAATACATTTGGGTGAATATAAAAGGTCGTAAAAAAATTTTGAAATACAGGTGATGAATCCGCTAAATATCGTCTTAAGTCATTTCTATTAAACTAATCATACTTTTTATATTTTTAACGTTAAGTTCACATTATTTTACATCTAAAACACGTGTTTACAATACATTTGGGTGAATATAAAAGGTCGTAAAAAATTTTTGAAATACAGGTGATGAATCCGCTAAATATCGTCTTAAGTCATTTCTATTAAACTAATCATACTATTTATATTTTTAACGTTAATTTCACATTATTTTACATCTAAAACACGTGTTTACAATACATTTGGGTGAATACAAAAAATAGGAAAAAAATTTGGGAAAAAATTTGGTAAAAAATGGTGATAATTCCGCTAAATATCGTTTAAAGTCATTTGTATTGAACTAATCATACTTTTTATATTTTTATCGTTAAGTTCACATTATTTTACATCTAAAACACGTCTTTACAATACATTTGGGTGAATATAAAAGGTCGTAAAAAAATTTTGAAATACAGGTGATGAATCCGCTAAATATCGTCTTAAGTCATTTCTATTAAACTAATCATACTTTTTATATTTTTAACGTTAAGGTCACATTATTTTACATCTAAAACACGTGTTTACAATACATTTGGGTGAATACAAAAAATAGAAAAAAAATTTGGTAAAAAATGGTGATAATTCCGCTAAATATCGTTTAAAGTCATTTGTATTGAAATAATCATACTTTTTATATTTTAATCGTTAAGTTCACATTATCTTACATCTAAAACACGTATTTACAATACATTTGGTTGAATACAAAAAATAGAAAAAAAATTTGGGAAAAAATTTGGGAAAAAATTTGGTAAAAAATGGTGATAATTCCGCTAAATATCGTTTAAAGTCATTTGTATTGAACTAATCATACTTTTTATATTTTTATCGTTAAGTTCAAATTATTTTACATCTAAAACACGTATTTACAATACATTTGGGTGAATACAAAAAATAGAAAAAAAATTTGGGAAAAAATTTGGTAAAAAATGGTGATAATTCCGCTAAATATCGTTTAAAGTCATTTGTATTGAACTAATCATACTTTTTATATTTTTATCGTTAAGTTCACATTATTTTACATCTAAAACACGTCTTTACAATACATTTGGGTGAATATAAAAGGTCGTAAAAAAATTTTGAAATACAGGTGATGAATCCGCTAAATAACGTCTTAAGTCATTTCTATTAAACTAATCATACATTTTATATTTTTAACGTTAAGTTCACTTTATTTTACATCTAAAACACGTGTTTACAATACATTTGGGTGAATACAAAAAATAGAAAAAAAATTTGGTAAAAAATGGTGATAATTCCGCTAAATATCGTTTAAAGTCATTTGTATTGAACTAATCATACTTTTTATATTTTTATCGTTAAGTTCACATTATTTTACATCTAAAACACGTATTTACAATACGTTTGGGTGAATACAAAAAATAGAAAAAAAATTTGGGAAAAAATTTGGGAAAAAATTTGGTAAAAAATGGCGATAATTCCGCTAAATATCGTTTAAAGTCATTTGTATTGAACTAATCATACTTTTTATATTTATATCGTTAAGTTCACATTATTTTACATCTAAAGCACGTCTTTACAATACATTTGGGTGAATATAAAAGGTCGTAAAAAAATTTTGAAATACAGGTGATGAATCCGCTAAATATCGTCTTAAGTCATTTCTATTAAACTAATCATACTTTTTATATTTTTAACGTTACGTTCACATTATTTTACATCTAAAACACGTGTTTACAATACATTTGGGTGAATACAAAAAATAGGAAAAAAATTGGGTAAAAAATGGTGATAATTCCGCTAAATATCGTTTAAAGTCATTTGTATTGAACTAATCATACTTTTTATATTTTTATCGTTAAGTTCACATAATTTTACATCTAAAACACGTCTTTACAATACATTTGGGTGAATATAAAAGGTCGTAAAAAAATTTTGAAATACAGGTGATGAATCCGCTAAATATCGTCTTAAGTCATTTCTATTAAACTAATCATACTTTTTATATTTTTAACGTTAAGTTCACATTATTTTACATCTAAAACACGTGTTTACAATACATTTGGGTGAATACAAAAAATAGAAAAAAAATTTGGTAAAAAATGGTGATAATTCCGCTAAATATCGTTTAAAGTCATTTGTATTGAACTAATCATACTTTTTATATTTTTATCGTTAAGTTCACATTATTTTACATCTAAATCACGTCTTTACAATACATTTGGGTGAATATAAAAGGTCGTAAAAAAATTTTGAAATACAGGTGATGAATCCGCTAAATATCGTCTTAAGTCATTTCTATTAAACTAATCATACTTTTTATATTTTTAACGTTAAGTTCACATTATTTTACATCTAAAACACGTGTTTACAATACATTTGGGTGAATATAAAAGGTCGTAAAAAATTTTTGAAATACAGGTGATGAATCCGCTAAATATCGTCTTAAGTCATTTCTATTAAACTAATCATACTATTTATATTTTTAACGTTAAGTTCACATTATTTTACATCTAAAACACGTGTTTACAATACATTTGGGTGAATACAAAAAATAGGAAAAAAATTTGGGAAAAAATTTGGTAAAAAATGGTGATAATTCCGCTAAATATCGTTTAAAGTCATTTGTATTGAACTAATCATACTTTTTATATTTTTATCGTTAAGTTCACATTATTTTACATCTAAAACACGTCTTTACAATACATTTGGGTGAATATAAAAGGTCGTAAAAAAATTTTGAAATACAGGTGATGAATCCGCTAAATATCGTCTTAAGTCATTTCTATTAAACTAATCATACTTTTTATATTTTTAACGTTAAGTTCACATTATTTTACATCTAAAACACGTGTTTACAATACATTTGGGTGAATACAAAAAATAGAAAAAAAATTTGGTAAAAAATGGTGATAATTCCGCTAAATATCGTTTAAAGTCATTTGTATTGAAATAATCATACTTTTTATATTTTAATCGTTAAGTTCACATTATCTTACATCTAAAACACGTATTTACAATACATTTGGTTGAATACAAAAAATAGAAAAAAAATTTGGGAAAAAATTTGGGAAAAAATTTGGTAAAAAATGGTGATAATTCCGCTAAATATCGTTTAAAGTCATTTGTATTGAACTAATCATACTTTTTATATTTTTATCGTTAAGTTCAAATTATTTTACATCTAAAACACGTATTTACAATACATTTGGGTGAATACAAAAAATAGAAAAAAAATTTGGGAAAAAATTTGGTAAAAAATGGTGATAATTCCGCTAAATATCGTTTAAAGTCATTTGTATTGAACTAATCATACTTTTTATATTTTTATCGTTAAGTTCACATTATTTTACATCTAAAACACGTCTTTACAATACATTTGGGTGAATATAAAAGGTCGTAAAAAAATTTTGAAATACAGGTGATGAATCCGCTAAATAACGTCTTAAGTCATTTCTATTAAACTAATCATACATTTTATATTTTTAACGTTAAGTTCACTTTATTTTACATCTAAAACACGTGTTTACAATACATTTGGGTGAATACAAAAAATAGAAAAAAAATTTGGTAAAAAATGGTGATAATTCCGCTAAATATCGTTTAAAGTCATTTGTATTGAACTAATCATACTTTTTATATTTTTATCGTTAAGTTCACATTATTTTACATCTAAAACACGTATTTACAATACGTTTGGGTGAATACAAAAAATAGAAAAAAAATTTGGGAAAAAATTTGGGAAAAAATTTGGTAAAAAATGGCGATAATTCCGCTAAATATCGTTTAAAGTCATTTGTATTGAACTAATCATACTTTTTATATTCTTATCGTTAAGTTCACATTATTTTACATCTAAAACACGTCTTTACAATACATTTGGGTGAATATAAAAGGTCGTAAAAAAATTTTGAAATACAGTTGATGAATCCGCTAAATATCGTCTTAAGTCATTTCTATTAAACTAATCATACTTTTTATATTTTTAACGTTAAGTTCACATTATTTTACATCTAAAACACGTGTTTACAATACATTTGGGTGAATACAAAAAATAGAAAAAATATTTGGTAAAAAATGGTGATAATTCCGCTAAATATCGTTTAAAGTCATTTGTATTGAACTAATCATACTTTTTATATTTTTATCGTTAAGTTCACATTATTTTACATCTAAAACACGTATTTACAATACATTTGGGTGAATACAAAAAATAGAAAAAAAATTAGGGAAAAAATTTGGTAAAAAATGGTGATAATTCCGCTAAATATCGTTTAAAGTCATTTGTATTGAACTAATCATACTTTTTATATTTTTATCGTTAAGTTCACATTATTTTACATCTAAAACACGTCTTTACAATACATTTGGGTGAATATAAAAGGTCGTAAAAAAATTTTGAAATACAGGTGATGATTCCGCTAAATATCGTCTTAAGTCATTTCTATTAAACTAATCATACTTTTTATATTTTTAACGTTAAGTTCACATTATTTTACATCTAAAACACGTCTTTACAATACATTTGGGTGAATATAAAAGGTCGTAAAAAAATTTTGAAATACAGGTGATGAATCCGCTAAATAACGTCTTAAGTCATTTCTATTAAACTAATCATACATTTTATATTTTTAACGTTAAGTTCACATTATTTTACATCTAAAACACGTGTTTACAATACATTTGGGTGAATACAAAAAATAGAAAAAAAATTTGGTAAAAAATGGTGATAATTCCGCTAAATATCGTTTAAAGTCATTTGTATTGAACTAATCATACTTTTTATATTTTTATCGTTAAGTTCACATTATTTTACATCTAAAACACGTATTTACAATACGTTTGGGTGAATACAAAAAATAGAAAAAAAATTTGGGAAAAAATTTGGGAAAAAATTTGGTAAAAAATGGTGATAATTCCGCTAAATATCGTTTAAAGTCATTTGTATTGAACTAATCATACTTTTTATATTTTTATCGTTAAGTTCACATTATTTTACATCTAAAACACGTCTTTACAATACATTTGGGTGAATATAAAAGGTCGTAAAAAAATTTTGAAATACAGTTGATGAATCCGCTAAATATCGTCTTAAGTCATTTCTATTAAACTAATCATACTTTTTATATTTTTAACGTTAAGTTTACATTATTTTACATCTAAAACACGTATTTACAATACATTTGGGTGAATACAAAAAATAGAAAAAAAATTAGGGAAAAAATTTGGTAAAAAATGGTGATAATTCCGCTAAATATCGTTTAAAGTCATTTGTATTGAACTAATCATACTTTTTATATTTTTATCGTTAAGTTCACATTATTTTACATCTAAAACACGTCTTTACAATACATTTGGGTGAATATAAAAGGTCGTAAAAAAATTTTGAAATACAGGTGATGAATCCGCTAAATAACGTCTTAAGTCATTTCTATTAAACTAATCATACATTTTATATTTTTAACGTTAAGTTCACTTTATTTTACATCTAAAACACGTGTTTACAATACATTTGGGTGAATACAAAAAATAGAAAAAAAATTTGGTAAAAAATGGTGATAATTCCGCTAAATATCGTTTAAAGTCATTTGTATTGAACTAATCATACTTTTTATATTTTTATCGTTAAGTTCACATTATTTTACATCTAAAACACGTATTTACAATACGTTTGGGTGAATACAAAAAATAGAAAAAAAATTAGGGAAAAAATTTGGTAAAAAATGGTGATAATTCCGCTAAATATCGTTTAAAGTCATTTGTATTGAACTAATCATACTTTTTATATTTTTATCGTTAAGTTCACATTATTTTACATCTAAAACACGTCTTTACAATACATTTGGGTGAATATAAAAGGTCGTAAAAAAATTTTGAAATACAGGTGATGATTCCGCTAAATATCGTCTTAAGTCATTTCTATTAAACTAATCATACTTTTTATATTTTTAACGTTAAGTTCACATTATTTTACATCTAAAACACGTCTTTACAATACATTTGGGTGAATATAAAAGGTCGTAAAAAAATTTTGAAATACAGGTGATGAATCCGCTAAATAACGTCTTAAGTCATTTCTATTAAACTAATCATACATTTTATATTTTTAACGTTAAGTTCACATTATTTTACATCTAAAACACGTGTTTACAATACATTTGGGTGAATACAAAAAATAGAAAAAAAATTTGGTAAAAAATGGTGATAATTCCGCTAAATATCGTTTAAAGTCATTTGTATTGAACTAATCATACTTTTTATATTTTTATCGTTAAGTTCACATTATTTTACATCTAAAACACGTATTTACAATACGTTTGGGTGAATACAAAAAATAGAAAAAAAATTTGGGAAAAAATTTGGGAAAAAATTTGGTAAAAAATGGTGATAATTCCGCTAAATATCGTTTAAAGTCATTTGTATTGAACTAATCATACTTTTTATATTTTTATCGTTAAGTTCACATTATTTTACATCTAAAACACGTCTTTACAATACATTTGGGTGAATATAAAAGGTCGTAAAAAAATTTTGAAATACAGTTGATGAATCCGCTAAATATCGTCTTAAGTCATTTCTATTAAACTAATCATACTTTTTATATTTTTAACGTTAAGTTTACATTATTTTACATCTAAAACACGTGTTTACAATACATTTGGGTGAATACAAAAAATAGAAAAAATATTTGGTAAAAAATGGTGATAATTCCGCTAAATATCGTTTAAAGTCATTTGTATTGAACTAATCATACTTTTTATATTTTTATCGTTAAGTTCACATTATTTTACATCTAAAACACGTATTTACAATACGTTTGGGTGAATACAAAAAATAGAAAAAAAATTTGGGAAAAAATTTGGGAAAAAATTTGGTAAAAAATGGCGATAATTCCGCTAAATATCGTTTAAAGTCATTTGTATTGAACTAATCATACTTTTTATATTTTTATCGTTAAGTTCACATTATTTTACATCTAAAACACGTCTTTACAATACATTTGGGTGAATATAAAAGGTCGTAAAAAAATTTTGAAATACAGGTGATGATTCCGCTAAATATCGTCTTAAGTCATTTCTATTAAACTAATCATACTTTTTATATTTTTAACGTTAAGTTCACATTATTTTACATCTAAAACACGTCTTTACAATACATTTGGGTGAATATAAAAGGTCGTAAAAAAATTTTGAAATACAGGTGATGAATCCGCTAAATAACGTCTTAAGTCATTTCTATTAAACTAATCATACATTTTATATTTTTAACGTTAAGTTCACATTATTTTACATCTAAAACACGTGTTTACAATACATTTGGGTGAATACAAAAAATAGAAAAAAAATTTGGTAAAAAATGGTGATAATTCCGCTAAATATCGTTTAAAGTCATTTGTATTGAACTAATCATACTTTTTATATTTTTATCGTTAAGTTCACATTATTTTACATCTAAAACACGTATTTACAATACGTTTGGGTGAATACAAAAAATAGAAAAAAAATTTGGGAAAAAATTTGGGAAAAAATTTGGTAAAAAATGGTGATAATTCCGCTAAATATCGTTTAAAGTCATTTGTATTGAACTAATCATACTTTTTATATTTTTATCGTTAAGTTCACATTAGTTTACATCTAAAACACGTCTTTACAATACATTTGGGTGAATATAAAAGGTCGTAAAAAAATTTTGAAATACAGTTGATGAATCCGCTAAATATCGTCTTAAGTCATTTCTATTAAACTAATCATACTTTTTATATTTTTAACGTTAAGTTCACATTATTTTACATCTAAAACACGTGTTTACAATACATTTGGGTGAATACAAAAAATAGAAAAAATATTTGGTAAAAAATGGTGATAATTCCGCTAAATATCGTTTAAAGTCATTTGTATTGAACTAATCATACTTTTTATATTTTTATCGTTATGTTCACATTATTTTACATCTAAAACACGTATTTACAATACATTTGGGTGAATACAAAAAATAGAAAAAAAATTTGGGAAAAAATTTGGTAAAAAATGGTGATGATTCCGCTAAATATCGTCTTAAGTCATTTCTATTAAACTAATCATACTTTTTATATTTTTAACGTTAAGTTCACATTATTTTACATCTAAAACACGTCTTTACAATACATTTGGGTGAATATAAAAGGTCGTAAAAAAATTTTGAAATACAGGTGATGAATCCGCTAAATAACGTCTTAAGTCATTTCTATTAAACTAATCATACATTTTATATTTTTAACGTTAAGTTCACATTATTTTACATCTAAAACACGTGTTTACAATACATTTGGGTGAATACAAAAAATAGAAAAAAAATTTGGTAAAAAATGGTGATAATTCCGCTAAATATCGTTTAAAGTCATTTGTATTGAACTAATCATACTTTTTATATTTTTATCGTTAAGTTCACATTATTTTACATCTAAAACACGTATTTACAATACGTTTGGGTGAATACAAAAAATAGAAAAAAAATTTGGGAAAAAATTTGGGAAAAAATTTGGTAAAAAATGGTGATAATTCCGCTAAATATCGTTTAAAGTCATTTGTATTGAACTAATCATACTTTTTATATTTTTATCGTTAAGTTCACATTATTTTACATCTAAAACACGTCTTTACAATACATTTGGGTGAATATAAAAGGTCGTAAAAAAATTTTGAAATACAGTTGATGAATCCGCTAAATATCGTCTTAAGTCATTTCTATTAAACTAATCATACTTTTTATATTTTTAACGTTAAGTTTACATTATTTTACATCTAAAACACGTATTTACAATACATTTGGGTGAATACAAAAAATAGAAAAAAAATTAGGGAAAAAATTTGGTAAAAAATGGTGATAATTCCGCTAAATATCGTTTAAAGTCATTTGTATTGAACTAATCATACTTTTTATATTTTTATCGTTAAGTTCACATTATTTTACATCTAAAACACGTCTTTACAATACATTTGGGTGAATATAAAAGGTCGTAAAAAAATTTTGAAATACAGGTGATGAATCCGCTAAATAACGTCTTAAGTCATTTCTATTAAACTAATCATACATTTTATATTTTTAACGTTAAGTTCACTTTATTTTACATCTAAAACACGTGTTTACAATACATTTGGGTGAATACAAAAAATAGAAAAAAAATTTGGTAAAAAATGGTGATAATTCCGCTAAATATCGTTTAAAGTCATTTGTATTGAACTAATCATACTTTGTATATTTTTATCGTTAAGTTCACATTATTTTACATCTAAAACACGTATTTACAATACGTTTGGGTGAATACAAAAAATAGAAAAAAAATTAGGGAAAAAATTTGGTAAAAAATGGTGATAATTCCGCTAAATATCGTTTAAAGTCATTTGTATTGAACTAATCATACTTTTTATATTTTTATCGTTAAGTTCACATTATTTTACATCTAAAACACGTCTTTACAATACATTTGGGTGAATATAAAAGGTCGTAAAAAAATTTTGAAATACAGGTGATGATTCCGCTAAATATCGTCTTAAGTCATTTCTATTAAACTAATCATACTTTTTATATTTTTAACGTTAAGTTCACATTATTTTACATCTAAAACACGTCTTTACAATACATTTGGGTGAATATAAAAGGTCGTAAAAAAATTTTGAAATACAGGTGATGAATCCGCTAAATAACGTCTTAAGTCATTTCTATTAAACTAATCATACATTTTATATTTTTAACGTTAAGTTCACATTATTTTACATCTAAAACACGTGTTTACAATACATTTGGGTGAATACAAAAAATAGAAAAAAAATTTGGTAAAAAATGGTGATAATTCCGCTAAATATCGTTTAAAGTCATTTGTATTGAACTAATCATACTTTTTATATTTTTATCGTTAAGTTCACATTATTTTACATCTAAAACACGTATTTACAATACGTTTGGGTGAATACAAAAAATAGAAAAAAAATTTGGGAAAAAATTTGGGAAAAAATTTGGTAAAAAATGGTGATAATTCCGCTAAATATCGTTTAAAGTCATTTGTATTGAACTAATCATACTTTTTATATTTTTATCGTTAAGTTCACATTATTTTACATCTAAAACAAGTCTTTACAATACATTTGGGTGAATATAAAAGGTCGTAAAAAAATTTTGAAATACAGTTGATGAATCCGCTAAATATCGTCTTAAGTCATTTCTATTAAACTAATCATACTTTTTATATTTTTAACGTTAAGTTTACATTATTTTACATCTAAAACACGTGTTTACAATACATTTGGGTGAATACAAAAAATAGAAAAAATATTTGGTAAAAAATGGTGATAATTCCGCTAAATATCGTTTAAAGTCATTTGTATTGAACTAATCATACTTTTTATATTTTTATCGTTAAGTTCACATTATTTTACATCTAAAACACGTATTTACAATACGTTTGGGTGAATACAAAAAATAGAAAAAAAATTTGGGAAAAAATTTGGTAAAAAATGGCGATAATTCCGCTAAATATCGTTTAAAGTCATTTGTATTGAACTAATCATACTTTTTATATTTTTATCGTTAAGTTCACATTATTTTACATCTAAAACACGTCTTTACAATACATTTGGGTGAATATAAAAGGTCGTAAAAAAATTTTGAAATACAGGTGATGATTCCGCTAAATATCGTCTTAAGTCATTTCTATTAAACTAATCATACTTTTTATATTTTTAACGTTAAGTTCACATTATTTTACATCTAAAACACGTCTTTACAATACATTTGGGTGAATATAAAAGGTCGTAAAAAAATTTTGAAATACAGGTGATGAATCCGCTAAATAACGTCTTAAGTCATTTCTATTAAACTAATCATACATTTTATATTTTTAACGTTAAGTTCACATTATTTTACATCTAAAACACGTGTTTACAATACATTTGGGTGAATACAAAAAATAGAAAAAAAATTTGGTAAAAAATGGTGATAATTCCGCTAAATATCGTTTAAAGTCATTTGTATTGAACTAATCATACTTTTTATATTTTTATCGTTAAGTTCACATTATTTTACATCTAAAACACGTATTTACAATACGTTTGGGTGAATACAAAAAATAGAAAAAAAATTTGGGAAAAAATTTGGGAAAAAATTTGGTAAAAAATGGTGATAATTCCGCTAAATATCGTTTAAAGTCATTTGTATTGAACTAATCATACTTTTTATATTTTTATCGTTAAGTTCACATTAGTTTACATCTAAAACACGTCTTTACAATACATTTGGGTGAATATAAAAGGTCGTAAAAAAATTTTGAAATACAGTTGATGAATCCGCTAAATATCGTCTTAAGTCATTTCTATTAAACTAATCATACTTTTTATATTTTTAACGTTAAGTTCACATTATTTTACATCTAAAACACGTGTTTACAATACATTTGGGTGAATACAAAAAATAGAAAAAATATTTGGTAAAAAATGGTGATAATTCCGCTAAATATCGTTTAAAGTCATTTGTATTGAACTAATCATACTTTTTATATTTTTATCGTTATGTTCACATTATTTTACATCTAAAACACGTATTTACAATACATTTGGGTGAATACAAAAAATAGAAAAAAAATTTGGGAAAAAATTTGGTAAAAAATGGTGATAATTACGCTAAATATCGTTTAAAGTCATTTGTATTGAACTAATCATACTTTTTATATTTTTATCGTTAAGTTCACATTATTTTACATCTAAAACACTTCTTTACAATACATTTGGGTGAATATAAAAGGTCGTAAAAAAATTTTGAAATACAGGTGATGAATCCGCTAAATATCGTCTTAAGTCATTTCTATTAAACTAATCATACTTTTTATATTTTTAACGTTAAGTTCACATTATTTTACATCTAAAACACGTGTTTACAATACATTTGGGTGAATACAAAAAATAGAAAAAAAATTTGGTAAAAAATGGTGATAATTCCACTAAATATCGTTTAAAGTCATTTGTATTGAACTAATCATACTTTTTATATTTTTATCGTTAAGTTCACATTATTTTACATCTAAAACACGTATTTACAATACATTTGGGTGAATACAAAAAATAGAAAAAAAATTTTGGAAAAAATTTGGTAAAAAATGGTGATAATTCCGCTAAATATCGTTTAAAGTCATTTGTATTGAACTAATCATACTTTTTATATTTTTATCGTTAAGTTCACATTATTTTACATCTAAAACACGTCTTTACAATACATTTGGGTGAATATAAAAGGTCGTAAAAAAATTTTGAAATACAGGTGATGAATCCGCTAAATATCGTCTTAAGTCATTTCTATTAAACTAATCATACTTTTTATATTTTTAACGTTAAGTTCACATTATTTTACATCTAAAACACGTATTTACAATACATTTGGGTGAATACAAAAAATAGAAAAAAAATTTGGGAAAAAATTGGGTAAAAAATGGTGATAATTCCGCTAAATATCGTTTAAAGTCATTTGTATTGAACTAATCATACTTTTTATATTTTTATCGTTAAGTTCACATTATTTTACATCTAAAACACGTCTTTACAATACATTTGGGTGAATATAAAAGGTCGTAAAAAAATTTTGAAATACAGTTGATGAATCGGCTAAATATCGTCTTAAGTCATTTCTATTAAACTAATCATACTTTTTATATTTTTAACGTTAAGTTCACATTATTTTACATCTAAAACACGTGTTTACAATACATTTGGGTGAATACAAAAAATAGAAAAAATATTTGGTAAAAAATGGTGATAATTCCGCTAAATATCGTTTAAAGTCATTTGTATTGAACTAATCATACTTTTTATATTTTTATCGTTAAGTTCACATTATTTTACATCTAAAACACGTATTTACAATACATTTGGGTGAATACAAAAAATAGAAAAAAAATTTGGGAAAAAATTTGGTAAAAAATGGTGATAATTCCGCTAAATATCGTTTAAAGTCATTTGTATTGAACTAATCATACTTTTTATATTTTTATCGTTAAGTTCACATTATTTTACATCTAAAACACGTCTTTACAATACATTTGGGTGAATATAAAAGGTCGTAAAAAAATTTTGAAATACAGGTGATGATTCCGCTAAATATCGTCTTAAGTCATTTCTATTAAACTAATCATACTTTTTATATTTTTAACGTTAAGTTCACATTATTTTACATCTAAAACACGTCTTTACAATACATTTGGGTGAATATAAAAGGTCGTAAAAAAATTTTGAAATACAGGTGATGAATCCGCTAAATAACGTCTTAAGTCATTTCTATTAAACTAATCATACATTTTATATTTTTAACGTTAAGTTCACATTATTTTACATCTAAAACACGTGTTTACAATACATTTGGGTGAATACAAAAAATAGAAAAAAAATTTGGTAAAAAATGGTGATAATTCCGCTAAATATCGTTTAAAGTCATTTGTATTGAACTAATCATACTTTTTATATTTTTATCGTTAAGTTCACATTATTTTACATCTAAAACACGTATTTACAATACGTTTGGGTGAATACAAAAAATAGAAAAAAAATTTGGGAAAAAATTTGGTAAAAAATGGTGATAATTCCGCTAAATATCGTTTAAAGTCATTTGTATTGAACTAATCATACTTTTTATATTTTTATCGTTAAGTTCACATTATTTTACATCTAAAACACGTCTTTACAATACATTTGGGTGAATATAAAAGGTCGTAAAAAAATTTTGAAATACAGTTGATGAATCGGCTAAATATCGTCTTATGTCATTTCTATTAAACTAATCATACTTTTTATATTTTTAACGTTAAGTTCACATTATTTTACATCTAAAACACGTGTTTACAATACATTTGGGTGAATACAAAAAATAGAAAAAATATTTGGTAAAAAATGGTGATAATTCCGCTAAATATCGTTTAAAGTCATTTGTATTGAACTAATCATACTTTTTATATTTTTATCGTTAAGTTCACATTATTTTACATCTAAAACACGTATTTACAATACATTTGGGTGAATACAAAAAATAGAAAAAAAATTTGGGAAAAAATTTGGTAAAAAATGGTGATAATTCCGCTAAATATCGTTTAAAGTCATTTGTATTGAACTAATCATACTTTTTATATTTTTATCGTTAAGTTCACATTATTTTACATCTAAAACACGTCTTTACAATACATTTGGGTGAATATAAAAGGTCGTAAAAAAATTTTGAAATACAGGTGATGATTCCGCTAAATATCGTCTTAAGTCATTTCTATTAAACTAATCATACTTTTTATATTTTTAACGTTAAGTTCACATTATTTTACATCTAAAACACGTCTTTACAATACATTTGGGTGAATATAAAAGGTCGTAAAAAAATTTTGAAATACAGGTGATGAATCCGCTAAATAACGTCTTAAGTCATTTCTATTAAACTAATCATACATTTTATATTTTTAACGTTAAGTTCACATTATTTTACATCTAAAACACGTGTTTACAATACATTTGGGTGAATACAAAAAATAGAAAAAAAATTTGGTAAAAAATGGTGATAATTCCGCTAAATATCGTTTAAAGTCATTTGTATTGAACTAATCATACTTTTTATATTTTTATCGTTAAGTTCACATTATTTTACATCTAAAACACGTATTTACAATACGTTTGGGTGAATACAAAAAATAGAAAAAAAATTTGGGAAAAAATTTGGTAAAAAATGGTGATAATTCCGCTAAATATCGTTTAAAGTCATTTGTATTGAACTAATCATACTTTTTATATTTTTATCTTTAAGTTCACATTATTTTACATCTAAAACACGTCTTTACAATACATTTGGGTGAATATAAAAGGTCGTAAAAAAATTTTGAAATACAGTTGATGAATCGGCTAAATATCGTCTTAAGTCATTTCTATTAAACTAATCATACTTTTTATATTTTTAAAGTTAAGTTCACATTATTTTACATCTAAAACACGTGTTTACAATACATTTGGGTGAATACAAAAAATAGAAAAAATATTTGGTAAAAAATGGTGATAATTCCGCTAAATATCGTTTAAAGTCATTTGTATTGAACTAATCATACTTTTTATATTTTTATCGTTAAGTTCACATTATTTTACATCTAAAACACGTATTTACAATACATTTGGGTGAATACAAAAAATAGAAAAAAAATTTGGGAAAAAATTTGGTAAAAAATGGTGATAATTCCGCTAAATATCGTTTAAAGTCATTTGTATTGAACTAATCATACTTTTTATATTTTTATCGTTAAGTTCACATTATTTTACATCTAAAACACGTCTTTACAATACATTTGGGTGAATATAAAAGGTCGTAAAAAAATTTTGAAATACAGGTGATGATTCCGCTAAATATCGTCTTAAGTCATTTCTATTAAACTAATCATACTTTTTATATTTTTAACGTTAAGTTCACATTATTTTACATCTAAAACACGTCTTTACAATACATTTGGGTGAATATAAAAGGTCGTAAAAAAATTTTGAAATACAGGTGATGAATCCGCTAAATAACGTCTTAAGTCATTTCTATTAAACTAATCATACATTTTATATTTTTAACGTTAAGTTCACATTATTTTACATCTAAAACACGTGTTTACAATACATTTGGGTGAATACAAAAAATAGAAAAAAAATTTGGTAAAAAATGGTGATAATTCCGCTAAATATCGTTTAAAGTCATTTGTATTGAACTAATCATACTTTTTATATTTTTATCGTTAAGTTCACATTATTTTACATCTAAAACACGTATTTACAATACGTTTGGGTGAATACAAAAAATAGAAAAAAAATTTGGGAAAAAATTTGGTAAAAAATGGTGATAATTCCGCTAAATATCGTTTAAAGTCATTTGTATTGGACTAATCATACTTTTTATATTTTTATCGTTAAGTTCACATTATTTTACATCTAAAACACGTCTTTACAATACATTTGGGTGAATATAAAAGGTCGTAAAAAAATTTTGAAATACAGTTGATGAATCCGCTAAATATCGTCTTAAGTCATTTCTATTAAACTAATCATACTTTTTATATTTTTAACGTTAAGTTCACATTATTTTACATCTAAAACACGTGTTTACAATACATTTGGGTGAATACAAAAAATAGAAAAAATATTTGGTAAAAAATGGTGATAATTCCGCTAAATATCGTTTAAAGTCATTTGTATTGAACTAATCATACTTTTTATATTTTTATCGTTAAGTTCACATTATTTTACATCTAAAACACGTATTTACAATACATTTGGGTGAATACAAAAAATAGAAAAAAAATTTGGGAAAAAATTTGGTAAAAAATGGTGATAATTCCGCTAAATATCGTTTAAAGTCATTTGTATTGAACTAATCATACTTTTTATATTTTTATCGTTAAGTTCACATTATTTTACATCTAAAACACTTCTTTACAATACATTTGGGTGAATATAAAAGGTCGTAAAAAAATTTTGAAATACAGGTGATGAATCCGCTAAATATCGTCTTAAGTCATTTCTATTAAACTAATCATACTTTTTATATTTTTAACGTTAAGTTCACATTATTTTACATCTAAAACACGTGTTTACAATACATTTGGGTGAATACAAAAAATAGAAAAAAAATTTGGTAAAAAATGGTGATAATTCCACTAAATACCGTTTAAAGTCATTTGTATTGAACCAATCATACTTTTTATATTTTTATCGTTAAGTTCACATTATTTTACATCTAAAACACGTATTTACAATACATTTGGGTGAATACAAAAAATAGAAAAAAAATTTTGGAAAAAATTTGGTAAAAAATGGTGATAATTCCGCTAAATATCGTTTAAAGTCATTTGTATTGAACTAATCATACTTTTTATATTTTTATCGTTAAGTTCACATTATTTTACATCTAAAACACGTCTTTACAATACATTTGGGTGAATATAAAAGGTCGTAAAAAAATTTTGAAATACAGGTGATGAATCCGCTAAATATCGTCTTAAGTCATTTCTATTAAACAAATCATACTTTTTATATTTTTAACGTTAAGTTCACATTATTTTACATCTAAAACACGTGTTTACAATACATTTGGGTGAATACAAAAAATAGAAAAAATATTTGGTAAAAAATGGTGATAATTCCACTAAATATCGTTTAAAGTCATTTGTATTGAACTAATCATACTTTTTATATTTTTATCGTTAAGTTCACATTATTTTACATCTAAAACACGTATTTACAATACATTTGGGTGAATACAAAAAATAGAAAAAAAATTTTGGAAAAAATTTGGTAAAAAATGGTGATAATTCCGCTAAATATCGTTTAAAGTCATTTGTATTGAACTAATCATACGTTTTATATTTTTATCGTTAAGTTCACATTATTTTACATCTAAAACACGTCTTTACAATACATTTGGGTGAATATAAAAGGTCGTAAAAAAATTTTGAAATACAGGTGATGAATCCGCTAAATATCGTCTTAAGTCATTTCTATTAAACTAATCATACTTTTTATATTTTTAACGTTAAGTTCACATTATTTTACATCTAAAACACGTATTTACAATACATTTGGGTGAATACAAAAAATAGAAAAAAAATTTGGGAAAAAATTGGGTAAAAAATGGTGATAATTCCGCTAAATATCGTTTAAAGTCATTTGTATTGAACTAATCATACTTTTTATATTTTTATCGTTAAGTTCACATTATTTTACATCTAAAACACGTCTTTACAATACATTTGGGTGAATATAAAAGGTCGTAAAAAAATTTTGAAATACAGTTGATGAATCCGCTAAATATCGTCTTAAGTCATTTCTATTAAACTAATCATACTTTTTATATTTTTAACGTTAAGTTCACATTATTTTACATCTAAAACACGTGTTTACAATACATTTGGGTGAATACAAAAAATAGAAAAAATATTTGGTAAAAAATGGTGATAATTCCGCTAAATATCGTTTAAAGTCATTTGTATTGAACTAATCATACTTTTTATATTTTTATCGTTAAGTTCACATTATTTTACATCTAAAACACGTATTTACAATACATTTGGGTGAATACAAAAAATAGAAAAAAAATTTGGGAAAAAATTTGGTAAAAAATGGTGATAATTCCGCTAAATATCGTTTAAAGTCATTTGTATTGAACTAATCATACTTTTTATATTTTTATCGTTAAGTTCACATTATTTTACATCTAAAACACGTCTTTACAATACATTTGGGTGAATATAAAAGGTCGTAAAAAAATTTTGAAATACAGGTGATGAATCCGCTAAATATCGTCTTAAGTCATTTCTATTAAACTAATCATACTTTTTATATTTTTAAAGTTAAGTTCACATTATTTTACATCTAAAACACGTGTTTACAATACATTTGGGTGAATACAAGAAATAGAAAAAAAATTTGGGAAAAAATTGGGTAAAAAATGGTGATAATTCCGCTAAATATCGTATAAAGTCATTTGTATTGAACTAATCATACTTTTTATATTTTTAAAGTTAAGTTCACATTATTTTACATCTAAAACACGTGTTTACAATACATTTGGGTGAATACAAAAAATAGAAAAAAAATTTGGGAAAAAATTGGGTAAAAAATGGTGATAATTCCGCTAAATATCGTATAAAGTCATTTGTATTGAACTAATCATACTTTTTATATTTTTATCGTTAAGTTCACATAATTTTACATCTAAAACACGTCTTTACAATACATTTGGGTGAATATAAAAGGTCGTAAAAAAATTTTGAAATACAGGTGATGATTCCGCTAAATATCGTCTTAAGTCATTTCTATTAAACTAATCATACTTTTTATATTTTTAACGTTAAGTTCACATTATTTTACATCTAAAACACGTCTTTACAATACATTTGGTAAAAAATGGTGATAATTCCACTAAATATCGTTTAAAGTCATTTGTATTGAACTAATCATACTTTTTATATTTTTATCGTTAAGTTCACATTATTTTACATCTAAAACACGTATTTACAATACATTTGGGTGAATACAAAAAATAGAAAAAAAATTTTGGAAAAAATTTGGTAAAAAATGGTGATAATTCCGCTAAATATCGTTTAAAGTCATTTGTATTGAACTAATCATACTTTTTATATTTTTATCGTTAAGTTCACATTATTTTACATCTAAAACACGTCTTTACAATACATTTGGGTGAATATAAAAGGTCGTAAAAAAATTTTGAAATACAGGTGATGAATCCGCTAAATATCGTCTTAAGTCATTTCTATTAAACTAATCATACTTTTTATATTTTTAACGTTAAGTTCACATTATTTTACATCTAAAACACGTGTTTACAATACATTTGGGTGAATACAAAAAATAGAAAAAAAATTTGGTAAAAAATGGTGATAATTCCACTAAATATCGTTTAAAGTCAATTGTATTGAACTAATCATACCTTTTATATTTTTATCGTTAAGTTCACATTATTTTACATCTAAAACACGTATTTACAATACATTTGGGTGAATACAAAAAATAGAAAAAAAATTTGGGAAAAAATTTGGTAAAAAATGGTGATAATTCCGCTAAATATCGTTTAAAGTCATTTGTATTGAACTAATCATACTTTTTATATTTTTATCGTTAAGTTCACATTATTTTACATCTAAAACACGTCTTTACAATACATTTGGGTGAATATAAAAGGTCGTAAAAAAATTTTGAAATACAGGTGATGAATCCGCTAAATATCGTCTTAAGTCATTTCTATTAAACTAATCATACTTTTTATATTTTTAAAGTTAAGTTCACATTATTTTACATCTAAAACACGTGTTTACAATACATTTGGGTGAATACAAAAAATAGAAAAAAAATTTGGGAAAAAATTGGGTAAAAAATGGTGATAATTCCGCTAAATATCGTATAAAGTCATTTGTATTGAACTAATCATACTTTTTATATTTTTAAAGTTAAGTTCACATTATTTTACATCTAAAACACGTGTTTACAATACATTTGGGTGAATACAAAAAATAGAAAAAAAATTTGGGAAAAAATTGGGTAAAAAATGGTGATAATTCCGCTAAATATCGTATAAAGTCATTTGTATTGAACTAATCATACTTTTTATATTTTTATCGTTAAGTTCACATAATTTTACATCTAAAACACGTCTTTACAATACATTTGGGTGAATATAAAAGGTCGTAAAAAAATTTTGAAATACAGGTGATGATTCCGCTAAATATCGTCTTAAGTCATTTCTATTAAACTAATCATACTTTTTATATTTTTAACGTTAAGTTCACATTATTTTACATCTAAAACACGTCTTTACAATACATTTGGTAAAAAATGGTGATAATTCCACTAAATATCGTTTAAAGTCATTTGTATTGAACTAATCATACTTTTTATATTTTTATCGTTAAGTTCACATTATTTTACATCTAAAACACGTATTTACAATACATTTGGGTGAATACAAAAAATAGAAAAAAAATTTTGGAAAAAATTTGGTAAAAAATGGTGATAATTCCGCTAAATATCGTTTAAAGTCATTTGTATTGAACTAATCATACTTTTTATATTTTTATCGTTAAGTTCACATTATTTTACATCTAAAACACGTCTTTACAATACATTTGGGTGAATATAAAAGGTCGTAAAAAAATTTTGAAATACAGGTGATGAATCCGCTAAATATCGTCTTAAGTCATTTCTATTAAACTAATCATACTTTTTATATTTTTAACGTTAAGTTCACATTATTTTACATCTAAAACACGTGTTTACAATACATTTGGGTGAATACAAAAAATAGAAAAAAAATTTGGTAAAAAATGGTGATAATTCCACTAAATATCGTTTAAAGTCAATTGTATTGAACTAATCATACCTTTTATATTTTTATCGTTAAGTTCACATTATTTTACATCTAAAACACGTATTTACAATACATTTGGGTGAATACAAAAAATAGAAAAAAAATTTGGTAAAAAATGGTGATAATTCCGCTAAATATCGTTTAAAGTCATTTGTATTGAACTAATCATACTTTTTATATTTTTATCGTTAAGTTCACATTATTTTACATCTAAAACACGTCTTTACAATACATTTGGGTGAATATAAAAGGTCGTAAAAAAATTTTGAAATACAGGTGATGATTCCGCTAAATATCGTCTTAAGTCATTTCTATTAAACTAATCATACTTTTTATATTTTTAACGTTAAGTTCACATTATTTTACATCTAAAACACGTCTTTACAATACATTTGGGTGAATATAAAAGGTCGTAAAAAAATTTTGAAATACAGGTGATGAATCCGCTAAATAACGTCTTAAGTCATTTCTATTAAACTAATCATACATTTTATATTTTTAACGTTAAGTTCACATTATTTTACATCTAAAACACGTGTTTACAATACATTTGGGTGAATACAAAAAATAGAAAAAAAATTTGGTAAAAAATGGTGATAATTCCGCTAAATATCGTTTAAAGTCATTTGTATTGAACTAATCATACTTTTTATATTTTTATCGTTAAGTTCACATTATTTTACATCTAAAACACGTATTTACAATACATTTGGGTGAATACAAAAAATAGAAAAAAAATTTGGGAAAAAATTTGGTAAAAAATGGTGATAATTCCGCTAAATATCGTTTAAAGTCATTTGTATTGAACTAATCATACTTTTTATATTTTTATCGTTAAGTTCACATTATTTTACATCTAAAACACGTATTTACAATACATTTGGGTGAATACAAAAAATAGAAAAAAAATTTGGGAAAAAATTTGGTAAAAAATGGTGATAATTCCGCTAAATATCGTTTAAAGTCATTTGTATTGAACTAATCATACTTTTTATATTTTTATCGTTAAGTTCACATTATTTTACATCTAAAACACTTCTTTACAATACATTTGGGTGAATATAAATGGTCGTAAAAAAATTTTGAAATACAGGTGATGAATCCGCTAAATATCGTCTTAAGTCATTTCTATTAAACTAATCATACTTTTTATATTTTTAACGTTAAGTTCACATTATTTTACATCTAAAACACGTCTTTACAATACATTTGGGTGAATACAAAAAATAGAAAAAAAATTTGGTAAAAAATGGTGATAATTCCACTAAATATCGTTTAAAGTCATTTGTATTGAACTAATCATACTTTTTATATTTTTATCGTTAAGTTCACATTATTTTACATCTAAAACACGTATTTACAATACATTTGGGTGAATACATAAAATAGAAAAAAAATTTTGGAAAAAATTTGGTAAAAAATGGTGATAATTCCGCTAAATATCGTTTAAAGTCATTTGTATTGAACTAATCATACTTTTTATATTTTTATCGTTAAGTTCACATTATTTTACATCTAAAACACGTCTTTACAATACATTTGGGTGAATATAAAAGGTCGTAAAAAAATTTTGAAATACAGGTGATGAATCCGCTAAATATCGTCTTAAGTCATTTCTATTAAACTAATCATACTTTTTATATTTTTAACGTTAAGTTCACATTATTTTACATCTAAAACACGTATTTACAATACATTTGGGTGAATATAAAAGGTCGTAAAAAAATTTTGAAATACAGGTGATGAATCCGCTAAATAACGTCTTAAGTCATTTCTATTAAACTAATCATACTTTTTATATTTTTAACGTTAAGTTCACATTATTTTACATCTAAAACACGTGTTTACAATACATTTGGGTGAATACAAAAAATAGAAAAAAAATTTGGTAAAAAATGGTGATAATTTCGCTAAATATCGTTTAAAGTCATTTGTATTGAACTAATCATACTTTTTATATTTTTATCGTTAAGTTCACATTATTTTACATCTAAAACACGTCTTTACAATACATTTGGGTGAATATAAAAGGTCGTAAAAAAATTTTGAAATACAGGTGATGAATCCGCTAAATAACGTCTTAAGTCATTTCTATTAAACTAATCATACATTTTATATTTTTAACGTTAAGTTCACATTATTTTACATCTAAAACACGTGTTTACAATACATTTGGGTGAATACAAAAAATAGAAAAAAAATTTGGTAAAAAATGGTGATAATTCCGCTAAATATCGTTTAAAGTCATTTGTATTGAACTAATCATACTTTTTATATTTTTATCGTTAAGTTCACATTATTTTACATCTAAAACACGTATTTACAATACATTTGGGTGAATACAAAAAATAGAAAAAAAATTTGGGAAAAAATTTGGTAAAAAATGGTGATAATTCCGCTAAATATCGTTTAAAGTCATTTGTATTGAACTAATCATACTTTTTATATTTTTATCGTTAAGTTCACATTATTTTACATCTAAAACACGTATTTACAATACATTTGGGTGAATACAAAAAATAGAAAAAAAATTTGGGAAAAAATTTGGTAAAAAATGGTGATAATTCCGCTAAATATCGTTTAAAGTCATTTGTATTGAACTAATCATACTTTTTATATTTTTATCGTTAAGTTCACATTATTTTACATCTAAAACACTTCTTTACAATACATTTGGGTGAATATAAATGGTCGTAAAAAAATTTTGAAATACAGGTGATGAATCCGCTAAATATCGTCTTAAGTCATTTCTATTAAACTAATCATACTTTTTATATTTTTAACGTTAAGTTCACATTATTTTACATCTAAAACACGTCTTTACAATACATTTGGGTGAATACAAAAAATAGAAAAAAAATTTGGTAAAAAATGGTGATAATTCCACTAAATATCGTTTAAAGTCATTTGTATTGAACTAATCATACTTTTTATATTTTTATCGTTAAGTTCACATTATTTTACATCTAAAACACGTATTTACAATACATTTGGGTGAATACATAAAATAGAAAAAAAATTTTGGAAAAAATTTGGTAAAAAATGGTGATAATTCCGCTAAATATCGTTTAAAGTCATTTGTATTGAACTAATCATACTTTTTATATTTTTATTGTTAAGTTCACATTATTTTACATCTAAAACACGTCTTTACAATACATTTGGGTGAATATAAAAGGTCGTAAAAAAATTTTGAAATACAGGTGATGAATCCGCTAAATATCGTCTTAAGTCATTTCTATTAAACTAATCATACTTTTTATATTTTTAACGTTAAGTTCACATTATTTTACATCTAAAACACGTATTTACAATACATTTGGGTGAATATAAAAGGTCGTAAAAAAATTTTGAAATACAGGTGATGAATCCGCTAAATAACGTCTTAAGTCATTTCTATTAAACTAATCATACATTTTATATTTTTAACGTTAAGTTCACATTATTTTACATCTAAAACACGTGTTTACAATACATTTGGGTGAATACAAAAAATAGAAAAAAAATTTGGTAAAAAATGGTGATAATTTCGCTAAATATCGTTTAAAGTCATTTGTATTGAACTAATCATACTTTTTATATTTTTATCGTTAAGTTCACATTATTTTACATCTAAAACACGTATTTACAATACGTTTGGGTGAATACAAAAAATAGAAAAAAAATTTGGGAAAAAATTTGGGAAAAAATTTGGTAAAAAATGGTGATAATTCCGCTAAATATCGTTCAAAGTCATTTGTATTGAACTAATCATACTTTTTATATTTTTATCGTTAAGTTCACATTATTTTACATCTAAAACACGTCTTTACAATACATTTGGGTGAATATAAAAGGTCGTAAAAAAATTTTGAAATACAATTGATGAATCCGCTAAATATCGTCTTAAGTCATTGCTATTAAACTAATCATACTTTTTATATTTTTAACGTTAAGTTCACATTATATTACATCTAAAACACGTGTTTACAATACATTTGGGTGAATACAAAAAATAGAAAAAATATTTGGTAAAAAATGGTGATAATTCCGCTAAATATCGTTTAAAGTCATTTGTATTGAACTAATCATACTTTTTATATTTTTATTGTTAAGTTCACATTATTTTACATCTAAAACACGTATTTACAATACATTTGGGTGAATACAAAAAATAGAAAAAAAATTTGGGAAAAAATTTGGTAAAAAATGGTGATAATTCCGCTAAATATCGTTTAAAGTCATTTGTATTGAACTAATCATACTTTTTATATTTTTATCGTTAAGTTCACATTATTTTACATCTAAAACACTTCTTTACAATACATTTGGGTGAATATAAAAGGTCGTAAAAAAATTTTGAAATACAGGTGATGAATCCGCTAAATATCGTCTTAAGTCATTTCTATTAAACTAATCATACTTTTTATATTTTTAACGTTAAGTTCACATTATTTTACATCTAAAACACGTATTTACAATACATTTGGGTGAATATAAAAGGTCGTAAAAAAATTTTGAAATACAGGTGATGAATCCGCTAAATAACGTCTTAAGTCATTTCTATTAAACTAATCATACATTTTATATTTTTAACGTTAAGTTCACATTATTTTACATCTAAAACACGTGTTTACAATACATTTGGGTGAATACAAAAAATAGAAAAAAAATTTGGTAAAAAATGGTGATAATTCCGGTTAATATCGTTTAAAGTCATTTGTATTGAACTAATCATACTTTTTATATTTTTATCGTTAAGTTCACATTATTTTACATCTAAAACACGTATTTACAATACATTTGGGTGAATACAAAAAATAGAAAAAAAATTTGGGAAAAAATTTGGTAAAAAATGGTGATAATTCCGCTAAATATCGTTTAAAGTCATTTGTATTGAACTAATCATACTTTTTATATTTTTATCGTTAAGTTCACATTATTTTACATCTAAAACACGTATTTACAATACATTTGGGTGAATACAAAAAATAGAAAAAAAATTTGGGAAAAAATTTGGTAAAAAATGGTGATAATTCCGCTAAATATCGTTTAAAGTCATTTGTATTGAACTAATCATACTTTTTATATTTTTATCGTTAAGTTCACATTATTTTACATCTAAAACACTTCTTTACAATACATTTGGGTGAATATAAAAGGTCGTAAAAAAATTTTGAAATACAGGTGATGAATCCGCTAAATATCGTCTTAAGTCATTTCTATTAAACTAATCATACTTTTTATATTTTTAACGTTAAGTTCACATTATTTTACATCTAAAACACGTCTTTACAATACATTTGGGTGAATACAAAAAATAGAAAAAAAATTTGGTAAAAAATGGTGATAATTCCACTAAATATCGTTTAAAGTCATTTGTATTGAACTAATCATACTTTTTATATTTTTATCGTTAAGTTCACATTATTTTACATCTAAAACACGTATTTACAATACATTTGGGTGAATACAAAAAATAGAAAAAAAATTTTGGAAAAAATTTGGTAAAAAATGGTGATAATTCCGCTAAATATCGTTTAAAGTCATTTGTATTGAACTAATCATACTTTTTATATTTTTATCGTTAAGTTCACATTATTTTACATCTAAAACACGTCTTTACAATACATTTGGGTGAATATAAAAGGTCGTAAAAAAATTTTGAAATACAGGTGATGAATCCGCTAAATATCGTCTTAAGTCATTTCTATTAAACTAATCATACTTTTTATATTTTTAACGTTAAGTTCACATTATTTTACATCTAAAACACGTATTTACAATACATTTGGGTGAATATAAAAGGTCGTAAAAAAATTTTGAAATACAGGTGATGAATCCGCTAAATAACGTCTTAAGTCATTTCTATTAAACTAATCATACATTTTATATTTTTAACGTTAAGTTCACATTATTTTACATCTAAAACACGTGTTTACAATACATTTGGGTGAATACAAAAAATAGAAAAAAAATTTGGTAAAAAATGGTGATAATTTCGCTAAATATCGTTTAAAGTCATTTGTATTGAACTAATCATACTTTTTATATTTTTATCGTTAAGTTCACATTATTTTACATCTAAAACACGTATTTACAATACGTTTGGGTGAATACAAAAAATAGAAAAAAAATTTGGGAAAAAATTTGGGAAAAAATTTGGTAAAAAATGGTGATAATTCCGCTAAATATCGTTCAAAGTCATTTGTATTGAACTAATCATACTTTTTATATTTTTATCGTTAAGTTCACATTATTTTACATCTAAAACACGTCTTTACAATACATTTGGGTGAATATAAAAGGTCGTAAAAAAATTTTGAAATACAGTTGATGAATCCGCTAAATATCGTCTTAAGTCATTGCTATTAAACTAATCATACTTTTTATATTTTTAACGTTAAGTTCACATTATATTACATCTAAAACACGTGTTTACAATACATTTGGGTGAATACAAAAAATAGAAAAAATATTTGGTAAAAAATGGTGATAATTCCGCTAAATATCGTTTAAAGTCATTTGTATTGAACTAATCATACTTTTTATATTTTTATTGTTAAGTTCACATTATTTTACATCTAAAACACGTATTTACAATACATTTGGGTGAATACAAAAAATAGAAAAAAAATTTGGGAAAAAATTTGGTAAAAAATGGTGATAATTCCGCTAAATATCGTTTAAAGTCATTTGTATTGAACTAATCATACTTTTTATATTTTTATCGTTAAGTTCACATTATTTTACATCTAAAACACTTCTTTACAATACATTTGGGTGAATATAAAAGGTCGTAAAAAAATTTTGAAATACAGGTGATGAATCCGCTAAATATCGTCTTAAGTCATTTCTATTAAACTAATCATACTTTTTATATTTTTAACGTTAAGTTCACATTATTTTACATCTAAAACACGTATTTACAATACATTTGGGTGAATATAAAAGGTCGTAAAAAAATTTTGAAATACAGGTGATGAATCCGCTAAATAACGTCTTAAGTCATTTCTATTAAACTAATCATACATTTTATATTTTTAACGTTAAGTTCACATTATTTTACATCTAAAACACGTGTTTACAATACATTTGGGTGAATACAAAAAATAGAAAAAAAATTTGGTAAAAAATGGTGATAATTCCGCTTAATATCGTTTAAAGTCATTTGTATTGAACTAATCATACTTTTTATATTTTTATCGTTAAGTTCACATTATTTTACATCTAAAACACGTATTTACAATACGTTTGGGTGAATACAAAAAATAGAAAATAAATTTGGGAAAAAATTTGGGAAAAAATTTGGTAAAAAATGGTGATAATTCCGCTAAATATCGTTCAAAGTCATTTGTATTGAACTAATCATACTTTTTATATTTTTATCGTTAAGTTCACATTATTTTACATCTAAAACACGTCTTTACAATACATTTGGGTGAATATAAAAGGTCGTAAAAAAATTTTGAAATACAGTTGATGAATCCGCTAAATATCGTCTTAAGTCATTTCTATTAAACTAATCATACTTTTTATATTTTTAACGTTAATTTCACATTATTTTACATCTAAAACACGTGTTTACAATACATTTGGGTGAATACAAAAAATAGAAAAAATATTTGGTAAAAAATGGTGATAATTCCGCTAAATATCGTTTAAAGTCATTTGTATTGAACTAATCATACTTTTTATATTTTTATCGTTAAGTTCACATTATTTTACATCTAAAACACGTATTTACAATACATTTGGGTGAATACAAAAAATAGAAAAAAAATTTGGGAAAAAATTTGGTAAAAAATGGTGATAATTCCGCTAAATATCGTTTAAAGTCATTTGTATTGAACTAATCATACTTTTTATATTTTTATCGTTAAGTTCACATTATTTTACATCTAAAACACTTCTTTACAATACATTTGGGTGAATATAAAAGGTCGTAAAAAAATTTTGAAATACAGGTGATGAATCCGCTAAATATCGTCTTAAGTCATTTCTATTAAACTAATCATACTTTTTATATTTTTAACGTTAAGTTCACATTATTTTACATCTAAAACACGTGTTTACAATACATTTGGGTGAATACAAAAAATAGAAAAAAAATTTGGTAAAAAATGGTGATAATTCCACTAAATATCGTTTAAAGTCATTTGTATTGAACTAATCATACTTTTTTATATTTTTATCGTTAAGTTCACATTATTTTACATCTAAAACACGTATTTACAATACATTTGGGTGAATACAAAAAATAGAAAAAAAATTTTGGAAAAAATTTGGTAAAAAATGGTGATAATTCCGCTAAATATCGTTTAAAGTCATTTGTATTGAACTAATCATACTTTTTATATTTTTATCGTTAAGTTCACATTATTTTACATCTAAAACACGTCTTTACAATACATTTGGGTGAATATAAAAGGTCGTAAAAAAATTTTGAAATACAGGTGATGAATCCGCTAAATATCGTCTTAAGTCATTTCTATTAAACTAATCATACTTTTTATATTTTTAAAGTTAAGTTCACATTATTTTACATCTAAAACACGTGTTTACAATACATTTGGGTGAATACAAAAAATAGAAAAAAAATTTGGGAAAAAATTGGGTAAAAAATGGTGATAATTCCGCTAAATATCGTATAAAGTCATTTGTATTGAACTAATCATACTTTTTATATTTTTAAAGTTAAGTTCACATTATTTTACATCTAAAACACGTGTTTACAATACATTTGGGTGAATACAAAAAATAGAAAAAAAATTTGGGAAAAAATTGGGTAAAAAATGGTGATAATTCCGCTAAATATCGTATAAAGTCATTTGTATTGAACTAATCATACTTTTTATATTTTTATCGTTAAGTTCACATTATTTTACATCTAAAACACGTATTTACAATACATTTGGGTGAATACAAAAAATAGAAAAAAAATTTGGGAAAAAATTTGGTAAAAAATGGTGATAATTCCGCTAAATGTCGTTTAAAGTCATTTGTATTGAACTAATCATACTTTTTATATTTTTATCGTTAAGTTCACATTATTTTACATCTAAAACACGTCTTTACAATACATTTGGGTGAATATAAAAGGTCGTAAAAAAACTTTGAAATTCAGGTGATGAATCCGCTAAATATCGTCTTAAGTCATTTCTATTAAACTAATCATACTTTTTATATTTTTAACGTTAAGTTCACATTATTTTACATCTAAAACACGTGTTTACAATACATTTGGGTGAATACAAAAAATAGAAAAAAAATTTGGTAAAAAATGGTGATAATTCCGCTAAATATCGTTTAAAGTCATTTGTATTGAACTAATCATACTTTTTATATTTTTATCGTTAAGTTCACATTATTTTACATCTAAAACACGTCTTTACAATACATTTGGGTGAATATAAAAGGTCGTAAAAAAATTTTGAAATACAGGTGATGAATCCGCTAAATATCGTCTTAAGTCATTTCTATTAAACTAATCATACTTTTTATATTTTTAACGTTAAGTTCACATTATCTTACATCTAAAACACGTCTTTACAATACATTTGGGTGAATATAAAAGGTCGTAAAAAATTTTTGAAATACAGGTGATGAATCCGCTAAATATCGTCTTAAGTCATTTCTATTAAACTAATCATACTTTTTATATTTTTAACGTTAAGTTCACATTATTTTACATCTAAAACACGTATTTACAATACATTTGGGTGAATACAAAAAATAGAAAAAAAATTTGGGAAAAAATTGGGTAAAAAATGGTGATAATTCCGCTAAATATCGTTTAAAGTCATTTGTATTGAACTAATCATACTTTTTATATTTTTATCGTTAAGTTCACATAATTTTACATCTAAAACACGTCTTTACAATACATTTGGGTGAATATAAAAGGTCGTAAAAAAATTTTGAAATACAGGTGATGAATCCGCTAAATATCGTCTTAAGTCATTTCTATTAAACTAATCATACTTTTTATATTTTTAACGTTAAGTTCACATTATTTTACATCTAAAACACGTGTTTACAATACATTTTGGTGAATACAAAAAATAGAAAAAAAATTTGGGAAAAAATTTGGTAAAAAATGGTGATAATTCCGCTAAATATCGTTTAAAGTCATTTGTATTGAACTAATCATACTTTTTATATTTTTATCGTTAAGTTCACATAATTTTACATCTAAAACACGTCTTTACAATACATTTGGGTGAATATAAAAGGTCGTAAAAAAATTTTGAAATACAGGTGATGAATCCGCTAAATATCGTCTTAAGTCATTTCTATTAAACTAATCATACTTTTTATATTTTTAACGTTAAGTTCACATTATTTTACATCTAAAACACGTGTTTACAATACATTTGGGTGAATACAAAAAATAGAAAAAATATTTGGTAAAAAATGGTGATAATTCCGCTAAATATCGTTTAAAGTCATTTGTATTGAACTAATCATACTTTTTATATTTTTATCGTTAAGTTAACATTATTTTACATCTAAAACACGTATTTACAATACATTTGGGTGAATATAAAAGGTCGTAAAAAAATTTTGAAATACAGGTGATGAATCCGCTAAATATCGTCTTAAGTCATTTCTATTAAACTAATCATACTTTTTATATTTTTATCGTTATGTTCACAAAATTTTACATCTAAAACACGTCTTTACTATACATTTGGGTGAATATAAAAGGTCGTAAAAAAATTTTGAAATACAGGTGATGAATCCGCTAAATATCGTCTTAAGTCTTTTCTATTAAACTAATCATACTTTTTATATTTTTAACGTTAAGTTCACATTATTTTACATCTAATACACGTATTTACAATACATTTGGGTGAATACAAAAAATAGAAAAAAAATTTGGGAAAAAATTTGGTAAAAAATGGTGATAATTCCGCTAAATATCGTTTAAAGTCATTTGTATTGAACTAATCATACTTTTTATATTTTTATCGTTAAGTTCACATTATTTTACATCTAAAACACGTCTTTACAATACATTTGGGTGAATATAAAAGGTCGTAAAAAAATTTTGAAATACAGGTGATGAATCCGCTAAATATCGTCTTAAGTCATTTCTATTAAACTAATCATACTTTTTATATTTTTAACGTTAAGTTCACATTATTTTACATCTAAAACACGTGTTTACAATACATTTGGGTGAATACAAAAAATAGAAAAAATATTTGGTAAAAAATGGTGATAATTCCGCTAAATATCGTTTAAAGTCATTTGTATTGAACTAATCATACTTTTTATATTTTTATCGTTAAGTTAACATTATTTTACATCTAAAACACGTATTTACAATACATTTGGGTGAATATAAAAGGTCGTAAAAAAATTTTGAAATACAGGTGATGAATCCGCTAAATATCGTCTTAAGTCATTTCTATTAAACTAATCATACTTTTTATATTTTTATCGTTATGTTCACAAAATTTTACATCTAAAACACGTCTTTACTATACATTTGGGTGAATATAAAAGGTCGTAAAAAAATTTTGAAATACAGGTGATGAATCCGCTAAATATCGTCTTAAGTCTTTTCTATTAAACTAATCATACTTTTTATATTTTTAACGTTAAGTTCACATTATTTTACATCTAATACACGTATTTACAATACATTTGGGTGAATACAAAAAATAGAAAAAAAATTTGGGAAAAAATTTGGTAAAAAATGGTGATAATTCCGCTAAATATCGTTTAAAGTCATTTGTATTGAACTAATCATACTTTTTATATTTTTATCGTTAAGTTCACATTATTTTACATCTAAAACACGTCTTTACAATACATTTGGGTGAATATAAAAGGTCGTAAAAAAATTTTGAAATACAGGTGATGAATCCGCTAAATATCGTCTTAAGTCATTTCTATTAAACTAATCATACTTTTTATATTTTTAACGTTAAGTTCACATTATTTTACATCTAAAACACGTGTTTACAATACATTTGGGTGAATACAAAAAATAGAAAAAAAATTTGGTAAAAAATGGTGATAATTCCGCTAAATATCGTATAAAGTCATTTGTATTGAACTAATCATACTTTTTATATTTTTATCGTTAAGTTCACATTATTTTACATCTAAAACACGTATTTACAATACATTTGGGTGAATACAAAAAATAGAAAAAAAATTTGGGAAAAAATTTGGTAAAAAATGGTGATAATTCCGCTAAATGTCGTTTAAAGTCATTTGTATTGAACTAATCATACTTTTTATATTTTTATCGTTAAGTTCACATTATTTTACATCTAAAACACGTCTTTACAATACATTTGGGTGAATATAAAAGGTCGTAAAAAAACTTTGAAATACAGGTGATGAATCCGCTAAATATCGTCTTAAGTCATTTCTATTAAACTAATCATACTTTTTATATTTTTAACGTTAAGTTCACATTATTTTACATCTAAAACACGTGTTTACAATACATTTGGGTGAATACAAAAAATAGAAAAAAAATTTGGTAAAAAATGGTGATAATTCCGCTAAATATCGTTTAAAGTCATTTGTATTGAACTAATCATACTTTTTATATTTTTATCGTTAAGTTCACATTATTTTACATCTAAAACACGTCTTTACAATACATTTGGGTGAATATAAAAGGTCGTAAAAAAATTTTGAAATACAGGTGATGAATCCGCTAAATATCGTCTTAAGTCATTTCTATTAAACTAATCATACTTTTTATATTTTTAACGTTAAGTTCACATTATTTTACATCTAAAACACGTCTTTACAATACATTTGGGTGAATATAAAAGGTCGTAAAAAATTTTTGAAATACAGGTGATGAATCCGCTAAATATCGTCTTAAGTCATTTCTATTAAACTAATCATACATTTTATATTTTTAACGTTAAGTTCACATTATTTTACATCTAAAACACGTATTTACAATACATTTGGGTGAATACAAAAAATAGAAAAAAAATTTGGGAAAAAATTGGGTAAAAAATGGTGATAATTCCGCTAAATATCGTTTAAAGTCATTTGTATTGAACTAATCATACTTTTTATATTTTTATCGTTAAGTTCACATAATTTTACATCTAAAACACGTCTTTACAATACATTTGGGTGAATATAAAAGGTCGTAAAAAAATTTTGAAATACAGGTGATGAATCCGCTAAATATCGTCTTAAGTCATTTCTATTAAACTAATCATACTTTTTATATTTTTAACGTTAAGTTCACATTATTTTACATCTAAAACACGTGTTTACAATACATTTTGGTGAATACAAAAAATAGAAAAAAAATTTGGGAAAAAATTTGGTAAAAAATGGTGATAATTCCGCTAAATATCGTTTAAAGTCATTTGTATTGAACTAATCATACTTTTTATATTTTTATCGTTAAGTTCACATAATTTTACATCTAAAACACGTCTTTACAATACATTTGGGTGAATATAAAAGGTCGTAAAAAAATTTTGAAATACAGGTGATGAATCCGCTAAATATCGTCTTAAGTCATTTCTATTAAACTAATCATACTTTTTATATTTTTAACGTTAAGTTCACATTATTTTACATCTAAAACACGTGTTTACAATACATTTGGGTGAATACAAAAAATAGAAAAAATATTTGGTAAAAAATGGTGATAATTCCGCTAAATATCGTTTAAAGTCATTTGTATTGAACTAATCATACTTTTTATATTTTTATCGTTAAGTTAACATTATTTTACATCTAAAACACGTATTTACAATACATTTGGGTGAATATAAAAGGTCGTAAAAAAATTTTGAAATACAGGTGATGAATCCGCTAAATATCGTCTTAAGTCATTTCTATTAAACTAATCATACTTTTTATATTTTTATCGTTATGTTCACAAAATTTTACATCTAAAACACGTCTTTACTATACATTTGGGTGAATATAAAAGGTCGTAAAAAAATTTTGAAATACAGGTGATGAATCCACTAAATATCGTCTTAAGTCTTTTCTATTAAACTAATCATACTTTTTATATTTTTAACGTTAAGTTCACATTATTTTACATCTAATACACGTATTTACAATACATTTGGGTGAATACAAAAAATAGAAAAAAAATTTGGGAAAAAATTTGGTAAAAAATGGTGATAATTCCGCTAAATATCATTTAAAGTCATTTGTATTGAACTAATCATACTTTTTATATTTTTATCGTTAAGTTCACATTATTTTACATCTAAAACACGTGTTTACAATACATTTGGGTGAATACAAAAAATAGAAAAAAAATTTGGTAAAAAATGGTGATAATTCCGCTAAATATCGTTTAAAGTCATTTGTATTGAACTAATCATACTTTTTATATTTTTATCGTTAAGTTCACATTATTTTACATCTAAAACACGTCTTTACAATACATTTGGGTGAATATAAAAGGTCGTAAAAAAATTTTGAAATACAGGTGATGAATCCGCTAAATATCGTCTTAAGTCATTTCTATTAAACTAATCATACTTTTTATATTTTTAACGTTAAGTTCACATTATTTTACATCTAAAACACGTGTTTACAATACATTTGGGTGAATACAAAAAATAGAAAAAAAATTTGGTAAAAAATGGTGATAATTCCGCTAAATATCGTTTAAAGTCATTTGTATTGAACTAATCATACTTTTTATATTTTTATCGTTAAGTTCACATTATTTTACATCTAAAACACGTCTTTACAATACATTTGGGTGAATATAAAAGGTCGTAAAAAAACTTTGAAATACAGGTGATGAATCCGCTAAATATCGTCTTAAGTCATTTCTATTAAACTAATCATACTTTTTATATTTTTAACGTTAAGTTCACATTATTTTACATCTAAAACACGTATTTACAATACATTTGGGTGAATACAAAAAATAGAAAAAAAATTTGGGAAAAAATTGGGTAAAAAATGGTGATAATTCCGCTAAATATCGTTTAAAGTCATTTGTATTGAACTAATCATACTTTTTATATTTTTATCGTTAAGTTCACATAATTTTACATCTAAAACACGTCTTTACAATACATTTGGGGGAATATAAAAGGTCGTAAAAAAATTTTTAAATACAGGTGATGAATCCGCTAAATATCGTCTTAAGTCATTTCTATTAAACTAATCATACTTTTTATATTTTTAACGTTAAGTTCACATTATTTTACATCTAAAACACGTGTTTACAATACATTTGGGTGAATACAAAAAATAGAAAAAATATTTGGTAAAAAATGGTGATAATTCCGCTAAATATCGTTTAAAGTCATTTGTATTGAACTAATCATACTTTTTATATTTTTATCGTTAAGTTAACATTATTTTACATCTAAAACACGTATTTACAATACATTTGGGTGAATATAAAAGGTCGTAAAAAAATTTTGAAATACAGGTGATGAATCCGCTAAATATCGTCTTAAGTCATTTCTATTAAACTAATCATACTTTTTATATTTTTATCGTTATGTTCACAAAATTTTACATCTAAAACACGTCTTTACTATACATTTGGGTGAATATAAAAGGTCGTAAAAAAATTTTGAAATACAGGTGATGAATCCACTAAATATCGTCTTAAGTCTTTTCTATTAAACTAATCATACTTTTTATATTTTTAACGTTAAGTTCACATTATTTTACATCTAATACACGTATTTACAATACATTTGGGTGAATACAAAAAATAGAAAAAAAATTTGGGAAAAAATTTGGTAAAAAATGGTGATAATTCCGCTAAATATCATTTAAAGTCATTTGTATTGAACTAATCATACTTTTTATATTTTTATCGTTAAGTTCACATTATTTTACATCTAAAACACGTGTTTACAATACATTTGGGTGAATACAAAAAATAGAAAAAAAATTTGGTAAAAAATGGTGATAATTCCGCTAAATATCGTTTAAAGTCATTTGTATTGAACTAATCATACTTTTTATATTTTTATCGTTAAGTTCACATTATTTTACATCTAAAACACGTCTTTACAATACATTTGGGTGAATATAAAAGGTCGTAACAAAATTTTGAAATACAGGTGATGAATCCGCTAAATATCGTCTTAAGTCATTTCTATTAAACTAATCATACTTTTTATATTTTTAACGTTAAGTTCACATTATTTTACATCTAAAACACGTGTTTACAATACATTTGGGTGAATACAAAAAATAGAAAAAAAATTTGGTAAAAAATGGTGATAATTCCGCTAAATATCGTTTAAAGTCATTTGTATTGAACTAATCATACTTTTTATATTTTTATCGTTAAGTTCACATTATTTTACATCTAAAACACGTCTTTACAATACATTTGGGTGAATATAAAAGGTCGTAAAAAAACTTTGAAATACAGGTGATGAATCCGCTAAATATCGTCTTAAGTCATTTCTATTAAACTAATCATACTTTTTATATTTTTAACGTTAAGTTCACATTATTTTACATCTAAAACACGTATTTACAATACATTTGGGTGAATACAAAAAATAGAAAAAAAATTTGGGAAAAAATTGGGTAAAAAATGGTGATAATTCCGCTAAATATCGTTTAAAGTCATTTGTATTGAACTAATCATACTTTTTATATTTTTATCGTTAAGTTCACATAATTTTACATCTAAAACACGTCTTTACAATACATTTGGGGGAATATAAAAGGTCGTAAAAAAATTTTTAAATACAGGTGATGAATCCGCTAAATATCGTCTTAAGTCATTTCTATTAAACTAATCATACTTTTTATATTTTTAACGTTAAGTTCACATTATTCTACATCTAAAACACGTGTTTACAATACATTTGGGTGAATACAAAAAATAGAAAAAAAATTTGGGAAAAAATTTGGTAAAAAATGGTGATAATTCCGCTAAATATCGTTTAAAGTCATTTGTATTGAACTAATCATACTTTTTATATTTTTATCATTAAGTTCACATAATTTTACATCTAAAACACGTCTTTACAATACATTTGGGTGAATATAAAAGGTCGTAAAAAAATTTTGAAACACAGGTGATGAATCCGCTAAATATCGTCTTAAGTCATTTCTATTAAACTAATCATACTTTTTATATTTTTAACGTTAAGTTCACATTATTTTACATCTAAAACACGTGTTTACAATACATTTGGGTGAATATAAAAGGTCGTAAAAAAATTTTGAAATACAGGTGATGAATCCGCTAAATATCGTCTTAAGTCATTTCTATTAAACTAATCATACTTTTTATATTTTTAACGTTAAGTTCACATTATTTTACATCTAAAACACGTGTTTACAATACATTTGGGTGAATACAAAAAATAGAAAAAATATTTGGTAAAAAATGGTGATAATTCCGCTAAATATCGTTTAAAGTCATTTGTATTGAACTAATCATACTTTTTATATTTTTATCGTTAAGTTCACATTATTTTACATCTAAAACACGTATTTACAATACATTTGGGTGAATACAAAAAATAGAAAAAAAATTTGGGAAAAAATTTGGTAAAAAATGGTGATAATTCCGCTAAATATCGTTTAAAGTCATTTGTATTGAACTAATCATACTTTTTATATTTTTATCGTTAAGTTCACATTATTTTACATCTAAAACACGTCTTTACAATACATTTGGGTGAATATAAAAGGTCGTAAAAAAATTTTGAAATACAGGTGATGAATCCGCTAAATATCGTCTTAAGTCATTTCTATTAAACTAATCATACTTTTTATATTTTTAACGTTAAGTTCACATTATTTTACATCTAAAACACGTATTTACAATACATTTGGGTGAATATAAAAGGTCGTAAAAAAATTTTGAAATACAGGTGATGAATCCGCTAAATAACGTCTTAAGTCATTTCTATTAAACTAATCATACATTTTATATTTTTAACGTTAAGTTCACATTATTTTACATCTAAAACACGTGTTTACAATACATTTGGGTGAATACAAAAAATAGAAAAAAAATTTGGTAAAAAATGGTGATAATTCCGCTAAATATCGTTTAAAGTCATTTGTATTGAACTAATCATACTTTTTATATTTTTATCGTTAAGTTCACATTATTTTACATCTAAAACACGTATTTACAATACGTTTGGGTGAATACAAAAAATAGAAAAAAAATTTGGGAAAAAATTTGGGAAAAAATTTGGTAAAAAATGGTGATAATTCCGCTAAATATCGTTCAAAGTCATTTGTATTGAACTAATCATACTTTTTATATTTTTATCGTTAAGTTCACATTATTTTACATCTAAAACACGTCTTTACAATACATTTGGGTGAATATAAAAGGTCGTAAAAAAATTTTGAAATACAGTTGATGAATCCGCTAAATATCGTCTTAAGTCATTTCTATTAAACTAATCATACTTTTTATATTTTTAACGTTAAGTTCACATTATATTACATCTAAAACACGTGTTTACAATACATTTGGGTGAATACAAAAAATAGAAAAAATATTTGGTAAAAAATGGTGATAATTCCGCTAAATATCGTTTAAAGTCATTTGTATTGAACTAATCATACTTTTTATATTTTTATTGTTAAGTTCACATTATTTTACATCTAAAACACGTATTTACAATACATTTGGGTGAATACAAAAAATAGAAAAAAAATTTGGGAAAAAATTTGGTAAAAAATGGTGATAATTCCGCTAAATATCGTTTAAAGTCATTTGTATTGAACTAATCATACTTTTTATATTTTTATCGTTAAGTTCACATTATTTTACATCTAAAACACTTCTTTACAATACATTTGGGTGAATATAAAAGGTCGTAAAAAAATTTTGAAATACAGGTGATGAATCCGCTAAATATCGTCTTAAGTCATTTCTATTAAACTAATCATACTTTTTATATTTTTAACGTTAAGTTCACATTATTTTACATCTAAAACACGTGTTTACAATACATTTGGGTGAATACAAAAAATAGAAAAAAAATTTGGTAAAAAATGGTGATAATTCCACTAAATATCGTTTAAAGTCATTTGTATTGAACTAATCATACTTTTTATATTTTTATCGTTAAGTTCACATTATTTTACATCTAAAACACGTATTTACAATACATTTGGGTGAATACAAAAAATAGAAAAAAAATTTTGGAAAAAATTTGGTAAAAAATGGTGATAATTCCGCTAAATATCGTTTAAAGTCATTTGTATTGAACTAATCATACTTTTTATATTTTTATCGTTAAGTTCACATTATTTTACATCTAAAACACGTCTTTACAATACATTTGGGTGAATATAAAAGGTCGTAAAAAAATTTTGAAATACAGGTGATGAATCCGCTAAATATCGTCTTAAGTCATTTCTATTAAACTAATCATACTTTTTATATTTTTAAAGTTAAGTTCACATTATTTTACATCTAAAACACGTGTTTACAATACATTTGGGTGAATACAAAAAATAGAAAAAAAATTTGGGAAAAAATTGGGTAAAAAATGGTGATAATTCCGCTAAATATCGTATAAAGTCATTTGTATTGAACTAATCATACTTTTTATATTTTTAAAGTTAAGTTCACATTATTTTACATCTAAAACACGTGTTTACAATACATTTGGGTGAATACAAAAAATAGAAAAAAAATTTGGGAAAAAATTGGGTAAAAAATGGTGATAATTCCGCTAAATATCGTATAAAGTCATTTGTATTGAACTAATCATACTTTTTATATTTTTATCGTTAAGTTCACATTATTTTACATCTAAAACACGTATTTACAATACATTTGGGTGAATACAAAAAATAGAAAAAAAATTTGGGAAAAAATTTGGTAAAAAATGGTGATAATTCCGCTAAATGTCGTTTAAAGTCATTTGTATTGAACTAATCATACTTTTTATATTTTTATCGTTAAGTTCACATTATTTTACATCTAAAACACGTCTTTACAATACATTTGGGTGAATATAAAAGGTCGTAAAAAAACTTTGAAATACAGGTGATGAATCCGCTAAATATCGTCTTAAGTCATTTCTATTAAACTAATCATACTTTTTATATTTTTAACGTTAAGTTCACATTATTTTACATCTAAAACACGTGTTTACAATACATTTGGGTGAATACAAAAAATAGAAAAAAAATTTGGTAAAAAATGGTGATAATTCCGCTAAATATCGTTTAAAGTCATTTGTATTGAACTAATCATACTTTTTATATTTTTATCGTTAAGTTCACATTATTTTACATCTAAAACACGTCTTTACAATACATTTGGGTGAATATAAAAGGTCGTAAAAAAATTTTGAAATACAGGTGATGAATCCGCTAAATATCGTCTTAAGTCATTTCTATTAAACTAATCATACTTTTTATATTTTTAACGTTAAGTTCACATTATTTTACATCTAAAACACGTCTTTACAATACATTTGGGTGAATATAAAAGGTCGTAAAAAATTTTTGAAGTACAGGTGATGAATCCGCTAAATATCGTCTTAAGTCATTTCTATTAAACTAATCATACTTTTTATATTTTTAACGTTAAGTTCACATTATTTTACATCTAAAACACGTAATTACAATACATTTGGGTGAATACAAAAAATAGAAAAAAAATTTGGGAAAAAATTGGGTAAAAAATGGTGATAATTCCGCTAAATATCGTTTAAAGTCATTTATATTGAACTAATCATACTTTTTATATTTTTATCGTTAAGTTCACATAATTTTACATCTAAAACACGTCTTTACAATACATTTGGGTGAATATAAAAGGTCGTAAAAAAATTTTGAAATACAGGTGATGAATCCGCTAAATATCGTCTTAAGTCATTTCTATTAAACTAATCATACTTTTTATATTTTTAACGTTAAGTTCACATTATTTTACATCTAAAACACGTGTTTACAATACATTTGGGTGAATACAAAAAATAGAAAAAAAATTTGGGAAAAAATTTGGTAAAAAATGGTGATAATTCCGCTAAATATCATTTAAAGTCATTTGTATTGAACTAATCATACTTTTTATATTTTTATCGTTAAGTTCACATTATTTTACATCTAAAACACGTGTTTACAATACATTTGGGTGAATACAAAAAATAGAAAAAAAATTTGGTAAAAAATGGTGATAATTCCGCTAAATATCGTTTAAAGTCATTTGTATTGAACTAATCATACTTTTTATATTTTTATCGTTAAGTTCACATTATTTTACATCTAAAACACGTCTTTACAATACATTTGGGTGAATATAAAAGGTCGTAAAAAAATTTTGAAATACAGGTGATGAATCCGCTAAATATCGTCTTAAGTCATTTCTATTAAACTAATCATACTTTTTATATTTTTAACGTTAAGTTCACATTATTTTACATCTAAAACACGTGTTTACAATACATTTGGGTGAATACAAAAAATAGAAAAAATATTTGGTAAAAAATGGTGATAATTCCGCTAAATATCGTTTAAAGTCATTTGTATTGAACTAATCATACTTTTTATATTTTTATCGTTAAGTTCACATTATTTTACATCTAAAACACGTATTTACAATACATTTGGGTGAATACAAAAAATAGAAAAAAAATTTGGGAAAAAATTTGGTAAAAAATGGTGATAATTCCGCTAAATATCGTTTAAAGTCATTTGTATTGAACTAATCATACTTTTTATATTTTTATCGTTAAGTTCACATTATTTTACATCTAAAACACTTCTTTACAATACATTTGGGTGAATATAAAAGGTCGTAAAAAAATTTTGAAATACAGGTGATGAATCCGCTAAATATCGTCTTAAGTCATTTCTATTAAACTAATCATACTTTTTATATTTTTAACGTTAAGTTCACATTATTTTACATCTAAAACACGTGTTTACAATACATTTGGGTGAATACAAAAAATAGAAAAAAAATTTGGTAAAAAATGGTGATAATTCCACTAAATATCGTTTAAAGTCATTTGTATTGAACTAATCATACTTTTTATATTTTTATCGTTAAGTTCACATTATTTTACATCTAAAACACGTATTTACAATACATTTGGGTGAATACAAAAAATAGAAAAAAAATTTTGGAAAAAATTTGGTAAAAAATGGTGATAATTCCGCTAAATATCGTTTAAAGTCATTTGTATTGAACTAATCATACTTTTTATATTTTTATCGTTAAGTTCACATTATTTTACATCTAAAACACGTCTTTACAATACATTTGGGTGAATATAAAAGGTCGTAAAAAAATTTTGAAATACAGGTGATGAATCCGCTAAATATCGTCTTAAGTCATTTCTATTAAACTAATCATACTTTTTATATTTTTAAAGTTAAGTTCACATTATTTTACATCTAAAACACGTGTTTACAATACATTTGGGTGAATACAAAAAATAGAAAAAAAATTTGGGAAAAAATTGGGTAAAAAATGGTGATAATTCCGCTAAATATCGTATAAAGTCATTTGTATTGAACTAATCATACTTTTTATATTTTTAAAGTTAAGTTCACATTATTTTACATCTAAAACACGTGTTTACAATACATTTGGGTGAATACAAAAAATAGAAAAAAAATTTGGGAAAAAATTGGGTAAAAAATGGTGATAATTCCGCTAAATATCGTATAAAGTCATTTGTATTGAACTAATCATACTTTTTATATTTTTATCGTTAAGTTCACATTATTTTACATCTAAAACACGTATTTACAATACATTTGGGTGAATACAAAAAATAGAAAAAAAATTTGGGAAAAAATTTGGTAAAAAATGGTGATAATTCCGCTAAATGTCGTTTAAAGTCATTTGTATTGAACTAATCATACTTTTTATATTTTTATCGTTAAGTTCACATTATTTTACATCTAAAACACGTCTTTACAATACATTTGGGTGAATATAAAAGGTCGTAAAAAAACTTTGAAATACAGGTGATGAATCCGCTAAATATCGTCTTAAGTCATTTCTATTAAACTAATCATACTTTTTATATTTTTAACGTTAAGTTCACATTATTTTACATCTAAAACACGTGTTTACAATACATTTGGGTGAATACAAAAAATAGAAAAAAAATTTGGTAAAAAATGGTGATAATTCCGCTAAATATCGTTTAAAGTCATTTGTATTGAACTAATCATACTTTTTATATTTTTATCGTTAAGTTCACATTATTTTACATCTAAAACACGTCTTTACAATACATTTGGGTGAATATAAAAGGTCGTAAAAAAATTTTGAAATACAGGTGATGAATCCGCTAAATATCGTCTTAAGTCATTTCTATTAAACTAATCATACTTTTTATATTTTTAACGTTAAGTTCACATTATTTTACATCTAAAACACGTCTTTACAATACATTTGGGTGAATATAAAAGGTCGTAAAAAATTTTTGAAGTACAGGTGATGAATCCGCTAAATATCGTCTTAAGTCATTTCTATTAAACTAATCATACTTTTTATATTTTTAACGTTAAGTTCACATTATTTTACATCTAAAACACGTAATTACAATACATTTGGGTGAATACAAAAAATAGAAAAAAAATTTGGGAAAAAATTGGGTAAAAAATGGTGATAATTCCGCTAAATATCGTTTAAAGTCATTTATATTGAACTAATCATACTTTTTATATTTTTATCGTTAAGTTCACATAATTTTACATCTAAAACACGTCTTTACAATACATTTGGGTGAATATAAAAGGTCGTAAAAAAATTTTGAAATACAGGTGATGAATCCGCTAAATATCGTCTTAAGTCATTTCTATTAAACTAATCATACTTTTTATATTTTTAACGTTAAGTTCACATTATTTTACATCTAAAACACGTGTTTACAATACATTTGGGTGAATACAAAAAATAGAAAAAAAATTTGGGAAAAAATTTGGTAAAAAATGGTGATAATTCCGCTAAATATCATTTAAAGTCATTTGTATTGAACTAATCATACTTTTTATATTTTTATCGTTAAGTTCACATTATTTTACATCTAAAACACGTGTTTACAATACATTTGGGTGAATACAAAAAATAGAAAAAAAATTTGGTAAAAAATGGTGATAATTCCGCTAAATATCGTTTAAAGTCATTTGTATTGAACTAATCATACTTTTTATATTTTTATCGTTAAGTTCACATTATTTTACATCTAAAACACGTCTTTACAATACATTTGGGTGAATATAAAAGGTCGTAAAAAAATTTTGAAATACAGGTGATGAATCCGCTAAATATCGTCTTAAGTCATTTCTATTAAACTAATCATACTTTTTATATTTTTATCGTTAAGTTCACATTATTTTACATCTAAAACACGTATTTACAATACATTTGGGTGAATACAAAAAATAGAAAAAAAATTTGGGAAAAAATTTGGTAAAAAATGGTGATAATTCCGCTAAATATCGTTTAAAGTCATTTGTATTGAACTAATCATACTTTTTATATTTTTATCGTTAAGTTCACATTATTTTACATCTAAAACACGTCTTTACAATACATTTGGGTGAATATAAAAGGTCGTAAAAAAAATTTTGAAATACAGGTGATGAATCCGCTAAATATCGTCTTAAGTCATTTCTATTAAACTAATCATACTTTTTATATTTTTAACGTTAAGTTCACATTATATTACATCTAAAACACGTGTTTACAATACATTTGGGTGAATACAAAAAATAGAAAAAAAATTTGGTAAAAAATGGTGATAATTCCGCTAAATATCGTTTAAAGTCATTTGTATTGAACTAATCATACTTTTTATATTTTTATCGTTAAGTTCACATTATTTTACATCTAAAACACGTATTTACAATACATTTGGGTGAATACAAAAAATAGAAAAAAAATTTTGGAAAAAATTTGGTAAAAAATGGTGATAATTCCGCTAAATATCGTTTAAAGTCATTTGTATTGAACTAATCATACTTTTTATATTTTTATCGTTAAGTTCACATTATTTTACATCTAAAACACGTATTTACAATACATTTGGGTGAATACAAAAGGTCGTAAAAAAATTTTGAAATACAGGTGATGAATCCGCTAAATATCGTCTTAAGTCATTTCTATTAAACTAATCATACTTTTTATATTTTTAACGTTAAGTTCACATTATTTTACATCTAAAACACGTGTTTACAATACATTTGGGTGAATACAAAAAATAGAAAAAAAATTTGGGAAAAAATTTGGTAAAAAATGGTGATAATTCCGCTAAATATCATTTAAAGTCATTTGTATTGAACTAATCATACTTTTTATATTTTTATCGTTAAGTTCACATTATTTTACATCTAAAACACGTGTTTACAATACATTTGGGTGAATACAAAAAATAGAAAAAAAATTTGGTAAAAAATGGTGATAATTCCGCTAAATATCGTTTAAAGTCATTTGTATTGAACTAATCATACTTTTTATATTTTTATCGTTAAGTTCACATTATTTTACATCTAAAACACGTCTTTACAATACATTTGGGTGAATATAAAAGGTCGTAAAAAAATTTTGAAATACAGGTGATGAATCCGCTAAATATCGTCTTAAGTCATTTCTATTAAACTAATCATACTTTTTATATTTTTAACGTTAAGTTCACATTATTTTACATCTAAAACACGTGTTTACAATACATTTGGGTGAATACAAAAAATAGAAAAAATATTTGGTAAAAAATGGTGATAATTCCGCTAAATATCGTTTAAAGTCATTTGTATTGAACTAATCATACTTTTTATATTTTTATCGTTAAGTTCACATTATTTTACATCTAAAACACGTCTTTACAATACATTTGGGTGAATATAAAAGGTCGTAAAAAAATTTTGAAATACAGGTGATGAATCCGCTAAATATCGTCTTAAGTCATTTGTATTGAACTAATCATACTTTTTATATTTTTATCGTTAAGTTCACATTATTTTACATCTAAAACACGTATTTACAATACATTTGGGTGAATACAAAAAATAGAAAAAAAATTTGGGAAAAAATTTGGTAAAAAATGGTGATAATTCCGCTAAATATCGTTTAAAGTCATTTGTATTGAACTAATCATACTTTTTATATTTTTATCGTTAAGTTCACATTATTTTACATCTAAAACACGTATTTACAATACATTTGGGTGAATACAAAAAATAGAAAAAAAATTTTGGAAAAAATTTGGTAAAAAATGGTGATAATTCCGCTAAATATCGTTTAAAGTCATTTGTATTGAACTAATCATACTTTTTATATTTTTATCGTTAAGTTCACATTATTTTACATCTAAAACACGTATTTACAATACATTTGGGTGAATACAAAAAATAGAAAAAAAATTTGGGAAAAAATTTGGTAAAAAATGGTGATAATTCCGCTAAATATCGTTTAAAGTCATTTGTATTGAACTAATCATACTTTTTATATTTTTATCGTTAAGTTCACAATATTTTACATCTAAAACACGTCTTTACAATACATTTGGGTGAATATAAAAGGTCGTAAAAAAATTTTGAAATACAGGTGATGAATCCGCTAAATATCGTCTTAAGTCATTTCTATTAAACTAATCATACTTTTTATATTTTTAACGTTAAGTTCACATTATTTTACATCTAAAACACGTGTTTACAATACATTTGGGTGAATACAAAAAATAGAAAAAAAATTTGGTAAAAAATGGTGATAATTCCGCTAAATATCGTTTAAAGTCATTTGTATTGAACTAATCATACTTTTTATATTTTTATCGTTAAGTTCACATTATTTTACATCTAAAACACGTATTTACAATACATTTGGGTGAATACAAAAAATAGAAAAAAAATTTGGGAAAAAATTTGGTAAAAAATGGTGATAATTCCGCTAAATATCGTTTAAAGTCATTTGTATTGAACTAATCATACTTTTTATATTTTTATCGTTAAGTTCACATTATTTTACATCTAAAACACGTCTTTACAATACATTTGGGTGAATATAAAAGGTCGTAAAAAAACTTTGAAATACAGGTGATGAATCCGCTAAATATCGTCTTAAGTCATTTCTATTAAACTAATCATACTTTTTATATTTTTAACGTTAAGTTCACATTATTTTACATCTAAAACACGTATTTACAATACATTTGGGTGAATACAAAAAATAGAAAAAAAATTAGGGAAAAAATTGGGTAAAAAATGGTGATAATTCCGCTAAATATCGTTTAAAGTCATTTGTATTGAACTAATCATACTTTTTATATTTTTATCGTTAAGTTCACATAATTTTACATCTAAAACACGTCTTTACAATACATTTGGGTAAATATAAAAGGTCGTAAAAAAATTTTGAAATACAGGTGATGAATCCGCTAAATATCGTCTTAAGTCATTTCTATTAAACTAATCATACTTTTTATATTTTTAAAGTTAAGTTCACATTATTCTACATCTAAAACACGTGTTTACAATAAATTTGGGTGAATACAAAAAATAGAAAAAAAATTTGGGAAAAAATTTGGTAAAAAATGGTGATAATTCCGCTAAATATCGTTTAAAGTCATTTGTATTGAACTAATCATACTTTTTATATTTTTATCATTAAGTTCACATAATTTTACATCTAAAACACGTCTTTACAATACATTTGGGTGAATATAAAAGGTCGTAAAAAAATTTTGAAATACAGGTGATGAATCCGCTAAATATCGTCTTAAGTCATTTCTATTAAACTAATCATACTTTTTATATTTTTAACGTTAAGTTCACATTATTTTACATCTAAAACACGTGTTTACAATACATTTGGGTGAATACAAAAAATAGAAAAAATATTTGGTAAAAAATGGTGATAATTCCGCTAAATATCGTTTAAAGTCATTTGTATTGAACTAATCATACTTTTTATATTTTTATCGTTAAGTTCACATTATTTTACATCTAAAACACGTCTTTACAATACATTTGGGTGAATATAAAAGGTCGTAAAAAAATTTTGAAATACAGGTGATGAATCCGCTAAATATCGTCTTAAGTCATTTCTATTAAACTAATCATACTTTTTATATTTTTAACGTTAAGTTCACATTATTTTACATCTAAAACACGTGTTTACAATACATTTGGGTGAATACAAAAAATAGAAAAAAAATTTGGGAAAAAATTGGGTAAAAAATGGAGATAATTCCGCTAAATATCGTTTAAAGTCATTTGTATTGAACTAATCATACTTTTTATATTTTTATCGTTAAGTTCACATTATTTTACATCTAAAACACGTATTTACAATACATTTGGGTGAATACAAAAAATAGAAAAAAAATTTGGGAAAAAATTTGGTAAAAAATGGTGATAATTCCGCTAAATATCGTTTAAAGTCATTTGTATTGAACTAATCATACTTTTTATATTTTTATCGTTAAGTTCACATTATTTTACATCTAAAACACGTCTTTACAATACATTTGGGTGAATATAAAAGGTCGTAAAAAAACTTTGAAATACAGGTGATGAATCCGCTAAATATCGTCTTAAGTCATTTCTATTAAACTAATCATACTTTTTATATTTTTAACGTTAAGTTCACATTATTTTACATCTAAAACACGTGTTTACAATACATTTGGGTGAATACAAAAAATAGAAAAAATATTTGGTAAAAAATGGTGATAATTCCGCTAAATATCGTTTAAAGTCATTTGTATTGAACTAATCATACTTTTTATATTTTTATCGTTAAGTTAACATTATTTTACATCTAAAACACGTATTTACAATACATTTGGGTGAATACAAAAAATAGAAAAAAAATTTGGGAAAAAATTGGGTAAAAAATGGTGATAATTCCGCTAAATATCGTTTAAAGTCATTTGTATTGAACTAATCATACTTTTTATATTTTTATCGTTAAGTTAACATTATTTTACATCTAAAACACGTATTTACAATACATTTGGGTGAATACAAAAAATAGAAAAAAAATTTGGGAAAAAATTGGGTAAAAAATGGTGATAATTCCGCTAAATATCGTTTAAAGTCATTTGTATTGAACTAATCATACTTTTTATATTTTTATCGTTAAGTTCACATTATTTTACATCTAAAACACGTATTTACAATACATTTGGGTGAATACAAAAAATAGAAAAAAAATTTGGGAAAAAATTTGGTAAAAAATGGTGATAATTCCGCTAAATATCGTTTAAAGTCATTTGTATTGAACTAATCATACTTTTTATATTTTTATCGTTAAGTTCACATTATTTTACATCTAAAACACGTCTTTACAATACATTTGGGTGAATATAAAAGGTCGTAAAAAAAATTTTGAAATACAGGTGATGAATCCGCTAAATATCGTCTTAAGTCATTTCTATTAAACTAATCATACTTTTTATATTTTTAACGTTAAGTTCACATTATATTACATCTAAAACACGTGTTTACAATACATTTGGGTGAATACAAAAAATAGAAAAAAAATTTGGTAAAAAATGGTGATAATTCCGCTAAATATCGTTTAAAGTCATTTGTATTGAACTAATCATACTTTTTATATTTTTATCGTTAAGTTCACATTATTTTACATCTAAAACACGTATTTACAATACATTTGGGTGAATACAAAAAATAGAAAAAAAATTTTGGAAAAAATTTGGTAAAAAATGGTGATAATTCCGCTAAATATCGTTTAAAGTCATTTGTATTGAACTAATCATACTTTTTATATTTTTATCGTTAAGTTCACATTATTTTACATCTAAAACACGTATTTACAATACATTTGGGTGAATACAAAAAATAGAAAAAAAATTTGGGAAAAAGTTTGGTAAAAAATGGTGATAATTCCGCTAAATATCGTTTAAAGTCATTTGTATTGAACTAATCATACTTTTTATATTTTTATCGTTAAGTTCACATTATTTTACATCTAAAACACGTCTTTACAATACATTTGGGTGAATATAAAAGGTCGTAAAAAAACTTTGAAATACAGGTGATGAATCCGCTAAATATCGTCTTAAGTCATTTCTATTAAACTAATCATACTTTTTATATTTTTAACGTTAAGTTCACATTATTTTACATCTAAAACACGTATTTACAATACATTTGGGTGAATACAAAAAATAGAAAAAAAATTTGGGAAAAAATTGGGTAAAAAATGGTGATAATTCCGCTAAATATCGTTTAAAGTCATTTGTATTGATCTAATCATACTTTTTATATTTTTATCGTTAAGTTCACATAATTTTACATCTAAAACACGTCTTTACAATACATTTGGGGGAATATAAAAGGTCGTAAAAAAATTTTGAAATACAGGTGATGAATCCGCTAAATATCGTCTTAAGTCATTTCTATTAAACTAATCATACTTTTTATATTTTTAACGTTAAGTTCACATTATTCTACATCTAAAACACGTGTTTACAATACATTTGGGTGAATACAAAAAATAGAAAAAAAATTTGGGAAAAAATTTGGTAAAAAATGGTGATAATTCCGCTAAATATCGTTTAAAGTCATTTGTATTGAACTAATCATACTTTTTATATTTTTATCATTAAGTTCACATAATTTTACATCTAAAACACGTCTTTACAATACATTTGGGTGAATATAAAAGGTCGTAAAAAAATTTTGAAATACAGGTGATGAATCCGCTAAATATCGTCTTAAGTCATTTCTATTAAACTAATCATACTTTTTATATTTTTAACGTTAAGTTCACATTATTTTACATCTAAAACACGTGTTTACAATACATTTGGGTGAATACAAAAAATAGAAAAAATATTTGGTAAAAAATGGTGATAATTCCGCTAAATATCGTTTAAAGTCATTTGTATTGAACTAATCATACTTTTTATATTTTAATCGTTAAGTTCACATTATTTTACATCTAAAACACGTCTTTACAATACATTTGGGTGAATATAAAAGGTCGTAAAAAAATTTTGAAATACAGGTGATGAATCCGCTAAATATCGTCTTAAGTCATTTCTATTAAACTAATCATACTTTTTATATTTTTAACGTTAAGTTCACATTATTTTACATCTAAAACACGTGTTTACAATACATTTGGGTGAATACAAAAAATAGAAAAAAAATTTGGGAAAAAATTGGGTAAAAAATGGAGATAATTCCGCTAAATATCGTTTAAAGTCATTTGTATTGAACTAATCATACTTTTTATATTTTTATCGTTAAGTTCACATTATTTTACATCTAAAACACGTATTTACAATACATTTGGGTGAATACAAAAAATAGAAAAAAAATTTGGGAAAAAATTTGGTAAATAATGGTGATAATTCCGCTAAATATTGTTTAAAGTCATTTGTATTGAACTAATCATACTTTTTATATTTTTATCGTTAAGTTCACATTATTTTACATCTAAAACACGTCTTTACAATACATTTGGGTGAATATAAAAGGTCGTAAAAAAATTTTGAAATACAGGTGATGAATCCGCTAAATATCGTCTTAAGTCATTTCTATTAAACTAATCATACTTTTTATATTTTTAACGTTAAGTTCACATTATTTTACATCTAAAACACGTGTTTACAATACGTTTGGGTGAATATAAAAGGTCGTAAAAAAATTTTGAAATACAGGTGATGAATCCGCTAAATATCGTCTTAAGTCATTTCTATTAAACTAATCATACTTTTTATATTTTTAACGTTAAGTTCACATTATTTTACATCTAAAACACGTGTTTACAATACATTTGGTTGAATACAAAAAATAGAAAAAATATTTGGTAAAAAATGGTGATAATTCCGCTAAATATCGTTTAAAGTCATTTGTATTGAACTAATCATACTTTTTATATTTTTATCGTTAAGTTCACATTATTTTACATCTAAAACACGTCTTTACAATACATTTGGGTGAATATAAAAGGTCGTAAAAAAATTTTGAAATACAGGTGATGAATCCGCTAAATATCGTCTTAAGTCATTTCTATTAAACTAATCATACTTTTTATATTTTTAACGTTAAGTTCACATTATTTTACATCTAAAACACGTGTTTACAATACATTTGGGTGAATACAAAAAATAGAAAAAAAATTTGGGAAAAAATTGGGTAAAAAATGGAGATAATTCCGCTAAATATCGTTTAAAGTCATTTGTATTGAACTAATCATACTTTTTATATTTTTATCGTTAAGTTCACATTATTTTACATCTAAAACACGTATTTACAATACATTTGGGTGAATACAAAAAATAGAAAAAAAATTTGGGAAAAAATTTGGTAAAAAATGGTGATAATTCCGCTAAATATTGTTTAAAGTCATTTGTATTGAACTAATCATACTTTTTATATTTTTATCGTTAAGTTCACATTATTTTACATCTAAAACACGTCTTTACAATACATTTGGGTGAATATAAAAGGTCGTAAAAAAACTTTGAAATACAGGTGATGAATCCGCTAAATATCGTCTTAAGTCATTTCTCTTAAACTAATCATACTTTTTATATTTTTAACGTTAAGTTCACATTATTTTACATCTAAAACACGTGTTTACAATACATTTGGGTGAATACAAAAAATAGAAAAAAAATTTGGTAAAAAATGGTGATAATTCCGCTAAATATCGTTTAAAGTCATTTGTATTGAACTAATCATACTTTTTATATTTTTATCGTTAAGTTCACATTATTTTACATCTAAAACACGTATATACAATACATTTGGGTGAATACAAAAAATAGAAAAAAAATTTGGGAAAAAATTTGGTAAAAAATGGTGATAATTCCGCTAAATATCGTTTAAAGTCATTTGTATTGAACTAATCATACTTTTTATATTTTTATCGTTAAGTTCACATTATTTTACATCTAAAACACGTCTTTAAAATACATTTGGGTGAATATAAAAGGTCGTAAAAAAATTTTGAAATACAGGTGATGAATCCGCTAAATATCGTCTTAAGTCATTTCTATTAAACTAATCATACTTTTTATATTTTTAACGTTAAGTTCACATTATTTTACATCTAAAACACGTCTTTACAATACATTTGGGTGAATATAAAAGGTCGTAAAAAATTTTTGAAATACAGGTGATGAATCCGCTAAATATCGTCTTAAGTCATTTCTATTAAACTAATCATACTTTTTATATTTTTAACGTTAAGTTCACATTATTTTACATCTAAAACACGTATTTACAATACATTTGGGTGAATACAAAAAATAGAAAAAAAATTTGGGAAAAAATTGGGTAAAAAATGGTGATAATTCCGCTAAATATCGTTTAAAGTCATTTGTATTGAACTAATCATACTTTTTATATTTTTATCGTTAAGTTCACATAATTTTACATCTAAAACACGTCTTTACAATACATTTGGGTGAATATAAAAGGTCGTAAAAAAATTTTGAAATACAGGTGATGAATCCGCTAAATATCGTCTTAAGTCATTTCTATTAAACTAATCATACTTTTTATATTTTTAACGTTAAGTTCACATTATTTTACATCTAAAACACGTGTTTACAATACATTTGGGTGAATACAAAAAATAGAAAAAATATTTGGTAAAAAATGGTGATAATTCCGCTAAATATCGTTTAAAGTCATTTTTATTGAACTAATCATACTTTTTATATTTTTATCGTTAAGTTCACATTATTTTACATCTAAAACACGTATTTACAATAAATTTGGGTGAATACAAAAAATAGAAAAAAAATTTGGGAAAAAATTGGGTAAAAAATGGTGATAATTCCGCTAAATATCGTTTAAAGTCATTTGTATTGAACTAATCATACTTTTTATATTTTTATCGTTAAGTTCCCATTATTTTACATCTAAAACACGTATTTACAATACATTTGGGTGAATACAAAAAATAGAAAAAAAATTTGGGAAAAAATTTGGTAAAAAATGGTGATAATTCCGCTAAATATCGTTTAAAGTCATTTGTATTGAACTAATCATACTTTTTATATTTTTATCGTTAAGTTCACATTATTTTACATCTAAAACACGTCTTTACAATACATTTGGGTGAATATAAAAGGTCGTAAAAAAACTTTGAAATACAGGTGATGAATCCGCTAAATATCGTCTTAAGTCATTTCTATTAAACTAATCATACTTTTTATATTTTTAACGTTAAGTTCACATTATTTTACATCTAAAACACGTGTTTACAATACATTTGGGTGAATACAAAAAATAGAAAAAAAATTTGGTAAAAAATGGTGATAATTCCGCTAAATATCGTGTAAAGTCATTTGTATTGAACTAATCATACTTTTTATATTTTTATCGTTAAGTTCACATTATTTTACATCTAAAACACGTATTTACAATACATTTGGGTGAATACAAAAAATAGAAAAAAAATTTGGGAAAAAATTTGGTAAAAAATGGTGATAATTCCGCTAAATATCGTTTAAAGTCATTTGTATTGAACTAATCATACTTTTTATATTTTTATCGTTAAGTTCACATTATTTTACATCTAAAACACGTATTTACAATACATTTGGGTGAATACAAAAAATAGAAAAAAAATTTGGGAAAAAATTTGGTAAATAATGGTGATAATTCCGCTAAATATTGTTTAAAGTCATTTGTATTGAACTAATCATACTTTTTATATTTTTATCGTTAAGTTCACATTATTTTACATCTAAAACACGTCTTTACAATACATTTGGGTGAATATAAAAGGTCGTAAAAAAATTTTGAAATACAGGTGATGAATCCGCTAAATATCGTCTTAAGTCATTTCTATTAAACTAATCATACTTTTTATATTTTTAACGTTAAGTTCACATTATTTTACATCTAAAACACGTGTTTACAATACATTTGGGTGAATATAAAAGGTCGTAAAAAAATTTTGAAATACAGGTGATGAATCCGCTAAATATCGTCTTAAGTCATTTCTATTAAACTAATCATACTTTTTATATTTTTAACGTTAAGTTCACATTATTTTACATCTAAAACACGTGTTTACAATACATTTGGGTGAATACAAAAAATAGAAAAAATATTTGGTAAAAAATGGTGATAATTCCGCTAAATATCGTTTAAAGTCATTTGTATTGAACTAATCATACTTTTTATATTTTTATCGTTAAGTTCACATTATTTTACATCTAAAACACGTCTTTACAATACATTTGGGTGAATATAAAAGGTCGTAAAAAAATTTTGAAATACAGGTGATGAATCCGCTAAATATCGTCTTAAGTCATTTCTATTAAACTAATCATACTTTTTATATTTTTAACGTTAAGTTCACATTATTTTACATCTAAAACACGTGTTTACAATACATTTGGGTGAATACAAAAAATAGAAAAAAAATTTGGGAAAAAATTGGGTAAAAAATGGTGATAATTCCGCTAAATATCGTTTAAAGTCATTTTTATTGAACTAATCATACTTTTTATATTTTTATCGTTAAGTTCACATTATTTTACATCTAAAACACGTCTTTACAATACATTTGGGTGAATATAAAAGGTCGTAAAAAAACTTTGAAATACAGGTGATGAATCCGCTAAATATCGTCTTAAGTCATTTCTATTAAACTAATCATACTTTTTATATTTTTAACGTTAAGTTCACATTATTTTACATCTAAAACACGTATTTACAATAAATTTGGGTGAATACAAAAAATAGAAAAAAAATTTGGGAAAAAATTGGGTAAAAAATGGTGATAATTCCGCTAAATATCGTTTAAAGTCATTTGTATTGATCTAATCATACTTTTTATATTTTTATCGTTAAGTTCACATAATTTTACATCTAAAACACGTCTTTACAATACATTTGGGGGAATATAAAAGGTCGTAAAAAAATTTTGAAATACAGGTGATGAATCCGCTAAATATCGTCTTAAGTCATTTCTATTAAACTAATCATACTTTTTATATTTTTAACGTTAAGTTCACATTATTCTACATCTAAAACACGTGTTTACAATACATTTGGGTGAATACAAAAAATAGAAAAAAAATTTGGGAAAAAATTTGGTAAAAAATGGTGATAATTCCGCTAAATATCGTTTAAAGTCATTTGTATTGAACTAATCATACTTTTTATATTTTTATCATTAAGTTCACATAATTTTACATCTAAAACACGTCTTTACAATACATTTGGGTGAATATAAAAGGTCGTAAAAAAATTTTGAAATACAGGTGATGAATCCGCTAAATATCGTCTTAAGTCATTTCTATTAAACTAATCATACTTTTTATATTTTTAACGTTAAGTTCACATTATTTTACATCTAAAACACGTGTTTACAATACATTTGGGTGAATACAAAAAATAGAAAAAATATTTGGTAAAAAATGGTGATAATTCCGCTAAATATCGTTTAAAGTCATTTGTATTGAACTAATCATACTTTTTATATTTTAATCGTTAAGTTCACATTATTTTACATCTAAAACACGTCTTTACAATACATTTGGGTGAATATAAAAGGTCGTAAAAAAATTTTGAAATACAGGTGATGAATCCGCTAAATATCGTCTTAAGTCATTTCTATTAAACTAATCATACTTTTTATATTTTTAACGTTAAGTTCACATTATTTTACATCTAAAACACGTGTTTACAATACATTTGGGTGAATACAAAAAATAGAAAAAAAATTTGGGAAAAAATTGGGTAAAAAATGGAGATAATTCCGCTAAATATCGTTTAAAGTCATTTGTATTGAACTAATCATACTTTTTATATTTTTATCGTTAAGTTCACATTATTTTACATCTAAAACACGTATTTACAATACATTTGGGTGAATACAAAAAATAGAAAAAAAATTTGGGAAAAAATTTGGTAAATAATGGTGATAATTCCGCTAAATATTGTTTAAAGTCATTTGTATTGAACTAATCATACTTTTTATATTTTTATCGTTAAGTTCACATTATTTTACATCTAAAACACGTCTTTACAATACATTTGGGTGAATATAAAAGGTCGTAAAAAAATTTTGAAATACAGGTGATGAATCCGCTAAATATCGTCTTAAGTCATTTCTATTAAACTAATCATACTTTTTATATTTTTAACGTTAAGTTCACATTATTTTACATCTAAAACACGTGTTTACAATACATTTGGGTGAATATAAAAGGTCGTAAAAAAATTTTGAAATACAGGTGATGAATCCGCTAAATATCGTCTTAAGTCATTTCTATTAAACTAATCATACTTTTTATATTTTTAACGTTAAGTTCACATTATTTTACATCTAAAACACGTGTTTACAATACATTTGGGTGAATACAAAAAATAGAAAAAATATTTGGTAAAAAATGGTGATAATTCCGCTAAATATCGTTTAAAGTCATTTGTATTGAACTAATCATACTTTTTATATTTTTATCGTTAAGTTCACATTATTTTACATCTAAAACACGTCTTTACAATACATTTGGGTGAATATAAAAGGTCGTAAAAAAATTTTGAAATACAGGTGATGAATCCGCTAAATATCGTCTTAAGTCATTTCTATTAAACTAATCATACTTTTTATATTTTTAACGTTAAGTTCACATTATTTTACATCTAAAACACGTGTTTACAATACATTTGGGTGAATACAAAAAATAGAAAAAAAATTTGGGAAAAAATTGGGTAAAAAATGGAGAAAATTCCGCTAAATATCGTTTAAAGTCATTTGTATTGAACTAATCATACTTTTTATATTTTTATCGTTAAGTTCACATTATTTTACATCTAAAACACGTATTTACAATACATTTGGGTGAATACAAAAAATAGAAAAAAAATTTGGGAAAAAATTTGGTAAAAAATGGTGATAATTCCGCTAAATATTGTTTAAAGTCATTTGTATTGAACTAATCATACTTTTTATATTTTTATCGTTAAGTTCACATTATTTTACATCTAAAACACGTCTTTACAATACATTTGGGTGAATATAAAAGGTCGTAAAAAAACTTTGAAATACAGGTGATGAATCCGCTAAATATCGTCTTAAGTCATTTCTATTAAACTAATCATACTTTTTATATTTTTAACGTTAAGTTCACATTATTTTACATCTAAAACACGTGTTTACAATACATTTGGGTGAATACAAAAAATAGAAAAAAAATTTGGTAAAAAATGGTGATAATTCCGCTAAATATCGTGTAAAGTCATTTGTATTGAACTAATCATACTTTTTATATTTTTATCGTTAAGTTCACATTATTTTACATCTAAAACACGTATTTACAATACATTTGGGTGAATACAAAAAATAGAAAAAAAATTTGGGAAAAAATTTGGTAAAAAATGGTGATAATTCCGCTAAATATCGTTTAAAGTCATTTGTATTGAACTAATCATACTTTTTATATTTTTATCGTTAAGTTCACATTATTTTACATCTAAAACACGTATTTACAATACATTTGGGTGAATACAAAAAATAGAAAAAAAATTTGGGAAAAAATTTGGTAAATAATGGTGATAATTCCGCTAAATATTGTTTAAAGTCATTTGTATTGAACTAATCATACTTTTTATATTTTTATCGTTAAGTTCACATTATTTTACATCTAAAACACGTCTTTACAATACATTTGGGTGAATATAAAAGGTCGTAAAAAAATTTTGAAATACAGGTGATGAATCCGCTAAATATCGTCTTAAGTCATTTCTATTAAACTAATCATACTTTTTATATTTTTAACGTTAAGTTCACATTATTTTACATCTAAAACACGTGTTTACAATACATTTGGGTGAATATAAAAGGTCGTAAAAAAATTTTGAAATACAGGTGATGAATCCGCTAAATATCGTCTTAAGTCATTTCTATTAAACTAATCATACTTTTTATATTTTTAACGTTAAGTTCACATTATTTTACATCTAAAACACGTGTTTACAATACATTTGGGTGAATACAAAAAATAGAAAAAATATTTGGTAAAAAATGGTGATAATTCCGCTAAATATCGTTTAAAGTCATTTGTATTGAACTAATCATACTTTTTATATTTTTATCGTTAAGTTCACATTATTTTACATCTAAAACACGTCTTTACAATACATTTGGGTGAATATAAAAGGTCGTAAAAAAACTTTGAAATACAGGTGATGAATCCGCTAAATATCGTCTTAAGTCATTTCTATTAAACTAATCATACTTTTTATATTTTTAACGTTAAGTTCACATTATTTTACATCTAAAACACGTATTTACAATACATTTGGGTGAATACAAAAAATAGAAAAAAAATTTGGGAAAAAATTGGGTAAAAAATGGTGATAATTCCGCTAAATATCGTTTAAAGTCATTTGTATTGATCTAATCATACTTTTTATATTTTTATCGTTAAGTTCACATAATTTTACATCTAAAACACGTCTTTACAATACATTTGGGGGAATATAAAAGGTCGTAAAAAAATTTTGAAATACAGGTGATGAATCCGCTAAATATCGTCTTAAGTCATTTCTATTAAACTAATCATACTTTTTATATTTTTAACGTTAAGTTCACATTATTCTACATCTAAAACACGTGTTTACAATACATTTGGGTGAATACAAAAAATAGAAAAAAAATTTGGGAAAAAATTTGGTAAAAAATGGTGATAATTCCGCTAAATATCGTTTAAAGTCATTTGTATTGAACTAATCATACTTTTTATATTTTTATCATTAAGTTCACATAATTTTACATCTAAAACACGTCTTTACAATACATTTGGGTGAATATAAAAGGTCGTAAAAAAATTTTGAAATACAGGTGATGAATCCGCTAAATATCGTCTTAAGTCATTTCTATTAAACTAATCATACTTTTTATATTTTTAACGTTAAGTTCACATTATTTTACATCTAAAACACGTGTTTACAATACATTTGGGTGAATACAAAAAATAGAAAAAATATTTGGTAAAAAATGGTGATAATTCCGCTAAATATCGTTTAAAGTCATTTGTATTGAACTAATCATACTTTTTATATTTTAATCGTTAAGTTCACATTATTTTACATCTAAAACACGTCTTTACAATACATTTGGGTGAATATAAAAGGTCGTAAAAAAATTTTGAAATACAGGTGATGAATCCGCTAAATATCGTCTTAAGTCATTTCTATTAAACTAATCATACTTTTTATATTTTTAACGTTAAGTTCACATTATTTTACATCTAAAACACGTGTTTACAATACATTTGGGTGAATACAAAAAATAGAAAAAAAATTTGGGAAAAAATTGGGTAAAAAATGGAGATAATTCCGCTAAATATCGTTTAAAGTCATTTGTATTGAACTAATCATACTTTTTATATTTTTATCGTTAAGTTCACATTATTTTACATCTAAAACACGTATTTACAATACATTTGGGTGAATACAAAAAATAGAAAAAAAATTTGGGAAAAAATTTGGTAAAAAATGGTGATAATTCCGCTAAATATTGTTTAAAGTCATTTGTATTGAACTAATCATACTTTTTATATTTTTATCGTTAAGTTCACATTATTTTACATCTAAAACACGTCTTTACAATACATTTGGGTGAATATAAAAGGTCGTAAAAAAACTTTGAAATACAGGTGATGAATCCGCTAAATATCGTCTTAAGTCATTTCTATTAAACTAATCATACTTTTTATATTTTTAACGTTAAGTTCACATTATTTTACATCTAAAACACGTGTTTACAATACATTTGGGTGAATACAAAAAATAGAAAAAAAATTTGGTAAAAAATGGTGATAATTCCGCTAAATATCGTGTAAAGTCATTTGTATTGAACTAATCATACTTTTTATATTTTTATCGTTAAGTTCACATTATTTTACATCTAAAACACGTATTTACAATACATTTGGGTGAATACAAAAAATAGAAAAAAAATTTGGGAAAAAATTTGGTAAAAAATGGTGATAATTCCGCTAAATATCGTTTAAAGTCATTTGTATTGAACTAATCATACTTTTTATATTTTTATCGTTAAGTTCACATTATTTTACATCTAAAACACGTATTTACAATACATTTGGGTGAATACAAAAAATAGAAAAAAAATTTGGGAAAAAATTTGGTAAATAATGGTGATAATTCCGCTAAATATTGTTTAAAGTCATTTGTATTGAACTAATCATACTTTTTATATTTTTATCGTTAAGTTCACATTATTTTACATCTAAAACACGTCTTTACAATACATTTGGGTGAATATAAAAGGTCGTAAAAAAATTTTGAAATACAGGTGATGAATCCGCTAAATATCGTCTTAAGTCATTTCTATTAAACTAATCATACTTTTTATATTTTTAACGTTAAGTTCACATTATTTTACATCTAAAACACGTGTTTACAATACATTTGGGTGAATATAAAAGGTCGTAAAAAAATTTTGAAATACAGGTGATGAATCCGCTAAATATCGTCTTAAGTCATTTCTATTAAACTAATCATACTTTTTATATTTTTAACGTTAAGTTCACATTATTTTACATCTAAAACACGTGTTTACAATACATTTGGGTGAATACAAAAAATAGAAAAAATATTTGGTAAAAAATGGTGATAATTCCGCTAAATATCGTTTAAAGTCATTTGTATTGAACTAATCATACTTTTTATATTTTTATCGTTAAGTTCACATTATTTTACATCTAAAACACGTCTTTACAATACATTTGGGTGAATATAAAAGGTCGTAAAAAAACTTTGAAATACAGGTGATGAATCCGCTAAATATCGTCTTAAGTCATTTCTATTAAACTAATCATACTTTTTATATTTTTAACGTTAAGTTCACATTATTTTACATCTAAAACACGTATTTACAATACATTTGGGTGAATACAAAAAATAGAAAAAAAATTTGGGAAAAAATTGGGTAAAAAATGGTGATAATTCCGCTAAATATCGTTTAAAGTCATTTGTATTGATCTAATCATACTTTTTATATTTTTATCGTTAAGTTCACATAATTTTACATCTAAAACACGTCTTTACAATACATTTGGGGGAATATAAAAGGTCGTAAAAAAATTTTGAAATACAGGTGATGAATCCGCTAAATATCGTCTTAAGTCATTTCTATTAAACTAATCATACTTTTTATATTTTTAACGTTAAGTTCACATTATTCTACATCTAAAACACGTGTTTACAATACATTTGGGTGAATACAAAAAATAGAAAAAAAATTTGGGAAAAAATTTGGTAAAAAATGGTGATAATTCCGCTAAATATCGTTTAAAGTCATTTGTATTGAACTAATCATACTTTTTATATTTTTATCATTAAGTTCACATAATTTTACATCTAAAACACGTCTTTACAATACATTTGGGTGAATATAAAAGGTCGTAAAAAAATTTTGAAATACAGGTGATGAATCCGCTAAATATCGTCTTAAGTCATTTCTATTAAACTAATCATACTTTTTATATTTTTAACGTTAAGTTCACATTATTTTACATCTAAAACACGTGTTTACAATACATTTGGGTGAATACAAAAAATAGAAAAAATATTTGGTAAAAAATGGTGATAATTCCGCTAAATATCGTTTAAAGTCATTTGTATTGAACTAATCATACTTTTTATATTTTAATCGTTAAGTTCACATTATTTTACATCTAAAACACGTCTTTACAATACATTTGGGTGAATATAAAAGGTCGTAAAAAAATTTTGAAATACAGGTGATGAATCCGCTAAATATCGTCTTAAGTCATTTCTATTAAACTAATCATACTTTTTATATTTTTAACGTTAAGTTCACATTATTTTACATCTAAAACACGTGTTTACAATACATTTGGGTGAATACAAAAAATAGAAAAAAAATTTGGGAAAAAATTGGGTAAAAAATGGAGATAATTCCGCTAAATATCGTTTAAAGTCATTTGTATTGAACTAATCATACTTTTTATATTTTTATCGTTAAGTTCACATTATTTTACATCTAAAACACGTATTTACAATACATTTGGGTGAATACAAAAAATAGAAAAAAAATTTGGGAAAAAATTTGGTAAATAATGGTGATAATTCCGCTAAATATTGTTTAAAGTCATTTGTATTGAACTAATCATACTTTTTATATTTTTATCGTTAAGTTCACATTATTTTACATCTAAAACACGTCTTTACAATACATTTGGGTGAATATAAAAGGTCGTAAAACAATTTTGAAATACAGGTGATGAATCCGCTAAATATCGTCTTAAGTCATTTCTATTAAACTAATCATACTTTTTATATTTTTAACGTTAAGTTCACATTATTTTACATCTAAAACACGTGTTTACAATACATTTGGGTGAATATAAAAGGTCGTAAAAAAATTTTGAAATACAGGTGATGAATCCGCTAAATATCGTCTTAAGTCATTTCTATTAAACTAATCATACTTTTTATATTTTTAACGTTAAGTTCACATTATTTTACATCTAAAACACGTGTTTACAATACATTTGGGTGAATACAAAAAATAGAAAAAATATTTGGTAAAAAATGGTGATAATTCAGCTAAATATCGTTTAAAGTCATTTGTATTGAACTAATCATACTTTTTATATTTTTATCGTTAAGTTCACATTATTTTACATCTAAAACACGTCTTTACAATACATTTGGGTGAATATAAAAGGTCGTAAAAAAATTTTGAAATACAGGTGATGAATCCGCTAAATATCGTCTTAAGTCATTTCTATTAAACTAATCATACTTTTTATATTTTTAACGTTAAGTTCACATTATTTTACATCTAAAACACGTGTTTACAATACATTTGGGTGAATACAAAAAATAGAAAAAAAATTTGGGAAAAAATTGGGTAAAAAATGGAGATAATTCCGCTAAATATCGTTTAAAGTCATTTGTATTGAACTAATCATACTTTTTATATTTTTATCGTTAAGTTCACATTATTTTACATCTAAAACACGTATTTACAATACATTTGGGTGAATACAAAAAATAGAAAAAAAATTTGGGAAAAAATTTGGTAAAAAATGGTGATAATTCCGCTAAATATTGTTTAAAGTCATTTGTATTGAACTAATCATACTTTTTATATTTTTATCGTTAAGTTCACATTATTTTACATCTAAAACACGTCTTTACAATACATTTGGGTGAATATAAAAGGTCGTAAAAAAACTTTGAAATACAGGTGATGAATCCGCTAAATATCGTCTTAAGTCATTTCTATTAAACTAATCATACTTTTTATATTTTTAACGTTAAGTTCACATTATTTTACATCTAAAACACGTGTTTACAATACATTTGGGTGAATACAAAAAATAGAAAAAAAATTTGGTAAAAAATGGTGATAATTCCGCTAAATATCGTTTAAAGTCATTTGTATTGAACTAATCATACTTTTTATATTTTTATCGTTAAGTTCACATTATTTTACATCTAAAACACGTATATACAATACATTTGGGTGAATACAAAAAATAGAAAAAAAATTTGGGAAAAAATTTGGTAAAAAATGGTGATAATTCCGCTAAATATCGTTTAAAGTCATTTGTATTGAACTAATCATACTTTTTATATTTTTATCGTTAAGTTCACATTATTTTACATCTAAAACACGTCTTTAAAATACATTTGGGTGAATATAAAAGGTCGTAAAAAAATTTTGAAATACAGGTGATGAATCCGCTAAATATCGTCTTAAGTCATTTCTATTAAACTAATCATACTTTTTATATTTTTAACGTTAAGTTCACATTATTTTACATCTAAAACACGTCTTTACAATACATTTGGGTGAATATAAAAGGTCGTAAAAAATTTTTGAAATACAGGTGATGAATCCGCTAAATATCGTCTTAAGTCATTTCTATTAAACTAATCATACTTTTTATATTTTTAACGTTAAGTTCACATTATTTTACATCTAAAACACGTATTTACAATACATTTGGGTGAATACAAAAAATAGAAAAAAAATTTGGGAAAAAATTGGGTAAAAAATGGTGATAATTCCGCTAAATATCGTTTAAAGTCATTTGTATTGAACTAATCATACTTTTTATATTTTTATCGTTAAGTTCACATAATTTTACATCTAAAACACGTCTTTACAATACATTTGGGTGAATATAAAAGGTCGTAAAAAAATTTTGAAATACAGGTGATGAATCCGCTAAATATCGTCTTAAGTCATTTCTATTAAACTAATCATACTTTTTATATTTTTAACGTTAAGTTCACATTATTTTACATCTAAAACACGTGTTTACAATACATTTGGGTGAATACAAAAAATAGAAAAAATATTTGGTAAAAAATGGTGATAATTCCGCTAAATATCGTTTAAAGTCATTTGTATTGAACTAATCATACTTTTTATATTTTTATCGTTAAGTTCACATTATTTTACATCTAAAACACGTATTTACAATAAATTTGGGTGAATACAAAAAATAGAAAAAAAATTTGGGAAAAAATTGGGTAAAAAATGGTGATAATTCCGCTAAATATCGTTTAAAGTCATTTGTATTGAACTAATCATACTTTTTATATTTTTATCGTTAAGTTCCCATTATTTTACATCTAAAACACGTATTTACAATACATTTGGGTGAATACAAAAAATAGAAAAAAAATTTGGGAAAAAATTTGGTAAAAAATGGTGATAATTCCGCTAAATATCGTTTAAAGTCATTTGTATTGAACTAATCATACTTTTTATATTTTTATCGTTAAGTTCACATTATTTTACATCTAAAACACGTCTTTACAATACATTTGGGTGAATATAAAAGGTCGTAAAAAAATTTTGAAATACAGGTGATGAATCCGCTAAATATCGTACTAAGTCATTTCTATTAAACTAATCATACTTTTTATATTTTTAACGTTAAGTTCACATTATTTTACATCTAAAACACGTGTTTACAATACATTTGGGTGAATACAAAAAATAGAAAAAAAATTTGGTAAAAAATGGTGATAATTCCGCTAAATATCGTGTAAAGTCATTTGTATTGAACTAATCATACTTTTTATATTTTTATCGTTAAGTTCACATTATTTTACATCTAAAACACGTATTTACAATACATTTGGGTGAATACAAAAAATAGAAAAAAAATTTGGGAAAAAATTTGGTAAAAAATGGTGATAATTCCGCTAAATATCGTTTAAAGTCATTTGTATTGAACTAATCATACTTTTTATATTTTTATCGTTAAGTTCACATTATTTTACATCTAAAACACGTATTTACAATACATTTGGGTGAATACAAAAAATAGAAAAAAAATTTGGGAAAAAATTTGGTAAATAATGGTGATAATTCCGCTAAATATTGTTTAAAGTCATTTGTATTGAACTAATCATACTTTTTATATTTTTATCGTTAAGTTCACATTATTTTACATCTAAAACACGTCTTTACAATACATTTGGGTGAATATAAAAGGTCGTAAAAAAATTTTGAAATACAGGTGATGAATCCGCTAAATATCGTCTTAAGTCATTTCTATTAAACTAATCATACTTTTTATATTTTTAACGTTAAGTTCACATTATTTTACATCTAAAACACGTGTTTACAATACATTTGGGTGAATATAAAAGGTCGTAAAAAAATTTTGAAATACAGGTGATGAATCCGCTAAATATCGTCTTAAGTCATTTCTATTAAACTAATCATACTTTTTATATTTTTAACGTTAAGTTCACATTATTTTACATCTAAAACACGTGTTTACAATACATTTGGGTGAATACAAAAAATAGAAAAAATATTTGGTAAAAAATGGTGATAATTCCGCTAAATATCGTTTAAAGTCATTTGTATTGAACTAATCATACTCTTTATATTTTTATCGTTAAGTTCACATTATTTTACATCTAAAACACGTCTTTACAATACATTTGGGTGAATATAAAAGGTCGTAAAAAAATTTTGAAATACAGGTGATGAATCCGCTAAATATCGTCTTAAGTCATTTCTATTAAACTAATCATACTTTTTATATTTTTAACGTTAAGTTCACATTATTTTACATCTAAAACACGTGTTTACAATACATTTGGGTGAATACAAAAAATAGAAAAAAAATTTGGGAAAAAATTGGGTAAAAAATGGAGATAATTCCGCTAAATATCGTTTAAAGTCATTTGTATTGAACTAATCATACTTTTTATATTTTTATCGTTAAGTTCACATTATTTTACATCTAAAACACGTATTTACAATACATTTGGGTGAATACAAAAAATAGAAAAAAAATTTGGGAAAAAATTTGGTAAAAAATGGTGATAATTCCGCTAAATATTGTTTAAAGTCATTTGTATTGAACTAATCATACTTTTTATATTTTTATCGTTAAGTTCACATTATTTTACATCTAAAACACGTCTTTACAATACATTTGGGTGAATATAAAAGGTCGTAAAAAAACTTTGAAATACAGGTGATGAATCCGCTAAATATCGTCTTAAGTCATTTCTATTAAACTAATCATACTTTTTATATTTTTAACGTTAAGTTCACATTATTTTACATCTAAAACACGTGTTTACAATACATTTGGGTGAATACAAAAAATAGAAAAAAAATTTGGTAAAAAATGGTGATAATTCCGCTAAATATCGTTTAAAGTCATTTGTATTGAACTAATCATACTTTTTATATTTTTATCGTTAAGTTCACATTATTTTACATCTAAAACACGTATATACAATACATTTGGGTGAATACAAAAAATAGAAAAAAAATTTGGGAAAAAATTTGGTAAAAAATGGTGATAATTCCGCTAAATATCGTTTAAAGTCATTTGTATTGAACTAATCATACTTTTTATATTTTTATCGTTAAGTTCACATTATTTTACATCTAAAACACGTCTTTAAAATACATTTGGGTGAATATAAAAGGTCGTAAAAAAATTTTGAAATACAGGTGATGAATCCGCTAAATATCGTCTTAAGTCATTTCTATTAAACTAATCATACTTTTTATATTTTTAACGTTAAGTTCACATTATTTTACATCTAAAACACGTCTTTACAATACATTTGGGTGAATATAAAAGGTCGTAAAAAATTTTTGAAATACAGGTGATGAATCCGCTAAATATCGTCTTAAGTCATTTCTATTAAACTAATCATACTTTTTATATTTTTAACGTTAAGTTCACATTATTTTACATCTAAAACACGTATTTACAATACATTTGGGTGAATACAAAAAATAGAAAAAAAATTTGGGAAAAAATTGGGTAAAAAATGGTGATAATTCCGCTAAATATCGTTTAAAGTCATTTGTATTGAACTAATCATACTTTTTATATTTTTATCGTTAAGTTCACATAATTTTACATCTAAAACACGTCTTTACAATACATTTGGGTGAATATAAAAGGTCGTAAAAAAATTTTGAAATACAGGTGATGAATCCGCTAAATATCGTCTTAAGTCATTTCTATTAAACTAATCATACTTTTTATATTTTTAACGTTAAGTTCACATTATTTTACATCTAAAACACGTGTTTACAATACATTTGGGTGAATACAAAAAATAGAAAAAATATTTGGTAAAAAATGGTGATAATTCCGCTAAATATCGTTTAAAGTCATTTGTATTGAACTAATCATACTTTTTATATTTTTATCGTTAAGTTCACATTATTTTACATCTAAAACACGTATTTACAATAAATTTGGGTGAATACAAAAAATAGAAAAAAAATTTGGGAAAAAATTGGGTAAAAAATGGTGATAATTCCGCTAAATATCGTTTAAAGTCATTTGTATTGAACTAATCATACTTTTTATATTTTTATCGTTAAGTTCCCATTATTTTACATCTAAAACACGTATTTACAATACATTTGGGTGAATACAAAAAATAGAAAAAAAATTTGGGAAAAAATTTGGTAAAAAATGGTGATAATTCCGCTAAATATCGTTTAAAGTCATTTGTATTGAACTAATCATACTTTTTATATTTTTATCGTTAAGTTCACATTATTTTACATCTAAAACACGTCTTTACAATACATTTGGGTGAATATAAAAGGTCGTAAAAAAATTTTGAAATACAGGTGATGAATCCGCTAAATATCGTATTAAGTCATTTCTATTAAACTAATCATACTTTTTATATTTTTAACGTTAAGTTCACATTATTTTACATCTAAAACACGTGTTTACAATACATTTGGGTGAATACAAAAAATAGAAAAAAAATTTGGTAAAAAATGGTGATAATTCCGCTAAATATCGTGTAAAGTCATTTGTATTGAACTAATCATACTTTTTATATTTTTATCGTTAAGTTCACATTATTTTACATCTAAAACACGTATTTACAATACATTTGGGTGAATACAAAAAATAGAAAAAAAATTTGGGAAAAAATTTGGTAAAAAATGGTGATAATTCCGCTAAATATCGTTTAAAGTCATTTGTATTGAACTAATCATACTTTTTATATTTTTATCGTTAAGTTCACATTATTTTACATCTAATACACGTCTTTACAATACATTTGGGTGAATATAAAAGGTCGTAAAAAAATTTTGAAATACAGGTGATGAATCCGCTAAATATCGTCTTAAGTCATTTCTATTAAACTAATCATACTTTTTATATTTTTAACGTTAAGTTCACATTATTTTACATCTAAAACACGTCTTTACAATACATTTGGGTGAATATAAAAGGTCGTAAAAAATTTTTGAAATACAGGTGATGAATCCGCTAAATATCGTCTTAAGTCATTTCTATTAAACTAATCATACTTTTTATATTTTTAACGTTAAGTTCACATTATTTTACATCTAAAACACGTATTTACAATACATTTGGGTGAATACAAAAAATAGAAAAAAAATTTGGGAAAAAATTGGGTAAAAAATGGTGATAATTCCGCTAAATATCGTTTAAAGTCATTTGTATTGAACTAATCATACTTTTTATATTTTTATCGTTAAGTTCACATAATTTTACATCTAAAACACGTCTTTACAATACATTTGGGTGAATATAAAAGGTCGTAAAAAAATTTTGAAATACAGGTGATGAATCCGCTAAATATCGTCTTAAGTCATTTCTATTAAACTAATCATACTTTTTATATTTTTAACGTTAAGTTCACATTATTTTACATCTAAAACACGTGTTTACAATACATTTGGGTGAATACAAAAAATAGAAAAAAAATTTGGGAAAAAATTGGGTAAAAAATGGTGATAATTCCGCTAAATATCGTTTAAAGTCATTTGTATTGAACTAATCATACTTTTTATATTTTTATCGTTAAGTTCACATAATTTTACATCTAAAACACGTCTTTACAATACATTTGGGTGAATATAAAAGGTCGTAAAAAAATTTTGAAATACAGGTGATGAATCCGCTAAATATCGTCTTAAGTCATTTCTATTAAACTAATCATACTTTTTATATTTTTAACGTTAAGTTCACATTATTTTACATCTAAAACACGTGTTTACAATACATTTGGGTGAATACAAAAAATAGAAAAAATATTTGGTAAAAAATGGTGATAATTCCGCTAAATATCGTTTAAAGTCATTTGTATTGAACTAATCATACTTTTTATATTTTTATCGTTAAGTTCACATTATTTTACATCTAAAACACGTATTTACAATAAATTTGGGTGAATACAAAAAATAGAAAAAAAATTTGGGAAAAAATTGGGTAAAAAATGGTGATAATTCCGCTAAATATCGTTTAAAGTCATTTGTATTGAACTAATCATACTTTTTATATTTTTATCGTTAAGTTCCCATTATTTTACATCTAAAACACGTATTTACAATACATTTGGGTGAATACAAAAAATAGAAAAAAAATTTGGGAAAAAATTTGGTAAAAAATGGTGATAATTCCGCTAAATATCGTTTAAAGTCATTTGTATTGAACTAATCATACTTTTTATATTTTTATCGTTAAGTTCACATTATTTTACATCTAAAACACGTCTTTACAATACATTTGGGTGAATATAAAAGGTCGTAAAAAAATTTTGAAATACAGGTGATGAATCCGCTAAATATCGTATTAAGTCATTTCTATTAAACTAATCATACTTTTTATATTTTTAACGTTAAGTTCACATTATTTTACATCTAAAACACGTGTTTACAATACATTTGGGTGAATACAAAAAATAGAAAAAAAATTTGGTAAAAAATGGTGATAATTCCGCTAAATATCGTGTAAAGTCATTTGTATTGAACTAATCATACTTTTTATATTTTTATCGTTAAGTTCACATTATTTTACATCTAAAACACGTATTTACAATACATTTGGGTGAATACAAAAAATAGAAAAAAAATTTGGGAAAAAATTTGGTAAAAAATGGTGATAATTCCGCTAAATATCGTTTAAAGTCATTTGTATTGAACTAATCATACTTTTTATATTTTTATCGTTAAGTTCACATTATTTTACATCTAATACACGTCTTTACAATACATTTGGGTGAATATAAAAGGTCGTAAAAAAATTTTGAAATACAGGTGATGAATCCGCTAAATATCGTCTTAAGTCATTTCTATTAAACTAATCATACTTTTTATATTTTTAACGTTAAGTTCACATTATTTTACATCTAAAACACGTCTTTACAATACATTTGGGTGAATATAAAAGGTCGTAAAAAATTTTTGAAATACAGGTGATGAATCCGCTAAATATCGTCTTAAGTCATTTCTATTAAACTAATCATACTTTTTATATTTTTAACGTTAAGTTCACATTATTTTACATCTAAAACACGTATTTACAATACATTTGGGTGAATACAAAAAATAGAAAAAAAATTTGGGAAAAAATTGGGTAAAAAATGGTGATAATTCCGCTAAATATCGTTTAAAGTCATTTGTATTGAACTAATCATACTTTTTATATTTTTATCGTTAAGTTCACATAATTTTACATCTAAAACACGTCTTTACAATACATTTGGGTGAATATAAAAGGTCGTAAAAAAATTTTGAAATACAGGTGATGAATCCGCTAAATATCGTCTTAAGTCATTTCTATTAAACTAATCATACTTTTTATATTTTTAACGTTAAGTTCACATTATTTTACATCTAAAACACGTGTTTACAATACATTTGGGTGAATACAAAAAATAGAAAAAATATTTGGTAAAAAATGGTGATAATTCCGCTAAATATCGTTTAAAGTCATTTGTATTGAACTAATCATACTTTTTATATTTTTATCGTTAAGTTCACATTATTTTACATCTAAAACACGTATTTACAATAAATTTGGGTGAATACAAAAAATAGAAAAAAAATTTGGGAAAAAATTGGGTAAAAAATGGTGATAATTCCGCTAAATATCGTTTAAAGTCATTTGTATTGAACTAATCATACTTTTTATATTTTTATCGTTAAGTTCCCATTATTTTACATCTAAAACACGTATTTACAATACATTTGGGTGAATACAAAAAATAGAAAAAAAATTTGGGAAAAAATTTGGTAAAAAATGGTGATAATTCCGCTAAATATCGTTTAAAGTCATTTGTATTGAACTAATCATACTTTTTATATTTTTATCGTTAAGTTCACATTATTTTACATCTAAAACACGTCTTTACAATACATTTGGGTGAATATAAAAGGTCGTAAAAAAATTTTGAAATACAGGTGATGAATCCGCTAAATATCGTATTAAGTCATTTCTATTAAACTAATCATACTTTTTATATTTTTAACGTTAAGCTCACATTATTTTACATCTAAAACACGTGTTTACAATACATTTGGGTGAATACAAAAAATAGAAAAAAAATTTGGTAAAAAATGGTGATAATTCCGCTAAATATCGTTTAAAGTCATTTGTATTGAACTAATCATACTTTTTATATTTTTATCGTTAAGTTCACATTATTTTACATCTAAAACACGTATTTACAATACATTTTGGTGAATACAAAAAATAGAAAAAAAATTTGGGAAAAAATTTGGTAAAAAATGGTGATAATTCCGCTAAATATCGTTTAAAGTCATTTGTATTGAACTAATCATACTTTTTATATTTTTATCGTTAAGTTCACATTATTTTACATCTAAAACACGTCTTTACAATACATTTGGGTGAATATAAAAGGTCGTAAAAAAACTTTGAAATACAGGTGATGAATCCGCTAAATATCGTCTTAAGTCATTTCTATTAAACTAATCATACTTTTTATATTTTTAACGTTAAGTTCACATTATTTTACATCTAAAACACGTATTTACAATACATTTGGGTGAATACAAAAAATAGAAAAAAAATTTGGGAAAAAATTGGGTAAAAAATGGTGATAATTCCGCTAAATATCGTTTAAAGTCATTTGTATTGAACTAATCATACTTTTTATATTTTTATCGTTAAGTTCACATAATTTTACATCTAAAACACGTCTTTACAATACATTTGGGTGAATATAAAAGGTCGTAAAAAAATTTTGAAATACAGGTGATGAATCCGCTAAATATCGTCTTAAGTCATTTCTATTAAACTAATCATACTTTTTATATTTTTAACGTTAAGTTCACATTATTCTACATCTAAAACACGTGTTTACAATACATTTGGGTGAATACAAAAAATAGAAAAAAAATTTGGGAAAAAATTTGGTAAAAAATGGTGATAATTCCGCTAAATATCGTTTAAAGTCATTTGTATTGAACTAATCATACTTTTTATATTTTTATCATTAAGTTCACATAATTTTACATCTAAAACACGTCTTTACAATACATTTGGGTGAATATAAAAGGTCGTAAAAAAATTTTGAAATACAGGTGATGAATCCGCTAAATATCGTCTTAAGTCATTTCTATTAAACTAATCATACTTTTTATATTTTTAACGTTAAGTTCACATTATTTTACATCTAAAACACGTGTTTACAATACATTTGGGTGAATACAAAAAATAGAAAAAAAATTTGGTAAAAAATGGTGATAATTCCGCTAAATATCGTTTAAAGTCATTTGTATTGAACTAATCATACTTTTTATATTTTTATCGTTAAGTTCACATTATTTTACATCTAAAACACGTATTTACAATACATTTGGGTGAATACAAAAAATAGAAAAAAAATTTGGGAAAAAATTTGGTAAAAAATGGTGATAATTCCGCTAAATATCGTTTAAAGTCATTTGTATTGAACTAATCATACTTTTTATATTTTTATCGTTAAGTTCACATTATTTTACATCTAAAACACGTCTTTACAATACATTTGGGTGAATATAAAAGGTCGTAAAAAAATTTTGAAATACAGGTGATGAATCCGCTAAATATCGTCTTAAGTCATTTCTATTAAACTAATCATACTTTTTATATTTTTAACGTTAAGTTCACATTATTTTACATCTAAAACACGTCTTTACAATACATTTGGGTGAATATAAAAGGTCGTAAAAAATTTTTGAAATACAGGTGATGAATCCGCTAAATATCGTCTTAAGTCATTTCTATTAAACTAATCATACTTTTTATATTTTTAACGTTAAGTTCACATTATTTTACATCTAAAACACGTATTTACAATACATTTGGGTGAATACAAAAAATAGAAAAAAAATTTGGGAAAAAATTGGGTAAAAAATGGTGATAATTCCGCTAAATATCGTTTAAAGTCATTTGTATTGAACTAATCATACTTTTTATATTTTTATCGTTAAGTTCACATAATTTTACATCTAAAACACGTCTTTACAATACATTTGGGTGAATATAAAAGGTCGTAAAAAATTTTGAAATACAGGTGATGAATCCGCTAAATATCGTCTTAAGTCATTTCTATTAAACTAATCATACTTTTTATATTTTTAACGTTAAGTTCACATTATTTTACATCTAAAACACGTGTTTACAATACATTTGGGTGAATACAAAAAATAGAAAAAAAATTTGGGAAAAAATTTGGTAAAAAATGGTGATAATTCCGCTAAATATCGTTTAAAGTCATTTGTATTGAACTAATCATACTTTTTATATTTTTATCGTTAAGTTCACATAACTTTACATCTAAAACACGTATTTACAATACATTTGGGTGAATATAAAAGGTCGTAAAAAAATTTTGAAATACAGGTGATGAATCCGCTAAATATCGTCTTAAGTCATTTCTATTAAACTAATCATACTTTTTATATTTTTAACGTTAAGTTCACATTATTTTACATCTAAAACACGTGTTTACAATACATTTGGGTGAATACAAAAAATAGAAAAAAAATTTGGGAAAAAATTGGGTAAAAAATGGTGATAATTCCGCTAAATATCGTTTAAAGTCATTTGTATTGAACTAATCATACTTTTTATATTTTTATCGTTAAGTTCACATAATTTTACATCTAAAACACGTCTTTACAATACATTTGGGTGAATATAAAAGGTCGTAAAAAAATTTTGAAATACAGGTGATGAATCCGCTAAATATCGTCTTAAGTCATTTCTATTAAACTAATCATACTTTTTATATTTTTAACGTTAAGTTCACATTATTTTACATCTAAAACACGTGTTTACAATACATTTGGGTGAATACAAAAAATAGAAAAAAAATTTGGTAAAAAATGGTGATAATTCCGCTAAATATCGTTTAAAGTCATTTGTATTGAACTAATCATACTTTTTATATTTTTATCGTTAAGTTCACATTATTTTACATCTAAAACACGTATTTACAATACATTTGGGTGAATACAAAAAATAGAAAAAAAATTTGGGAAAAAATTTGGTAAAAAATGGTGATAATTCCGCTAAATATCGTTTAAAGTCATTTGTATTGAACTAATCATACTTTTTATATTTTTATCGTTAAGTTCACATTATTTTACATCTAAAACACGTCTTTACAATACATTTGGGTGAATATAAAAGGTCGTAAAAAAATTTTGAAATACAGGTGATGAATCCGCTAAATATCGTCTTAAGTCATTTCTATTAAACTAATCATACTTTTTATATTTTTAACGTTAAGTTCACATTATTTTACATCTAAAACACGTCTTTACAATACATTTGGGTGAATATAAAAGGTCGTAAAAAATTTTTGAAATACAGGTGATGAATCCGCTAAATATCGTCTTAAGTGATGTCTATTAAACTAATCATACTTTTTATATTTTTAACGTTAAGTTCACATTATTTTACATCTAAAACACGTATTTACAATACATTTGGGTGAATACAAAAAATAGAAAAAAAATTTGGGAAAAAATTGGGTAAAAAATGGTGATAATTCCGCTAAATATCGTTTAAAGTCATTTGTATTGAACTAATCATACTTTTTATATTTTTATCGTTAAGTTCACATAATTTTACATCTAAAACACGTCTTTACAATACATTTGGGTGAATATAAAAGGTCGTAAAAAATTTTGAAATACAGGTGATGAATCCGCTAAATATCGTCTTAAGTCATTTCTATTAAACTAATCATACTTTTTATATTTTTAACGTTAAGTTCACATTATTTTACATCTAAAACACGTGTTTACAATACATTTGGGTGAATACAAAAAATAGAAAAAAAATTTGGGAAAAAATTTGGTAAAAAATGGTGATAATTCCGCTAAATATCGTTTAAAGTCATTTGTATTGAACTAATCATACTTTTTATATTTTTATCGTTAAGTTCACATAACTTTACATCTAAAACACGTATTTACAATACATTTGGGTGAATATAAAAGGTCGTAAAAAAATTTTGAAATACAGGTGATGAATCCGCTAAATATCGTCTTAAGTCATTTCTATTAAACTAATCATACTTTTTATATTTTTAACGTTAAGTTCACATTATTTTACATCTAAAACACGTGTTTACAATACATTTGGGTGAATACAAAAAATAGAAAAAAAATTTGGGAAAAAATTTGGTAAAAAATGGTGATAATTCCGCTAAATATCGTTTAAAGTCATTTGTATTGAACTAATCATACTTTTTATATTTTTATCATTAAGTTCACATAATTTTACATCTAAAACACGTCTTTACAATACATTTGGGTGAATATAAAAGGTCGTAAAAAAATTTTGAAATACAGGTGATGAATCCGCTAAATATCGTCTTAAGTCATTTCTATTAAACTAATCATACTTTTTATATTTTTAACGTTAAGTTCACATTATTTTACATCTAAAACACGTGTTTACAATACATTTGGGTGAATACAAAAAATAGAAAAAAAATTTGGTAAAAAATGGTGATAATTCCGCTAAATATCGTTTAAAGTCATTTGTATTGAACTAATCATACTTTTTATATTTTTATCGTTAAGTTCACATTATTTTACATCTAAAACACGTATTTACAATACATTTGGGTGAATACAAAAAATAGAAAAAAAATTTGGGAAAAAATTTGGTAAAAAATGGTGATAATTCCGCTAAATATCGTTTAAAGTCATTTGTATTGAACTAATCATACTTTTTATATTTTTATCGTTAAGTTCACATTATTTTACATCTAAAACACGTCTTTACAATACATTTGGGTGAATATAAAAGGTCGTAAAAAAATTTTGAAATACAGGTGATGAATCCGCTAAATATCGTCTTAAGTCATTTCTATTAAACTAATCATACTTTTTATATTTTTAACGTTAAGTTCACATTATTTTACATCTAAAACACGTCTTTACAATACATTTGGGTGAATATAAAAGGTCGTAAAAAATTTTTGAAATACAGGTGATGAATCCGCTAAATATCGTCTTAAGTCATTTCTATTAAACTAATCATACTTTTTATATTTTTAACGTTAAGTTCACATTATTTTACATCTAAAACACGTATTTACAATACATTTGGGTGAATACAAAAAATAGAAAAAAAATTTGGGAAAAAATTGGGTAAAAAATGGTGATAATTCCGCTAAATATCGTTTAAAGTCATTTGTATTGAACTAATCATACTTTTTATATTTTTATCGTTAAGTTCACATAATTTTACATCTAAAACACGTCTTTACAATACATTTGGGTGAATATAAAAGGTCGTAAAAAATTTTGAAATACAGGTGATGAATCCGCTAAATATCGTCTTAAGTCATTTCTATTAAACTAATCATACTTTTTATATTTTTAACGTTAAGTTCACATTATTTTACATCTAAAACACGTGTTTACAATACATTTGGGTGAATACAAAAAATAGAAAAAAAATTTGGGAAAAAATTTGGTAAAAAATGGTGATAATTCCGCTAAATATCGTTTAAAGTCATTTGTATTGAACTAATCATACTTTTTATATTTTTATCGTTAAGTTCACATAACTTTACATCTAAAACACGTATTTACAATACATTTGGGTGAATATAAAAGGTCGTAAAAAAATTTTGAAATACAGGTGATGAATCCGCTAAATATCGTCTTAAGTCATTTCTATTAAACTAATCATACTTTTTATATTTTTAACGTTAAGTTCACATTATTTTACATCTAAAACACGTGTTTACAATACATTTGGGTGAATACAAAAAATAGAAAAAATATTTGGTAAAAAATGGTGATAATTCCGCTAAATATCGTTTAAAGTCATTTGTATTGAACTAATCATACTTTTTATATTTTTATCGCTAAGTTAACATTATTTTACATCTAAAACACGTATTTACAATACATTTGGGTGAATACAAAAAATAGAAAAAAAATTTGGGAAAAAATTGGGTAAAAAATGGTGATAATTCCGCTAAATATCGTTTAAAGTCATTTGTATTGAACTAATCATACTTTTTATATTTTTATCGTTAAGTTCACATTATTTTACATCTAAAACACGTATTTACAATACATTTGGGTGAATACAAAAAATAGAAAAAAAATTTGGGAAAAAATTTGGTAAAAAATGGAGATAATTCCGCTAAATATCGTTTAAAGTCATTTGTATTGAACTAATCATACTTTTTATATTTTTATCGTTAAGTTCACATTATTTTACATCTAAAACACGTCTTTACAATACATTTGGGTGAATACAAAAAATAGAAAAAAAATTTGGTAAAAAATGGTGATAATTCCGCTAAATATCGTTTAAAGTCATTTGTATTGAACTAATCATACTTTTTATATTTTTATCGTTAAGTTCACATTATTTTACATCTAAAACACGTCTTTACAATACATTTGGGTGAATATAAAAGGTCGTAAAAAAATTTTGAAATACAGGTGATGAATCCGCTAAATATCGTCTTAAGTCATTTGTATTGAACTAATCATACTTTTTATATTTTTATCGTTAAGTTCACATTATTTTACATCTAAAACACGTCTTTACAATACATTTGGGTGAATATAAAAGGTCGTAAAAAAACTTTGAAATACAGGTGATGAATCCGCTAAATATCGTCTTAAGTCATTTCTATTAAACTAATCATACTTTTTATATTTTTAACGTTAAGTTCACATTATTTTACATCTAAAACACGTATTTACAATACATTTGGGTGAATACAAAAAATAGAAAAAAAATTTGGGAAAAAATTGGGTAAAAAATGGTGATAATTCCGCTAAATATCGTTTAAAGTCATTTGTATTGAACTAATCATACTTTTTATATTTTTATCGTTAAGTTCACATAATTTTACATCTAAAACACGTCTTTACAATACATTTGGGTGAATATAAAAGGTCGTAAAAAAATTTTGAAATACAGGTGATGAATCCGCTAAATATCGTCTTAAGTCATTTCTATTAAACTAATCATACTTTTTATATTTTTAACGTTAAGTTCACATTATTTTACATCTAAAACACGTGTTTACAATACATTTGGGTGAATACAAAAAATAGAAAAAATATTTGGTAAAAAATGGTGATAATTCCGCTAAATATCGTTTAAAGTCATTTGTATTGAACTAATCATACTTTTTATATTTTTATCGTTAAGTTCACATTATTTTACATCTAAAACACGTATTTACAATAAATTTGGGTGAATACAAAAAATAGAAAAAAAATTTGGGAAAAAATTGGGTAAAAAATGGTGATAATTCCGCTAAATATCGTTTAAAGTCATTTGTATTGAACTAATCATACTTTTTATATTTTTATCGTTAAGTTCCCATTATTTTACATCTAAAACACGTATTTACAATACATTTGGGTGAATACAAAAAATAGAAAAAAAATTTGGGAAAAAATTTGGTAAAAAATGGTGATAATTCCGCTAAATATCGTTTAAAGTCATTTGTATTGAACTAATCATACTTTTTATATTTTTATCGTTAAGTTCACATTATTTTACATCTAAAACACGTCTTTACAATACATTTGGGTGAATATAAAAGGTCGTAAAAAAACTTTGAAATACAGGTGATGAATCCGCTAAATATCGTCTTAAGTCATTTCTATTAAACTAATCATACTTTTTATATTTTTAACGTTAAGTTCACATTATTTTACATCTAAAACACGTATTTACAATACATTTGGGTGAATACAAAAAATAGAAAAAAAATTTGGGAAAAAATTGGGTAAAAAATGGTGATAATTCCGCTAAATATCGTTTAAAGTCATTTGTATTGAACTAATCATACTTTTTATATTTTTATCGTTAAGTTCACATAATTTTACATCTAAAACACGTCTTTACAATACATTTGGGTGAATATAAAAGGTCGTAAAAAAATTTTGAAATACAGGTGATGAATCCGCTAAATATCGTCTTAAGTCATTTCTATTAAACTAATCATACTTTTTATATTTTTAACGTTAAGTTCACATTATTCTACATCTAAAACACGTGTTTACAATACATTTGGGTGAATACAAAAAATAGAAAAAAAATTTGGGAAAAAATTTGGTAAAAAATGGTGATAATTCCGCTAAATATCGTTTAAAGTCATTTGTATTGAACTAATCATACTTTTTATATTTTTATCATTAAGTTCACATAATTTTACATCTAAAACACGTCTTTACAATACATTTGGGTGAATATAAAAGGTCGTAAAAAAATTTTGAAATACAGGTGATGAATCCGCTAAATATCGTCTTAAGTCATTTCTATTAAACTAATCATACTTTTTATATTTTTAACGTTAAGTTCACATTATTTTACATCTAAAACACGTGTTTACAATACATTTGGGTGAATACAAAAAATAGAAAAAAAATTTGGTAAAAAATGGTGATAATTCCGCTAAATATCGTTTAAAGTCATTTGTATTGAACTAATCATACTTTTTATATTTTTATCGTTAAGTTCACATTATTTTACATCTAAAACACGTATTTACAATACATTTGGGTGAATACAAAAAATAGAAAAAAAATTTGGGAAAAAATTTGGTAAAAAATGGTGATAATTCCGCTAAATATCGTTTAAAGTCATTTGTATTGAACTAATCATACTTTTTATATTTTTATCGTTAAGTTCACATTATTTTACATCTAAAACACGTCTTTACAATACATTTGGGTGAATATAAAAGGTCGTAAAAAAATTTTGAAATACAGGTGATGAATCCGCTAAATATCGTCTTAAGTCATTTCTATTAAACTAATCATACTTTTTATATTTTTAACGTTAAGTTCACATTATTTTACATCTAAAACACGTCTTTACAATACATTTGGGTGAATATAAAAGGTCGTAAAAAATTTTTGAAATACAGGTGATGAATCCGCTAAATATCGTCTTAAGTCATTTCTATTAAACTAATCATACTTTTTATATTTTTAACGTTAAGTTCACATTATTTTACATCTAAAACACGTATTTACAATACATTTGGGTGAATACAAAAAATAGAAAAAAAATTTGGGAAAAAATTGGGTAAAAAATGGTGATAATTCCGCTAAATATCGTTTAAAGTCATTTGTATTGAACTAATCATACTTTTTATATTTTTATCGTTAAGTTCACATAATTTTACATCTAAAACACGTCTTTACAATACATTTGGGTGAATATAAAAGGTCGTAAAAAATTTTGAAATACAGGTGATGAATCCGCTAAATATCGTCTTAAGTCATTTCTATTAAACTAATCATACTTTTTATATTTTTAACGTTAAGTTCACATTATTTTACATCTAAAACACGTGTTTACAATACATTTGGGTGAATACAAAAAATAGAAAAAAAATTTGGGAAAAAATTTGGTAAAAAATGGTGATAATTCCGCTAAATATCGTTTAAAGTCATTTGTATTGAACTAATCATACTTTTTATATTTTTATCGTTAAGTTCACATAACTTTACATCTAAAACACGTATTTACAATACATTTGGGTGAATATAAAAGGTCGTAAAAAAATTTTGAAATACAGGTGATGAATCCGCTAAATATCGTCTTAAGTCATTTCTATTAAACTAATCATACTTTTTATATTTTTAACGTTAAGTTCACATTATTTTACATCTAAAACACGTGTTTACAATACATTTGGGTGAATACAAAAAATAGAAAAAATATTTGGTAAAAAATGGTGATAATTCCGCTAAATATCGTTTAAAGTCATTTGTATTGAACTAATCATACTTTTTATATTTTTATCGCTAAGTTAACATTATTTTACATCTAAAACACGTATTTACAATACATTTGGGTGAATACAAAAAATAGAAAAAAAATTTGGGAAAAAATTGGGTAAAAAATGGTGATAATTCCGCTAAATATCGTTTAAAGTCATTTGTATTGAACTAATCATACTTTTTATATTTTTATCGTTAAGTTCACATTATTTTACATCTAAAACACGTATTTACAATACATTTGGGTGAATACAAAAAATAGAAAAAAAATTTGGGAAAAAATTTGGTAAAAAATGGAGATAATTCCGCTAAATATCGTTTAAAGTCATTTGTATTGAACTAATCATACTTTTTATATTTTTATCGTTAAGTTCACATTATTTTACATCTAAAACACGTCTTTACAATACATTTGGGTGAATACAAAAAATAGAAAAAAAATTTGGTAAAAAATGGTGATAATTCCGCTAAATATCGTTTAAAGTCATTTGTATTGAACTAATCATACTTTTTATATTTTTATCGTTAAGTTCACATTATTTTACATCTAAAACACGTCTTTACAATACATTTGGGTGAATATAAAAGGTCGTAAAAAAATTTTGAAATACAGGTGATGAATCCGCTAAATATCGTCTTAAGTCATTTGTATTGAACTAATCATACTTTTTATATTTTTATCGTTAAGTTCACATTATTTTACATCTAAAACACGTCTTTACAATACATTTGGGTGAATATAAAAGGTCGTAAAAAAACTTTGAAATACAGGTGATGAATCCGCTAAATATCGTCTTAAGTCATTTCTATTAAACTAATCATACTTTTTATATTTTTAACGTTAAGTTCACATTATTTTACATCTAAAACACGTATTTACAATACATTTGGGTGAATACAAAAAATAGAAAAAAAATTTGGGAAAAAATTGGGTAAAAAATGGTGATAATTCCGCTAAATATCGTTTAAAGTCATTTGTATTGAACTAATCATACTTTTTATATTTTTATCGTTAAGTTCACATAATTTTACATCTAAAACACGTCTTTACAATACATTTGGGTGAATATAAAAGGTCGTAAAAAAATTTTGAAATACAGGTGATGAATCCGCTAAATATCGTCTTAAGTCATTTCTATTAAACTAATCATACTTTTTATATATTTAACGTTAAGTTCACATTATTTTACATCTAAAACACGTGTTTACAATACATTTGGGTGAATACAAAAAATAGAAAAAAAATTTGGTAAAAAATGGTGATAATTCCGCTAAATATCGTTTAAAGTCATTTGTATTGAACTAATCATACTTTTTATATTTTTATCGTTAAGTTCACATTATTTTACATCTAAAACACGTATTTACAATACATTTGGGTGAATACAAAAAATAGAAAAAAAATTTGGGAAAAAATTTGGTAAAAAATGGTGATAATTCCGCTAAATATCGTTTAAAGTCATTTGTATTGAACTAATCATACTTTTTATATTTTTATCGTTAAGTTCACATAATTTTACATCTAAAACACGTCTTTACAATACATTTGGGTGAATATAAAAGGTCGTAAAAAAATTTTGAAATACAGGTGATGAATCCGCTAAATATCGTCTTAAGTCATTTCTATTAAACTAATCATACTTTTTATATTTTTAACGTTAAGTTCACATTATTTTACATCTAAAACACGTATTTACATTACATTTGGGTGAATATAAAAAATAGAAAAAAAATTTGGGAAAAAATTGGGTAAAAATTGGTGATAATTCCGCTAAATATCGTTTAAAGTCATTTGTATTGAACTAATCATACTTTTTATATTTTTATCGTTAAGTTCACATAATTTTACATCTAAAACACGTCTTTACAATACATTTGGGTGAATATAAAAGGTCGTACAAAATTTTGAAATACAGGTGATGAATCCGCTAAATATCGTCTTAAGTCATTTCTATTAAACTAATCATACTTTTTATATTTTTAACGTTAAGTTCACATTATTTTACATCTAAAACACGTGTTTACAATACATTTGGGTGAATACAAAAAATAGAAAAAAAATTTGGGAAAAAATTTGGTAAAAAATGGTGATAATTCCGCTAAATATCGTTTAAAGTCATTTGTATTGAACTAATCATACTTTTTATATTTTTATCGTTAAGTTCACATAATTTTACATCTAAAACACGTCTTTACAATACATTTGGGTGAATATAAAAGGTCGTAAAAAAATTTTGAAATACAGGTGATGAATCCGCTAAATATCGTCTTAAGTCATTTCTATTAAACTAATCATACTTTTTATATTTTTAACGTTAAGTTCACATTATTTTACATCTAAAACACGTGTTTACAATACATTTGGGTGAATACAAAAAATAGAAAAAAAATTTGGGAAAAAATTTGGTAAAAAATGGAGATAATTCCGCTAAATATCGTTTAAAGTCATTTGTATTGAACTAATCATACTTTTTATATTTTTATCGTTAAGTTCACATTATTTTACATCTAAAACACGTCTTTACAATACATTTGGGTGAATACAAAAAATAGAAAAAAAATTTGGTAAAAAATGGTGATAATTCCGCTAAATATCGTTTAAAGTCATTTGTATTGAACTAATCATACTTTTTATATTTTTATCGTTAAGTTCACATTATTTTACATCTAAAACACGTCTTTACAATACATTTGGGTGAATATAAAAGGTCGTAAAAAAATTTTGAAATACAGGTGATGAATCCGCTAAATATCGTCTTAAGTCATTTGTATTGAACTAATCATACTTTTTATATTTTTATCGTTAAGTTCACATTATTTTACATCTAAAACACGTCTTTACAATACATTTGGGTGAATATAAAAGGTCGTAAAAAATTTTTGAAATACAGGTGATGAATCCGCTAAATATCGTCTTAAGTCATTTCTATTAAACTAATCATACTTTTTATATTTTTAACGTTAAGTTCACATTATTTTACATCTAAAACACGTGTTTACAATACATTTGGGTGAATACAAAAAATAGAAAAAAAATTTGGTAAAAAATGGTGATAATTCCGCTAAATATCGTTTAAAGTCATTTGTATTGAACTAATCATACTTTTTATATTTTTATCGTTAAGTTCACATTATTTTACATCTAAAACACGTATTTACAATACATTTGGGTGAATACAAAAAATAGAAAAAAAATTTGGGAAAAAATTTGGTAAAAAATGGTGATAATTCCGCTAAATATCGTTTAAAGTCATTTGTATTGAACTAATCATACTTTTTATATTTTTATCGTTAAGTTCACATTATTTTACATCTAAAACACGTCTTTACAATACATTTGGGTGAATATAAAAGGTCGTAAAAAAATTTTGAAATACAGGTGATGAATCCGCTAAATATCGTCTTAAGTCATTTCTATTAAACTAATCATACTTTTTATATTTTTAACGTTAAGTTCACATTATTTTACATCTAAAACACGTCTTTACAATACATTTGGGTGAATATAAAAGGTCGTAAAAAATTTTTGAAATACAGGTGATGAATCCGCTAAATATCGTCTTAAGTCATTTCTATTAAACTAATCATACTTTTTATATTTTTAACGTTAAGTTCACATTATTTTACATCTAAAACACGTATTTACAATACATTTGGGTGAATACAAAAAATAGAAAAAAAATTTGGGAAAAAATTGGGTAAAAAATGGTGATAATTCCGCTAAATATCGTTTAAAGTCATTTGTATTGAACTAATCATACTTTTTATATTTTTATCGTTAAGTTCACATAATTTTACATCTAAAACACGTCTTTACAATACATTTGGGTGAATATAAAAGGTCGTAAAAAATTTTGAAATACAGGTGATGAATCCGCTAAATATCGTCTTAAGTCATTTCTATTAAACTAATCATACTTTTTATATTTTTAACGTTAAGTTCACATTATTTTACATCTAAAACACGTGTTTACAATACATTTGGGTGAATACAAAAAATAGAAAAAAAATTTGGGAAAAAATTTGGTAAAAAATGGTGATAATTCCGCTAAATATCGTTTAAAGTCATTTGTATTGAACTAATCATACTTTTTATATTTTTATCGTTAAGTTCACATAACTTTACATCTAAAACACGTATTTACAATACATTTGGGTGAATATAAAAGGTCGTAAAAAAATTTTGAAATACAGGTGATGAATCCGCTAAATATCGTCTTAAGTCATTTCTATTAAACTAATCATACTTTTTATATTTTTAACGTTAAGTTCACATTATTTTACATCTAAAACACGTGTTTACAATACATTTGGGTGAATACAAAAAATAGAAAAAATATTTGGTAAAAAATGGTGATAATTCCGCTAAATATCGTTTAAAGTCATTTGTATTGAACTAATCATACTTTTTATATTTTTATCGCTAAGTTAACATTATTTTACATCTAAAACACGTATTTACAATACATTTGGGTGAATACAAAAAATAGAAAAAAAATTTGGGAAAAAATTGGGTAAAAAATGGTGATAATTCCGCTAAATATCGTTTAAAGTCATTTGTATTGAACTAATCATACTTTTTATATTTTTATCGTTAAGTTCACATTATTTTACATCTAAAACACGTATTTACAATACATTTGGGTGAATACAAAAAATAGAAAAAAAATTTGGGAAAAAATTTGGTAAAAAATGGAGATAATTCCGCTAAATATCGTTTAAAGTCATTTGTATTGAACTAATCATACTTTTTATATTTTTATCGTTAAGTTCACATTATTTTACATCTAAAACACGTCTTTACAATACATTTGGGTGAATACAAAAAATAGAAAAAAAATTTGGTAAAAAATGGTGATAATTCCGCTAAATATCGTTTAAAGTCATTTGTATTGAACTAATCATACTTTTTATATTTTTATCGTTAAGTTCACATTATTTTACATCTAAAACACGTCTTTACAATACATTTGGGTGAATATAAAAGGTCGTAAAAAAATTTTGAAATACAGGTGATGAATCCGCTAAATATCGTCTTAAGTCATTTGTATTGAACTAATCATACTTTTTATATTTTTATCGTTAAGTTCACATTATTTTACATCTAAAACACGTCTTTACAATACATTTGGGTGAATATAAAAGGTCGTAAAAAAACTTTGAAATACAGGTGATGAATCCGCTAAATATCGTCTTAAGTCATTTCTATTAAACTAATCATACTTTTTATATTTTTAACGTTAAGTTCACATTATTTTACATCTAAAACACGTATTTACAATACATTTGGGTGAATACAAAAAATAGAAAAAAAATTTGGGAAAAAATTGGGTAAAAAATGGTGATAATTCCGCTAAATATCGTTTAAAGTCATTTGTATTGAACTAATCATACTTTTTATATTTTTATCGTTAAGTTCACATAATTTTACATCTAAAACACGTCTTTACAATACATTTGGGTGAATATAAAAGGTCGTAAAAAAATTTTGAAATACAGGTGATGAATCCGCTAAATATCGTCTTAAGTCATTTCTATTAAACTAATCATACTTTTTATATATTTAACGTTAAGTTCACATTATTTTACATCTAAAACACGTGTTTACAATACATTTGGGTGAATACAAAAAATAGAAAAAAAATTTGGTAAAAAATGGTGATAATTCCGCTAAATATCGTTTAAAGTCATTTGTATTGAACTAATCATACTTTTTATATTTTTATCGTTAAGTTCACATTATTTTACATCTAAAACACGTATTTACAATACATTTGGGTGAATACAAAAAATAGAAAAAAAATTTGGGAAAAAATTTGGTAAAAAATGGTGATAATTCCGCTAAATATCGTTTAAAGTCATTTGTATTGAACTAATCATACTTTTTATATTTTTATCGTTAAGTTCACATTATTTTACATCTAAAACACGTCTTTACAATACATTTGGGTGAATATAAAAGGTCGTAAAAAAATTTTGAAATACAGGTGATGAATCCGCTAAATATCGTCTTAAGTCATTTCTTTTAAACTAATCATACTTTTTATATTTTTAACGTTAAGTTCACATTATTTTACATCTAAAACACGTCTTTACAATACATTTGGGTGAATATAAAAGGTCGTAAAAAATTTTTGAAATACAGGTGATGAATCCGCTAAATATCGTCTTAAGTCATTTCTATTAAACTAATCATACTTTTTATATTTTTAACGTTAAGTTCACATTATTTTACATCTAAAACACGTATTTACATTACATTTGGGTGAATATAAAAAATAGAAAAAAAATTTGGGAAAAAATTGGGTAAAAATTGGTGATAATTCCGCTAAATATCGTTTAAAGTCATTTGTATTGAACTAATCATACTTTTTATATTTTTATCGTTAAGTTCACATAATTTTACATCTAAAACACGTCTTTACAATACATTTGGGTGAATATAAAAGGTCGTACAAAATTTTGAAATACAGGTGATGAATCCGCTAAATATCGTCTTAAGTCATTTCTATTAAACTAATCATACTTTTTATATTTTTAACGTTAAGTTCACATTATTTTACATCTAAAACACGTGTTTACAATACATTTGGGTGAATACAAAAAATAGAAAAAAAATTTGGGAAAAAATTTGGTAAAAAATGGTGATAATTCCGCTAAATATCGTTTAAAGTCATTTGTATTGAACTAATCATACTTTTTATATTTTTATCGTTAAGTTCACATAATTTTACATCTAAAACACGTCTTTACAATACATTTGGGTGAATATAAAAGGTCGTAAAAAAATTTTGAAATACAGGTGATGAATCCGCTAAATATCGTCTTAAGTCATTTCTATTAAACTAATCATACTTTTTATATTTTTAACGTTAAGTTCACATTATTTTACATCTAAAACACGTGTTTACAATACATTTGGGTGAATACAAAAAATAGAAAAAAAATTTGGGAAAAAATTTGGTAAAAAATGGAGATAATTCCGCTAAATATCGTTTAAAGTCATTTGTATTGAACTAATCATACTTTTTATATTTTTATCGTTAAGTTCACATTATTTTACATCTAAAACACGTCTTTACAATACATTTGGGTGAATACAAAAAATAGAAAAAAAATTTGGTAAAAAATGGTGATAATTCCGCTAAATATCGTTTAAAGTCATTTGTATTGAACTAATCATACTTTTTATATTTTTATCGTTAAGTTCACATTATTTTACATCTAAAACACGTCTTTACAATACATTTGGGTGAATATAAAAGGTCGTAAAAAAATTTTGAAATACAGGTGATGAATCCGCTAAATATCGTCTTAAGTCATTTGTATTGAACTAATCATACTTTTTATATTTTTATCGTTAAGTTCACATTATTTTACATCTAAAACACGTCTTTACAATACATTTGGGTGAATATAAAAGGTCGTAAAAAATTTTTGAAATACAGGTGATGAATCCGCTAAATATCGTCTTAAGTCATTTCTATTAAACTAATCATACTTTTTATATTTTTAACGTTAAGTTCACATTATTTTACATCTAAAACACGTGTTTACAATACATTTGGGTGAATACAAAAAATAGAAAAAAAATTTGGTAAAAAATGGTGATAATTCCGCTAAATATCGTTTAAAGTCATTTGTATTGAACTAATCATACTTTTTATATTTTTATCGTTAAGTTCACATTATTTTACATCTAAAACACGTATTTACAATACATTTGGGTGAATACAAAAAATAGAAAAAAAATTTGGGAAAAAATTTGGTAAAAAATGGTGATAATTCCGCTAAATATCGTTTAAAGTCATTTGTATTGAACTAATCATACTTTTTATATTTTTATCGTTAAGTTCACATTATTTTACATCTAAAACACGTCTTTACAATACATTTGGGTGAATATAAAAGGTCGTAAAAAAATTTTGAAATACAGGTGATGAATCCGCTAAATATCGTCTTAAGTCATTTCTATTAAACTAATCATACTTTTTATATTTTTAACGTTAAGTTCACATTATTTTACATCTAAAACACGTCTTTACAATACATTTGGGTGAATATAAAAGGTCGTAAAAAATTTTTGAAATACAGGTGATGAATCCGCTAAATATCGTCTTAAGTCATTTCTATTAAACTAATCATACTTTTTATATTTTTAACGTTAAGTTCACATTATTTTACATCTAAAACACGTATTTACAATACATTTGGGTGAATACAAAAAATAGAAAAAAAATTTGGGAAAAAATTGGGTAAAAAATGGTGATAATTCCGCTAAATATCGTTTAAAGTCATTTGTATTGAACTAATCATACTTTTTATATTTTTATCGTTAAGTTCACATAATTTTACATCTAAAACACGTCTTTACAATACATTTGGGTGAATATAAAAGGTCGTAAAAAATTTTGAAATACAGGTGATGAATCCGCTAAATATCGTCTTAAGTCATTTCTATTAAACTAATCATACTTTTTATATTTTTAACGTTAAGTTCACATTATTTTACATCTAAAACACGTGTTTACAATACATTTGGGTGAATACAAAAAATAGAAAAAAAATTTGGGAAAAAATTTGGTAAAAAATGGTGATAATTCCGCTAAATATCGTTTAAAGTCATTTGTATTGAACTAATCATACTTTTTATATTTTTATCGTTAAGTTCACATAACTTTACATCTAAAACACGTATTTACAATACATTTGGGTGAATATAAAAGGTCGTAAAAAAATTTTGAAATACAGGTGATGAATCCGCTAAATATCGTCTTAAGTCATTTCTATTAAACTAATCATACTTTTTATATTTTTAACGTTAAGTTCACATTATTTTACATCTAAAACACGTGTTTACAATACATTTGGGTGAATACAAAAAATAGAAAAAATATTTGGTAAAAAATGGTGATAATTCCGCTAAATATCGTTTAAAGTCATTTGTATTGAACTAATCATACTTTTTATATTTTTATCGCTAAGTTAACATTATTTTACATCTAAAACACGTATTTACAATACATTTGGGTGAATACAAAAAATAGAAAAAAAATTTGGGAAAAAATTGGGTAAAAAATGGTGATAATTCCGCTAAATATCGTTTAAAGTCATTTGTATTGAACTAATCATACTTTTTATATTTTTATCGTTAAGTTCACATTATTTTACATCTAAAACACGTATTTACAATACATTTGGGTGAATACAAAAAATAGAAAAAAAATTTGGGAAAAAATTTGGTAAAAAATGGAGATAATTCCGCTAAATATCGTTTAAAGTCATTTGTATTGAACTAATCATACTTTTTATATTTTTATCGTTAAGTTCACATTATTTTACATCTAAAACACGTCTTTACAATACATTTGGGTGAATACAAAAAATAGAAAAAAAATTTGGTAAAAAATGGTGATAATTCCGCTAAATATCGTTTAAAGTCATTTGTATTGAACTAATCATACTTTTTATATTTTTATCGTTAAGTTCACATTATTTTACATCTAAAACACGTCTTTACAATACATTTGGGTGAATATAAAAGGTCGTAAAAAAATTTTGAAATACAGGTGATGAATCCGCTAAATATCGTCTTAAGTCATTTGTATTGAACTAATCATACTTTTTATATTTTTATCGTTAAGTTCACATTATTTTACATCTAAAACACGTCTTTACAATACATTTGGGTGAATATAAAAGGTCGTAAAAAAACTTTGAAATACAGGTGATGAATCCGCTAAATATCGTCTTAAGTCATTTGTATTGAACTAATCATACTTTTTATATTTTTATCGTTAAGTTCACATTATTTTACATCTAAAACACGTATTTACAATACATTTGGGTGAATACAAAAAATAGAAAAAAAATTTGGGAAAAAATTTGGTAAAAAATGGTGATAATTCCGCTAAATATCGTTTAAAGTCATTTGTATTGAACTAATCATACTTTTTATATTTTTATCGTTAAGTTCACATTATTTTACATCTAAAACACGTCTTTACAATACATTTGGGTGAATATAAAAGGTCGTAAAAAAATTTTGAAATACAGGTGATGAATCCGCTAAATATCGTCTTAAGTCATTTCTTTTAAACTAATCATACTTTTTATATTTTTAACGTTAAGTTCACATTATTTTACATCTAAAACACGTCTTTACAATACATTTGGGTGAATATAAAAGGTCGTAAAAAATTTTTGAAATACAGGTGATGAATCCGCTAAATATCGTCTTAAGTCATTTCTATTAAACTAATCATACTTTTTATATTTTTAACGTTAAGTTCACATTATTTTACATCTAAAACACGTATTTACATTACATTTGGGTGAATATAAAAAATAGAAAAAAAATTTGGGAAAAAATTGGGTAAAAATTGGTGATAATTCCGCTAAATATCGTTTAAAGTCATTTGTATTGAACTAATCATACTTTTTATATTTTTATCGTTAAGTTCACATAATTTTACATCTAAAACACGTCTTTACAATACATTTGGGTGAATATAAAAGGTCGTACAAAATTTTGAAATACAGGTGATGAATCCGCTAAATATCGTCTTAAGTCATTTCTATTAAACTAATCATACTTTTTATATTTTTAACGTTAAGTTCACATTATTTTACATCTAAAACACGTGTTTACAATACATTTGGGTGAATACAAAAAATAGAAAAAAAATTTGGGAAAAAATTTGGTAAAAAATGGTGATAATTCCGCTAAATATCGTTTAAAGTCATTTGTATTGAACTAATCATACTTTTTATATTTTTATCGTTAAGTTCACATAATTTTACATCTAAAACACGTCTTTACAATACATTTGGGTGAATATAAAAGGTCGTAAAAAAATTTTGAAATACAGGTGATGAATCCGCTAAATATCGTCTTAAGTCATTTCTATTAAACTAATCATACTTTTTATATTTTTAACGTTAAGTTCACATTATTTTACATCTAAAACACGTGTTTACAATACATTTGGGTGAATACAAAAAATAGAAAAAAAATTTGGGAAAAAATTTGGTAAAAAATGGAGATAATTCCGCTAAATATCGTTTAAAGTCATTTGTATTGAACTAATCATACTTTTTATATTTTTATCGTTAAGTTCACATTATTTTACATCTAAAACACGTCTTTACAATACATTTGGGTGAATACAAAAAATAGAAAAAAAATTTGGTAAAAAATGGTGATAATTCCGCTAAATATCGTTTAAAGTCATTTGTATTGAACTAATCATACTTTTTATATTTTTATCGTTAAGTTCACATTATTTTACATCTAAAACACGTCTTTACAATACATTTGGGTGAATATAAAAGGTCGTAAAAAAATTTTGAAATACAGGTGATGAATCCGCTAAATATCGTCTTAAGTCATTTGTATTGAACTAATCATACTTTTTATATTTTTATCGTTAAGTTCACATTATTTTACATCTAAAACACGTCTTTACAATACATTTGGGTGAATATAAAAGGTCGTAAAAAAACTTTGAAATACAGGTGATGAATCCGCTAAATATCGTCTTAAGTCATTTCTATTAAACTAATCATACTTTTTATATTTTTAACGTTAAGTTCACATTATTTTACATCTAAAACACGTATTTACAATACATTTGGGTGAATACAAAAAATAGAAAAAAAATTTGGGAAAAAATTGGGTAAAAAATGGTGATAATTCCGCTAAATATCGTTTAAAGTCATTTGTATTGAACTAATCATACTTTTTATATTTTTATCGTTAAGTTCACATAATTTTACATCTAAAACACGTCTTTACAATACATTTGGGTGAATATAAAAGGTCGTAAAAAAATTTTGAAATACAGGTGATGAATCCGCTAAATATCGTCTTAAGTCATTTCTATTAAACTAATCATACTTTTTATATATTTAACGTTAAGTTCACATTATTTTACATCTAAAACACGTGTTTACAATACATTTGGGTGAATACAAAAAATAGAAAAAAAATTTGGTAAAAAATGGTGATAATTCCGCTAAATATCGTTTAAAGTCATTTGTATTGAACTAATCATACTTTTTATATTTTTATCGTTAAGTTCACATTATTTTACATCTAAAACACGTATTTACAATACATTTGGGTGAATACAAAAAATAGAAAAAAAATTTGGGAAAAAATTTGGTAAAAAATGGTGATAATTCCGCTAAATATCGTTTAAAGTCATTTGTATTGAACTAATCATACTTTTTATATTTTTATCGTTAAGTTCACATTATTTTACATCTAAAACACGTCTTTACAATACATTTGGGTGAATATAAAAGGTCGTAAAAAAATTTTGAAATACAGGTGATGAATCCGCTAAATATCGTCTTAAGTCATTTCTTTTAAACTAATCATACTTTTTATATTTTTAACGTTAAGTTCACATTATTTTACATCTAAAACACGTCTTTACAATACATTTGGGTGAATATAAAAGGTCGTAAAAAATTTTTGAAATACAGGTGATGAATCCGCTAAATATCGTCTTAAGTCATTTCTATTAAACTAATCATACTTTTTATATTTTTAACGTTAAGTTCACATTATTTTACATCTAAAACACGTATTTACATTACATTTGGGTGAATATAAAAAATAGAAAAAAAATTTGGGAAAAAATTGGGTAAAAATTGGTGATAATTCCGCTAAATATCGTTTAAAGTCATTTGTATTGAACTAATCATACTTTTTATATTTTTATCGTTAAGTTCACATAATTTTACATCTAAAACACGTCTTTACAATACATTTGGGTGAATATAAAAGGTCGTACAAAATTTTGAAATACAGGTGATGAATCCGCTAAATATCGTCTTAAGTCATTTCTATTAAACTAATCATACTTTTTATATTTTTAACGTTAAGTTCACATTATTTTACATCTAAAACACGTGTTTACAATACATTTGGGTGAATACAAAAAATAGAAAAAAAATTTGGGAAAAAATTTGGTAAAAAATGGTGATAATTCCGCTAAATATCGTTTAAAGTCATTTGTATTGAACTAATCATACTTTTTATATTTTTATCGTTAAGTTCACATAATTTTACATCTAAAACACGTCTTTACAATACATTTGGGTGAATATAAAAGGTCGTAAAAAAATTTTGAAATACAGGTGATGAATCCGCTAAATATCGTCTTAAGTCATTTCTATTAAACTAATCATACTTTTTATATTTTTAACGTTAAGTTCACATTATTTTACATCTAAAACACGTGTTTACAATACATTTGGGTGAATACAAAAAATAGAAAAAAAATTTGGGAAAAAATTTGGTAAAAAATGGAGATAATTCCGCTAAATATCGTTTAAAGTCATTTGTATTGAACTAATCATACTTTTTATATTTTTATCGTTAAGTTCACATTATTTTACATCTAAAACACGTCTTTACAATACATTTGGGTGAATACAAAAAATAGAAAAAAAATTTGGTAAAAAATGGTGATAATTCCGCTAAATATCGTTTAAAGTCATTTGTATTGAACTAATCATACTTTTTATATTTTTATCGTTAAGTTCACATTATTTTACATCTAAAACACGTCTTTACAATACATTTGGGTGAATATAAAAGGTCGTAAAAAAATTTTGAAATACAGGTGATGAATCCGCTAAATATCGTCTTAAGTCATTTGTATTGAACTAATCATACTTTTTATATTTTTATCGTTAAGTTCACATTATTTTACATCTAAAACACGTCTTTACAATACATTTGGGTGAATATAAAAGGTCGTAAAAAAACATTGAAATACAGGTGATGAATCCGCTAAATATCGTCTTAAGTCATTTCTATTAAACTAATCATACTTTTTATATTTTTAACGTTAAGTTCACATTATTTTACATCTAAAACACGTATTTACAATACATTTGGGTGAATACAAAAAATAGAAAAAAAATTTGGGAAAAAATTGGGTAAAAAATGGTGATAATTCCGCTAAATATCGTTTAAAGTCATTTGTATTGAACTAATCATACTTTTTATATTTTTATCGTTAAGTTCACATAATTTTACATCTAAAACACGTCTTTACAATACATTTGGGTGAATATAAAAGGTCGTAAAAAAATTTTGAAATACAGGTGATGAATCCGCTAAATATCGTCTTAAGTCATTTCTATTAAACTAATCATACTTTTTATATATTTAACGTTAAGTTCACATTATTTTACATCTAAAACACGTGTTTACAATACATTTGGGTGAATACAAAAAATAGAAAAAAAATTTGGTAAAAAATGGTGATAATTCCGCTAAATATCGTTTAAAGTCATTTGTATTGAACTAATCATACTTTTTATATTTTTATCGTTAAGTTCACATTATTTTACATCTAAAACACGTATTTACAATACATTTGGGTGAATACAAAAAATAGAAAAAAAATTTGGGAAAAAATTTGGTAAAAAATGGTGATAATTCCGCTAAATATCGTTTAAAGTCATTTGTATTGAACTAATCATACTTTTTATATTTTTATCGTTAAGTTCACATTATTTTACATCTAAAACACGTCTTTACAATACATTTGGGTGAATATAAAAGGTCGTAAAAAAATTTTGAAATACAGGTGATGAATCCGCTAAATATCGTCTTAAGTCATTTCTATTAAACTAATCATACTTTTTATATTTTTAACGTTAAGTTCACATTATTTTACATCTAAAACACGTCTTTACAATACATTTGGGTGAATATAAAAGGTCGTAAAAAATTTTTGAAATACAGGTGATGAATCCGCTAAATATCGTCTTAAGTCATTTCTATTAAACTAATCATACTTTTTATATTTTTAACGTTAAGTTCACATTATTTTACATCTAAAACACGTATTTACATTACATTTGGGTGAATACAAAAAATAGAAAAAAAATTTGGGAAAAAATTGGGTAAAAATTGGTGATAATTCCGCTAAATATCGTTTAAAGTCATTTGTATTGAACTAATCATACTTTTTATATTTTTATCGTTAAGTTCACATAATTTTACATCTAAAACACGTCTTTACAATACATTTGGGTGAATATAAAAGGTCGTAAAAAATTTTGAAATACAGGTGATGAATCCGCTAAATATCGTCTTAAGTCATTTCTATTAAACTAATCATACTTTTTATATTTTTAACGTTAAGTTCACATTATTTTACATCTAAAACACGTGTTTACAATACATTTGGGTGAATACAAAAAATAGAAAAAAAATTTGGGAAAAAATTTGGTAAAAAATGGTGATAATTCCGCTAAATATCGTTTAAAGTCATTTGTATTGAACTAATCATACTTTTTATATTTTTATCGTTAAGTTCACATAATTTTACATCTAAAACACGTCTTTACAATACATTTGGGTGAATATAAAAGGTCGTAAAAAAATTTTGAAATACAGGTGATGAATCCGCTAAATATCGTCTTAAGTCATTTCTATTAAACTAATCATACTTTTTATATTTTTAACGTTAAGTTCACATTATTTTACATCTAAAACACGTGTTTACAATACATTTGGGTGAATACAAAAAATAGAAAAAATATTTGGTAAAAAATGGTGATAATTCCGCTAAATATCGTTTAAAGTCATTTGTATTGAACTAATCATACTTTTTATATTTTTATCGTTAAGTTAACATTATTTTACATCTAAAACACGTATTTACAATACATTTGGGTGAATACAAAAAATAGAAAAAAAATTTGGGAAAAAATTGGGTAAAAAATGGTGATAATTCCGCTAAATATCGTTTAAAGTCATTTGTATTGAACTAATCATACTTTTTATATTTTTATCGTTAAGTTCACATTATTTTACATCTAAAACACGTATTTACAATACATTTGGGTGAATACAAAAAATAGAAAAAAAATTTGGGAAAAAATTTGGTAAAAAATGGAGATAATTCCGCTAAATATCGTTTAAAGTCATTTGTATTGAACTAATCATACTTTTTATATTTTTATCGTTAAGTTCACATTATTTTACATCTAAAACACGTATTTACAATACATTTGGGTGAATACAAAAAATAGAAAAAAAATTTGGGACAAAAATTTGGTAAAAAATGGTGATAATTCCGCTAAATATCGTTTAAAGTCATTTGTATTGAACTAATCATACTTTTTATATTTTTATCGTTAAGTTCACATTATTTTACATCTAAAACACGTCTTTACAATACATTTGGGTGAATATAAAAGGTCGTAAAAAAATTTTGAAATACAGGTGATGAATCCGCTAAATATCGTCTTAAGTCATTTCTATTAAACTAATCATACTTTTTATATTTTTAACGTTAAGTTCACATTATTTTACATCTAAAACACGTGTTTACAATACATTTGGGTGAATACAAAAAATAGAAAAAAAATTTGGTAAAAAATGGTGATAATTCCGCTAAATATCGTTTAAAGTCATTTGTATTGAACTAATCATACTTTTTATATTTTTATCGTTAAGTTCACATTATTTTACATCTAAAACACGTATTTACAATACATTTGGGTGAATACAAAAAATAGAAAAAAAATTTGGGAAAAAATTTGGTAAAAAATGGTGATAATTCCGCTAAATATCGTTTAAAGTCATTTGTATTGAACTAATCATACTTTTTATATTTTTATCGTTAAGTTCACATTATTTTACATCTAAAACACGTCTTTACAATACATTTGGGTGAATATAAAAGGTCGTAAAAAAACTTTGAAATACAGGTGATGAATCCGCTAAATATCGTCTTAAGTCATTTCTATTAAACTAATCATACTTTTTATATTTTTATCGTTAAGTTCACATTATTTTACATCTAAAACACGTATTTACAATACATTTGGGTGAATACAAAAAATAGAAAAAAAATTTGGTAAAAAATGGTGATAATTCCGCTAAATATCGTTTAAAGTCATTTGTATTGAACTAATCATACTTTTTATATTTTTATCGTTAAGCTCACATTATTTTACATCTAAAACACGTATTTACAATACATTTGGGTGAATACAAAAAATAGAAAAAAAATTTGGGAAAAAATTTGGTAAAAACTGGTGATAATTCCGCTAAATATCGTTTAAAGTCATTTGTATTGAACTAATCATACTTTTTATATTTTTATCGTTAAGTTCACATTATTTTACATCTAAAACACGTCTTTACAATACATTTGGGTGAATATAAATGGTCGTAAAAAAATTTTGAAATACAGGTGATGAATCCGCTAAATATCGTCTTAAGTCATTTCTATTAAACTAATCATACTTTTTATATTTTTAACGTTAAGTTCACATTATTTTACATCTAAAACACGTGTTTACAATACATTTGGGTGAATACAAAAAATAGAAAAAAAATTTGGTAAAAAATGGTGATAATTCCGCTAAATATCGTTTAAAGTCATTTGTATTGAAATAATCATACTTTTTATATTTTAATCGTTAAGTTCACATTATCTTACATCTAAAACACGTATTTACAATACATTTGGTTGAATACAAAAAATAGAAAAAAAATTTGGGAAAAAATTTGGGAAAAAATTTGGTAAAAAATGGTGATAATTCCGCTAAATATCGTTTAAAGTCATTTGTATTGAACTAATCATACTTTTTATATTTTTATCGTTAAGTTCACATAATTTTACATCTAAAACACGTGTTTACAATACATTTGGGTGAATACAAAAAATAGAAAAAAAATTTGGGAAAAAATTTGGTAAAAAATGGTGATAATTCCGCTAAATATCGTTTAAAGTCATTTGTATTGAACTAATCATACTTTTTATATTTTTATCGTTAAGTTCACATTATTTTACATCTAAAACACGTCTTTACAATACATTTGGGTGAATATAAAAGGTCGTAAAAAAATTTTGAAATACAGGTGATGAATCCGCTAAATATCGTCTTAAGTCATTTCTATTAAACTAATCATACTTTTTATATTTTTAACGTTAAGTTCACATTATTTTACATCTAAAACACGTGTTTACAATACATTTGGGTGAATACAAAAAATAGAAAAAAAATTTGGTAAAAAATGGTGATAATTCCGCTAAATATCGTTTAAAGTCATTTGTATTAAACTAATCATACTTTTTATATTTTTAACGTTATGTTCTCATTATTTTACATCTAAAACACGTATTTACAATACATTTGGGTGAATACAAAAAATAGAAAAAAAATTAGGGAAAAAATTGGGTAAAAAATGGTGATAATTCCGCTAAATATCGTTTAAAGTCATTTGTATTGAACTAATCATACTTTTTATATTTTTATCGTTAAGTTCACATAATTTTACATCTAAAACACGTCTTTACAATACATTTGGGTGAATATAAAAGGTCGTAAAAAATTTTGAAATACAGGTGATGAATCCGCTAAATATCGTCTTAAGTCATTTCTATTAAACTAATCATACTTTTTATATTTTTAACGTTAAGTTCACATTATTTTACATCTAAAACACGTGTTTACAATACATTTGGGTGAATACAAAAAATAGAAAAAAAATTTGGGAAAAAATTTGGTAAAAAATGGTGATAATTCCGCTAAATATCGTTTAAAGTCATTTGTATTGAACTAATCATACTTTTTATATTTTTATCGTTAAGTTCACATAATTTTACATCTAAAACACGTCTTTACAATACATTTGGGTGAATATAAAAGGTCGTAAAAAAATTTTGAAATACAGGTGATGAATCCGCTAAATATCGTCTTAAGTCATTTCTATTAAACTAATCATACTTTTTATATTTTTAACGTTAAGTTCACATTATTTTACATCTAAAACACGTGTTTACAATACATTTGGGTGAATACAAAAAATAGAAAAAATATTTGGTAAAAAATGGTGATAATTCCGCTAAATATCGTTTAAAGTCATTTGTATTGAACTAATCATACTTTTTATATTTTTATCGTTAAGTTAACATTATTTTACATCTAAAACACGTATTTACAATACATTTGGGTGAATACAAAAAATAGAAAAAAAATTTGGGAAAAAATTGGGTAAAAAATGGTGATAATTCCGCTAAATATCGTTTAAAGTCATTTGTATTGAACTAATCATACTTTTTATATTTTTATCGTTAAGTTCACATTATTTTACATCTAAAACACGTCTTTACAATACATTTGGGTGAATATAAAAGGTCGTAAAAAAACTTTGAAATACAGGTGATGAATCCGCTAAATATCGTCTTAAGTCATTTCTATTAAACTAATCATACTTTTTATATTTTTAACGTTAAGTTCACATTATTTTACATCTAAAACACGTATTTACAATACATTTGGGTGAATACAAAAAATAGAAAAAAAATTAGGGAAAAAATTGGGTAAAAAATGGTGATAATTCCGCTAAATATCGTTTAAAGTCATTTGTATTGAACTAATCATACTTTTTATATTTTTATCGTTAAGTTCACATAATTTTACATCTAAAACACGTCTTTACAATACATTTGGGTAAATATAAAAGGTCGTAAAAAAATTTTGAAATACAGGTGATGAATCCGCTAAATATCGTCTTAAGTCATTTCTATTAAACTAATCATACTTTTTATATTTTTAAAGTTAAGTTCACATTATTCTACATCTAAAACACGTGTTTACAATACATTTGGGTGAATACAAAAAATAGAAAAAAAATTTGGGAAAAAATTTGGTAAAAAATGGTGATAATTCCGCTAAATATCGTTTAAAGTCATTTGTATTGAACTAATCATACTTTTTATATTTTTATCATTAAGTTCACATAATTTTACATCTAAAACACGTCTTTACAATACATTTGGGTGAATATAAAAGGTCGAAAAAAAATTTTGAAATACAGGTGATGAATCCGCTAAATATCGTCTTAAGTCATTTCTATTAAACTAATCATACTTTTTATATTTTTAACGTTAAGTTCACATTATTTTACATCTAAAACACGTGTTTACAATACATTTGGGTGAATACAAAAAATAGAAAAAAAATTTGGTAAAAAATGGTGATAATTCCGCTAAATATCGTTTAAAGTCATTTGTATTGAACTAATCATACTTTTTATATTTTTATCGTTAAGTTCACATTATTTTACATCTAAAACACGTATTTACAATACATTTGGGTGAATACAAAAAATAGAAAAAAAATTTGGGAAAAAATTTGGTAAAAACTGGTGATAATTCCGCTAAATATCGTTTAAAGTCATTTGTATTGAACTAATCATACTTTTTATATTTTTATCGTTAAGTTCACATTATTTTACATCTAAAACACGTCTTTACAATACATTTGGGTGAATATAAAAGGTCGTAAAAAAATTTTGAAATACAGGTGATGAATCCGCTAAATATCGTCTTAAGTCATTTCTATTAAACTAATCATACTTTTTATATTTTTAACGTTAAGTTCACATTATTTTACATCTAAAACACGTGTTTACAATACATTTGGGTGAATACAAAAAATAGAAAAAAAATTAGGTAAAAAATGGTGATAATTCCGCTAAATATCGTTTAAAGTCATTTGTATTGAAATAATCATACTTTTTATATTTTAATCGTTAAGTTCACATTATCTTACATCTAAAACACGTATTTACAATACATTTGGTTGAATACAAAAAATAGAAAAAAAATTTGGGAAAAAATTTGGTAAAAAATGGTGATAATTCCGCTAAATATCGTTTAAAGTCATTTGTATTGAACTAATCATACTTTTTATATTTTTATCGTTAAGGTCACATAATTTTACATCTAAAACACGTGTTTACAATACATTTGGGTGAATACAAAAAATAGAAAAAAAATTTGGGAAAAAATTTGGTAAAAAATGGTGATAATTCCGCTAAATATCGTTTAAAGTCATTTGTATTGAACTAATCATACTTTTTATATTTTTATCGTTAAGTTCACATTATTTTACATCTAAAACACGTCTTTACAATACATTTGGGTGAATATAAAAGGTCGTAAAAAAATTTTGAAATACAGGTGATGAATCCGCTAAATATCGTCTTAAGTCATTTCTATTAAACTAATCATACTTTTTATATTTTTAACGTTAAGTTCACATTATTTTACATCTAAAACACGTGTTTACAATACATTTGGGTGAATACAAAAAATAGAAAAAAAATTTGGTAAAAAATGGTGATAATTCCGCTAAATATCGTTTAAAGTCATTTGTATTAAACTAATCATACTTTTTATATTTTTAACGTTAAGTTCTCATTATTTTACATCTAAAACACGTATTTACAATACATTTGGGTGAATACAAAAAATAGAAAAAAAATTAGGGAAAAAATTGGGTAAAAAATGGTGATAATTCCGCTAAATATCGTTTAAAGTCATTTGTATTGAACTAATCATACTTTTTATATTTTTATCGTTAAGTTCACATAATTTTACATCTAAAACACGTCTTTACAATACATTTGGGTAAATATAAAAGGTCGTAAAAAAATTTTGAAATACAGGTGATGAATCCGCTAAATATCGTCTTAAGTCATTTCTATTAAACTAATCATACTTTTTATATTTTTAAAGTTAAGTTCACATTATTCTACATCTAAAACACGTGTTTACAATACATTTGGGTGAATACAAAAAATAGAAAAAAAATTTGGGAAAAAATTTGGTAAAAAATGGTGATAATTCCGCTAAATATCGTTTAAAGTCATTTGTATTGAACTAATCATACTTTTTATATTTTTATCATTAAGTTCACATAATTTTACATCTAAAACACGTCTTTACAATACATTTGGGTGAATATAAAAGGTCGTAAAAAAATTTTGAAATACAGGTGATGAATCCGCTAAATATCGTCTTAAGTCATTTCTATTAAACTAATCATACTTTTTATATTTTTAACGTTAAGTTCACATTATTTTACATCTAAAACACGTGTTTACAATACATTTGGGTGAATACAAAAAATAGAAAAAAAATTTGGTAAAAAATGGTGATAATTCCGCTAAATATCGTTTAAAGTCATTTGTATTGAACTAATCATACTTTTTATATTTTTATCGTTAAGTTCACATTATTTTACATCTAAAACACGTATTTACAATACATTTGGGTGAATACAAAAAATAGAAAAAAAATTTGGGAAAAAATTTGGTAAAAACTGGTGATAATTCCGCTAAATATCGTTTAAAGTCATTTGTATTGAACTAATCATACTTTTTATATTTTTATCGTTAAGTTCACATTATTTTACATCTAAAACACGTATTTACAATACATTTGGGTGAATACAAAAAATAGAAAAAAAATTTGGGAAAAAATTTGGTAAAAAATGGTGATAATTCCGCTAAATATCGTTTAAAGTCATTTGTATTGAACTAATCAAACTTTTTATATTTTTATCGTTAAGTTCACATTATTTTACATCTAAAACACGTCTTTACAATACATTTGGGTGAATATAAAAGGTCGTAAAAAAATTTTGAAATACAGGTGATGAATCCGCTAAATATCGTCTTAAGTCATTTCTATTAAACTAATCATACTTTTTATATTTTTAACGTTAAGTTCACATTATTTTACATCTAAAACACGTGTTTACAATACATTTGGGTGAATACAAAAAATAGAAAAAAAATTTGGTAAAAAATGGTGATAATTCCGCTAAATATCGTTTAAAGTCATTTGTATTGAACTAATCATACTTTTTATATTTTTATCGTTAAGTTCACATTATTTTACATCTAAAACACGTATTTACAATACATTTGGGTGAATACAAAAAATAGAAAAAAAATTTGGGAAAAAATTTGGTAAAAAATGGTGATAATTCCGCTAAATATCGTTTAAAGTCATTTGTATTGAACTAATCATACTTTTTATATTTTTATCGTTAAGTTCACATTATTTTACATCTAAAACACGTCTTTACAATACATTTGGGTGAATATAAAAGGTCGTAAAAAAACTTTGAAATACAGGTGATGAATCCGCTAAATATCGTCTTAAGTCATTTCTATTAAACTAATCATACTTTTTATATTTTTAACGTTAAGTTCACATTATTTTACATCTAAAACACGTATTTACAATACATTTGGGTGAATACAAAAAATAGAAAAAAAATTAGAAAAAAAATTGGGTAAAAAATGGTGATAATTCCGCTAAATATCGTTTAAAGTCATTTGTATTGAACTAATCATACTTTTTATATTTTTATCGTTAAGTTCACATAATTTTACATCTAAAACACGTCTTTACAATACATTTGGGTAAATATAAAAGGTCGTAAAAAAATTTTGAAATACAGGTGATGAATCCGCTAAATATCGTCTTAAGTCATTTCTATTAAACTAATCATACTTTTTATATTTTTAAAGTTAAGTTCACATTATTCTACATCTAAAACACGTGTTTACAATACATTTGGGTGAATACAAAAAATAGAAAAAAAATTTGGTAAAAAATGGTGATAATTCCGCTAAATATCGTTTAAAGTCATTTGTATTGAACTAATCATACTTTTTATATTTTTATCGTTAAGTTCACATTATTTTACATCTAAAACACGTATTTACAATACATTTGGGTGAATACAAAAAATAGAAAAAAAATTTGGGAAAAAATTTGGTAAAAACTGGTGATAATTCCGCTAAATATCGTTTAAAGTCATTTGTATTGAACTAATCATACTTTTTATATTTTTATCGTTAAGTTCACATTATTTTACATCTAAAACACGTCTTTACAATACATTTGGGTGAATATAAAAGGTCGTAAAAAAATTTTGATTTACAGGTGAAGAATCCGCTAAATATCGTCTTAAGTCATTTCTATTAAACTAATCATACTTTTTATATTTTTAACGTTAAGTTCACATTATTTTACATCTAAAACACGTCTTTACAATACATTTGGGTGAATATAAAAGGTCGTAAAAAATTTTTGAAATACAGGTGATGAATCCGCTAAATATCGTCTTAAGTCATTTCTATTAAACTAATCATACTTTTTATATTTTTAACGTTAAGTTCACATTATTTTACATCTAAAACACGTATTTACAATACATTTGGGTGAATACAAAAAATAGAAAAAAAATTTGGGTAAAAATTGGGTAAAAAATGGTGATAATTCCGCTAAATATCGTTTAAAGTCATTTGTATTGAACTAATCATACTTTTTATATTTTTATCGTTAAGTTCACATAATTTTACATCTAAAACACGTGTTTACAATACATTTGGGTGAATACAAAAAATAGAAAAAAAATTTGGGAAAAAATTTGGTAAAAAATGGTGATAATTCCGCTAAATATCGTTTAAAGTCATTTGTATTGAACTAATCATACTTTTTATATTTTTATCGTTAAGTTCACATTATTTTACATCTAAAACACGTCTTTACAATACATTTGGGTGAATATAAAAGGTCGTAAAAAAATTTTGAAATACAGGTGATGAATCCGCTAAATATCGTCTTAAGTCATTTCTATTAAACTAATCATACTTTTTATATTTTTAACGTTAAGTTCACATTATTTTACATCTAAAACACGTGTTTACTATACATTTGGGTGAATACAAAAAATAGAAAAAAAATTTGGTAAAAAATGGTGATAATTCCGCTAAATATCGTTTAAAGTCATTTGTATTAAACTAATCATACTTTTTATATTTTTAACGTTAAGTTCACATTATTTTACATCTAAAACACGTATTTACAATACATTTGGGTGAATACATAAAATAGAAAAAAAATTAGGGAATAAATTGGGTAAAAAATGGTGATAATTCCGCTAAATATCGTTTAAAGTCATTTGTATTGAACTAATCATACTTTTTATATTTTTATCGTTAAGTTCACATAATTTTACATCTAAAACACGTCTTTACAATACATTTGGGTAAATATAAAAGGTCGTAAAAAAATTTTGAAATACAGGTGATGAATCCGCTAAATATCGTCTTAAGTCATTTCTATTAAACTAATCATACTTTTTATATTTTTAAAGTTAAGTTCACATTATTCTACATCTAAAACACGTGTTTACAATACATTTGGGTGAAAACAAAAAATAGAAAAAAAATTTGGGAAAAAATTTGGTAAAAAATGGTGATAATTCCGCTAAATATCGTTTAAAGTCATTTGTATTGAACTAATCATACTTTTTATATTTTTATCATTAAGTTCACATAATTTTACATCTAAAACACGTCTTTACAATACATTTGGGTGAATATAAAAGGTCGTAAAAAAATTTTGAAATACAGGTGATGAATCCGCTAAATATCGTCTTAAGTCATTTCTATTAAACTAATCATACTTTTTATATTTTTAACGTTAAGTTCACATTATTTTACATCTAAAACACGTGTTTACAATACATTTGGGTGAATACAAAAAATAGAAAAAAAATTTGGTAAAAAATGGTGATAATTCCGCTAAATATCGTCTTAAGTCATTTCTATTAAACTAATCATACTTTTTATATTTTTAACGTTAAGTTCACATTATTTTACATCTAAAACACGTCTTTACAATACATTTGGGTGAATATAAAAGGTCGTAAAAAATTTTTGAAATACAGGTGATGAATCCGCTTAATATCGTCTTAAGTCATTTCTATTAAACTAATCATACTTTTTATATTTTTAACGTTAAGTTCACATTATTTTACATCTAAAACACGTATTTACAATACATTTGGGTGAATACAAAAAATAGAAAAAAAATTTGGGTAAAATTTGAGTAAAAAATGGTGATAATTCCGCTAAATATCGTTTAAAGTCATTTGTATTGAACTAATCATACTTTTTATATTTTTATCGTTAAGTTCACATAATTTTACATCTAAAACACGTCTTTACAATACATTTGGGTAAATATAAAAGGTCGTAAAAAAATTTTGAAATACAGGTGATGAATCCGCTAAATATCGTCTTAAGTCATTTCTATTAAACTAATCATACTTTTTATATTTTTAAAGTTAAGTTCACATTATTCTACATCTAAAACACGTGTTTACAATACATTTGGGTGAATAAAAAAAATAGAAAAAAAATTTGGGAAAAAATTTGGTAAAAAATGGTGATAATTCCGCTAAATATCGTTTAAAGTCATTTGTATTGAACTAATCATACTTTTTATATTTTTATCATTAAGTTCACATAATTTTACATCTAAAACACGTCTTTACAATACATTTGGGTGAATATAAAAGGTCGTAAAAAAATTTTGAAATACAGGTGATGAATCCGCTAAATATCGTCTTAAGTCATTTCTATTAAACTAATCATACTTTTTATATTTTTAACGTTAAGTTCACATTATTTTACATCTAAAACACGTGTTTACAATACATTTGGGTGAATACAAAAAATAGAAAAAAAATTTGGTAAAAAATGGTGATAATTCCGCTAAATATCGTCTTAAGTCATTTCTATTAAACTAATCATACTTTTTATATTTTTAACGTTAAGTTCACATTATTTTACATCTAAAACACGTCTTTACAATACATTTGGGTGAATATAAAAGGTCGTAAAAAATTTTTGAAATACAGGTGATGAATCCGCTTAATATCGTCTTAAGTCATTTCTATTAAACTAATCATACTTTTTATATTTTTAACGTTAAGTTCACATTATTTTACATCTAAAACACGTATTTACAATACATTTGGGTGAATACAAAAAATAGAAAAAAAATTTGGGTAAAAATTGGGTAAAAAATGGTGATAATTCCGCTAAATATCGTTTAAAGTCATTTGTATTGAACTAATCATACTTTTTATATTTTTATCGTTAAGTTCACATAATTTTACATCTAAAACACGTCTTTACAATACATTTGGGTAAATATAAAAGGTCGTAAAAAAATTTTGAAATACAGGTGATGAATCCGCTAAATATCGTCTTAAGTCATTTCTATTAAACTAATCATACTTTTTATATTTTTAAAGTTAAGTTCACATTATTCTACATCTAAAACACGTGTTTACAATACATTTGGGTGAATACAAAAAATAGAAAAAAAATTTGGGAAAAAATTTGGTAAAAAATGGTGATAATTCCGCTAAATATCGTTTAAAGTCATTTGTATTGAACTAATCATACTTTTTATATTTTTATCATTAAGTTCACATAATTTTACATCTAAAACACGTCTTTACAATACATTTGGGTGAATATAAAAGGTCGTAAAAAAATTTTGAAATACAGGTGATGAATCCGCTAAATATCGTCTTAAGTCATTTCTATTAAACTAATCATACTTTTTATATTTTTAACGTTAAGTTCACATTATTTTACATCTAAAACACGTGTTTACTATACATTTGGGTGAATACAAAAAATAGAAAAAAAATTTGGTAAAAAATGGTGATAATTCCGCTAAATATCGTTTAAAGTCATTTGTATTGAACTAATCATACTTTTTATATTTTTATCGTTAAGTTCACATTATTTTACATCTAAAACACGTATTTACAATACATTTGGGTGAATACAAAAAATAGAAAAAAAATTTGGGAAAAAATTTGGTAAAAAATGGTGATAATTCCGCTAAATATCGTTTAAAGTCATTTGTATTGAACTAATCATACTTTTTATATTTTTATCGTTAAGTTCACATTATTTTACATCTAAAACACGTCTTTACAATACATTTGGGTGAATATAAAAGGTCGTAAAAAAATTTTGATTTACAGGTGATGAATCCGCTAAATATCGTCTTAAGTCATTTCTATTAAACTAATCATACTTTTTATATTTTTAACGTTAAGTTCACATTATTTTACATCTAAAACACGTCTTTACAATACATTTGGGTGAATATAAAAGGTCGTAAAAAATTTTTGAAATACAGGTGATGAATCCGCTAAATATCGTCTTAAGTCATTTCTATTAAACTAATCATACTTTTTATATTTTTAACGTTAAGTTCACATTATTTTACATCTAAAACACGTATTTACAATACATTTGGGTGAATACAAAAAATAGAAAAAAAATTTGGGTAAAAATTGGGTAAAAAATGGTGATAATTCCGCTAAATATCGTTTAAAGTCATTTGTATTGAACTAATCATACTTTTTATATTTTTATCGTTAAGTTCACATAATTTTACATCTAAAACACGTGTTTACAATACATTTGGGTGAATACAAAAAATAGAAAAAAAATTTGGGAAAAAATTTGGTAAAAAATGGTGATAATTCCGCTAAATATCGTTTAAAGTCATTTGTATTGAACTAATCATACTTTTTATATTTTTATCGTTAAGTTCACATTATTTTACATCTAAAACACGTCTTTACAATACATTTGGGTGAATATAAAAGGTCGTAAAAAAATTTTGAAATACAGGTGATGAATCCGCTAAATATCGTCTTAAGTCATTTCTATTAAACTAATCATACTTTTTATATTTTTAACGTTAAGTTCACATTATTTTACATCTAAAACACGTGTTTACAATACATTTGGGTGAATACAAAAAATAGAAAAAAAATTTGGTAAAAAATGGTGATAATTCCGCTAAATATCGTTTAAAGTCATTTGTATTAAACTAATCATACTTTTTATATTTTTAACGTTAAGTTCACATTATTTTACATCTAAAACACGTATTTACAATACATTTGGGTGAATATAAAAGGTCGTAAAAAAATTTTGAAATACAGGTGATGAATCCGCTAAATATCGTCTTAAGTCATTTCTATTAAACTAATCATACTTTTTATATTTTTAACGTTAAGTTCACATTATTTTACATCTAAAACACGTGTTTACAATACATTTGGTGGAATACAAAAAATAGAAAAAAAATTTGGTAAAAAATGGTGATAATTCAGCTAAATATCGTTTAAAGTCATTTGTATTAAACTAATCATACTTTTTATATTTTTAACGTTAAGTTCACATTATTTTACATCTAAAACACGTCTTTACAATACATTTGGGTGAATATAAAAGGTCGTAAAAAATTTTTGAAATACAGGTGATGAATCCGCTTAATATCGTCTTAAGTCATTTCTATTAAACTAATCATACTTTTTATATTTTTAACGTTAAGTTCACATTATTTTACATCTAAAACACGTATTTACAATACATTTGGGTGAATACAAAAAATAGAAAAAAAATTTGGGTAAAAATTGGGTAAAAAATGGTGATAATTCCGCTAAATATCGTTTAAAGTCATTTGTATTGAACTAATCATACTTTTTATATTTTTATCGTTAAGTTCACATAATTTTACATCTAAAACACGTCTTTACAATACATTTGGGTAAATATAAAAGGTCGTAAAAAAATTTTGAAATACAGGTGATGAATCCGCTAAATATCGTCTTAAGTCATTTCTATTAAACTAATCATACTTTTTATATTTTTAAAGTTAAGTTCACATTATTCTACATCTAAAACACGTGTTTACAATACATTTGGGTGAATACAAAAAATAGAAAAAAAATTTGGGAAAAAATTTGGTAAAAAATGGTGATAATTCCGCTAAATATCGTTTAAAGTCATTTGTATTGAACTAATCATACTTTTTATATTTTTATCATTAAGTTCACATAATTTTACATCTAAAACACGTCTTTACAATACATTTGGGTGAATATAAAAGGTCGTAAAAAAATTTTGAAATACAGGTGATGAATCCGCTAAATATCGTCTTAAGTCATTTCTATTAAACTAATCATACTTTTTATATTTTTAACGTTAAGTTCACATTATTTTACATCTAAAACACGTGTTTACAATACATTTGGGTGAATACAAAAAATAGAAAAAAAATTTGGTAAAAAATGGTGATAATTCCGCTAAATATCGTCTTAAGTCATTTCTATTAAACTAATCATACTTTTTATATTTTTAACGTTAAGTTCACATTATTTTACATCTAAAACACGTCTTTACAATACATTTGGGTGAATATAAAAGGTCGTAAAAAATTTTTGAAATACAGGTGATGAATCCGCTTAATATCGTCTTAAGTCATTTCTATTAAACTAATCATACTTTTTATATTTTTAACGTTAAGTTCACATTATTTTACATCTAAAACACGTCTTTACAATACATTTGGGTGAATATAAAAGGTCGTAAAAAATTTTTGAAATACAGGTGATGAATCCGCTTAATATCGTCTTAAGTCATTTCTATTAAACTAATCATACTTTTTATATTTTTAACGTTAAGTTCACATTATTTTACATCTAAAACACGTATTTACAATACATTTGGGTGAATACAAAAAATAGAAAAAAAATTTGGGTAAAAATTGGGTAAAAAATGGTGATAATTCCGCTAAATATCGTTTAAAGTCATTTGTATTGAACTAATCATACTTTTTATATTTTTATCGTTAAGTTCACATAATTTTACATCTAAAACACGTCTTTACAATACATTTGGGTAAATATAAAAGGTCGTAAAAAAATTTTGAAATACAGGTGATGAATCCGCTAAATATCGTCTTAAGTCATTTCTATTAAACTAATCATACTTTTTATATTTTTAAAGTTAAGTTCACATTATTCTACATCTAAAACACGTGTTTACAATACATTTGGGTGAATACAAAAAATAGAAAAAAAATTTGGGAAAAAATTTGGTAATAAATGGTGATAATTCCGCTAAATATCGTTTAAAGTCATTTGTATTGAACTAATCATACTTTTTATATTTTTATCATTAAGTTCACATAATTTTACATCTAAAACACGTCTTTACAATACATTTGGGTGAATATAAAAGGTCGTAAAAAAATTTTGAAATACAGGTGATGAATCCGCTAAATATCGTCTTAAGTCATTTCTATTAAACTAATCATACTTTTTATATTTTTAACGTTAATTTCACATTATTTTACATCTAAAACACGTGTTTACTATACATTTGGGTGAATACAAAAAATAGAAAAAAAATTTGGTAAAAAATGGTGATAATTCCGCTAAATATCGTTTAAAGTCATTTGTATTGAACTAATCATACTTTTTATATTTTTATCGTTAAGTTCACATTATTTTACATCTAAAACACGTATTTACAATACATTTGGGTGAATACAAAAAATAGAAAAAAAATTTGGGAAAAAATTTGGTAAAAAATGGTGATAATTCCGCTAAATATCGTTTAAAGTCATTTCTATTAAACTAATCATACTTTTTATATTTTTAACGTTAAGTTCACATTATTTTACATCTAAAACACGTCTTTACAATACATTTGGGTGAATATAAAAGGTCGTAAAAAATTTTTGAAATACAGGTGATGAATCCGCTTAATATCGTCTTAAGTCATTTCTATTAAACTAATCATACTTTTTATATTTTTAACGTTAAGTTCACATTATTTTACATCTAAAACACGTATTTACAATACATTTGGGTGAATACAAAAAATAGAAAAAATATTTGGTAAAAAATGGTGATAATTCCGCTAAATATCGTTTAAAGTCATTTGTATTGAACTAATCATACTTTTTATATTTTTAACGTTAAGTTCACATTATTTTACATCTAAAACACGTATTTACAATACATTTGGGTGAATACAAAAAATAGAAAAAAAATTTGGGTAAAAATTGGGTAAAAAATGGTGATAATTCCGCTAAATATCGTTTAAAGTCATTTGTATTGAACTAATCATACTTTTTATATTTTTATCGTTAAGTTCACATAATTTTACATCTAAAACACGTCTTTACAATACATTTGGGTAAATATAAAAGGTCGTAAAAAAATTTTGAAATACAGGTGATGAATCCGCTAAATATCGTCTTAAGTCTTTTCTATTAAACTAATCATACTTTTTATATTTTTAAGTTAAGTTCACATTATTCTACATCTAAAACACGTGTTTACAATACATTTGGGTGAATACAAAAAATAGAAAAAAAATTTGGGAAAAAATTTGGTAAAAAATGGTGATAATTCCGCTAAATATCGTTTAAAGTCATTTGTATTGAACTAATCATACTTTTTATATTTTTATCATTAAGTTCACATAATTTTACATCTAAAACACGTCTTTACAATACATTTGGGTGAATATAAAAGGTCGTAAAAAAATTTTGAAATACAGGTGATGAATCCGCTAAATATCGTCTTAAGTCATTTCTATTAAACTAATCATACTTTTTATATTTTTAACGTTAAGTTCACATTATTTTACATCTAAAACACGTGTTTACTATACATTTGGGTGAATACAAAAAATAGAAAAAAAATTTGGTAAAAAATGGTGATAATTCCGCTAAATATCGTTTAAAGTCATTTGTATTGAACTAATCATACTTTTTATATTTTTATCGTTAAGTTCACATTATTTTACATCTAAAACACGTATTTACAATACATTTGGGTGAATACAAAAAATAGAAAAAAAATTTGGGAAAAAATTTGGTAAAAAATGGTGATAATTCCGCTAAATATCGTTTAAAGTCATTTCTATTAAACTAATCATACTTTTTATATTTTTAACGTTAAGTTCACATTATTTTACATCTAAAACACGTCTTTACAATACATTTGGGTGAATATAAAAGGTCGTAAAAAATTTTTGAAATACAGGTGATGAATCCGCTTAATATCGTCTTAAGTCATTTCTATTAAACTAATCATACTTTTTATATTTTTAACGTTAAGTTCACATTATTTTACATCTAAAACACGTATTTACAATACATTTGGGTGAATACAAAAAATAGAAAAAAAATTTGGGTAAAAATTGGGTAAAAAATGGTGATAATTCCGCTAAATATCGTTTAAAGTCATTTGTATTGAACTAATCATACTTTTTATATTTTTATCGTTAAGTTCACATAATTTTACATCTAAAACACGTCTTTACAATACATTTGGGTAAATATAAAAGGTCGTAAAAAAATTTTGAAATACAGGTGATGAATCCGCTAAATATCGTCTTAAGTCATTTCTATTAAACTAATCATACTTTTTATATTTTTAAAGTTAAGTTCACATTATTCTACATCTAAAACACGTCTTTACAATACATTTGGGTGAATATAAAAGGTCGTAAAAAAATTTTGAAATACAGGTGATGAATCCGCTAAATATCGTCTTAAGTCATTTCTATTAAACTAATCATACTTTTTATATTTTTAACGTTAAGTTCACATTATTTTACATCTAAAACACGTGTTTACTATACATTTGGGTGAATACAAAAAATAGAAAAAAAATTTGGTAAAAAATGGTGATAATTCCGCTAAATATCGTTTAAAGTCATTTGTATTGAACTAATCATACTTTTTATATTTTTATCGTTAAGTTCACATTATTTTACATCTAAAACACGTATTTACAATACATTTGGGTGAATACAAAAAATAGAAAAAAAATTTGGGAAAAAATTTGGTAAAAAATGGTGATAATTCCGCTAAATATCGTTTAAAGTCATTTGTATTGAACTAATCATACTTTTTATATTTTTATCGTTAAGTTCACATTATTTTACATCTAAAACACGTCTTTACAATACATTTGGGTGAATATAAAAGGTCGTAAAAAAATTTTGATTTACAGGTGATGAATCCGCTAAATATCGTCTTAAGTCATTTCTATTAAACTAATCATACTTTTTATATTTTTAACGTTAAGTTCACATTATTTTACATCTAAAACACGTGTTTACAATACATTTGGGTGAATACAAAAAATAGAAAAAAAATTTGGTAAAAAATGGTGATAATTCCGCTAAATATCGTTTAAAGTCATTTGTATTGAACTAATCATACTTTTTATATTTTTATCGTTAAGTTCACATTATTTTACATCTAAAACACGTATTTACAATACATTTGGGTGAAAACAAAAAATAGAAAAAAAATTAGGGAAAAAATTGGGTAAAAAATGGTGATAATTCCGCTAAATATCGTTTAAAGTCATTTGTATTGAACTAATCATACTTTTTATATTTGTATCGTTAAGTTCACATAATTTTACATCTAAAACACGTCTTTACAATACATTTGGGTAAATATAAAAGGTCGTAAAAAAATTATGAAATACAGGTGATGAATCCGCTAAATATCGTCTTAAGTCATTTCTATTAAACTAATCATACTTTTTATATTTTTAAAGTTAAGTTCACATTATTCTACATCTAAAACACGTGTTTACAATACATTTGGGTGAATACAAAAAATAGAAAAAAAATTTGGGAAAAAATTTGGTAAAAAATGGTGATAATTCCGCTAAATATCGTTTAAAGTCATTTGTATTGAACTAATCATACTTTTTATATTTTTATCATTAAGTTCACATAATTTTACATCTAAAACACGTCTTTACAATACATTTGGGTGAATATAAAAGGTCGTAAAAAAATTTTGAAATACAGGTGATGAATCCGCTAAATATCGTCTTAAGTCATTTCTATTAAACTAATCATACTTTTTATATTTTTAACGTTAAGTTCACATTATTTTACATCTAAAACACGTGTTTACAATACATTTGGGTGAATACAAAAAATAGAAAAAAAATTTGGTAAAAAATGGTGATAATTTCCGCTAAATATCGTTTAAAGTCATTTGTATTGAACTAATCATACTTTTTATATTTTTATCGTTAAGTTCACATTATTTTACATCTAAAACACGTATTTACAATACATTTGGGTGAATACAAAAAATAGAAAAAAAATTTGGGAAAAAATTTGGTAAAAAATGGTGATAATTCCGCTAAATATCGTTTAAAGTCATTTGTATTGAACTAATCATACTTTTTATATTTTTATCGTTAAGTTCACATTATTTTACATCTAAAACACGTCTTTACAATACATTTGGGTGAATATAAAAGGTCGTAAAAAAATTTTGAAATACAGGTGATGAATCCGCTAAATATCGTCTTAAGTCATTTCTATTAAACTAATCATACTTTTTATATTTTTAACGTTAAGTTCACATTATTTTACATCTAAAACACGTCTTTACAATACATTTGGGTGAATATAAAAGGTCGTAAAAAATTTTTGAAATACAGGTGATGAATCCGCTAAATATCGTCTTAAGTCATTTCTATTAAACTAATCATACTTTTTATATTTTTAACGTTAAGTTCACATTATTTTACATCTAAAACACGTATTTACAATACATTTGGGTGAATACAAAAAATAGAAAAAAAATTTGGGTAAAAATTGGGTAAAAAATGGTGATAATTCCGCTAAATATCGTTTAAAGTCATTTGTATTGAACTAATCATACTTTTTATATTTTTATCGTTAAGTTCACATAATTTTACATCTAAAACACGTGTTTACAATACATTTGGGTGAATACAAAAAATAGAAAAAAAATTTGGGAAAAAATTTGGTAAAAAATGGTGATAATTCCGCTAAATATCGTTTAAAGTCATTTGTATTGAACTAATCATACTTTTTATATTTTTATCGTTAAGTTCACATTATTTTACATCTAAAACACGTCTTTACAATACATTTGGGTGAATATAAAAGGTCGTAAAAAAATTTTGAAATACAGGTGATGAATCCGCTAAATATCGTCTTAAGTCATTTCTATTAAACTAATCATACTTTTTATATTTTTAACGTTAAGTTCACATTATTTTACATCTAAAACACGTGTTTACAATACATTTGGGTGAATACAAAAAATAGAAAAAAAATTTGGTAAAAAATGGTGATAATTCCGCTAAATATCGTTTAAAGTCATTTGTATTAAACTAATCATACTTTTTATATTTTTAACGTTAAGTTCACATTATTTTACATCTAAAACACGTATTTACAATACATTTGGGTGAAAACAAAAAATAGAAAAAAAATTAGGGAAAAAATTGGGTAAAAAATGGTGATAATTCCGCTAAATATCGTTTAAAGTCATTTGTATTGAACTAATCATACTTTTTATATTTTTATCGTTAAGTTCACATAATTTTACATCTAAAACACGTCTTTACAATACATTTGGGTAAATATAAAAGGTCGTAAAAAAATTTTGAAATACAGGTGATGAATCCGCTAAATATCGTCTTAAGTCATTTCTATTAAACTAATCATACTTTTTATATTTTTAAAGTTAAGTTCACATTATTCTACATCTAAAACACGTGTTTACAATACATTTGGGTGAATACAAAAAATAGAAAAAAAATTTGGGAAAAAATTTGGTAAAAAATGGTGATAATTCCGCTAAATATCGTTTAAAGTCATTTGTATTGAACTAATCATACTTTTTATATTTTTATCATTAAGTTCACATAATTTTACATCTAAAACACGTCTTTACAATACATTTGGGTGAATATAAAAGGTCGTAAAAAAATTTTGAAATACAGGTGATGAATCCGCTAAATATCGTCTTAAGTCATTTCTATTAAACTAATCATACTTTTTATATTTTTAACGTTAAGTTCACATTATTTTACATCTAAAACACGTGTTTACAATACATTTGGGTGAATACAAAAAATAGAAAAAAAATTTGGTAAAAAATGGTGATAATTTCCGCTAAATATCGTTTAAAGTCATTTGTATTGAACTAATCATACTTTTTATATTTTTATCGTTAAGTTCACATTATTTTACATCTAAAACACGTATTTACAATACATTTGGGTGAATACAAAAAATAGAAAAAAAATTTGGGAAAAAATTTGGTAAAAAATGGTGATAATTCCGCTAAATATCGTTTAAAGTCATTTGTATTGAACTAATCATACTTTTTATATTTTTATCGTTAAGTTCACATTATTTTACATCTAAAACACGTCTTTACAATACATTTGGGTGAATATAAAAGGTCGTAAAAAAATTTTGAAATACAGGTGATGAATCCGCTAAATATCGTCTTAAGTCATTTCTATTAAACTAATCATACTTTTTATATTTTTAACGTTAAGTTCACATTATTTTACATCTAAAACACGTCTTTACAATACATTTGGGTGAATATAAAAGGTCGTAAAAAATTTTTGAAATACAGGTGATGAATCCGCTAAATATCGTCTTAAGTCATTTCTATTAAACTAATCATACTTTTTATATTTTTAACGTTAAGCTCACATTATTTTACATCTAAAACACGTATTTACAATACATTTGGGTGAATACAAAAAATAGAAAAAAAATTTGGGAAAAAATTGGGTAAAAAATGGTGATAATTCCGCTAAATATCGTTTAATGTCATTTGTATTGAACTAATCATACTTTTTATATTTTTATCGTTAAGTTCACATAATTTTACATCTAAAACACGTCTTTACAATACATTTGGGTGAATATAAAAGGTCGTAAAAAAATTTTGAAATACAGGTGATGAATCCGCTAAATATCGTCTTAAGTCATTTCTATTAAACTAATCATACTTTTTATATTTTTAACGTTAAGTTCACATTATTCTACATCTAAAACACGTGTTTACAATACATTTGGGTGAATACAAAAAATAGAAAAAAAATTTGGGAAAAAATTTGGTAAAAAATGGTGATAATTCCGCTAAATATCGTTTAAAGTCATTTGTATTGAACTAATCATACTTTTTATATTTTTATCATTAAGTTCACATAATTTTACATCTAAAACACGTCTTTACAATACATTTGGGTGAATATAAAAGGTCGTAAAAAATTTTTGAAATACAGGTGATGAATCCGCTAAATATCGTCTTAAGTCATTTCTATTAAACTAATCATACTTTTTATATTTTTAACGTTAAGTTCACATTATTTTACATCTAAAACACGTATTTACAATACATTTGGGTGAATATAAAAGGTCGTAAAAAAATTTTGAAATACAGGTGATGAATCCGCTAAATATCGTCTTAAGTCATTTCTATTAAACTAATCATACTTTTTATATTTTTAACGTTAAGTTCACATTATTTTACATCTAAAACACGTATTTACAATACATTTGGGTGAATACAAAAAATAGAAAAAAAATTTGGGAAAAAATTTGGTAAAAAATGGTGATGAATCCGCTAAATATCGTCTTAAGTCATTTCTATTAAACTAATCATACTTTTTATATTTTTAACGTTAAGTTCACATTATTTTACATCTAAAACACGTGTTTACAATACATTTGGGTGAATACAAAAAATAGAAAAAATATTTGGTAAAAAATGGTGATAATTCCGCTAAATATCGTCTTAAGTCATTTCTATTAAACTAATCATACTTTTTATATTTTTAACGTTAAGTTCACATTATTCTACATCTAAAACACGTGTTTACAATACATTTGGGTGAATACAAAAAATAGAAAAAAAATTTGGGAAAAAATTTGGTAAAAAATGGTGATAATTCCGCTAAATATCGTTTAAAGTCATTTGTATTGAACTAATCATACTTTTTATATTTTTATCATTAAGTTCACATAATTTTACATCTAAAACACGTCTTTACAATACATTTGGGTGAATATAAAAGGTCGTAAAAAATTTTTGAAATACAGGTGATGAATCCGCTAAATATCGTCTTAAGTCATTTCTATTAAACTAATCATACTTTTTATATTTTTAACGTTAAGTTCACATTATTTTACATCTAAAACACGTATTTACAATACATTTGGGTGAATATAAAAGGTCGTAAAAAAATTTTGAAATACAGGTGATGAATCCGCTAAATATCGTCTTAAGTCATTTCTATTAAACTAATCATACTTTTTATATTTTTAACGTTAAGTTCACATTATTTTACATCTAAAACACGTCTTTACAATACATTTGGGTGAATATAAAAGGTCGTAAAAAATTTTTGAAATACAGGTGATGAATCCGCTAAATATTGTTTAAAGTCATTTGTATTGAACTAATCATACTTTTTATATTTTTATCGTTAAGTTCACATTATTTTACATCTAAAACACGTATTTACAATACATTTGTGTGAATACAAAAAATAGAAAAAAAATTTGGGAAAAAATTTGGTAAAAAACGGTGATAATTCCGCTAAATATCGTTTAAAGTCATTTGTATTGAACTAATCATACTTTTTATATTTTTATCGTTAAGTTCACATAATTTTACATATAAAACACGTCTTTACAATACATTTGGGTGAATATAAAAGGTCGTAAAAAAATTTTGAAATAAAGGTGATGAATCCGCTAAATATCGTCTTAAGTCATTTCTATTAAACTAATCATACTTTTTATATTTTTAACGTTAAGTTCACATTATTTTACATCTAAAACACGTGTTTACAATACATTTGGGTGAATACAAAAAATAGAAAAAAAATTTGGGAAAAAATTTGGTAAAAAATGGTGATAATTCCGCTAAATATCGTTTGAAGTCATTTGTATTGAACTAATCATACTTTTTATATTTTTATCGTTAAGTTCACATAATTTTACATCTAAAACACGTCTTTACAATACATTTGGGTGAATATAAAAGGTCGTAAAAAAATTTTGAAATACAGGTGATGAATCCGCTAAATATCGTCTTAAGTCATTTCTATTAAACTAATCATACTTTTTATATTTTTAACGTTAAGTTCACATTATTTTACATCTAAAACACGTGTTTACAATACATTTGGGTGAATACAAAAAATAGAAAAAATATTTGGTAAAAAATGGTGATAATTCCGCTAAATATCGTTTAAAGTCATTTGTATTGAACTAATCATACTTTTTATATTTTTATCGTTAAGTTAACATTATTTTACATCTAAAACACGTATTTACAATACATTTGGGTGAATACAAAAAATAGAAAAAAAATTTGGGAAAAAATTGGGTAAAAAATGGTGATAATTCCGCTAAATATCGTTTAAAGTCATTTGTATTGAACTAATCATACTTTTTATATTTTTATCGTTAAGTTCACATTATTTTACATCTAAAACACGTATTTACAATACATTTGGGTGAATACAAAAAATAGAAAAAAAATTTGGGAAAAAATTTGGTAAAAAATGGTGATAATTCCGCTAAATATCGTTTAAAGTCATTTGTATTGAACTAATCATACTTTTTATATTTTTATCGTTAAGTTCACATTATTTTACATCTAAAACACGTCTTTACAATACATTTGGGTGAATATAAAAGGTCGTAAAAAAATTTTGAAATACAGGTGATGAATCCGCTAAATATCGTCTTAAGTCATTTCTATTAAACTAATCATACTTTTTATATTTTTAACGTTAAGTTCACATTATTTTAAATCTAAAACACGTGTTTACAATACATTTGGGTGAATACAAAAAATAGAAAAAAAATTTGGTAAGAAATGGTGATAATTCCGCTAAATATCGTTTAAAGTCATTTGTATTGAACTAATCATACTTTTTATATTTTTATCGTTAAGTTCACATTATTTTACATCTAAAACACGTGTTTACAATACATTTGGGTGAATACAAAAAATAGAAAAAAAATTTGGTAAAAAATGGTGATAATTCCGCTAAATATCGTTTAAAGTCATTTGTATTGAACTAATCATACTTTTTATATTTTTATCGTTAAGTTCACATTATTTTACATCTAAAACACGTATTTACCATACATTTAGGTGAATACAAAAAATAGAAAAAAAATTTGGGATAAAATTTGGTAAAAAATGGTGATAATTCCGCTAAATATCGATAAAGTCATTTGTATTGAACTAATCATACTTTTTATATTTTTATCGTTAAGTTCACATTATTTTACATCTAAAACACGTCTTTACAATACATTTGGGTGAATATAAAAGGTCGTAAAAAAATTTTGAAATACAGGTGATGAATCCGCTAAATATCGTCTTAAGTCATTTCTATTAAACTAATCATACTTTTTATATTTTTAACGTTAAGTTCACATTATTTTACATCTAAAACACGTGTTTACAATACATTTGGGTGAATATAAAAAATAGAAAAAAAATTTGGTAAAAAATGGTGATAATTCCGCTAAATATCGTTTAAAGTCATTTGTATTGAACTAATCATACTTTTTATATTTTTAACGTTAAGTTCACATTATTTTACATCTAAAACACGTGTTTACAATACATTTGGGTGAATACAAAAAATAGAAAAAAAATTTGGTAAAAAATGGTGATAATTCCGCTAAATATCGTTTAAAGTCATTTGTATTGAACTAATCATACTTTTTATATTTTTATCGTTAAGTTCACATTATTTTACATCTAAAACACGTATTTACAATACATTTGGGTGAATACAAAAAATAGAAAAAAAATTTGGGAAAAAATTTGGTAAAAAATGGTGATAATTCCGCTAAATATCGTTTAAAGTCATTTGTATTGAACTAATCATACTTTTTATATTTTTATAGTTAAGTTCACATTATTTTACATCTAAAACACGTCTTTACAATACATTTGGGTGAATATAAAAGGTCGTAAAAAAATTTTGAAATACAGGTGATGAATCCGCTAAATATCGTCTTAAGTCATTTCTATTAAACTAATCATACTTTTTATATTTTTAACGTTAAGTTCACATTATTTTACATCTAAAACACGTGTTTACAATACATTTGGGTGAATACAAAAAATAGAAAAAAAATTTGGTAAAAAATGGTGATAATTCCGCTAAATATCGTTTAAAGTCATTTGTATTGAACTAATCATACTTTTTATATTTTTAACGTTAAGTTCACATTATTTTACATCTAAAACACGTGTTTACAATACATTTGGGTGAATACAAAAAATAGAAAAAAAATTTGGTAAAAAATGGTGATAATTCCGCTAAATATCGTTTAAAGTCATTTGTATTGAACTAATCATACTTTTTATATTTTTATCGTTAAGTTCACATTATTTTACATCTAAAACACGTATTTACAATACATTTGGATGAATACAAAAAATAGAAAAAAAATTTGGGAAAAAATTTGGTAAAAAATGGTGATAATTCCGCTAAATATCGTTTAAAGTCATTTGTATTAAACTAATTATACTTTTTATATTTTTAACGTTAAGTTCACATTATTTTACATCTAAAACACGTATTTACAATACATTTGGGTGAATACAAAAAATAGAAAAAAAATTTGGGAAAAAATTTGGTAAAAAATGGTGATAATTCCGCTAAATATCGTTTAAAGTCATTTGTATTGAACTAATCATACTTTTTATATTTTTATCGTTAAGTTCACATTATTTTACATCTAAAACACGTCTTTACAATACATTTGGGTGAATATAAAAGGTCGTAAAAAAATTTTGAAATACAGGTGATGAATCCGCTAAATATCGTCTTAAGTCATTTCTATTAAACTAATCATACTTTTTATATTTTTAACGTTAAGTTCACATTATTTTACATCTAAAACACGTCTTTACAATACATTTGGGTGAATATAAAAGGTCGTAAAAAATTTTTGAAATACAGGTGATGAATCCGCTAAATATCGTCTTAAGTCATTTCTATTAAACTAATCATACTTTTTATATTTTTAACGTTAAGTTCACATTATTTTACATCTAAAACACGTATTTAAAATACATTTGGGTGAATACAAAAAATAGAAAAAAAATTTGGGAAAAAATTGGGTAAAAAATGGTGATAATTCCGCTAAATATCGTTTAAAGTCATTTGTATTGAACTAATCATACTTTTTATATTTTTATCGTTAAGTTCACATAATTTTACATCTAAAACACGTCTTTACAATACATTTAGGTGAATATAAAAGGTCGTAAAAAAATTTTGAAATACAGGTGATGAATCCGCTAAATATCGTCTTAAGTCATTTCTATTAAACTAATCATACTTTTTATATTTTTAACGTTAAGTTCACATTATTTTACATCTAAAACACGTATTTACAATACATTTGGGTGAATATAAAAGGTCGTAAAAAAATTTTGAAATACAGGTGATGAATCCGCTAAATATCGTCTTAAGTCATTTCTATTAAACTAATCATACTTTTTATATTTTTAACGTTAAGTTCACATTATTTTACATCTAAAACACGTCTTTACAATACATTTGGGTGAATATAAAAGGTCGTAAAAAATTTTTGAAATACAGGTGATGAATCCGCTAAATATTGTTTAAAGTCATTTGTATTGAACTAATCATACTTTTTATATTTTTATCGTTAAGTTCACATTATTTTACATCTAAAACACGTATTTACAATACATTTGTGTGAATACAAAAAATAGAAAAAAAATTTGGGAAAAAATTTGGTAAAAAACGGTGATAATTCCGCTAAATATCGTTTAAAGTCATTTGTATTGAACTAATCATACTTTTTATATTTTTATCGTTAAGTTCACATAATTTTACATATAAAACACGTCTTTACAATACATTTGGGTGAATATAAAAGGTCGTAAAAAAATTTTGAAATAAAGGTGATGAATCCGCTAAATATCGTCTTAAGTCATTTCTATTAAACTAATCATACTTTTTATATTTTTAACGTTAAGTTCACATTATTTTACATCTAAAACACGTGTTTACAATACATTTGGGTGAATACAAAAAATAGAAAAAAAATTTGGGAAAAAATTTGGTAAAAAATGGTGATAATTCCGCTAAATATCGTTTGAAGTCATTTGTATTGAACTAATCATACTTTTTATATTTTTATCGTTAAGTTCACATAATTTTACATCTAAAACACGTCTTTACAATACATTTGGGTGAATATAAAAGGTCGTAAAAAAATTTTGAAATACAGGTGATGAATCCGCTAAATATCGTCTTAAGTCATTTCTATTAAACTAATCATACTTTTTATATTTTTAACGTTAAGTTCACATTATTTTACATCTAAAACACGTGTTTACAATACATTTGGGTGAATACAAAAAATAGAAAAAATATTTGGTAAAAAATGGTGATAATTCCGCTAAATATCGTTTAAAGTCATTTGTATTGAACTAATCATACTTTTTATATTTTTATCGTTAAGTTAACATTATTTTACATCTAAAACACGTATTTACAATACATTTGGGTGAATACAAAAAATAGAAAAAAAATTTGGGAAAAAATTGGGTAAAAAATGGTGATAATTCCGCTAAATATCGTTTAAAGTCATTTGTATTGAACTAATCATACTTTTTATATTTTTATCGTTAAGTTCACATTATTTTACATCTAAAACACGTATTTACAATACATTTGGGTGAATACAAAAAATAGAAAAAAAATTTGGGAAAAAATTTGGTAAAAAATGGTGATAATTCCGCTAAATATCGTTTAAAGTCATTTGTATTGAACTAATCATACTTTTTATATTTTTATCGTTAAGTTCACATTATTTTACATCTAAAACACGTCTTTACAATACATTTGGGTGAATATAAAAGGTCGTAAAAAAATTTTGAAATACAGGTGATGAATCCGCTAAATATCGTCTTAAGTCATTTCTATTAAACTAATCATACTTTTTATATTTTTAACGTTAAGTTCACATTATTTTAAATCTAAAACACGTGTTTACAATACATTTGGGTGAATACAAAAAATAGAAAAAAAATTTGGTAAGAAATGGTGATAATTCCGCTAAATATCGTTTAAAGTCATTTGTATTGAACTAATCATACTTTTTATATTTTTATCGTTAAGTTCACATTATTTTACATCTAAAACACGTGTTTACAATACATTTGGGTGAATACAAAAAATAGAAAAAAAATTTGGTAAAAAATGGTGATAATTCCGCTAAATATCGTTTAAAGTCATTTGTATTGAACTAATCATACTTTTTATATTTTTATCGTTAAGTTCACATTATTTTACATCTAAAACACGTATTTACCATACATTTAGGTGAATACAAAAAATAGAAAAAAAATTTGGGATAAAATTTGGTAAAAAATGGTGATAATTCCGCTAAATATCGATAAAGTCATTTGTATTGAACTAATCATACTTTTTATATTTTTATCGTTAAGTTCACATTATTTTACATCTAAAACACGTCTTTACAATACATTTGGGTGAATATAAAAGGTCGTAAAAAAATTTTGAAATACAGGTGATGAATCCGCTAAATATCGTCTTAAGTCATTTCTATTAAACTAATCATACTTTTTATATTTTTAACGTTAAGTTCACATTATTTTACATCTAAAACACGTGTTTACAATACATTTGGGTGAATATAAAAAATAGAAAAAAAATTTGGTAAAAAATGGTGATAATTCCGCTAAATATCGTTTAAAGTCATTTGTATTGAACTAATCATACTTTTTATATTTTTAACGTTAAGTTCACATTATTTTACATCTAAAACACGTGTTTACAATACATTTGGGTGAATACAAAAAATAGAAAAAAAATTTGGTAAAAAATGGTGATAATTCCGCTAAATATCGTTTAAAGTCATTTGTATTGAACTAATCATACTTTTTATATTTTTATCGTTAAGTTCACATTATTTTACATCTAAAACACGTATTTACAATACATTTGGGTGAATACAAAAAATAGAAAAAAAATTTGGGAAAAAATTTGGTAAAAAATGGTGATAATTCCGCTAAATATCGTTTAAAGTCATTTGTATTGAACTAATCATACTTTTTATATTTTTATAGTTAAGTTCACATTATTTTACATCTAAAACACGTCTTTACAATACATTTGGGTGAATATAAAAGGTCGTAAAAAAATTTTGAAATACAGGTGATGAATCCGCTAAATATCGTCTTAAGTCATTTCTATTAAACTAATCATACTTTTTATATTTTTAACGTTAAGTTCACATTATTTTACATCTAAAACACGTGTTTACAATACATTTGGGTGAATACAAAAAATAGAAAAAATATTTGGTAAAAAATGGTGATAATTCCGCTAAATATCGTTTAAAGTCATTTGTATTGAACTAATCATACTTTTTATATTTTTATCGTTAAGTTCACATTATTTTACATCTAAAACACGTCTTTACAATACATTTGGGTGAATATAAAAGGTCGTAAAAAAATTTTGAAATACAGGTGATGAATCCGCTAAATATCGTCTTAAGTCATTTCTATTAAACTAATCATACTTTTTATATTTTTAACGTTAAGTTCACATTATTTTACATCTAAAACACGTGTTTACAATACATTTGGGTGAATACAAAAAATAGAAAAAAAATTTGGGAAAAAATTGGGTAAAAAATGGAGATAATTCCGCTAAATATCGTTTAAAGTCATTTGTATTGAACTAATCATACTTTTTATATTTTTATCGTTAAGTTCACATTATTTTACATCTAAAACACGTATTTACAATACATTTGGGTGAATACAAAAAATAGAAAAAAAATTTGGGAAAAAATTTGGTAAAAAATGGTGATAATTCCGCTAAATATCGTTTAAAGTCATTTGTATTGAACTAATCATACTTTTTATATTTTTATCGTTAAGTTCACATTATTTTACATCTAAAACACGTCTTTACAATACATTTGGGTGAATATAAAAGGTCGTAAAAAAACTTTGAAATACAGGTGATGAATCCGCTAAATATCGTCTTAAGTCATTTCTATTAAACTAATCATACTTTTTATATTTTTAACGTTAAGTTCACATTATTTTACATCTAAAACACGTATTTACAATACATTTGGGTGAATACAAAAAATAGAAAAAAAATTGGGGAAAAAATTGGGTAAAAAATGGTGATAATTCCGCTAAATATCGTTTAAAGTCATTTGTATTGAACTAATCATACTTTTTATATTTTTATCGTTAAGTTCACATAATTTTACATCTAAAACACGTCTTTACAATACATTTGGTTGAATATAAAAGGTCGTAAAAAAATTTTGAAATACAGGTGATGAATCCGCTAAATATCGTCTTAAGTCATTTCTATTAAACTAATCATACTTTTTATATTTTTAACGTTAAGTTCACATTATTCTACATCTAAAACACGTGTTTACAATACATTTGGGTGAATACAAAAAATAGAAAAAAAATTTGGGAAAAAATTTGGTAAAAAATGGTGATAATTCCGCTAAATATCGTTTAAAGTCATTTGTATTGAACTAATCATACTTTTTATATTTTTATCGTTAAGTTCACATTATTTTACATCTAAAACACGTATTTACAATACATTTGGGTGAATACAAAAAATAGAAAAAAAATTTGGGAAAAAATTTGGTAAAAAATGGTGATAATTCCGCTAAATATCGTTTAAAGTCATTTGTATTGAACTAATCATACTTTTTATATTTTTATCGTTAAGTTCACATTATTTTACATCTAAAACACGTCTTTACAATACATTTAGGTGAATATAAAAGGTCGTAAAAAAATTTTGAAATACAGGTGATGAATCCGCTAAATATCGTCTTAAGTCATTTCTATTAAACTAATCATACTTTTTATATTTTTAACGTTAAGTTCACATTATTTTAAATCTAAAACACGTGTTTACAATACATTTGGGTGAATACAAAAAATAGAAAAAAAATTTGGTAAGAAATGGTGATAATTCCGCTAAATATCGTTTAAAGTCATTTGTATTGAACTAATCATACTTTTTATATTTTTATCGTTAAGTTCACATTATTTTACATCTAAAACACGTCTTTACAATACATTTGGGTGAATATAAAAGGTCGTAAAAAATTTTTGAAATACAGGTGATGAATCCGCTAAATATCGTCTTAAGTCATTTCTATTAAACTAATCATACTTTTTATATTTTTAACGTTAAGTTCACATTATTTTACATCTAAAACACGTATTTACAATACATTTGGGTGAATACAAAAAATAGAAAAAAAATTTGGGTAAAAATTGGGTAAAAAATGGTGATAATTCCGCTAAATATCGTTTAAAGTCATTTGTATTGAACTAATCATACTTTTTATATTTTTATCGTTAAGTTCACATAATTTTACATCTAAAACACGTGTTTACAATACATTTGGGTGAATACAAAAAATAGAAAAAAAATTTGGGAAAAAATTTGGTAAAAAATGGTGATAATTCCGCTAAATATCGTTTAAAGTCATTTGTATTAAACTAATCATACTTTTTATATTTTTAACGTTAAGTTCACATTATTTTACATCTAAAACACGTCTTTACAATACATTTGGGTGAATATAAAAGGTCGTAAAAAATTTTTGAAATACAGGTGATGAATCCGCTAAATATCGTCTTAAGTCATTTCTATTAAACTAATCATACCTTTTATATTTTTAACGTTAAGTTCACATTATTTTACATCTAAAACACGTATTTACAATACATTTGGGTGAATACAAAAAATAGAAAAAAAATTTGGGAAAAAATTGGGTAAAAAATGGTGATAATTCCGCTAAATATCGTTTAAAGTCATTTGTATTGAACTAATCATACTTTTTATATTTTTATCATTAAGTTTACATAATTTTACATCTAAAACACGTCTTTACAATACATTTGGGTGAATATAAAAGGTCGTAAAAAAATTTTGAAATACAGGTGATGAATCCGCTAAATATCGTCTTAAGTCATTTCTATTAAACTAATCATACTTTTTATATTTTTAACGTTAAGTTCACATTATTTTACATCTAAAACACGTCTTTACAATACATTTGGGTGAATATAAAAGGTCGTAAAAAATTTTTGAAATACAGGTGATGAATCCGCTAAATATCGTCTTAAGTCATTTCTATTAAACTAATCATACTTTTTATATTTTTAACGTTAAGTTCACATTATTTTACATCTAAAACACGTATTTACAATACATTTGGGTGAATACAAAAAATAGAAAAAAAATTTAGGAAAAAATTGGGTAAAAAATGGTGATAATTCCGCTAAATATCGTTTAAAGTCATTTGTATTGAACTAATCATACTTTTTATATTTTTATCGTTAAGTTCACATAATTTTACATCTAAAACACGTCTTTACAATACATTTGGGTGAATATAAAAGGTCGTAAAAAAATTTTGAAATACAGGTGATGAATCCGCTAAATATCGTCTTAAGTCATTTCTATTAAACTAATCATACTTTTTATATTTTTAACGTTAAGTTCACATTATTCTACATCTAAAACACGTGTTTACAAAACATTTGGGTGAATACAAAAAATAGAAAAAAAATTTGGGAAAAAATTTGGTAAAAAATGGTGATAATTCCGCTAAATATCGTTTAAAGTCATTTGTATTGAACTAATCATACTTTTTATATTTTTATCATTAAGTTCACATAATTTTACATCTAAAACACGTCTTTACAATACATTTGGGTGAATATAAAAGGTCGTAAAAAATTTTTGAAATACAGGTGATGAATCCGCTAAATATCGTCTTAAGTCATTTCTATTAAACTAATCATACTTTTTATATTTTTAACGTTAAGTTCACATTATTTTACATCTAAAACACGTGTTTACAATACATTTGGGTGAATACAAAAAATAGAAAAAATATTTGGTAAAAAATGGTGATAATTCCGCTAAATATCGTTTAAAGTCATTTGTATTGAACTAATCATACTTTTTATATTTTTATCGTTAAGTTAACATTATTTTACATCTAAAACACGTATTTACAATACATTTGGGTGAATACAAAAAATAGAAAAAAAATTTGGGAAAAAATTGGGTAAAAAATGGTGATAATTCCGCTAAATATCGTTTAAATTCATTTGTATTGAACTAATCATACTTTTTATATTTTTATCGTTAAGTTCACATTATTTTACATCTAAAACACGTATTTACAATACATTTGGGTGAATACAAAAAATAGAAAAAAAATTTGGGAAAAAATTTGGTAAAAAATGGTGATAATTCCGCTAAATATCGTTTAAAGTCATTTGTAATGAACTAATCATACTTTTTATATTTTTATCGTTAAGTTCACATTATTTTACATCTAAAACACGTCTTTACAATACATTTGGGTGAATATAAAAGGTCGTAAAAAAATTTTGAAATACAGGTGATGAATCCGCTAAATATCGTCTTAAGTCATTTCTATTAAACTAATCATACTTTTTATATTTTTAACGTTAAGTTCACATTATTTTAAATCTAAAACACGGGTTTACAATACATTTGGGTGAATACAAAAAATAGAAAAAAAATTTGGTAAGAAATGGTGATAATTCCGCTAAATATCGTTTAAAGTCATTTGTATTGAACTAATCATACTTTTTATATTTTTATCGTTAAGTTCACATTATTTTACATCTAAAACACGTGTTTACAATACATTTGGGTGAATACAAAAAATAGAAAAAAAATTTGGTAAAAAATGGTGATAATTCCGCTAAATATCGTTTAAAGTCATTTGTATTGAACTAATCATACTTTTTATATTTTTATCGTTAAGTTCACATTATTTTACATCTAAAACACGTCTTTACAATACATTTGGGTGAATATAAAAGGTCGTAAAAAAATTTTGAAATACAGGTGATGAATCCGCTAAATATCGTCTTAAGTCATTTCTATTAAACTAATCATACTTTTTATATTTTTAACGTTAAGTTCACATTATTTTACATCTAAAACACGTCTTTACAATACATTTGGGTGAATATAAAAGGTCGTAAAAAATTTTTGAAATACAGGTGATGAATCCGCTAAATATCGTCTTAAGTCATTTCTATTAAACTAATCATACTTTTTATATTTTTAACGTTATGTTCACATTATTTTACATCTAAAACACGTATTTACAATACATTTGGGTGAATACAAAAAATAGAAAAAAAATTTGGGAAAAAATTGGGTAAAAAATGGTGATAATTCCGCTAAATATCGTTTAAAGTCATTTGTATTGAACTAATCATACTTTTTATATTTTTATCGTTAAGTTCACATTATTTTACATCTAAAACACGTATTTACAATACATTTGGGTGAATACAAAAAATAGAAAAAAAATTTGGGAAAAAATTTGGTAAAAAATGGTGATAATTCCGCTAAATATCGTCTTAAGTCATTTCTATTAAACTAATCATACTTTTTATATTTTTAACGTTAAGTTCACATTATTTTACATCTAAAAAACGTGTTTACAATACATTTGGGTGAATACAAAAAATAGAAAAAAAATTTGGGGAAAAATTGGGTAAAAAATGGTGATAATTCCGCTAAATATTGTTTAAAGTCATTTGTATTGAACTAATCATACTTTTTATATTTTTATCGTTAAGTTCACATTATTTTACATCTAAAACACGTATTTACAATACATTTGGGTGAATACAAAAAATAGAAAAAAAATTTGGGAAAAAATTTGGTAAAAAATGGTGATAATTCCGCTAAATATCGTTTAAAGTCATTCGTATTGAACTAATCATACTTTTTATATTTTTATCGTTAAGTTCACATTATTTTACATCTAAAACACGTCTTTACAATACATTTGGGTGAATATAAAAGGTCGTAAAAAAATTTTGAAATACAGGTGATGAATCGGCTAAATATCGTCTTAAGTCATTTCTATTAAACTAATCATACTTTTTATATTTTTAACGTTAAGTTCACATTATTTTACATCTAAAACACGTGTTTACAATACATTTGGGTGAATACAAAAAATAGAAAAAAAATTTGGGAAAAAATTGGGTAAAAAATGGTGATAATTCCGCTAAATATCGTTTAAAGTCATTTGTATTGAACTAATCATACTTTTTATATTTTTATCGTTAAGTTCACATTATTTTACATCTAAAACACGTATTTACAATACATTTGGGTGAATACAAAAAATAGAAAAAAAATTTGGGAAAAAATTTGGTAAAAAATGGTGATAATTCCGCTAAATATCGTTTAAAGTCATTTGTATTGAACTAATCATACTTTTTATATTTTTATCGTTAAGTTCACATTATTTTACATCTAAAACACGTCTTTACAATACATTTGGGTGAATATAAAAGGTCGTAAAAAAATTTTGAAATACAGGTGATGAATCCGCTAAATATCGTCTTAAGTCATTTCTATTAAACTAATCATACTTTTTATATTTTTAACGTTAAGTTCACATTATTTTACATCTAAAACACGTGTTTACAATACATTTGGGTGAATACAAAAAATAGAAAAAAAATTTGGTAAAAAATGGTGATAATTCCGCTAAATATCGTTTAAAGTCATTTGTATTGAACTAATCATACTTTTTATATTTTTAACGTTAAGTTCACATTATTTTACATCTAAAACACGTGTTTACAATACATTTGGGTGAATACAAAAAATAGAAAAAAAATTTGGTAAAAAATGGTGATAATTCCGCTAAATATCGTGTAAAGTCATTTGTATTGAACTAATCATACTTTTTATATTTTTATCGTTAAGTTCACATTATTTTACATCTAAAACACGTATTTACAATACATTTGGGTGAATACAAAAAATAGAAAAAAAATTTGGGAAAAAATTTGGTAAAAAATTGTGATAATTCCGCTAAATATCGTTTAAAGTCATTTGTATTGAACTAATCATACTTTTTATATTTTTATCGTTAAGTTCACATTATTTTACATCTAAAACACGTCTTTCCAATACATTTGGGTGAATATAAAAGGTCGTAAAAAAATTTTGAAATACAGGTGATGAATCCGCTAAATATCATCTTAAGTCATTTCTATTAAACTAATCATACTTTTTATATTTTTAACGTTAAGTTCACATTATTTTACATCTAAAACACGTCTTTACAATACATTTGGGTGAATATAAAAGGTCGTAAAAAATTTTTGAAATACAGGTGATGAATCCGCTAAATATCGTCTTAAGTCATTTCTATTAAACTAATCATACTTTTTATATTTTTAACGTTAAGTTCACATTATTTTACATCTAAAACACGTATTTACAATACATTTGGGTGAATACAAAAAATAGAAAAAAAATTTGGGAAAAAATTGGGTAAAAAATGGTGATAATTCCGCTAAATATCGTTTAAAGTCATTTGTATTGAACTAATCATACTTTTTATATTTTTATCGTTAAGTTCACATAATTTTACATCTAAAACACGTCTTTACAATACATTTGGGTGAATATAAAAGGTCGTAAAAAAATTTTGAAATACAGGTGATGAATCCGCTAAATATCGTCTTAAGTCATTTCTATTAAACTAATCATACTTTTTATATTTTTAACGTTAAGTTCACATTATTTTACATCTAAAACACGTGTTTACAATACATTTTGGTGAATACAAAAAATAGAAAAAAAATTTGGGAAAAAATTTGGTAAAAAATGGTGATAATTCCGCTAAATATCGTTTAAAGTCATTTGTATTGAACTAATCATACTTTTTATATTTTTATCGTTAAGTTCACATTATTTTACATCTAAAACACGTATTTACAATACATTTGGGTGAATACAAAAAATAGAAAAAAAATTTGGGAAAAAATTTGGTAAAAAATGGTGATAATTCCGCTAAATATCGTTTAAAGTCATTTGTATTGAACTAATCATACTTTTTATATTTTTATCGTTAAGTTCACATTATTTTACATCTAAAACACGTCTTTACAATACATTTGGGTGAATATAAAAGGTCGTAAAAAAATTTTGAAATACAGGTGATGAATCCGCTAAATATCGTCTTAAGTCATTTCTATTAAACTAATCATACTTTTTATATTTTTAACGTTAAGTTCACATTATTTTACATCTAAAACACGTCTTTACAATACATTTGGGTGAATATAAAAGGTCGTAAAAAATTTTTGAAATACAGGTGATGAATCCGCTAAATATCGTCTTAAGTCATTTCTATTAAACTAATCATACTTTTTATATTTTTAACGTTAAGTTCACATTATTTTACATCTAAAACACGTGTTTACAATACATTTGGGTGAATACAAAAAATAGAAAAAAAATTTGGGAAAAAATTTGGTAAAAAATGGTGATAATTCCGCTAAATATCGTTTAAAGTCATTTGTATTGAACTAATCATACTTTTTATATTTTTATCGTTAAGTTCACATTATTTTACATCTAAAACACGACTTTACAATACATTTGGGTGAATATAAAAGGTCGTAAAAAAATTTTGAAATACAGGTGATGAATCCGCTAAATATCGTCTTAAGTCATTTCTATTAAACTAATCATACTTTTTATATTTTTAACGTTAAGTTCACATTATTCTACATCTAAAACACGTGTTTACAATACATTTGGGTGAATACAAAAAATAGAAAAAAAATTTGGGAAAAAATTTGGTAAAAAATGGTGATAATTCCGCTAAATATCGTTTAAAGTCATTTGTATTGAACTAATCATACTTTTTATATTTTTATCATTAAGTTCACATAATTTTACATCTAAAACACGTCTTTACAATACATTTGGGTGAATATAAAAGGTCGTAAAAAATTTTTGAAATACAGGTGATGAATCCGCTAAATATCGTCTTAAGTCATTTCTATTAAACTAATCATACTTTTTATATTTTTAACGTTAAGTTCACATTATTTTACATCTAAAACACGTATTTACAATACATTTGGGTGAATATAAAAGGTCGTAAAAAAATTTTGAAATACAGGTGATGAATCCGCTAAATATCGTCTTAAGTCATTTCTATTAAACTAATCATACTTTTTATATTTTTAACGTTAAGTTCACATTATTTTACATCTAAAACACGTCTTTACAATACATTTGGGTGAATATAAAAGGTCGTAAAAAATTTTTGAAATACAGGTGATGAATCCGCTAAATATCGTTTAAAGTCATTTGTATTGAACTAATCATACTTTTTATATTTTTATCGTTAAGTTCACATTATTTTACATCTAAAACACGTATTTACAATACATTTGGGTGAATACAAAAAATAGAAAAAAAATTTGGGAAAAAATTTGGTAAAAAATGGTGATAATTCCGCTAAATATCGTTTAAAGTCATTTGTATTGAACTAATCATACTTTTTATATTTTTATCGTTAAGTTCACATAATTTTACATATAAAACACGTCTTCACAATACATTTGGGTGAATATAAAAGGTCGTAAAAAAATTTTGAAATAAAGGTGATGAATCCGCTAAATATCGTCTTAAGTCATTTCTATTAAACTAATCATACTTTTTATATTTTTAACGTTAAGTTCACATTATTTTACATCTAAAACACGTGTTTACAATACATTTGGGTGAATACAAAAAATAGAAAAAAAATTCGGGAAAAAATTTGGTAAAAAATGGTGATAATTCCGCTAAATATCGTTTAAAGTCATTTGTATTGAACTAATCATACTTTTTATATTTTTATCGATAAGTTCACATAATTTTACATCTAAAACACGTCTTTACAATACATTTGGGTGAATATAAAAGGTCGTAAAAAAATTTTGAAATACAGGTGATGAATCCGCTAAATATCGTCTTAAGTCATTTCTATTAAACTAATCATACTTTTTATATTTTTAACGTTAAGTTCACATTATTTTAAATCTAAAACACGGGTTTACAATACATTTGGGTGAATACAAAAAATAGAAAAAAAATTTGGTAAGAAATGGTGATAATTCCGCTAAATATCGTTTAAAGTCATTTGTATTGAACTAATCATACTTTTTATATTTTTATCGTTAAGTTCACATAATTTTACATCTAAAACACGTCTTTACAATACATTTGGGTGAATATAAAAGGTCGTAAAAAAATTTTGAAATACAGGTGATGAATCCGCTAAATATCGTCTTAAGTCATTTCTATTAAACTAATCATACTTTTTATATTTTTAACGTTAAGTTCACATTATTTTACATCTAAAACACGTATTTACAATACATTTGGGTGAATATAAAAGGTCGTAAAAAAATTTTGAAATACAGGTGATGAATCCGCTAAATATCGTCTTAAGTCATTTCTATTAAACTAATCATACTTTTTATATTTTTAACGTTAAGTTCACATTATTTTACATCTAAAACACGTCTTTACAATACATTTGGGTGAATATAAAAGGTCGTAAAAAATTTTTGAAATACAGGTGATGAATCCGCTAAATATCGTTTAAAGTCATTTGTATTGAACTAATCATACTTTTTATATTTTTATCGTTAAGTTCACATTATTTTACATCTAAAACACGTATTTACAATACATTTGGGTGAATACAAAAAATAGAAAAAAAATTTGGGAAAAAATTTGGTAAAAAATGGTGATAATTCCGCTAAATATCGTTTAAAGTCATTTGTATTGAACTAATCATACTTTTTATATTTTTATCGTTAAGTTCACATAATTTTACATATAAAACACGTCTTCACAATACATTTGGGTGAATATAAAAGGTCGTAAAAAAATTTTGAAATAAAGGTGATGAATCCGCTAAATATCGTCTTAAGTCATTTCTATTAAACTAATCATACTTTTTATATTTTTAACGTTAAGTTCACATTATTTTACATCTAAAACACGTGTTTACAATACATTTGGGTGAATACAAAAAATAGAAAAAAAATTTGGGAAAAAATTTGGTAAAAAATAGTGATAATTCCGCTAAATATCGTTTAAAGTCATTTGTATTGAACTAATCATACTTTTTATATTTTTATCGTTAAGTTCACATTATTTTACATCTAAAACACGTCTTTACAATACATTTGGGTGAATATAAAAGGTCGTAAAAAAATTTTGAAATACAGGTGATGAATCCGCTAAATATCGTCTTAAGTCATTTCTATTAAACTAATCATACTTTTTATATTTTTAACGTTAAGTTCACATTATTCTACATCTAAAACACGTGTTTACAATACATTTGGGTGAATACAAAAAATAGAAAAAAAATTTGGGAAAAAATTTGGTAAAAAATGGTGATAATTCCGCTAAATATCGTTTAAAGTCATTTGTATTGAACTAATCATACTTTTTATATTTTTATCATTAAGTTCACATAATTTTACATCTAAAACACGTCTTTACAATACATTTGGGTGAATATAAAAGGTCGTAAAAAATTTTTGAAATACAGGTGATGAATCCGCTAAATATCGTCTTAAGTCATTTCTATTAAACTAATCATACTTTTTATATTTTTAACGTTAAGTTCACATTATTTTACATCTAAAACACGTATTTACAATACATTTGGGTGAATATAAAAGGTCGTAAAAAAATTTTGAAATACAGGTGATGAATCCGCTAAATATCGTCTTAAGTCATTTCTATTAAACTAATCATACTTTTTATATTTTTAACGTTAAGTTCACATTATTTTACATCTAAAACACGTCTTTACAATACATTTGGGTGAATATAAAAGGTCGTAAAAAATTTTTGAAATACAGGTGATGAATCCGCTAAATATCGTTTAAAGTCATTTGTATTGAACTAATCATACTTTTTATATTTTTATCGTTAAGTTCACATTATTTTACATCTAAAACACGTATTTACAATACATTTGGGTGAATACAAAAAATAGAAAAAAAATTTGGGAAAAAATTTGGTAAAAAATGGTGATAATTCCGCTAAATATCGTTTAAAGTCATTTGTATTGAACTAATCATACTTTTTATATTTTTATCGTTAAGTTCACATAATTTTACATATAAAACACGTCTTCACAATACATTTGGGTGAATATAAAAGGTCGTAAAAAAATTTTGAAATAAAGGTGATGAATCCGCTAAATATCGTCTTAAGTCATTTCTATTAAACTAATCATACTTTTTATATTTTTAACGTTAAGTTCACATTATTTTACATCTAAAACACGTGTTTACAATACATTTGGGTGAATACAAAAAATAGAAAAAAAATTTGGGAAAAAATTTGGTAAAAAATGGTGATAATTCCGCTAAATATCGTTTAAAGTCATTTGTATTGAACTAATCATACTTTTTATATTTTTATCGTTAAGTTCACATTATTTTACATCTAAAACACGTCTTTACAATACATTTGGGTGAATATAAAAGGTCGTAAAAAAATTTTGAAATACAGGTGATGAATCCGCTAAATATCGTCTTAAGTCATTTCTATTAAACTAATCATACTTTTTATATTTTTAACGTTAAGTTCACATTATTTTACATCTAAAATACGTGTTTACAATACATTTGGGTGAATACAAAAAATAGAAAAAATATTTGGTAAAAAATGGTGATAATTCCGCTAAATATCGTTTAAAGTCATTTGTATTGAACTAATCATACTTTTTATATTTTTATCGTTAAGTTAACATTATTTTACATCTAAAACACGTATTTACAATACATTTTGTTGAATACAAAAAATAGAAAAAAAATTTGGGAAAAAATTGGGTAAAAAATGGTGATAATTCCGCTAAATATCGTTTAAAGTCATTTGTATTGAACTAATCATACTTTTTATATTTTTATCGTTAAGTTCACATTATTTTACATCCAAAACACGTATTTACAATACATTTGGGTGAATACAAAAAATAGAAAAAAAATTTGGGAAAAAATTTGGTAAAAAATGGTGATAATTCTGCTAAATATCGTTTAAAGTCATTTGTATTGAACTAATCATACTTTTTATATTTTTATCGTTAAGTTCACATTATTTTACATCTAAAACACGTCTTTACAATACATTTGGGTGAATATAAAAGGTCGTAAAAAAATTTTGAAATACAGGTGATGAATCCGCTAAATATCGTCTTAAGTCATTTCTATTAAACTAATCATACTTTTTATATTTTTAACGTTAAGTTCACATTATTTTAAATCTAAAACACGGGTTTACAATACATTTGGGTGAATACAAAAAATAGAAAAAAAATTTGGTAAGAAATGGTGATAATTCCGCTAAATATCGTTTAAAGTCATTTGTATTGAACTAATCATACTTTTTATATTTTTATCGTTAAGTTCACATTATTTTACATCTAAAACACGTGTTTACAATACATTTGGGTGAATACAAAAAATAGAAAAAAAATTTGGTAAAAAATGGTGATAATTCCGCTAAATATCGTTTAAAGTCATTTGTATTGAACTAATCATACTTTTTATATTTTTATCGTTAAGTTCACATTATTTTACATCTAAAACACGTATTTACCATACATTTAGGTGAATACAAAAAATAGAAAAAAAATTTGGGATAAAATTTGGTAAAAAATGGTGATAATTCCGCTAAATATCGTTTAAAGTCATTTGTATTGAACTAATCATACTTTTTATATTTTTATCGTTAAGTTCACATTATTTTACATCTAAAACACGTCTTTACAATACATTTGGGTGAATATAAAAGGTCGTAAAAAAATTTTGAAATACAGGTGATGAATCCGCTAAATATCGTCTTAAGTCATTTCTATTAAACTAATCATACTTTTTATAATTTTAACGTTAAGTTCACATTATTTTACATCTAAAACACGTGTTTACAATACATTTGGGTGAATACAAAAAATAGAAAAAAAATTTGGTAAAAAATGGTGATAATTCCGCTAAATATCGTTTAAAGTCATTTGTATTGAACTAATCATACTTTTTATATTTTTAACGTTAAGTTCACATTATTTTACATCTAAAACACGTGTTTACAATACATTTGGGTGAATACAAAAAATAGAAAAAAAATTTGGTAAAAAATGGTGATAATTCCGCTAAATATCGTGTAAAGTCATTTGTATTGAACTAATCATACTTTTTATATTTTTATCGTTAAGTTCACATTATTTTACATCTAAAACACGTATTTACAATACATTTGGGTGAATACAAAAAATAGAAAAAAAATTTGGGAAAAAATTTGGTAAAAAATGGTGATAATTCCGCTAAATATCGTTTAAAGTCATTTGTATTGAACTAATCATACTTTTTATATTTTTATCGTTAAGTTCACATTATTTTACATCTAAAACACGTCTTTACAATACATTTGGGTGAATATAAAAGGTCGTAAAAAAATTTTGAAATACAGGTGATGAATCCGCTAAATATCGTCTTAAGTCATTTCTATTAAACTAATCATACTTTTTATATTTTTAACGTTAAGTTCACATTATTTTACATCTAAAACACGTCTTTACAATACATTTGGGTGAATATAAAAGGTCGTAAAAAATTTTTGAAATACAGGTGATGAATCCGCTAAATATCGTCTTAAGTCATTTCTATTAAACTAATCATACTTTTTATATTTTTAACGTTAAGTTCACATTATTTTACATCTAAAACACGTGTTTACAATACATTTGGGTGAATACAAAAAATAGAAAAAAAATTTGGGAAAAAATTGGGTAAAAAATGGTGATAATTCCGCTAAATATCGTTTAAAGTCATTTGTATTGAACTAATCATACTTTTTATATTTTTATCGTTAAGTTCACATTATTTTACATCTAAAACACGTATTTACAATACATTTGGGTGAATACAAAAAATAGAAAAAAAATTTGGGAAAAAATTTGGTAAAAAATGGTGATAATTCCGCTAAATATCGTTTAAAGTCATTTGTATTGAACTAATCATACTTTTTATATTTTTATCGTTAAGTTCACATTATTTTACATCTAAAACACGTCTTTACAATACATTTGGGTGAATATAAAAGGTCGTAAAAAAACTTTGAAATACAGGTGATGAATCCGCTAAATATCGTCTTAAGTCATTTCTATTAAACTAATCATACTTTTAATATTTTTAACGTTAAGTTCACATTATTTTACATTTAAAACACGTGTATACAATACATTTGGGTGAATACAAAAAATAGAAAAAAAATTTGGTAAGAAATGGTGATAATTCCGCTAAATATCGTTTAAAGTCATTTGTATTGAACTAATCATACTTTTTATATTTTTATCGTTAAGTTCACATTATTTTACATCTAAAACACGTGTTTACAATACATTTGGGTGAATACAAAAAATAGAAAAAAAATTTGGTAAAAAATGGTGATAATTCCGCTAAATATCGTTTAAAGTCATTTGTATTGAACTAATCATACTTTTTATATTTTTATCGTTAAGTTCACATTATTTTACATCTAAAACACGTCTTTACAATACATTTGGGTGAATATAAAAGGTCGTAAAAAAATTTTGAAATACAGGTGATGAATCCGCTAAATATCGTCTTAAGTCATTTCTATTAAACTAATCATACTTTTTATATTTTTAACGTTAAGTTCACATTATTTTAAATCTAAAACACGTGTTTACAATACATTTGGGTGAATACAAAAAAAAAAAAAAAAATTTGGTAAGAAATGGTGATAATTCCGCTAAATATCGTTTAAAGTCATTTGTATTGAACTAATCATACTTTTTATATTTTTATCGTTAAGTTCACATTATTTTACATCTAAAACACGTGTTTACAATACATTTGGGTGAATACAAAAAATAGAAAAAAAATTTGGTAAAAAATGGTGATAATTCCGCTAAATATCGTTTAAAGTCATTTGTATTGAACTAATCATACTTTTTATATTTTTATCGTTAAGTTCACATTATTTTACATCTAAAACACGTATTTACCATACATTTAGGTGAATACAAAAAATAGAAAAAAAATTTGGGATAAAATTTGGTAAAAAATGGTGATAATTCCGCTAAATATCGTTTAAAGTCATTTGTATTGAACTAATCATACTTTTTATATTTTTATCGTTAAGTTCACATTATTTTACATCTAAAACACGTCTTTACAATACATTTGGGTGAATATAAAAGGTCGTAAAAAATTTTTGAAATACAGGTGATGAATCCGCTAAATATCGTCTTAAGTCATTTCTATTAAACTAATCATACTTTTTATATTTTTAACGTTAAGTTCACATTATTTTACATCTAAAACACGTGTTTACAATACATTTGGGTGAATACAAAAAATAGAAAAAAAATTTGGTAAAAAATGGTGATAATTCCGCTAAATATCGTTTAAAGTCATTTGTATTGAACTAATCATACTTTTTATATTTTTAACGTTAAGTTCACATTATTTTACATCTAAAACACGTGTTTACAATACATTTGGGTGAATACAAAAAATAGAAAAAAAATTTGGTAAAAAATGGTGATAATTCCGCTAAATATCGTTTAAAGTCATTTGTATTGAACTAATCATACTTTTTATATTTTTATCGTTAAGTTCACATTATTTTACATCTAAAACACGTATTTACAATACATTTGGGTGAATACAAAAAATAGAAAAAAAATTTGGGAAAAAATTTGGTAAAAAATGGTGATAATTCCGCTAAATATCGTTTAAAGTCATTTGTATTGAACTAATCATACTTTTTATATTTTTATCGTTAATTTCACATTATTTTACATCTAAAACACGTCTTTACAATACATTTGGGTGAATATAAAAGGTCGTAAAAAAATTTTGAAATACAGGTGATGAATCCGCTAAATATCGTCTTAAGTCATTTCTATTAAACTAATCATACTTTTTATATTTTTAACGTTAAGTTCACATTATTTTACATCTAAAACACGTCTTTACAATACATTTGGGTGAATATAAAAGGTCGTAAAAAATTTTTGAAATACAGGTGATGAATCCGCTAAATATCGTCTTAAGTCATTTCTATTAAACTAATCATACTTTTTATATTTTTAACGTTAAGTTCACATTATTTTACATCTAAAACACGTATTTACAATACATTTGGGTGAATACAAAAAATAGAAAAAAAATTTGGGAAAAAATTGGGTAAAAAATGGTGATAATTCCGCTAAATATCGTTTGAAGTCATTTGTATTGAACTAATTATACTTTTTATATTTTTATCGTTAAGTTCACATAATTTTACATCTAAAACACGTCTTTACAATACATTTGGGTGAATACAAAAAATAGAAAAAAAATTTGGGAAAAAATTGGGTAAAAAATGTTGATAATTCCGCTAAATATCGTTTAAAGTCATTTGTATTGAACTAATCATACTTTTTATATTTTTATCGTTAAGTTCACATTATTTTACATCTAAAACACGTCTTTACAATACATTTGGGTGAATATAAAAGGTCGTAAAAAAACTTTGAAATACAGGTGATGAATCCGCTAAATATCGTCTTAAGTCATTTCTATTAAACTAATCATACTTTTAATATTTTTAACGTTAAGTTCACATTATTTTACATCTAAAACACGTGTTTACAATACATTTGGGTGAATACAAAAAATAGAAAAAAAATTTGGTAAAAAATGGTGATAATTCCGCTAAATATCGTTTAAAGTCATTTGTATTGAACTAATCATACTTTTTATATTTTTATCGTTAAGTTCACATTATTTTACATCTAAAACACGTATTTACAATACATTTGGGTGAATACAAAAAATAGAAAAAAAATTTGGGAAAAAATTTGGTAAAAAATGGTGATAATTCCGCTAAATATCGTTTAAAGTCATTTGTATTGAACTAATCATACTTTTTATATTTTTATCGTTAAGTTCACATTATTTTACATCTAAAACACGTCTTTACAATACATTTGGGTGAATATAAAAGGTCGTAAAAAAATTTTGAAATACAGGTGATGAATCCGCTAAATATCGTCTTAAGTCATTTCTATTAAACTAATCATACTTTTTATATTTTTAACGTTAAGTTCACATTATTTTACATCTAAAACACGTCTTTACAATACATTTGGGTGAATATAAAAGGTCGTAAAAAATTTTTGAAATACAGGTGATGAATCCGCTAAATATCGTCTTAAGTCATTTCTATTAAACTAATCATACTTTTTATATTTTTAACGTTAAGTTCATATTATTTTACATCTAAAACACGTATTTACAATACATTTGGGTGAATACAAAAAATAGAAAAAAAATTTGGGAAAAAATTTGGTAAAAAATGGTGATAATTCCGCTAAATATCGTTTAAAGTCATTTGTATTGAACTAATCATACTTTTTATATTTTTATCGTTAAGTTCACATTATTTTACATCTAAAACACGTCTTTACAATACATTTGGGTGAATATAAAAGGTCGTAAAAAAATTTTGAAATACAGGTGATGAATCCGCTAAATATCGTCTTAAGTCATTTCTATTAAACTAATCATACTTTTTATATTTTTAACGTTAAGTTCACATTATTTTACATCTAAAACACGTCTTTACAATACATTTGGGTGAATATAAAAGGTCGTAAAAAATTTTTGAAATACAGGTGATGAATCCGCTAAATATCGTCTTAAGTCATTTCTATTAAACTAATCATACTTTTTATATTTTTAACGTTAAGTTCACATTATTTTACATCTAAAACACGTATTTACAATACATTTGGGTGAATACAAAAAATAGAAAAAAAATTTGGGAAAAAATTGGGTAAAAAATGGTGATAATTCCGCTAAATATCGTTTGAAGTCATTTGTATTGAACTAATCATACTTTTTATATTTTTATCGTTAAGTTCACATAATTTTACATCTAAAACACGTCTTTACAATACATTTGGGTGAATATAAAAGGTCGTAAAAAAATTTTGAAATACAGGTGATGAATCCGCTAAATATCGTCTTAAGTCATTTCTATTAAACTAATCATACTTTTTATATTTTTAACGTTAAGTTCACATTATTTTACATCTAAAACACGTGTTTACAATACATTTGGGTGAATACAAAAAATAGAAAAAAAATTTGGGAAAAAATTGGGTAAAAAATGGTGATAATTCCGCTAAATATCGTTTAAAGTCATTTGTATTGAACTAATCATACTTTTTATATTTTTATCGTTAAGTTCACATTATTTTACATCTAAAACACGTCTTTACAATACATTTGGGTGAATATAAAAGGTCGTAAAAAAACTTTGAAATACAGGTGATGAATCCGCTAAATATCGTCTTAAGTCATTTCTATTAAACTAATCATACTTTTAATATTTTTAACGTTAAGTTCACATTATTTTACATCTAAAACACGTGTTTACAATACATTTGGGTGAATACAAAAAATAGAAAAAAAATTTGGTAAAAAATGGTGATAATTCCGCTAAATATCGTTTAAAGTCATTTGTATTGAACTAATCATACTTTTTATATTTTTATCGTTAAGTTCACATTATTTTACATCTAAAACACGTATTTACAATACATTTGGGTGAATACAAAAAATAGAAAAAAAATTTGGGAAAAAATTTGGTAAAAAATGGAGATAATTCCGCTAAATATCGTTTAAAGTCATTTGTATTGAACTAATCATACTTTTTATATTTTTATCGTTAATTTCACATTATTTTACATCTAAAACACGTCTTTACAATACATTTGGGTGAATATAAAAGGTCGTAAAAAAATTTTGAAATACAGGTGATGAATCCGCTAAATATCGTCTTAAGTCATTTCTATTAAACTAATCATACTTTTTATATTTTTAACGTTAAGTTCACATTATTTTACATCTAAAACACGTCTTTACAATACATTTGGGTGAATATAAAAGGTCGTAAAAAATTTTTGAAATACAGGTGATGAATCCGCTAAATATCGTCTTAAGTCATTTCTATTAAACTAATCATACTTTTTATATTTTTAACGTTAAGTTCACATTATTTTACATCTAAAACACGTATTTACAATACATTTGGGTGAATACAAAAAATAGAAAAAAAATTTGGGAAAAAATTGGGTAAAAAATGGTGATAATTCCGCTAAATATCGTTTGAAGTCATTTGTATTGAACTAATTATACTTTTTATATTTTTATCGTTAAGTTCACATAATTTTACATCTAAAACACGTCTTTACAATACATTTGGGTGAATACAAAAAATAGAAAAAAAATTTGGGAAAAAATTGGGTAAAAAATGTTGATAATTCCGCTAAATATCGTTTAAAGTCATTTGTATTGAACTAATCATACTTTTTATATTTTTATCGTTAAGTTCACATTATTTTACATCTAAAACACGTCTTTACAATACATTTGGGTGAATATAAAAGGTCGTAAAAAAACTTTGAAATACAGGTGATGAATCCGCTAAATATCGTCTTAAGTCATTTCTATTAAACTAATCATACTTTTAATATTTTTAACGTTAAGTTCACATTATTTTACATCTAAAACACGTGTTTACAATACATTTGGGTGAATACAAAAAATAGAAAAAAAATTTGGTAAAAAATGGTGATAATTCCGCTAAATATCGTTTAAAGTCATTTGTATTGAACTAATCATACTTTTTATATTTTTATCGTTAAGTTCACATTATTTTACATCTAAAACACGTATTTACAATACATTTGGGTGAATACAAAAAATAGAAAAAAAATTTGGGAAAAAATTTGGTAAAAAATGGTGATAATTCCGCTAAATATCGTTTAAAGTCATTTGTATTGAACTAATCATACTTTTTATATTTTTATCGTTAAGTTCACATTATTTTACATCTAAAACACGTCTTTACAATACATTTGGGTGAATATAAAAGGTCGTAAAAAAATTTTGAAATACAGGTGATGAATCCGCTAAATATCGTCTTAAGTCATTTCTATTAAACTAATCATACTTTTTATATTTTTAACGTTAAGTTCACATTATTTTACATCTAAAACACGTCTTTACAATACATTTGGGTGAATATAAAAGGTCGTAAAAAATTTTTGAAATACAGGTGATGAATCCGCTAAATATCGTCTTAAGTCATTTCTATTAAACTAATCATACTTTTTATATTTTTAACGTTAAGTTCACATTATTTTACATCTAAAACACGTATTTACAATACATTTGGGTGAATACAAAAAATAGAAAAAAAATTTGGGAAAAAATTGGGTAAAAAATGGTGATAATTCCACTAAATATCGTTTGAAGTCATTTGTATTGAACTAAACATACTTTTTATATTTTTATCGTTAAGTTCACATAATTTTACATCTAAAACACGTCTTTACAATACATTTGGGTGAATATAAAAGGTCGTAAAAAAATTTTGAAATACAGGTGATGAATCCGCTAAATATCGTCTTAAGTCATTTCTATTAAACTAATCATACTTTTTATATTTTTAACGTTAAGTTCACATTATTTTACATCTAAAACACGTGTTTACAATACATTTGGGTGAATACAAAAAATAGAAAAAAAATTTGGGAAAAAATTGGGTAAAAAATGGTGATAATTCCGCTAAATATCGTTTAAAGTCATTTGTATTGAACTAATCATACTTTTTATATTTTTATCGTTAAGTTCACATTATTTTACATCTAAAACACGTATTTACAATACATTTGGGTGAATACAAAAAATAGAAAAAAAATTTGGGAAAAAATTTGGTAAAAAATGGTGATAATTCCGCTAAATATCGTTTAAAGTCATTTGTATTGAACTAATCATACTTTTTATATTTTTATCGTTAAGTTCACATTATTTTACATCTAAAACACGTCTTTACAATACATTTGGGTGAATATAAAAGGTCGTAAAAAAACTTTGAAATACAGGTGATGAATCCGCTAAATATCGTCTTAAGTCATTTCTATTAAACTAATCATACTTTTAATATTTTTAACGTTAAGTTCACATTATTTTACATCTAAAACACGTGTATACAATACATTTGGGTGAATACAAAAAATAGAAAAAAAATTTGGTAAGAAATGGTGATAATTCCGCTAAATATCGTTTAAAGTCATTTGTATTGAACTAATCATACTTTTTATATTTTTATCGTTAAGTTCACATTATTTTACATCTAAAACACGTGTTTACAATACATTTGGGTGAATACAAAAAATAGAAAAAAAATTTGGTAAAAAATGGTGATAATTCCGCTAAATATCGTTTAAAGTCATTTGTATTGAACTAATCATACTTTTTATATTTTTATCGTTAAGTTCACATTATTTTACATCTAAAACACGTATTTACAATACATTTGGGTGAATACAAAAAATAGAAAAAAAATTTGGGAAAAAATTTGGTAAAAAATGGTGATAATTCCGCTAAATATCGTTTAAAGTCATTTGTATTGAACTAATCATACTTTTTATATTTTTATCGTTAAGTTCACATTATTTTACATCTAAAACACGTCTTTACAATACATTTGGGTGAATATAAAAGGTCGTAAAAAAACTTTGAAATACAGGTGATGAATCCGCTAAATATCGTCTTAAGTCATTTCTATTAAACTAATCATACTTTTAATATTTTTAACGTTAAGTTCACATTATTTTACATCTAAAACACGTGTATACAATACATTTGGGTGAATACAAAAAATAGAAAAAAAATTTGGTAAGAAATGGTGATAATTCCGCTAAATATCGTTTAAAGTCATTTGTATTGAACTAATCATACTTTTTATATTTTTATCGTTAAGTTCACATTATTTTACATCTAAAACACGTGTTTACAATACATTTGGGTGAATACAAAAAATAGAAAAAAAATTTGGTAAAAAATGGTGATAATTCCGCTAAATATCGTTTAAAGTCATTTGTATTGAACTAATCATACTTTTTATATTTTTATCGTTAAGTTCACATTATTTTACATCTAAAACACGTATTTACAATACATTTGGGTGAATACAAAAAATAGAAAAAAAATTTGGGAAAAAATTTGGTAAAAAATGGTGATAATTCCGCTAAATATCGTTTAAAGTCATTTGTATTGAACTAATCATACTTTTTATATTTTTATCGTTAAGTTCACATTATTTTACATCTAAAACACGTCTTTACAATACATTTGGGTGAATATAAAAGGTCGTAAAAAAATTTTGAAATACAGGTGATGAATCCGCTAAATATCGTCTTAAGTCATTTCTATTAAACTAATCATACTTTTTATATTTTTAACGTTAAGTTCACATTATTTTACATCTAAAACACGTCTTTACAATACATTTGGGTGAATATAAAAGGTCGTAAAAAATTTTTGAAATACAGGTGATGAATCCGCTAAATATCGTCTTAAGTCATTTCTATTAAACTAATCATACTTTTTATATTTTTAACGTTAAGTTCACATTATTTTACATCTAAAACACGTATTTACAATACATTTGGGTGAATACAAAAAATAGAAAAAAAATTTGGGAAAAAATTGGGTAAAAAATGGTGATAATTCCACTAAATATCGTTTGAAGTCATTTGTATTGAACTAAACATACTTTTTATATTTTTATCGTTAAGTTCACATAATTTTACATCTAAAACACGTCTTTACAATACATTTGGGTGAATATAAAAGGTCGTAAAAAAATTTTGAAATACAGGTGATGAATCCGCTAAATATCGTCTTAAGTCATTTCTATTAAACTAATCATACTTTTTATATTTTTAACGTTAAGTTCACATTATTTTACATCTAAAACACGTGTTTACAATACATTTGGGTGAATACAAAAAATAGAAAAAAAATTTGGGAAAAAATTGGGTAAAAAATGGTGATAATTCCGCTAAATATCGTTTAAAGTCATTTGTATTGAACTAATCATACTTTTTATATTTTTATCGTTAAGTTCACATTATTTTACATCTAAAACACGTATTTACAATACATTTGGGTGAATACAAAAAATAGAAAAAAAATTTGGGAAAAAATTTGGTAAAAAATGGTGATAATTCCGCTAAATATCGTTTAAAGTCATTTGTATTGAACTAATCATACTTTTTATATTTTTATCGTTAAGTTCACATTATTTTACATCTAAAACACGTCTTTACAATACATTTGGGTGAATATAAAAGGTCGTAAAAAAACTTTGAAATACAGGTGATGAATCCGCTAAATATCGTCTTAAGTCATTTCTATTAAACTAATCATACTTTTAATATTTTTAACGTTAAGTTCACATTATTTTACATCTAAAACACGTGTATACAATACATTTGGGTGAATACAAAAAATAGAAAAAAAATTTGGTAAGAAATGGTGATAATTCCGCTAAATATCGTTTAAAGTCATTTGTATTGAACTAATCATACTTTTTATATTTTTATCGTTAAGTTCACATTATTTTACATCTAAAACACGTGTTTACAATACATTTGGGTGAATACAAAAAATAGAAAAAAAATTTGGTAAAAAATGGTGATAATTCCGCTAAATATCGTTTAAAGTCATTTGTATTGAACTAATCATACTTTTTATATTTTTATCGTTAAGTTCACATTATTTTACATCTAAAACACGTCTTTACAATACATTTGGGTGAATATAAAAGGTCGTAAAAAAATTTTGAAATACAGGTGATGAATCCGCTAAATATCGTCTTAAGTCATTTCTATTAAACTAATCATACTTTTTATATTTTTAACGTTAAGTTCACATTATTTTAAATCTAAAACACGTGTTTACAATACATTTGGGTGAATACAAAAAATAGAAAAAAAATTTGGTAAGAAATGGTGATAATTCCGCTAAATATCGTTTAAAGTCATTTGTATTGAACTAATCATACTTTTTATATTTTTATCGTTAAGTTCACATTATTTTACATCTAAAACACGTGTTTACAATACATTTGGGTGAATACAAAAAATAGAAAAAAAATTTGGTAAAAAATGGTGATAATTCCGCTAAATATCGTTTAAAGTCATTTGTATTGAACTAATCATACTTTTTATATTTTTATCGTTAAGTTCACATTATTTTACATCTAAAACACGTATTTACCATACATTTAGGTGAATACAAAAAATAGAAAAAAAATTTGGGATAAAATTTGGTAAAAAATGGTGATAATTCCGCTAAATATCGTTTAAAGTCATTTGTATTGAACTAATCATACTTTTTATATTTTTATCGTTAAGTTCACATTATTTTACATCTAAAACACGTCTTTACAATACATTTGGGTGAATATAAAAGGTCGTAAAAAATTTTTGAAATACAGGTGATGAATCCGCTAAATATCGTCTTAAGTCATTTCTATTAAACTAATCATACTTTTTATATTTTTAACGTTAAGTTCACATTATTTTACATCTAAAACACGTGTTTACAATACATTTGGGTGAATACAAAAAATAGAAAAAAAATTTGGTAAAAAATGGTGATAATTCCGCTAAATATCGTTTAAAGTCATTTGTATTGAACTAATCATACTTTTTATATTTTTAACGTTAAGTTCACATTATTTTACATCTAAAACACGTGTTTACAATACATTTGGGTGAATACAAAAAATAGAAAAAAAATTTGGTAAAAAATGGTGATAATTCCGCTAAATATCGTTTAAAGTCATTTGTATTGAACTAATCATACTTTTTATATTTTTATCGTTAAGTTCACATTATTTTACATCTAAAACACGTATTTACAATACATTTGGGTGAATACAAAAAATAGAAAAAAAATTTGGGAAAAAATTTGGTAAAAAATGGTGATAATTCCGCTAAATATCGTTTAAAGTCATTTGTATTGAACTAATCATACTTTTTATATTTTTATCGTTAAGTTCACATTATTTTACATCTAAAACACGTCTTTACAATACATTTGGGTGAATATAAAAGGTCGTAAAAAAATTTTGAAATACAGGTGATGAATCCGCTAAATATCGTCTTAAGTCATTTCTATTAAACTAATCATACTTTTTATATTTTTAACGTTAAGTTCACATTATTTTACATCTAAAACACGTCTTTACAATACATTTGGGTGAATATAAAAGGTCGTAAAAAATTTTTGAAATACAGGTGATGAATCCGCTAAATATCGTCTTAAGTCATTTCTATTAAACTAATCATACTTTTTATATTTTTAACGTTAAGTTCACATTATTTTACATCTAAAACACGTATTTACAATACATTTGGGTGAATACAAAAAATAGAAAAAAAATTTGGGAAAAAATTGGGTAAAAAATGGTGATAATTCCGCTAAATATCGTTTGAAGTCATTTGTATTGAACTAATCATACTTTTTATATTTTTATCGTTAAGTTCACATAATTTTACATCTAAAACACGTCTTTACAATACATTTGGGTGAATATAAAAGGTCGTAAAAAAATTTTGAAATACAGGTGATGAATCCGCTAAATATCGTCTTAAGTCATTTCTATTAAACTAATCATACTTTTTATATTTTTAACGTTAAGTTCACATTATTTTACATCTAAAACACGTGTTTACAATACATTTGGGTGAATACAAAAAATAGAAAAAAAATTTGGGAAAAAATTGGGTAAAAAATGGTGATAATTCCGCTAAATATCGTTTAAAGTCATTTGTATTGAACTAATCATACTTTTTATATTTTTATCGTTAAGTTCACATTATTTTACATCTAAAACACGTCTTTACAATACATTTGGGTGAATATAAAAGGTCGTAAAAAAACTTTGAAATACAGGTGATGAATCCGCTAAATATCGTCTTAAGTCATTTCTATTAAACTAATCATACTTTTAATATTTTTAACGTTAAGTTCACATTATTTTACATCTAAAACACGTATTTACAATACATTTGGGTGAATACAAAAAATAGAAAAAAAATTTGGGAAAAAATTGGGTAAAAAATGGTGATAATTCCGCTAAATATCGTTTGAAGTCATTTGTATTGAACTAATTATACTTTTTATATTTTTATCGTTAAGTTCACATAATTTTACATCTAAAACACGTCTTTACAATACATTTGGGTGAATACAAAAAATAGAAAAAAAATTTGGGAAAAAATTGGGTAAAAAATGTTGATAATTCCGCTAAATATCGTTTAAAGTCATTTGTATTGAACTAATCATACTTTTTATATTTTTATCGTTAAGTTCACATTATTTTACATCTAAAACACGTCTTTACAATACATTTGGGTGAATATAAAAGGTCGTAAAAAAACTTTGAAATACAGGTGATGAATCCGCTAAATATCGTCTTAAGTCATTTCTATTAAACTAATCATACTTTTAATATTTTTAACGTTAAGTTCACATTATTTTACATCTAAAACACGTGTTTACAATACATTTGGGTGAATACAAAAAATAGAAAAAAAATTTGGTAAAAAATGGTGATAATTCCGCTAAATATCGTTTAAAGTCATTTGTATTGAACTAATCATACTTTTTATATTTTTATCGTTAAGTTCACATTATTTTACATCTAAAACACGTATTTACAATACATTTGGGTGAATACAAAAAATAGAAAAAAAATTTGGGAAAAAATTTGGTAAAAAATGGTGATAATTCCGCTAAATATCGTTTAAAGTCATTTGTATTGAACTAATCATACTTTTTATATTTTTATCGTTAAGTTCACATTATTTTACATCTAAAACACGTCTTTACAATACATTTGGGTGAATATAAAAGGTCGTAAAAAAATTTTGAAATACAGGTGATGAATCCGCTAAATATCGTCTTAAGTCATTTCTATTAAACTAATCATACTTTTTATATTTTTAACGTTAAGTTCACATTATTTTACATCTAAAACACGTCTTTACAATACATTTGGGTGAATATAAAAGGTCGTAAAAAATTTTTGAAATACAGGTGATGAATCCGCTAAATATCGTCTTAAGTCATTTCTATTAAACTAATCATACTTTTTATATTTTTAACGTTAAGTTCACATTATTTTACATCTAAAACACGTATTTACAATACATTTGGGTGAATACAAAAAATAGAAAAAAAATTTGGGAAAAAATTTGGTAAAAAATGGTGATAATTCCGCTAAATATCGTTTAAAGTCATTTGTATTGAACTAATCATACTTTTTATATTTTTATCGTTAAGTTCACATTATTTTACATCTAAAACACGTCTTTACAATACATTTGGGTGAATATAAAAGGTCGTAAAAAAATTTTGAAATACAGGTGATGAATCCGCTAAATATCGTCTTAAGTCATTTCTATTAAACTAATCATACTTTTTATATTTTTAACGTTAAGTTCACATTATTTTACATCTAAAACACGTCTTTACAATACATTTGGGTGAATATAAAAGGTCGTAAAAAATTTTTGAAATACAGGTGATGAATCCGCTAAATATCGTCTTAAGTCATTTCTATTAAACTAATCATACTTTTTATATTTTTAACGTTAAGTTCACATTATTTTACATCTAAAACACGTATTTACAATACATTTGGGTGAATACAAAAAATAGAAAAAAAATTTGGGAAAAAATTGGGTAAAAAATGGTGATAATTCCGCTAAATATCGTTTGAAGTCATTTGTATTGAACTAATCATACTTTTTATATTTTTATCGTTAAGTTCACATAATTTTACATCTAAAACACGTCTTTACAATACATTTGGGTGAATATAAAAGGTCGTAAAAAAATTTTGAAATACAGGTGATGAATCCGCTAAATATCGTCTTAAGTCATTTCTATTAAACTAATCATACTTTTTATATTTTTAACGTTAAGTTCACATTATTTTACATCTAAAACACGTGTTTACAATACATTTGGGTGAATACAAAAAATAGAAAAAAAATTTGGGAAAAAATTGGGTAAAAAATGGTGATAATTCCGCTAAATATCGTTTAAAGTCATTTGTATTGAACTAATCATACTTTTTATATTTTTATCGTTAAGTTCACATTATTTTACATCTAAAACACGTCTTTATAATACATTTGGGTGAATATAAAAGGTCGTAAAAAAACTTTGAAATACAGGTGATGAATCCGCTAAATATCGTCTTAAGTCATTTCTATTAAACTAATCATACTTTTAATATTTTTAACGTTAAGTTCACATTATTTTACATCTAAAACACGTGTTTACAATACATTTGGGTGAATACAAAAAATAGAAAAAAAATTTGGTAAAAAATGGTGATAATTCCGCTAAATATCGTTTAAAGTCATTTGTATTGAACTAATCATACTTTTTATATTTTTATCGTTAAGTTCACATTATTTTACATCTAAAACACGTATTTACAATACATTTGGGTGAATACAAAAAATAGAAAAAAAATTTGGGAAAAAATTTGGTAAAAAATGGAGATAATTCCGCTAAATATCGTTTAAAGTCATTTGTATTGAACTAATCATACTTTTTATATTTTTATCGTTAATTTCACATTATTTTACATCTAAAACACGTCTTTACAATACATTTGGGTGAATATAAAAGGTCGTAAAAAAATTTTGAAATACAGGTGATGAATCCGCTAAATATCGTCTTAAGTCATTTCTATTAAACTAATCATACTTTTTATATTTTTAACGTTAAGTTCACATTATTTTACATCTAAAACACGTCTTTACAATACATTTGGGTGAATATAAAAGGTCGTAAAAAATTTTTGAAATACAGGTGATGAATCCGCTAAATATCGTCTTAAGTCATTTCTATTAAACTAATCATACTTTTTATATTTTTAACGTTAAGTTCACATTATTTTACATCTAAAACACGTGTATACAATACATTTGGGTGAATACAAAAAATAGAAAAAAAATTTGGTAAGAAATGGTGATAATTCCGCTAAATATCGTTTAAAGTCATTTGTATTGAACTAATCATACTTTTTATATTTTTATCGTTAAGTTCACATTATTTTACATCTAAAACACGTGTTTACAATACATTTGGGTGAATACAAAAAATAGAAAAAAAATTTGGTAAAAAATGGTGATAATTCCGCTAAATATCGTTTAAAGTCATTTGTATTGAACTAATCATACTTTTTATATTTTTATCGTTAAGTTCACATTATTTTACATCTAAAACACGTATTTACAATACATTTGGGTGAATACAAAAAATAGAAAAAAAATTTGGGAAAAAATTTGGTAAAAAATGGTGATAATTCCGCTAAATATCGTTTAAAGTCATTTGTATTGAACTAATCATACTTTTTATATTTTTATCGTTAAGTTCACATTATTTTACATCTAAAACACGTCTTTACAATACATTTGGGTGAATATAAAAGGTCGTAAAAAAACTTTGAAATACAGGTGATGAATCCGCTAAATATCGTCTTAAGTCATTTCTATTAAACTAATCATACTTTTAATATTTTTAACGTTAAGTTCACATTATTTTACATCTAAAACACGTGTATACAATACATTTGGGTGAATACAAAAAATAGAAAAAAAATTTGGTAAGAAATGGTGATAATTCCGCTAAATATCGTTTAAAGTCATTTGTATTGAACTAATCATACTTTTTATATTTTTATCGTTAAGTTCACATTATTTTACATCTAAAACACGTGTTTACAATACATTTGGGTGAATACAAAAAATAGAAAAAAAATTTGGTAAAAAATGGTGATAATTCCGCTAAATATCGTTTAAAGTCATTTGTATTGAACTAATCATACTTTTTATATTTTTATCGTTAAGTTCACATTATTTTACATCTAAAACACGTATTTACAATACATTTGGGTGAATACAAAAAATAGAAAAAAAATTTGGGAAAAAATTTGGTAAAAAATGGTGATAATTCCGCTAAATATCGTTTAAAGTCATTTGTATTGAACTAATCATACTTTTTATATTTTTATCGTTAAGTTCACATTATTTTACATCTAAAACACGTCTTTACAATACATTTGGGTGAATATAAAAGGTCGTAAAAAAATTTTGAAATACAGGTGATGAATCCGCTAAATATCGTCTTAAGTCATTTCTATTAAACTAATCATACTTTTTATATTTTTAACGTTAAGTTCACATTATTTTACATCTAAAACACGTCTTTACAATACATTTGGGTGAATATAAAAGGTCGTAAAAAATTTTTGAAATACAGGTGATGAATCCGCTAAATATCGTCTTAAGTCATTTCTATTAAACTAATCATACTTTTTATATTTTTAACGTTAAGTTCACATTATTTTACATCTAAAACACGTATTTACAATACATTTGGGTGAATACAAAAAATAGAAAAAAAATTTGGGAAAAAATTGGGTAAAAAATGGTGATAATTCCACTAAATATCGTTTGAAGTCATTTGTATTGAACTAAACATACTTTTTATATTTTTATCGTTAAGTTCACATAATTTTACATCTAAAACACGTCTTTACAATACATTTGGGTGAATATAAAAGGTCGTAAAAAAATTTTGAAATACAGGTGATGAATCCGCTAAATATCGTCTTAAGTCATTTCTATTAAACTAATCATACTTTTTATATTTTTAACGTTAAGTTCACATTATTTTACATCTAAAACACGTGTTTACAATACATTTGGGTGAATACAAAAAATAGAAAAAAAATTTGGGAAAAAATTGGGTAAAAAATGGTGATAATTCCGCTAAATATCGTTTAAAGTCATTTGTATTGAACTAATCATACTTTTTATATTTTTATCGTTAAGTTCACATTATTTTACATCTAAAACACGTATTTACAATACATTTGGGTGAATACAAAAAATAGAAAAAAAATTTGGGAAAAAATTTGGTAAAAAATGGTGATAATTCCGCTAAATATCGTTTAAAGTCATTTGTATTGAACTAATCATACTTTTTATATTTTTATCGTTAAGTTCACATTATTTTACATCTAAAACACGTCTTTACAATACATTTGGGTGAATATAAAAGGTCGTAAAAAAACTTTGAAATACAGGTGATGAATCCGCTAAATATCGTCTTAAGTCATTTCTATTAAACTAATCATACTTTTAATATTTTTAACGTTAAGTTCACATTATTTTACATCTAAAACACGTGTATACAATACATTTGGGTGAATACAAAAAATAGAAAAAAAATTTGGTAAGAAATGGTGATAATTCCGCTAAATATCGTTTAAAGTCATTTGTATTGAACTAATCATACTTTTTATATTTTTATCGTTAAGTTCACATTATTTTACATCTAAAACACGTGTTTACAATACATTTGGGTGAATACAAAAAATAGAAAAAAAATTTGGTAAAAAATGGTGATAATTCCGCTAAATATCGTTTAAAGTCATTTGTATTGAACTAATCATACTTTTTATATTTTTATCGTTAAGTTCACATTATTTTACATCTAAAACACGTCTTTACAATACATTTGGGTGAATATAAAAGGTCGTAAAAAAATTTTGAAATACAGGTGATGAATCCGCTAAATATCGTCTTAAGTCATTTCTATTAAACTAATCATACTTTTTATATTTTTAACGTTAAGTTCACATTATTTTAAATCTAAAACACGTGTTTACAATACATTTGGGTGAATACAAAAAATAGAAAAAAAATTTGGTAAGAAATGGTGATAATTCCGCTAAATATCGTTTAAAGTCATTTGTATTGAACTAATCATACTTTTTATATTTTTATCGTTAAGTTCACATTATTTTACATCTAAAACACGTGTTTACAATACATTTGGGTGAATACAAAAAATAGAAAAAAAATTTGGTAAAAAATGGTGATAATTCCGCTAAATATCGTTTAAAGTCATTTGTATTGAACTAATCATACTTTTTATATTTTTATCGTTAAGTTCACATTATTTTACATCTAAAACACGTATTTACCATACATTTAGGTGAATACAAAAAATAGAAAAAAAATTTGGGATAAAATTTGGTAAAAAATGGTGATAATTCCGCTAAATATCGTTTAAAGTCATTTGTATTGAACTAATCATACTTTTTATATTTTTATCGTTAAGTTCACATTATTTTACATCTAAAACACGTCTTTACAATACATTTGGGTGAATATAAAAGGTCGTAAAAAATTTTTGAAATACAGGTGATGAATCCGCTAAATATCGTCTTAAGTCATTTCTATTAAACTAATCATACTTTTTATATTTTTAACGTTAAGTTCACATTATTTTACATCTAAAACACGTGTTTACAATACATTTGGGTGAATACAAAAAATAGAAAAAAAATTTGGTAAAAAATGGTGATAATTCCGCTAAATATCGTTTAAAGTCATTTGTATTGAACTAATCATACTTTTTATATTTTTAACGTTAAGTTCACATTATTTTACATCTAAAACACGTGTTTACAATACATTTGGGTGAATACAAAAAATAGAAAAAAAATTTGGTAAAAAATGGTGATAATTCCGCTAAATATCGTTTAAAGTCATTTGTATTGAACTAATCATACTTTTTATATTTTTATCGTTAAGTTCACATTATTTTACATCTAAAACACGTATTTACAATACATTTGGGTGAATACAAAAAATAGAAAAAAAATTTGGGAAAAAATTTGGTAAAAAATGGTGATAATTCCGCTAAATATCGTTTAAAGTCATTTGTATTGAACTAATCATACTTTTTATATTTTTATCGTTAAGTTCACATTATTTTACATCTAAAACACGTCTTTACAATACATTTGGGTGAATATAAAAGGTCGTAAAAAAATTTTGAAATACAGGTGATGAATCCGCTAAATATCGTCTTAAGTCATTTCTATTAAACTAATCATACTTTTTATATTTTTAACGTTAAGTTCACATTATTTTACATCTAAAACACGTCTTTACAATACATTTGGGTGAATATAAAAGGTCGTAAAAAATTTTTGAAATACAGGTGATGAATCCGCTAAATATCGTCTTAAGTCATTTCTATTAAACTAATCATACTTTTTATATTTTTAACGTTAAGTTCACATTATTTTACATCTAAAACACGTATTTACAATACATTTGGGTGAATACAAAAAATAGAAAAAAAATTTGGGAAAAAATTGGGTAAAAAATGGTGATAATTCCGCTAAATATCGTTTGAAGTCATTTGTATTGAACTAATCATACTTTTTATATTTTTATCGTTAAGTTCACATAATTTTACATCTAAAACACGTCTTTACAATACATTTGGGTGAATATAAAAGGTCGTAAAAAAATTTTGAAATACAGGTGATGAATCCGCTAAATATCGTCTTAAGTCATTTCTATTAAACTAATCATACTTTTTATATTTTTAACGTTAAGTTCACATTATTTTACATCTAAAACACGTGTTTACAATACATTTGGGTGAATACAAAAAATAGAAAAAAAATTTGGGAAAAAATTGGGTAAAAAATGGTGATAATTCCGCTAAATATCGTTTAAAGTCATTTGTATTGAACTAATCATACTTTTTATATTTTTATCGTTAAGTTCACATTATTTTACATCTAAAACACGTCTTTACAATACATTTGGGTGAATATAAAAGGTCGTAAAAAAACTTTGAAATACAGGTGATGAATCCGCTAAATATCGTCTTAAGTCATTTCTATTAAACTAATCATACTTTTAATATTTTTAACGTTAAGTTCACATTATTTTACATCTAAAACACGTATTTACAATACATTTGGGTGAATACAAAAAATAGAAAAAAAATTTGGGAAAAAATTGGGTAAAAAATGGTGATAATTCCGCTAAATATCGTTTGAAGTCATTTGTATTGAACTAATTATACTTTTTATATTTTTATCGTTAAGTTCACATAATTTTACATCTAAAACACGTCTTTACAATACATTTGGGTGAATACAAAAAATAGAAAAAAAATTTGGGAAAAAATTGGGTAAAAAATGTTGATAATTCCGCTAAATATCGTTTAAAGTCATTTGTATTGAACTAATCATACTTTTTATATTTTTATCGTTAAGTTCACATTATTTTACATCTAAAACACGTCTTTACAATACATTTGGGTGAATATAAAAGGTCGTAAAAAAACTTTGAAATACAGGTGATGAATCCGCTAAATATCGTCTTAAGTCATTTCTATTAAACTAATCATACTTTTAATATTTTTAACGTTAAGTTCACATTATTTTACATCTAAAACACGTGTTTACAATACATTTGGGTGAATACAAAAAATAGAAAAAAAATTTGGTAAAAAATGGTGATAATTCCGCTAAATATCGTTTAAAGTCATTTGTATTGAACTAATCATACTTTTTATATTTTTATCGTTAAGTTCACATTATTTTACATCTAAAACACGTATTTACAATACATTTGGGTGAATACAAAAAATAGAAAAAAAATTTGGGAAAAAATTTGGTAAAAAATGGTGATAATTCCGCTAAATATCGTTTAAAGTCATTTGTATTGAACTAATCATACTTTTTATATTTTTATCGTTAAGTTCACATTATTTTACATCTAAAACACGTCTTTACAATACATTTGGGTGAATATAAAAGGTCGTAAAAAAATTTTGAAATACAGGTGATGAATCCGCTAAATATCGTCTTAAGTCATTTCTATTAAACTAATCATACTTTTTATATTTTTAACGTTAAGTTCACATTATTTTACATCTAAAACACGTCTTTACAATACATTTGGGTGAATATAAAAGGTCGTAAAAAATTTTTGAAATACAGGTGATGAATCCGCTAAATATCGTCTTAAGTCATTTCTATTAAACTAATCATACTTTTTATATTTTTAACGTTAAGTTCACATTATTTTACATCTAAAACACGTATTTACAATACATTTGGGTGAATACAAAAAATAGAAAAAAAATTTGGGAAAAAATTTGGTAAAAAATGGTGATAATTCCGCTAAATATCGTTTAAAGTCATTTGTATTGAACTAATCATACTTTTTATATTTTTATCGTTAAGTTCACATTATTTTACATCTAAAACACGTCTTTACAATACATTTGGGTGAATATAAAAGGTCGTAAAAAAATTTTGAAATACAGGTGATGAATCCGCTAAATATCGTCTTAAGTCATTTCTATTAAACTAATCATACTTTTTATATTTTTAACGTTAAGTTCACATTATTTTACATCTAAAACACGTCTTTACAATACATTTGGGTGAATATAAAAGGTCGTAAAAAATTTTTGAAATACAGGTGATGAATCCGCTAAATATCGTCTTAAGTCATTTCTATTAAACTAATCATACTTTTTATATTTTTAACGTTAAGTTCACATTATTTTACATCTAAAACACGTATTTACAATACATTTGGGTGAATACAAAAAATAGAAAAAAAATTTGGGAAAAAATTGGGTAAAAAATGGTGATAATTCCGCTAAATATCGTTTGAAGTCATTTGTATTGAACTAATCATACTTTTTATATTTTTATCGTTAAGTTCACATAATTTTACATCTAAAACACGTCTTTACAATACATTTGGGTGAATATAAAAGGTCGTAAAAAAATTTTGAAATACAGGTGATGAATCCGCTAAATATCGTCTTAAGTCATTTCTATTAAACTAATCATACTTTTTATATTTTTAACGTTAAGTTCACATTATTTTACATCTAAAACACGTGTTTACAATACATTTGGGTGAATACAAAAAATAGAAAAAAAATTTGGGAAAAAATTGGGTAAAAAATGGTGATAATTCCGCTAAATATCGTTTAAAGTCATTTGTATTGAACTAATCATACTTTTTATATTTTTATCGTTAAGTTCACATTATTTTACATCTAAAACACGTCTTTATAATACATTTGGGTGAATATAAAAGGTCGTAAAAAAACTTTGAAATACAGGTGATGAATCCGCTAAATATCGTCTTAAGTCATTTCTATTAAACTAATCATACTTTTAATATTTTTAACGTTAAGTTCACATTATTTTACATCTAAAACACGTGTTTACAATACATTTGGGTGAATACAAAAAATAGAAAAAAAATTTGGTAAAAAATGGTGATAATTCCGCTAAATATCGTTTAAAGTCATTTGTATTGAACTAATCATACTTTTTATATTTTTATCGTTAAGTTCACATTATTTTACATCTAAAACACGTATTTACAATACATTTGGGTGAATACAAAAAATAGAAAAAAAATTTGGGAAAAAATTTGGTAAAAAATGGAGATAATTCCGCTAAATATCGTTTAAAGTCATTTGTATTGAACTAATCATACTTTTTATATTTTTATCGTTAATTTCACATTATTTTACATCTAAAACACGTCTTTACAATACATTTGGGTGAATATAAAAGGTCGTAAAAAAATTTTGAAATACAGGTGATGAATCCGCTAAATATCGTCTTAAGTCATTTCTATTAAACTAATCATACTTTTAATATTTTTAACGTTAAGTTCACATTATTTTACATCTAAAACACGTGTTTACAATACATTTGGGTGAATACAAAAAATAGAAAAAAAATTTGGTAAAAAATGGTGATAATTCCGCTAAATATCGTTTAAAGTCATTTGTATTGAACTAATCATACTTTTTATATTTTTATCGTTAAGTTCACATTATTTTACATCTAAAACACGTATTTACAATACATTTGGGTGAATACAAAAAATAGAAAAAAAATTTGGGAAAAAATTTGGTAAAAAATGGTGATAATTCCGCTAAATATCGTTTAAAGTCATTTGTATTGAACTAATCATACTTTTTATATTTTTATCGTTAAGTTCACATTATTTTACATCTAAAACACGTATTTACAATACATTTGGGTGAATACAAAAAATAGAAAAAAAATTTGGGAAAAAATTTGGTAAAAAATGGTGATAATTCCGCTAAATATCGTTTAAAGTCATTTGTATTGAACTAATCATACTTTTTATATTTTTATCGTTAAGTTCACATTATTTTACATCTAAAACACGTCTTTACAATACATTTGGGTGAATATAAAAGGTCGTAAAAAAATTTTGAAATACAGGTGATGAATCCGCTAAATATCGTCTTAAGTCATTTCTATTAAACTAATCATACTTTTTATATTTTTAACGTTAAGTTCACATTATTTTACATCTAAAACACGTCTTTACAATACATTTGGGTGAATATAAAAGGTCGTAAAAAATTTTTGAAATACAGGTGATGAATCCGCTAAATATCGTCTTAAGTCATTTCTATTAAACTAATCATACTTTTTATATTTTTAACGTTAAGTTCACATTATTTTACATCTAAAACACGTATTTACAATACATTTGGGTGAATACAAAAAATAGAAAAAAAATTTGGGAAAAAATTTGGTAAAAAATGGTGATAATTCCGCTAAATATCGTTTAAAGTCATTTGTATTGAACTAATCATACTTTTTATATTTTTATCGTTAAGTTCACATTATTTTACATCTAAAACACGTGTTTACAATACATTTGGGTGAATACAAAAAATAGAAAAAAAATTTGGGAAAAAATTGGGTAAAAAATGGTGATAATTCCGCTAAATATCGTTTAAAGTCATTTGTATTGAACTAATCATACTTTTTATATTTTTATCGTTAAGTTCACATTATTTTACATCTAAAACACGTATTTACAATACATTTGGGTGAATACAAAAAATAGAAAAAAAATTTGGGAAAAAATTGGGTAAAAAATGGTGATAATTCCGCTAAATATCGTTTGAAGTCATTTGTATTGAACTAATCATACTTTTTATATTTTTATCGTTAAGTTCACATAATTTTACATCTAAAACACGTCTTTACAATACATTTGGGTGAATATAAAAGGTCGTAAAAAAATTTTGAAATACAGGTGATGAATCCGCTAAATATCGTCTTAAGTCATTTCTATTAAACTAATCATACTTTTTATATTTTTAACGTTAAGTTCACATTATTTTACATCTAAAACACGTGTTTACAATACATTTGGGTGAATACAAAAAATAGAAAAAAAATTTGGGAAAAAATTGGGTAAAAAATGGTGATAATTCCGCTAAATATCGTTTAAAGTCATTTGTATTGAACTAATCATACTTTTTATATTTTTATCGTTAAGTTCACATTATTTTACATCTAAAACACGTCTTTATAATACATTTGGGTGAATATAAAAGGTCGTAAAAAAACTTTGAAATACAGGTGATGAATCCGCTAAATATCGTCTTAAGTCATTTCTATTAAACTAATCATACTTTTAATATTTTTAACGTTAAGTTCACATTATTTTACATCTAAAACACGTGTTTACAATACATTTGGGTGAATACAAAAAATAGAAAAAAAATTTGGTAAAAAATGGTGATAATTCCGCTAAATATCGTTTAAAGTCATTTGTATTGAACTAATCATACTTTTTATATTTTTATCGTTAAGTTCACATTATTTTACATCTAAAACACGTATTTACAATACATTTGGGTGAATACAAAAAATAGAAAAAAAATTTGGGAAAAAATTTGGTAAAAAATGGAGATAATTCCGCTAAATATCGTTTAAAGTCATTTGTATTGAACTAATCATACTTTTTATATTTTTATCGTTAATTTCACATTATTTTACATCTAAAACACGTCTTTACAATACATTTGGGTGAATATAAAAGGTCGTAAAAAAATTTTGAAATACAGGTGATGAATCCGCTAAATATCGTCTTAAGTCATTTCTATTAAACTAATCATACTTTTTATATTTTTAACGTTAAGTTCACATTATTTTACATCTAAAACACGTCTTTACAATACATTTGGGTGAATATAAAAGGTCGTAAAAAAATTTTGAAATACAGGTGATGAATCCGCTAAATATCGTCTTAAGTCATTTCTATTAAACTAATCATACTTTTTATATTTTTAACGTTAAGTTCACATTATTTTACATCTAAAACACGTCTTTACAATACATTTGGGTGAATATAAAAGGTCGTAAAAAATTTTTGAAATACAGGTGATGAATCCGCTAAATATCGTCTTAAGTCATTTCTATTAAACTAATCATACTTTTTATATTTTTAACGTTAAGTTCACATTATTTTACATCTAAAACACGTATTTACAATACATTTGGGTGAATACAAAAAATAGAAAAAAAATTTGGGAAAAAATTGGGTAAAAAATGGTGATAATTCCGCTAAATATCGTTTGAAGTCATTTGTATTGAACTAATCATACTTTTTATATTTTTATCGTTAAGTTCACATAATTTTACATCTAAAACACGTCTTTACAATACATTTGGGTGAATATAAAAGGTCGTAAAAAAATTTTGAAATACAGGTGATGAATCCGCTAAATATCGTCTTAAGTCATTTCTATTAAACTAATCATACTTTTTATATTTTTAACGTTAAGTTCACATTATTTTACATCTAAAACACGTGTTTACAATACATTTGGGTGAATACAAAAAATAGAAAAAAAATTTGGGAAAAAATTGGGTAAAAAATGGTGATAATTCCGCTAAATATCGTTTAAAGTCATTTGTATTGAACTAATCATACTTTTTATATTTTTATCGTTAAGTTCACATTATTTTACATCTAAAACACGTCTTTATAATACATTTGGGTGAATATAAAAGGTCGTAAAAAAACTTTGAAATACAGGTGATGAATCCGCTAAATATCGTCTTAAGTCATTTCTATTAAACTAATCATACTTTTAATATTTTTAACGTTAAGTTCACATTATTTTACATCTAAAACACGTGTTTACAATACATTTGGGTGAATACAAAAAATAGAAAAAAAATTTGGTAAAAAATGGTGATAATTCCGCTAAATATCGTTTAAAGTCATTTGTATTGAACTAATCATACTTTTTATATTTTTATCGTTAAGTTCACATTATTTTACATCTAAAACACGTATTTACAATACATTTGGGTGAATACAAAAAATAGAAAAAAAATTTGGGAAAAAATTTGGTAAAAAATGGAGATAATTCCGCTAAATATCGTTTAAAGTCATTTGTATTGAACTAATCATACTTTTTATATTTTTATCGTTAATTTCACATTATTTTACATCTAAAACACGTCTTTACAATACATTTGGGTGAATATAAAAGGTCGTAAAAAAATTTTGAAATACAGGTGATGAATCCGCTAAATATCGTCTTAAGTCATTTCTATTAAACTAATCATACTTTTTATATTTTTAACGTTAAGTTCACATTATTTTACATCTAAAACACGTCTTTACAATACATTTGGGTGAATATAAAAGGTCGTAAAAAATTTTTGAAATACAGGTGATGAATCCGCTAAATATCGTCTTAAGTCATTTCTATTAAACTAATCATACTTTTTATATTTTTAACGTTAAGTTCACATTATTTTACATCTAAAACACGTATTTACAATACATTTGGGTGAATACAAAAAATAGAAAAAAAATTTGGGAAAAAATTGGGTAAAAAATGGTGATAATTCCGCTAAATATCGTTTGAAGTCATTTGTATTGAACTAATTATACTTTTTATATTTTTATCGTTAAGTTCACATAATTTTACATCTAAAACACGTCTTTACAATACATTTGGGTGAATACAAAAAATAGAAAAAAAATTTGGGAAAAAATTGGGTAAAAAATGTTGATAATTCCGCTAAATATCGTTTAAAGTCATTTGTATTGAACTAATCATACTTTTTATATTTTTATCGTTAAGTTCACATTATTTTACATCTAAAACACGTCTTTACAATACATTTGGGTGAATATAAAAGGTCGTAAAAAAACTTTGAAATACAGGTGATGAATCCGCTAAATATCGTCTTAAGTCATTTCTATTAAACTAATCATACTTTTAATATTTTTAACGTTAAGTTCACATTATTTTACATCTAAAACACGTGTTTACAATACATTTGGGTGAATACAAAAAATAGAAAAAAAATTTGGTAAAAAATGGTGATAATTCCGCTAAATATCGTTTAAAGTCATTTGTATTGAACTAATCATACTTTTTATATTTTTATCGTTAAGTTCACATTATTTTACATCTAAAACACGTATTTACAATACATTTGGGTGAATACAAAAAATAGAAAAAAAATTTGGGAAAAAATTTGGTAAAAAATGGTGATAATTCCGCTAAATATCGTTTAAAGTCATTTGTATTGAACTAATCATACTTTTTATATTTTTATCGTTAAGTTCACATTATTTTACATCTAAAACACGTCTTTACAATACATTTGGGTGAATATAAAAGGTCGTAAAAAAATTTTGAAATACAGGTGATGAATCCGCTAAATATCGTCTTAAGTCATTTCTATTAAACTAATCATACTTTTTATATTTTTAACGTTAAGTTCACATTATTTTACATCTAAAACACGTCTTTACAATACATTTGGGTGAATATAAAAGGTCGTAAAAAATTTTTGAAATACAGGTGATGAATCCGCTAAATATCGTCTTAAGTCATTTCTATTAAACTAATCATACTTTTTATATTTTTAACGTTAAGTTCACATTATTTTACATCTAAAACACGTATTTACAATACATTTGGGTGAATACAAAAAATAGAAAAAAAATTTGGGAAAAAATTTGGTAAAAAATGGTGATAATTCCGCTAAATATCGTTTAAAGTCATTTGTATTGAACTAATCATACTTTTTATATTTTTATCGTTAAGTTCACATTATTTTACATCTAAAACACGTCTTTACAATACATTTGGGTGAATATAAAAGGTCGTAAAAAAATTTTGAAATACAGGTGATGAATCCGCTAAATATCGTCTTAAGTCATTTCTATTAAACTAATCATACTTTTTATATTTTTAACGTTAAGTTCACATTATTTTACATCTAAAACACGTCTTTACAATACATTTGGGTGAATATAAAAGGTCGTAAAAAATTTTTGAAATACAGGTGATGAATCCGCTAAATATCGTCTTAAGTCATTTCTATTAAACTAATCATACTTTTTATATTTTTAACGTTAAGTTCACATTATTTTACATCTAAAACACGTATTTACAATACATTTGGGTGAATACAAAAAATAGAAAAAAAATTTGGGAAAAAATTGGGTAAAAAATGGTGATAATTCCGCTAAATATCGTTTGAAGTCATTTGTATTGAACTAATCATACTTTTTATATTTTTATCGTTAAGTTCACATAATTTTACATCTAAAACACGTCTTTACAATACATTTGGGTGAATATAAAAGGTCGTAAAAAAATTTTGAAATACAGGTGATGAATCCGCTAAATATCGTCTTAAGTCATTTCTATTAAACTAATCATACTTTTTATATTTTTAACGTTAAGTTCACATTATTTTACATCTAAAACACGTGTTTACAATACATTTGGGTGAATACAAAAAATAGAAAAAAAATTTGGGAAAAAATTGGGTAAAAAATGGTGATAATTCCGCTAAATATCGTTTAAAGTCATTTGTATTGAACTAATCATACTTTTTATATTTTTATCGTTAAGTTCACATTATTTTACATCTAAAACACGTCTTTATAATACATTTGGGTGAATATAAAAGGTCGTAAAAAAACTTTGAAATACAGGTGATGAATCCGCTAAATATCGTCTTAAGTCATTTCTATTAAACTAATCATACTTTTAATATTTTTAACGTTAAGTTCACATTATTTTACATCTAAAACACGTGTTTACAATACATTTGGGTGAATACAAAAAATAGAAAAAAAATTTGGTAAAAAATGGTGATAATTCCGCTAAATATCGTTTAAAGTCATTTGTATTGAACTAATCATACTTTTTATATTTTTATCGTTAAGTTCACATTATTTTACATCTAAAACACGTATTTACAATACATTTGGGTGAATACAAAAAATAGAAAAAAAATTTGGGAAAAAATTTGGTAAAAAATGGAGATAATTCCGCTAAATATCGTTTAAAGTCATTTGTATTGAACTAATCATACTTTTTATATTTTTATCGTTAATTTCACATTATTTTACATCTAAAACACGTCTTTACAATACATTTGGGTGAATATAAAAGGTCGTAAAAAAATTTTGAAATACAGGTGATGAATCCGCTAAATATCGTCTTAAGTCATTTCTATTAAACTAATCATACTTTTTATATTTTTAACGTTAAGTTCACATTATTTTACATCTAAAACACGTCTTTACAATACATTTGGGTGAATATAAAAGGTCGTAAAAAATTTTTGAAATACAGGTGATGAATCCGCTAAATATCGTCTTAAGTCATTTCTATTAAACTAATCATACTTTTTATATTTTTAACGTTAAGTTCACATTATTTTACATCTAAAACACGTATTTACAATACATTTGGGTGAATACAAAAAATAGAAAAAAAATTTGGGAAAAAATTGGGTAAAAAATGGTGATAATTCCGCTAAATATCGTTTGAAGTCATTTGTATTGAACTAATTATACTTTTTATATTTTTATCGTTAAGTTCACATAATTTTACATCTAAAACACGTCTTTACAATACATTTGGGTGAATACAAAAAATAGAAAAAAAATTTGGGAAAAAATTGGGTAAAAAATGTTGATAATTCCGCTAAATATCGTTTAAAGTCATTTGTATTGAACTAATCATACTTTTTATATTTTTATCGTTAAGTTCACATTATTTTACATCTAAAACACGTCTTTACAATACATTTGGGTGAATATAAAAGGTCGTAAAAAAACTTTGAAATACAGGTGATGAATCCGCAAAATATCGTCTTAAGTCATTTCTATTAAACTAATCATACTTTTAATATTTTTAACGTTAAGTTCACATTATTTTACATCTAAAACACGTGTTTACAATACATTTGGGTGAATACAAAAAATAGAAAAAAAATTTGGTAAAAAATGGTGATAATTCCGCTAAATATCGTTTAAAGTCATTTGTATTGAACTAATCATACTTTTTATATTTTTATCGTTAAGTTCACATTATTTTACATCTAAAACACGTATTTACAATACATTTGGGTGAATACAAAAAATAGAAAAAAAATTTGGGAAAAAATTTGGTAAAAAATGGTGATAATTCCGCTAAATATCGTTTAAAGTCATTTGTATTGAACTAATCATACTTTTTATATTTTTATCGTTAAGTTCACATTATTTTACATCTAAAACACGTCTTTACAATACATTTGGGTGAATATAAAAGGTCGTAAAAAAATTTTGAAATACAGGTGATGAATCCGCTAAATATCGTCTTAAGTCATTTCTATTAAACTAATCATACTTTTTATATTTTTAACGTTAAGTTCACATTATTTTACATCTAAAACACGTCTTTACAATACATTTGGGTGAATATAAAAGGTCGTAAAAAATTTTTGAAATACAGGTGATGAATCCGCTAAATATCGTCTTAAGTCATTTCTATTAAACTAATCATACTTTTTATATTTTTAACGTTAAGTTCACATTATTTTACATCTAAAACACGTATTTACAATACATTTGGGTGAATACAAAAAATAGAAAAAAAATTTGGGAAAAAATTGGGTAAAAAATGGTGATAATTCCACTAAATATCGTTTGAAGTCATTTGTATTGAACTAAACATACTTTTTATATTTTTATCGTTAAGTTCACATAATTTTACATCTAAAACACGTCTTTACAATACATTTGGGTGAATATAAAAGGTCGTAAAAAAATTTTGAAATACAGGTGATGAATCCGCTAAATATCGTCTTAAGTCATTTCTATTAAACTAATCATACTTTTTATATTTTTAACGTTAAGTTCACATTATTTTACATCTAAAACACGTGTTTACAATACATTTGGGTGAATACAAAAAATAGAAAAAAAATTTGGGAAAAAATTGGGTAAAAAATGGTGATAATTCCGCTAAATATCGTTTAAAGTCATTTGTATTGAACTAATCATACTTTTTATATTTTTATCGTTAAGTTCACATTATTTTACATCTAAAACACGTATTTACAATACATTTGGGTGAATACAAAAAATAGAAAAAAAATTTGGGAAAAAATTTGGTAAAAAATGGTGATAATTCCGCTAAATATCGTTTAAAGTCATTTGTATTGAACTAATCATACTTTTTATATTTTTATCGTTAAGTTCACATTATTTTACATCTAAAACACGTCTTTACAATACATTTGGGTGAATATAAAAGGTCGTAAAAAAACTTTGAAATACAGGTGATGAATCCGCTAAATATCGTCTTAAGTCATTTCTATTAAACTAATCATACTTTTAATATTTTTAACGTTAAGTTCACATTATTTTACATCTAAAACACGTGTATACAATACATTTGGGTGAATACAAAAAATAGAAAAAAAATTTGGTAAGAAATGGTGATAATTCCGCTAAATATCGTTTAAAGTCATTTGTATTGAACTAATCATACTTTTTATATTTTTATCGTTAAGTTCACATTATTTTACATCTAAAACACGTGTTTACAATACATTTGGGTGAATACAAAAAATAGAAAAAAAATTTGGTAAAAAATGGTGATAATTCCGCTAAATATCGTTTAAAGTCATTTGTATTGAACTAATCATACTTTTTATATTTTTATCGTTAAGTTCACATTATTTTACATCTAAAACACGTCTTTACAATACATTTGGGTGAATATAAAAGGTCGTAAAAAAATTTTGAAATACAGGTGATGAATCCGCTAAATATCGTCTTAAGTCATTTCTATTAAACTAATCATACTTTTTATATTTTTAACGTTAAGTTCACATTATTTTAAATCTAAAACACGTGTTTACAATACATTTGGGTGAATACAAAAAATAGAAAAAAAATTTGGTAAGAAATGGTGATAATTCCGCTAAATATCGTTTAAAGTCATTTGTATTGAACTAATCATACTTTTTATATTTTTATCGTTAAGTTCACATTATTTTACATCTAAAACACGTGTTTACAATACATTTGGGTGAATACAAAAAATAGAAAAAAAATTTGGTAAAAAATGGTGATAATTCCGCTAAATATCGTTTAAAGTCATTTGTATTGAACTAATCATACTTTTTATATTTTTATCGTTAAGTTCACATTATTTTACATCTAAAACACGTATTTACCATACATTTAGGTGAATACAAAAAATAGAAAAAAAATTTGGGATAAAATTTGGTAAAAAATGGTGATAATTCCGCTAAATATCGTTTAAAGTCATTTGTATTGAACTAATCATACTTTTTATATTTTTATCGTTAAGTTCACATTATTTTACATCTAAAACACGTCTTTACAATACATTTGGGTGAATATAAAAGGTCGTAAAAAATTTTTGAAATACAGGTGATGAATCCGCTAAATATCGTCTTAAGTCATTTCTATTAAACTAATCATACTTTTTATATTTTTAACGTTAAGTTCACATTATTTTACATCTAAAACACGTGTTTACAATACATTTGGGTGAATACAAAAAATAGAAAAAAAATTTGGTAAAAAATGGTGATAATTCCGCTAAATATCGTTTAAAGTCATTTGTATTGAACTAATCATACTTTTTATATTTTTAACGTTAAGTTCACATTATTTTACATCTAAAACACGTGTTTACAATACATTTGGGTGAATACAAAAAATAGAAAAAAAATTTGGTAAAAAATGGTGATAATTCCGCTAAATATCGTTTAAAGTCATTTGTATTGAACTAATCATACTTTTTATATTTTTATCGTTAAGTTCACATTATTTTACATCTAAAACACGTATTTACAATACATTTGGGTGAATACAAAAAATAGAAAAAAAATTTGGGAAAAAATTTGGTAAAAAATGGTGATAATTCCGCTAAATATCGTTTAAAGTCATTTGTATTGAACTAATCATACTTTTTATATTTTTATCGTTAAGTTCACATTATTTTACATCTAAAACACGTCTTTACAATACATTTGGGTGAATATAAAAGGTCGTAAAAAAATTTTGAAATACAGGTGATGAATCCGCTAAATATCGTCTTAAGTCATTTCTATTAAACTAATCATACTTTTTATATTTTTAACGTTAAGTTCACATTATTTTACATCTAAAACACGTCTTTACAATACATTTGGGTGAATATAAAAGGTCGTAAAAAATTTTTGAAATACAGGTGATGAATCCGCTAAATATCGTCTTAAGTCATTTCTATTAAACTAATCATACTTTTTATATTTTTAACGTTAAGTTCACATTATTTTACATCTAAAACACGTATTTACAATACATTTGGGTGAATACAAAAAATAGAAAAAAAATTTGGGAAAAAATTGGGTAAAAAATGGTGATAATTCCGCTAAATATCGTTTGAAGTCATTTGTATTGAACTAATCATACTTTTTATATTTTTATCGTTAAGTTCACATAATTTTACATCTAAAACACGTCTTTACAATACATTTGGGTGAATATAAAAGGTCGTAAAAAAATTTTGAAATACAGGTGATGAATCCGCTAAATATCGTCTTAAGTCATTTCTATTAAACTAATCATACTTTTTATATTTTTAACGTTAAGTTCACATTATTTTACATCTAAAACACGTGTTTACAATACATTTGGGTGAATACAAAAAATAGAAAAAAAATTTGGGAAAAAATTGGGTAAAAAATGGTGATAATTCCGCTAAATATCGTTTAAAGTCATTTGTATTGAACTAATCATACTTTTTATATTTTTATCGTTAAGTTCACATTATTTTACATCTAAAACACGTCTTTACAATACATTTGGGTGAATATAAAAGGTCGTAAAAAAACTTTGAAATACAGGTGATGAATCCGCTAAATATCGTCTTAAGTCATTTCTATTAAACTAATCATACTTTTAATATTTTTAACGTTAAGTTCACATTATTTTACATCTAAAACACGTATTTACAATACATTTGGGTGAATACAAAAAATAGAAAAAAAATTTGGTAAAAAATGGTGATAATTCCGCTAAATATCGTTTAAAGTCATTTGTATTGAACTAATCATACTTTTTATATTTTTATCGTTAAGTTCACATTATTTTACATCTAAAACACGTATTTACAATACATTTGGGTGAATACAAAAAATAGAAAAAAAATTTGGGAAAAAATTTGGTAAAAAATGGTGATAATTCCGCTAAATATCGTTTAAAGTCATTTGTATTGAACTAATCATACTTTTTATATTTTTATCGTTAATTTCACATTATTTTACATCTAAAACACGTCTTTCCAATACATTTGGGTGAATATAAAAGGTCGTAAAAAAATTTTGAAATACAGGTGATGAATCCGCTAAATATCGTCTTAAGTCATTTCTATTAAACTAATCATACTTTTTATATTTTTAACGTTAAGTTCACATTATTTTACATCTAAAACACGTCTTTACAATACATTTGGGTGAATATAAAAGGTCGTAAAAAATTTTTGAAATACAGGTGATGAATCCGCTAAATATCGTCTTAAGTCATTTCTATTAAACTAATCATACTTTTTATATTTTTAACGTTAAGTTCACATTATTTTACATCTAAAACACGTATTTACAATACATTTGGGTGAATACAAAAAATAGAAAAAAAATTTGGGAAAAAATTGGGTAAAAAATGGTGATAATTCCGCTAAATATCGTTTGAAGTCATTTGTATTGAACTAATTATACTTTTTATATTTTTATCGTTAAGTTCACATAATTTTACATCTAAAACACGTCTTTACAATACATTTGGGTGAATACAAAAAATAGAAAAAAAATTTGGGAAAAAATTGGGTAAAAAATGTTGATAATTCCGCTAAATATCGTTTAAAGTCATTTGTATTGAACTAATCATACTTTTTATATTTTTATCGTTAAGTTCACATTATTTTACATCTAAAACACGTCTTTACAATACATTTGGGTGAATATAAAAGGTCGTAAAAAAACTTTGAAATACAGGTGATGAATCCGCTAAATATCGTCTTAAGTCATTTCTATTAAACTAATCATACATTTAATATTTTTAACGTTAAGTTCACATTATTTTACATCTAAAACACGTGTTTACAATACATTTGGGTGAATACAAAAAATAGAAAAAAAATTTGGTAAAAAATGGTGATAATTCCGCTAAATATCGTTTAAAGTCATTTGTATTGAACTAATCATACTTTTTATATTTTTATCGTTAAGTTCACATTATTTTACATCTAAAACACGTATTTACAATACATTTGGGTGAATACAAAAAATAGAAAAAAAATTTGGGAAAAAATTTGGTAAAAAATGGTGATAATTCCGCTAAATATCGTTTAAAGTCATTTGTATTGAACTAATCATACTTTTTATATTTTTATCGTTAAGTTCACATTATTTTACATCTAAAACACGTCTTTACAATACATTTGGGTGAATATAAAAGGTCGTAAAAAAATTTTGAAATACAGGTGATGAATCCGCTAAATATCGTCTTAAGTCATTTCTATTAAACTAATCATACTTTTTATATTTTTAACGTTAAGTTCACATTATTTTACATCTAAAACACGTCTTTACAATACATTTGGGTGAATATAAAAGGTCGTAAAAAATTTTTGAAATACAGGTGATGAATCCGCTAAATATCGTCTTAAGTCATTTCTATTAAACTAATCATACTTTTTATATTTTTAACGTTAAGTTCACATTATTTTACATCTAAAACACGTATTTACAATACATTTGGGTGAATACAAAAAATAGAAAAAAAATTTGGGAAAAAATTGGGTAAAAAATGGTGATAATTCCACTAAATATCGTTTGAAGTCATTTGTATTGAACTAAACATACTTTTTATATTTTTATCGTTAAGTTCACATAATTTTACATCTAAAACACGTCTTTACAATACATTTGGGTGAATATAAAAGGTCGTAAAAAAATTTTGAAATACAGGTGATGAATCCGCTAAATATCGTCTTAAGTCATTTCTATTACACTAATCATACTTTTTATATTTTTAACGTTAAGTTCACATTATTTTACATCTAAAACACGTGTTTACAATACATTTGGGTGAATACAAAAAATAGAAAAAAAATTTGGGAAAAAATTGGGTAAAAAATGGTGATAATTCCGCTAAATATCGTTTAAAGTCATTTGTATTGAACTAATCATACTTTTTATATTTTTATCGTTAAGTTCACATTATTTTACATCTAAAACACGTATTTACAATACATTTGGGTGAATACAAAAAATAGAAAAAAAATTTGGTAAAAAATGGTGATAATTCCGCTAAATATCGTTTAAAGTCATTTGTATTGAACTAATCATACTTTTTATATTTTTATCGTTAAGTTCACATTATTTTACATCTAAAACACGTCTTTACAATACATTTGGGTGAACATAAAAGGTCGTAAAAAAACTTTGAAATACAGGTGATGAATCCGCTAAATATCGTCTTAAGTCATTTCTATTAAACTAATCATACTTTTAATATTTTTAACGTTAAGTTCACATTATTTTACATCTAAAACACGTGTTTACAATACATTTGGGTGAATACAAAAAATAGAAAAAAAATTTGGTAAGAAATGGTGATAATTCCGCTAAATATCGTTTAAAGTCATTTGTATTGAACTAATCATACTTTTTATATTTTTATCGTTATGTTCACATTATTTTACATCTAAAACACGTGTTTACAATACATTTGGGTGAATACAAAAAATAGAAAAAAAATTTGGTAAAAAATGGTGATAATTCCGCTAAATATCGTTTAAAGTCATTTGTATTGAACTAATCATACTTTTTATATTTTTATCGTTAAGTTCACATTATTTTACATCTAAAACACGTCTTTACAATACATTTGGGTGAATATAAAAGGTCGTAAAAAAATTTTGAAATACAGGTGATGAATCCGCTAAATATCGTCTTAAGTCATTTCTATTAAACTAATCATACTTTTTATATTTTTAACGTTAAGTTCACATTATTTTACATCTAAAACACGTGTTTACAATACATTTGGGTGAATACAAAAAATAGAAAAAAAATTTGGGAAAAAATTGGGTAAAAAATGGTGATAATTCCGCTAAATATCGTTTAAAGTCATTTGTATTGAACTAATCATACTTTTTATATTTTTATCGTTAAGTTCACATTATTTTACATCTAAAACACGTCTTTACAATACATTTGGGTGAATATAAAAGGTCGTAAAAAAACTTTGAAATACAGGTGATGAATCCGCTAAATATCGTCTTAAGTCATTTCTATTAAACTAATCATACTTTTAATATTTTTAACGTTAAGTTCACATTATTTTACATCTAAAACACGTGTTTACAATACATTTGGGTGAATACAAAAAATAGAAAAAAAATTTGGTAAAAAATGGTGATAATTCCGCTAAATATCGTTTAAAGTCATTTCTATTAAACTAATCATACTTTTTATATTTTTAACGTTAAGTTCACATTATTTTACATCTAAAACACGTATTTACAATACATTTGGGTGAATACAAAAAATAGAAAAAAAATTTGGGAAAAAATTGGGTAAAAAATGGTGATAATTCCGCTAAATATCGTTTGAAGTCATTTGTATTGAACTAATCATACTTTTTATATTTTTATCGTTAAGTTCACATAATTTTACATCTAAAACACGTCTTTACAATACATTTGGGTGAATATAAAAGGTCGTAAAAAAATTTTGAAATACAGGTGATGAATCCGCTAAATATCGTCTTAAGTCATTTCTATTAAACTAATCATACTTTTTATATTTTTAACGTTAAGTTCACATTATTTTACATCTAAAACACGTGTTTACAATACATTTGGGTGAATACAAAAAATAGAAAAAAAATTTGGGAAAAAATTGGGTAAAAAATGGTGATAATTCCGCTAAATATCGTTTAAAGTCATTTGTATTGAACTAATCATACTTTTTATATTTTTATCGTTAAGTTCACATTATTTTACATCTAAAACACGTCTTTACAATACATTTGGGTGAATATAAAAGGTCGTAAAAAAACTTTGAAATACAGGTGATGAATCCGCTAAATATCGTCTTAAGTCATTTCTATTAAACTAATCATACTTTTAATATTTTTAACGTTAAGTTCACATTATTTTACATCTAAAACACGTATTTACAATACATTTGGGTGAATACAAAAAATAGAAAAAAAATTTGGTAAAAAATGGTGATAATTCCGCTAAATATCGTTTAAAGTCATTTGTATTGAACTAATCATACTTTTTATATTTTTATCGTTAAGTTCACATTATTTTACATCTAAAACACGTATTTACAATACATTTGGGTGAATACAAAAAATAGAAAAAAAATTTGGGAAAAAATTTGGTAAAAAATGGTGATAATTCCGCTAAATATCGTTTAAAGTCATTTGTATTGAACTAATCATACTTTTTATATTTTTATCGTTAATTTCACATTATTTTACATCTAAAACACGTCTTTCCAATACATTTGGGTGAATATAAAAGGTCGTAAAAAAATTTTGAAATACAGGTGATGAATCCGCTAAATATCGTCTTAAGTCATTTCTATTAAACTAATCATACTTTTTATATTTTTAACGTTAAGTTCACATTATTTTACATCTAAAACACGTCTTTACAATACATTTGGGTGAATATAAAAGGTCGTAAAAAATTTTTGAAATACAGGTGATGAATCCGCTAAATATCGTCTTAAGTCATTTCTATTAAACTAATCATACTTTTTATATTTTTAACGTTAAGTTCACATTATTTTACATCTAAAACACGTATTTACAATACATTTGGGTGAATACAAAAAATAGAAAAAAAATTTGGGAAAAAATTGGGTAAAAAATGGTGATAATTCCGCTAAATATCGTTTGAAGTCATTTGTATTGAACTAATTATACTTTTTATATTTTTATCGTTAAGTTCACATAATTTTACATCTAAAACACGTCTTTACAATACATTTGGGTGAATACAAAAAATAGAAAAAAAATTTGGGAAAAAATTGGGTAAAAAATGTTGATAATTCCGCTAAATATCGTTTAAAGTCATTTGTATTGAACTAATCATACTTTTTATATTTTTATCGTTAAGTTCACATTATTTTACATCTAAAACACGTCTTTACAATACATTTGGGTGAATATAAAAGGTCGTAAAAAAACTTTGAAATACAGGTGATGAATCCGCTAAATATCGTCTTAAGTCATTTCTATTAAACTAATCATACTTTTAATATTTTTAACGTTAAGTTCACATTATTTTACATCTAAAACACGTGTTTACAATACATTTGGGTGAATACAAAAAATAGAAAAAAAATTTGGTAAAAAATGGTGATAATTCCGCTAAATATCGTTTAAAGTCATTTGTATTGAACTAATCATACTTTTTATATTTTTATCGTTAAGTTCACATTATTTTACATCTAAAACACGTATTTACAATACATTTGGGTGAATACAAAAAATAGAAAAAAAATTTGGGAAAAAATTTGGTAAAAAATGGTGATAATTCCGCTAAATATCGTTTAAAGTCATTTGTATTGAACTAATCATACTTTTTATATTTTTATCGTTAAGTTCACATTATTTTACATCTAAAACACGTCTTTACAATACATTTGGGTGAATATAAAAGGTCGTAAAAAAATTTTGAAATACAGGTGATGAATCCGCTAAATATCGTCTTAAGTCATTTCTATTAAACTAATCATACTTTTTATATTTTTAACGTTAAGTTCACATTATTTTACATCTAAAACACGTCTTTACAATACATTTGGGTGAATATAAAAGGTCGTAAAAAATTTTTGAAATACAGGTGATGAATCCGCTAAATATCGTCTTAAGTCATTTCTATTAAACTAATCATACTTTTTATATTTTTAACGTTAAGTTCACATTATTTTACATCTAAAACACGTATTTACAATACATTTGGGTGAATACAAAAAATAGAAAAAAAATTTGGGAAAAAATTGGGTAAAAAATGGTGATAATTCCACTAAATATCGTTTGAAGTCATTTGTATTGAACTAAACATACTTTTTATATTTTTATCGTTAAGTTCACATAATTTTACATCTAAAACACGTCTTTACAATACATTTGGGTGAATATAAAAGGTCGTAAAAAAATTTTGAAATACAGGTGATGAATCCGCTAAATATCGTCTTAAGTCATTTCTATTACACTAATCATACTTTTTATATTTTTAACGTTAAGTTCACATTATTTTACATCTAAAACACGTGTTTACAATACATTTGGGTGAATACAAAAAATAGAAAAAAAATTTGGGAAAAAATTGGGTAAAAAATGGTGATAATTCCGCTAAATATCGTTTAAAGTCATTTGTATTGAACTAATCATACTTTTTATATTTTTATCGTTAAGTTCACATTATTTTACATCTAAAACACGTATTTACAATACATTTGGGTGAATACAAAAAATAGAAAAAAAATTTGGTAAAAAATGGTGATAATTCCGCTAAATATCGTTTAAAGTCATTTGTATTGAACTAATCATACTTTTTATATTTTTATCGTTAAGTTCACATTATTTTACATCTAAAACACGTCTTTACAATACATTTGGGTGAACATAAAAGGTCGTAAAAAAACTTTGAAATACAGGTGATGAATCCGCTAAATATCGTCTTAAGTCATTTCTATTAAACTAATCATACTTTTAATATTTTTAACGTTAAGTTCACATTATTTTACATCTAAAACACGTGTTTACAATACATTTGGGTGAATACAAAAAATAGAAAAAAAATTTGGTAAGAAATGGTGATAATTCCGCTAAATATCGTTTAAAGTCATTTGTATTGAACTAATCATACTTTTTATATTTTTATCGTTATGTTCACATTATTTTACATCTAAAACACGTGTTTACAATACATTTGGGTGAATACAAAAAATAGAAAAAAAATTTGGTAAAAAATGGTGATAATTCCGCTAAATATCGTTTAAAGTCATTTGTATTGAACTAATCATACTTTTTATATTTTTATCGTTAAGTTCACATTATTTTACATCTAAAACACGTCTTTACAATACATTTGGGTGAATATAAAAGGTCGTAAAAAAATTTTGAAATACAGGTGATGAATCCGCTAAATATCGTCTTAAGTCATTTCTATTAAACTAATCATACTTTTTATATTTTTAACGTTAAGTTCACATTATTTTACATCTAAAACACGTGTTTACAATACATTTGGGTGAATACAAAAAATAGAAAAAAAATTTGGGAAAAAATTGGGTAAAAAATGGTGATAATTCCGCTAAATATCGTTTAAAGTCATTTGTATTGAACTAATCATACTTTTTATATTTTTATCGTTAAGTTCACATTATTTTACATCTAAAACACGTCTTTACAATACATTTGGGTGAATATAAAAGGTCGTAAAAAAACTTTGAAATACAGGTGATGAATCCGCTAAATATCGTCTTAAGTCATTTCTATTAAACTAATCATACTTTTAATATTTTTAACGTTAAGTTCACATTATTTTACATCTAAAACACGTGTTTACAATACATTTGGGTGAATACAAAAAATAGAAAAAAAATTTGGTAAAAAATGGTGATAATTCCGCTAAATATCGTTTAAAGTCATTTGTATTGAACTAATCATACTTTTTATATTTTTATCGTTAAGTTCACATTATTTTACATCTAAAACACGTATTTACAATACATTTGGGTGAATACAAAAAATAGAAAAAAAATTTGGGAAAAAATTTGGTAAAAAATGGTGATAATTCCGCTAAATATCGTTTAAAGTCATTTGTATTGAACTAATCATACTTTTTATATTTTTATCGTTAATTTCACATTATTTTACATCTAAAACACGTCTTTCCAATACATTTGGGTGAATATAAAAGGTCGTAAAAAAATTTTGAAATACAGGTGATGAATCCGCTAAATATCGTCTTAAGTCATTTCTATTAAACTAATCATACTTTTTATATTTTTAACGTTAAGTTCACATTATTTTACATCTAAAACACGTCTTTACAATACATTTGGGTGAATATAAAAGGTCGTAAAAAATTTTTGAAATACAGGTGATGAATCCGCTAAATATCGTCTTAAGTCATTTCTATTAAACTAATCATACTTTTTATATTTTTAACGTTAAGTTCACATTATTTTACATCTAAAACACGTATTTACAATACATTTGGGTGAATACAAAAAATAGAAAAAAAATTTGGGAAAAAATTGGGTAAAAAATGGTGATAATTCCGCTAAATATCGTTTGAAGTCATTTGTATTGAACTAATTATACTTTTTATATTTTTATCGTTAAGTTCACATAATTTTACATCTAAAACACGTCTTTACAATACATTTGGGTGAATACAAAAAATAGAAAAAAAATTTGGGAAAAAATTGGGTAAAAAATGTTGATAATTCCGCTAAATATCGTTTAAAGTCATTTGTATTGAACTAATCATACTTTTTATATTTTTATCGTTAAGTTCACATTATTTTACATCTAAAACACGTCTTTACAATACATTTGGGTGAATATAAAAGGTCGTAAAAAAACTTTGAAATACAGGTGATGAATCCGCTAAATATCGTCTTAAGTCATTTCTATTAAACTAATCATACTTTTAATATTTTTAACGTTAAGTTCACATTATTTTACATCTAAAACACGTGTTTACAATACATTTGGGTGAATACAAAAAATAGAAAAAAAATTTGGTAAAAAATGGTGATAATTCCGCTAAATATCGTTTAAAGTCATTTGTATTGAACTAATCATACTTTTTATATTTTTATCGTTAAGTTCACATTATTTTACATCTAAAACACGTATTTACAATACATTTGGGTGAATACAAAAAATAGAAAAAAAATTTGGGAAAAAATTTGGTAAAAAATGGTGATAATTCCGCTAAATATCGTTTAAAGTCATTTGTATTGAACTAATCATACTTTTTATATTTTTATCGTTAAGTTCACATTATTTTACATCTAAAACACGTCTTTACAATACATTTGGGTGAATATAAAAGGTCGTAAAAAAATTTTGAAATACAGGTGATGAATCCGCTAAATATCGTCTTAAGTCATTTCTATTAAACTAATCATACTTTTTATATTTTTAACGTTAAGTTCACATTATTTTACATCTAAAACACGTCTTTACAATACATTTGGGTGAATATAAAAGGTCGTAAAAAATTTTTGAAATACAGGTGATGAATCCGCTAAATATCGTCTTAAGTCATTTCTATTAAACTAATCATACTTTTTATATTTTTAACGTTAAGTTCACATTATTTTACATCTAAAACACGTATTTACAATACATTTGGGTGAATACAAAAAATAGAAAAAAAATTTGGGAAAAAATTGGGTAAAAAATGGTGATAATTCCACTAAATATCGTTTGAAGTCATTTGTATTGAACTAAACATACTTTTTATATTTTTATCGTTAAGTTCACATAATTTTACATCTAAAACACGTCTTTACAATACATTTGGGTGAATATAAAAGGTCGTAAAAAAATTTTGAAATACAGGTGATGAATCCGCTAAATATCGTCTTAAGTCATTTCTATTACACTAATCATACTTTTTATATTTTTAACGTTAAGTTCACATTATTTTACATCTAAAACACGTGTTTACAATACATTTGGGTGAATACAAAAAATAGAAAAAAAATTTGGGAAAAAATTGGGTAAAAAATGGTGATAATTCCGCTAAATATCGTTTAAAGTCATTTGTATTGAACTAATCATACTTTTTATATTTTTATCGTTAAGTTCACATTATTTTACATCTAAAACACGTATTTACAATACATTTGGGTGAATACAAAAAATAGAAAAAAAATTTGGGAAAAAATTTGGTAAAAAATGGTGATAATTCCGCTAAATATCGTTTAAAGTCATTTGTATTGAACTAATCATACTTTTTATATTTTTATCGTTAAGTTCACATTATTTTACATCTAAAACACGTCTTTACAATACATTTGGGTGAACATAAAAGGTCGTAAAAAAACTTTGAAATACAGGTGATGAATCCGCTAAATATCGTCTTAAGTCATTTCTATTAAACTAATCATACTTTTAATATTTTTAACGTTAAGTTCACATTATTTTACATCTAAAACACGTGTTTACAATACATTTGGGTGAATACAAAAAATAGAAAAAAAATTTGGTAAGAAATGGTGATAATTCCGCTAAATATCGTTTAAAGTCATTTGTATTGAACTAATCATACTTTTTATATTTTTATCGTTAAGTTCACATTATTTTACATCTAAAACACGTGTTTACAATACATTTGGGTGAATACAAAAAATAGAAAAAAAATTTGGTAAAAAATGGTGATAATTCCGCTAAATATCGTTTAAAGTCATTTGTATTGAACTAATCATACTTTTTATATTTTTATCGTTAAGTTCACATTATTTTACATCTAAAACACGTCTTTACAATACATTTGGGTGAATATAAAAGGTCGTAAAAAAATTTTGAAATACAGGTGATGAATCCGCTAAATATCGTCTTAAGTCATTTCTATTAAACTAATCATACTTTTTATATTTTTAACGTTAAGTTCACATTATTTTACATCTAAAACACGTGTTTACAATACATTTGGGTGAATACAAAAAATAGAAAAAAAATTTGGTAAAAAATGGTGATAATTCCGCTAAATATCGTCTTAAGTCATTTCTATTAAACTAATCATACTTTTTATATTTTTAACGTTAAGTTCACATTATTTTACATCTAAAACACGTCTTTACAATACATTTGGGTGAATATAAAAGGTCGTAAAAAATTTTTGAAATACAGGTGATGAATCCGCTTAATATCGTCATAAGTCATTTCTATTAAACTAATCATACTTTTTATATTTTTAACGTTAAGTTCACATTATTTTACATCTAAAACACGTATTTACAATACATTTGGGTGAATACAAAAAATAGAAAAAAAATTTGGGTAAAAATTGGGTAAAAAATGGTGATAATTCCGCTAAATATCGTTTAAAGTCATTTGTATTGAACTAATCATACTTTTTATATTTTTATCGTTAAGTTCACATAATTTTACATCTAAAACACGTCTTTACAATACATTTGGGTAAATATAAAAGGTCGTAAAAAAATTTTGAAATACAGGTGATGAATCCGCTAAATATCGTCTTAAGTCATTTCTATTAAACTAATCATACTTTTTATATTTTTAAAGTTAAGTTCACATTATTCTACATCTAAAACACGTGTTTACAATACATTTGGGTGAATACAAAAAATAGAAAAAAAATTTGGGAAAAAATTTGGTAAAAAATGGTGATAATTCCGCTAAATATCGTTTAAAGTCATTTGTATTGAACTAATCATACTTTTTATATTTTTATCATTAAGTTCACATAATTTTACATCTAAAACACGTCTTTACAATACATTTGGGTGAATATAAAAGGTCGTAAAAAAATTTTGAAATACAGGTGATGAATCCGCTAAATATCGTCTTAAGTCATTTCTATTAAACTAATCATACTTTTTATATTTTTAACGTTAAGTTCACATTATTTTACATCTAAAACACGTGTTTACTATACATTTGGGTGAATACAAAAAATAGAAAAAAAATTTGGTAAAAAATGGTGATAATTCCGCTAAATATCGTTTAAAGTCATTTGTATTGAACTAATCATACTTTTTATATTTTTATCGTTAAGTTCACATTATTTTACATCTAAAACACGTATTTACCATACATTTAGGTGAATACAAAAAATAGAAAAAAAATTTGGGATAAAATTTGGTAAAAAATGGTGATAATTCCGCTAAATATCGTTTAAAGTCATTTGTATTGAACTAATCATACTTTTTATATTTTTATCGTTAAGTTCACATTATTTTACATCTAAAACACGTCTTTACAATACATTTGGGTGAATATAAAAGGTCGTAAAAAATTTTTGAAATACAGGTGATGAATCCGCTAAATATCGTCTTAAGTCATTTCTATTAAACTAATCATACTTTTTATATTTTTAACGTTAAGTTCACATTATTTTACATCTAAAACACGTGTTTACAATACATTTGGGTGAATACAAAAAATAGAAAAAAAATTTGGTAAAAAATGGTGATAATTCCGCTAAATATCGTTTAAAGTCATTTGTATTGAACTAATCATACTTTTTATATTTTTAACGTTAAGTTCACATTATTTTACATCTAAAACACGTGTTTACAATACATTTGGGTGAATACAAAAAATAGAAAAAAAATTTGGTAAAAAATGGTGATAATTCCGCTAAATATCGTTTAAAGTCATTTGTATTGAACTAATCATACTTTTTATATTTTTATCGTTAAGTTCACATTATTTTACATCTAAAACACGTATTTACAATACATTTGGGTGAATACAAAAAATAGAAAAAAAATTTGGGAAAAAATTTGGTAAAAAATGGTGATAATTCCGCTAAATATCGTTTAAAGTCATTTGTATTGAACTAATCATACTTTTTATATTTTTATCGTTAAGTTCACATTATTTTACATCTAAAACACGTCTTTACAATACATTTGGGTGAATATAAAAGGTCGTAAAAAAATTTTGAAATACAGGTGATGAATCCGCTAAATATCGTCTTAAGTCATTTCTATTAAACTAATCATACTTTTTATATTTTTAACGTTAAGTTCACATTATTTTACATCTAAAACACGTCTTTACAATACATTTGGGTGAATATAAAAGGTCGTAAAAAATTTTTGAAATACAGGTGATGAATCCGCTAAATATCGTCTTAAGTCATTTCTATTAAACTAATCATACTTTTTATATTTTTAACGTTAAGTTCACATTATTTTACATCTAAAACACGTATTTACAATACATTTGGGTGTATACAAAAAATAGAAAAAAAATTTGGGAAAAAATTGGGTAAAAAATGGTGATAATTCCGCTAAATATCGTTTGAAGTCATTTGTATTGAACTAATCATACTTTTTATATTTTTATCGTTAAGTTCACATAATTTTACATCTAAAACACGTCTTTACAATACATTTGGGTGAATATAAAAGGTCGTAAAAAAATTTTGAAATACAGGTGATGAATCCGCTAAATATCGTCTTAAGTCATTTCTATTAAACTAATCATACTTTTTATATTTTTAACGTTAAGTTCACATTATTTTACATCTAAAACACGTGTTTACAATACATTTGGGTGAATACAAAAAATAGAAAAAAAATTTGGGAAAAAATTGGGTAAAAAATGGTGATAATTCCGCTAAATATCGTCTTAAGTCATTTCTATTAAACTAATCATACTTTTTATATTTTTAACGTTAAGTTCACATTATTTTACATCTAAAACACGTCTTTACAATACATTTGGGTGAATATAAAAGGTCGTAAAAAATTTTTGAAATACAGGTGATGAATCCGCTTAATATCGTCTTAAGTCATTTCTATTAAACTAATCATACTTTTTATATTTTTAACGTTAAGTTCACATTATTTTACATCTAAAACACGTATTTACAATACATTTGGGTGAATACAAAAAATAGAAAAAAAATTTGGGTAAAAATTGGGTAAAAAATGGTGATAATTCCGCTAAATATCGTTTAAAGTCATTTGTATTGAACTAATCATACTTTTTATATTTTTATCGTTAAGTTCACATAATTTTACATCTAAAACACGTCTTTACAATACATTTGGGTAAATATAAAAGGTCGTAAAAAAATTTTGAAATACAGGTGATGAATCCGCTAAATATCGTCTTAAGTCATTTCTATTAAACTAATCATACTTTTTATATTTTTAAAGTTAAGTTCACATTATTCTACATCTAAAACACGTGTTTACAATACATTTGGGTGAATACAAAAAATAGAAAAAAAATTTGGGAAAAAATTTGGTAAAAAATGGTGATAATTCCGCTAAATATCGTTTAAAGTCATTTGTATTGAACTAATCATACTTTTTATATTTTTATCATTAAGTTCACATAATTTTACATCTAAAACACGTCTTTACAATACATTTGGGTGAATATAAAAGGTCGTAAAAAAATTTTGAAATACAGGTGATGAATCCGCTAAATATCGTCTTAAGTCATTTCTATTAAACTAATCATACTTTTTATATTTTTAACGTTAAGTTCACATTATTTTACATCTAAAACACGTGTTTACTATACATTTGGGTGAATACAAAAAATAGAAAAAAAATTTGGTAAAAAATGGTGATAATTCCGCTAAATATCGTTTAAAGTCATTTGTATTGAACTAATCATACTTTTTATATTTTTATCGTTAAGTTCACATTATTTTACATCTAAAACACGTATTTACAATACATTTGGGTGAATACAAAAAATAGAAAAAAAATTTGGGAAAAAATTTGGTAAAAAATGGTGATAATTCCGCTAAATATCGTTTAAAGTCATTTGTATTGAACTAATCATACTTTTTATATTTTTATCGTTAATTTCACATTATTTTACATCTAAAACACGTCTTTCCAATACATTTGGGTGAATATAAAAGGTCGTAAAAAAATTTTGAAATACAGGTGATGAATCCGCTAAATATCGTCTTAAGTCATTTCTATTAAACTAATCATACTTTTTATATTTTTAACGTTAAGTTCACATTATTTTACATCTAAAACACGTCTTTACAATACATTTGGGTGAATATAAAAGGTCGTAAAAAATTTTTGAAATACAGGTGATGAATCCGCTAAATATCGTCTTAAGTCATTTCTATTAAACTAATCATACTTTTTATATTTTTAACGTTAAGTTCACATTATTTTACATCTAAAACACGTATTTACAATACATTTGGGTGAATACAAAAAATAGAAAAAAAATTTGGGAAAAAATTGGGTAAAAAATGGTGATAATTCCGCTAAATATCGTTTGAAGTCATTTGTATTGAACTAATCATACTTTTTATATTTTTATCGTTAAGTTCACATAATTTTACATCTAAAACACGTCTTTACAATACATTTGGGTGAATATAAAAGGTCGTAAAAAAATTTTGAAATACAGGTGATGAATCCGCTAAATATCGTCTTAAGTCATTTCTATTAAACTAATCATACTTTTTATATTTTTAACGTTAAGTTCACATTATTTTACATCTAAAACACGTGTTTACAATACATGTGGGTGAATACAAAAAATAGAAAAAAAATTTGGGAAAAAATTGGGTAAAAAATGGTGATAATTCCGCTAAATATCGTTTAAAGTCATTTGTATTGAACTAATCATACTTTTTATATTTTTATCGTTAAGTTCACATTATTTTACATCTAAAACACGTCTTTACAATACATTTGGGTGAATATAAAAGGTCGTAAAAAATTTTTGAAATACAGGTGATGAATCCGCTAAATATCGTCTTAAGTCATTTCTATTAAACTAATCATACTTATTATATTTTTAACGTTAAGTTCACATTATTTTACATCTAAAACACGTGTTTACAATACATTTGGGTGAATACAAAAAATAGAAAAAAAATTTGGTAAAAAATGGTGATAATTCCGCTAAATATCGTTTAAAGTCATTTGTATTGAACTAATCATACTTTTTATATTTTTAACGTTAAGTTCACATTATTTTACATCTAAAACACGTGTTTACAATACATTTGGGTGAATACAAAAAATAGAAAAAAAATTTGGTAAAAAATGGTGATAATTCCGCTAAATATCGTTTAAAGTCATTTGTATTGAACTAATCATACTTTTTATATTTTTATCGTTAAGTTCACATTATTTTACATCTAAAACACGTATTTACAATACATTTGGGTGAATACAAAAAATAGAAAAAAAATTTGGGAAAAAATTTGGTAAAAAATGGTGATAATTCCGCTAAATATCGTTTAAAGTCATTTGTATTGAACTAATCATACTTTTTATATTTTTATCGTTAAGTTCACATAATTTTACATCTAAAACACGTCTTTACAATACATTTGGGTGAATATAAAAGGTCGTAAAAAAATTTTGAAATACAGGTGATGAATCCGCTAAATATCGTCTTAAGTCATTTCTATTAAACTAATCATACTTTTTATATTTTTAACGTTAAGTTCACATTATTTTACATCTAAAACACGTCTTTACAATACATTTGGGTGAATATAAAAGGTCGTAAAAAATTTTTGAAATACAGGTGATGAATCCGCTAAATATCGTCTTAAGTATTTTCTATTAAACTAATCATACTTTTTATATTTTTAACGTTAAGTTCACATTATTTTACATCTAAAACACGTATTTACAATACATTTGGGTGAATACAAAAAATAGAAAAAAAATTTGGGAAAAAATTGGGTAAAAAATGGTGATAATTCCGCTAAATATCGTTTAAAGTCATTTGTATTGAACTAATCATACTTTTTATATTTTTATCGTTAAGTTCACATAATTTTACATCTAAAACACGTCTTTACAATACATTTGGGTGAATATAAAAGGTCGTAAAAAAATTTTGAAATACAGGTGATGAATCCGCTAAATATCGTCTTAAGTCATTTCTATTAAACTAATCATACTTTTTATATTTTTAACGTTAAGTTCACATTATTTTACATCTAAAACACGTGTTTACAATACATTTGGGTGAATACAAAAAATAGAAAAAAAATTTGGTAAAAAATGGTGATAATTCCGCTAAATATCGTTTAAAGTCATTTGTATTGAACTAATCATACTTTTTATATTTTTAACGTTAAGTTCACATTATTTTACATCTAAAACACGTCTTTACAATACATTTGGGTGAATATAAAAGGTCGTAAAAAATTTTTAAAATACAGGTGATGAATCCGCTAAATATCGTCTTAAGTCATTTCTATTAAACTAATCATACTTTTTATATTTTTAACGTTAAGTTCACATTATTTTACATCTAAAACACGTCTTTACAATACATTTGGGTGAATATAAAAGGTCGTAAAAAATTTTTGAAATACAGGTGATGAATCCGCTAAATATCGTCTTAAGTCATTTCTATTAAACTAATCATACTTTTTATATTTTTAACGTTAAGTTCACATTATTTTACATCTAAAACACGTATTTACAATACATTTGGGTGAATACAAAAAATAGAAAAAAAATTTGGGAAAAAATTGGGTAAAAAATGGTGATAATTCCGCTAAATATCGTTTAAAGTTATTTGTATTGAACTAATCATACTTTTTATATTTTTATCGTTAAGTTCATATAATTTTACATCTAAAACACGTCTTTACAATACATTTGGGTGAATATAAAAGGTCGTAAAAAAATTTTGAAATACAGGTGATGAATCCGCTAAATATCGTCTTAAGTCATTTCTATTAAACTAATCATACTTTTTATATTTTTAACGTTAAGTTCACATTATTTTACATCTAAAACACGTCTTTACAATACATTTGGGTGAATATAAATGGTCGTAAAAAATTTTTGAAATACAGGTGATGAATCCGCTAAATATCGTCTTAAGTCATTTCTATTAAACTAATCATACTTTTTATATTTTTAACGTTAAGTTCACATTATTTTACATCTAAAACACGTATTTACAATACATTTGGGTGAATACAAAAAATAGAAAAAAAATTTGGGAAAAAATTGGGTAAAAAATGGTGATAATTCCGCTAAATATCGTTTGAAGTCATTTGTATTGAACTAATCATACTTTTTATATTTTTATCGTTAAGTTCACATAATTTTACATCTAAAACACGTCTTTACAATACATTTGGGTGAATATAAAAGGTCGTAAAAAAATTTTGAAATACAGGTGATGAATCCGCTAAATATCGTCTTAAGTCATTTCTATTAAACTAATCATACTTTTTATATTTTTAACGTTAAGTTCACATTATTTTACATCTAAAACACGTGTTTACAATACATTTGGGTGAATACAAAAAATAGAAAAAAAATTTGGGAAAAAATTGGGTAAAAAATGGTGATAATTCCGCTAAATATCGTTTAAAGTCATTTGTATTGAACTAATCATACTTTTTATATTTTTATCGTTAAGTTCACATTATTTTACATCTAAAACACGTCTTTACAATACATTTGGGTGAATATAAAAGGTCGTAAAAAAATTTTGAAATACAGGTGATGAATCCGCTAAATATCGTCTTAAGTCATTTCTATTAAACTAATCATACTTTTTATATTTTTAACGTTAAGTTCACATTATTTTACATCTAAAACACGTGTTTACATTACATTTGGGTGAATACAAAAAATAGAAAAAAAATTTGGTAAAAAATGGTGATAATTCCGCTAAATATCGTTTAAAGTCATTTGTATTGAACTAATCATACTTTTTATATTTTTAACGTTAAGTTCACATTATTTTACATCTAAAACACGTCTTTACAATACATTTGGGTGAATATAAAAGGTCGTAAAAAATTTTTAAAATACAGGTGATGAATCCGCTAAATATCGTCTTAAGTCATTTCTATTAAACTAATCATACTTTTTATATTTTTAACGTTAAGTTCACATTATTTTACATCTAAAACACGTCTTTACAATACATTTGGGTGAATATAAAAGGTCGTAAAAAATTTTTGAAATACAGGTGATGAATCCGCTAAATATCGTCTTAAGTCATTTCTATTAAACTAATCATACTTTTTATATTTTTAACGTTAAGTTCACATTATTTTACATCTAAAACACGTATTTACAATACATTTGGGTGAATACAAAAAATAGAAAAAAAATTTGGGAAAAAATTGGGTAAAAAATGGTGATAATTCCGCTAAATATCGTTTAAAGTTATTTGTATTGAACTAATCATACTTTTTATATTTTTATCGTTAAGTTCATATAATTTTACATCTAAAACACGTCTTTACAATACATTTGGGTGAATATAAAAGGTCGTAAAAAAATTTTGAAATACAGGTGATGAATCCGCTAAATATCGTCTTAAGTCATTTCTATTAAACTAATCATACTTTTTATATTTTTAACGTTAAGTTCACATTATTTTACATCTAAAACACGTGTTTACAATACATTTGGGTGAATTCAAAAAATAGAAAAAAAATTTGGGAAAAAATTGGGTAAAAAATGGTGATAATTCCGCTAAATATCGTTTAAAGTCATTTGTATTGAACTAATCATACTTTTTATATTTTTATCGTTAAGTTCACATTATTTTACATCTAAAACACGTCTTTACAATACATTTGGGTGAATATAAAAGGTCGTAAAAAAACTTTGAAATACAGGTGATGAATCCGCTAAATATCGTCTTAAGTCATTTCTATTAAACTAATCATACTTTTAATATTTTTAACGTTAAGTTCACATTATTTTACATCTAAAACACGTGTTTACAATACATTTGGGTGAATACAAAAAATAGAAAAAAAATTTGGTAAAAAATGGTGATAATTCCGCTAAATATCGTTTAAAGTCATTTGTATTGAACTAATCATACTTTTTATATTTTTATCGTTAAGTTCACATTATTTTACATCTAAAACACGTATTTACAATACATTTGGGTGAATATAAAAGGTCGTAAAAAATTTTTGAAATACAGGTGATGAATCCGCTAAATATCGTCTTAAGTCATTTCTATTAAACTAATCATACTTTTTATATTTTTAACGTTAAGTTCACATTATTTTACATCTAAAACACGTATTTACAATACATTTGGGTGAATACAAAAAATAGAAAAAAAATTTGGGAAAAAATTGGGTAAAAAATGGTGATAATTCCGCTAAATATCGTTTAAAGTTATTTGTATTGAACTAATCATACTTTTTATATTTTTATCGTTAAGTTCATATAATTTTACATCTAAAACACGTCTTTACAATACATTTGGGTGAATATAAAAGGTCGTAAAAAAATTTTGAAATACAGGTGATGAATCCGCTAAATATCGTCTTAAGTCATTTCTATTAAACTAATCATACTTTTTATATTTTTAACGTTAAGTTCACATTATTTTACATCTAAAACACGTCTTTACAATACATTTGGGTGAATATAAAAGGTCGTAAAAAATTTTTGAAATACAGGTGATGAATCCGCTAAATATCGTCTTAAGTCATTTCTATTAAACTAATCATACTTTTTATATTTTTAACGTTAAGTTCACATTATTTTACATCTAAAACACGTATTTACAATACATTTGGGTGAATACAAAAAATAGAAAAAAAATTTGGGAAAAAATTGGGTAAAAAATGGTGATAATTCCGCTAAATATCGTTTGAAGTCATTTGTATTGAACTAATCATACTTTTTATATTTTTATCGTTAAGTTCACATAATTTTACATCTAAAACACGTCTTTACAATACATTTGGGTGAATATAAAAGGTCGTAAAAAAATTTTGAAATACAGGTGATGAATCCGCTAAATATCGTCTTAAGTCATTTCTATTAAACTAATCATACTTTTTATATTTTTAACGTTAAGTTCACATTATTTTACATCTAAAACACGTGTTTACAATACATTTGGGTGAATACAAAAAATAGAAAAAAAATTTGGGAAAAAATTGGGTAAAAAATGGTGATAATTCCGCTAAATATCGTTTAAAGTCATTTGTATTGAACTAATCATACTTTTTATATTTTTATCGTTAAGTTCACATTATTTTACATCTAAAACACGTCTTTACAATACATTTGGGTGAATATAAAAGGTCGTAAAAAAACTTTGAAATACAGGTGATGAATCCGCTAAATATCGTCTTAAGTCATTTCTATTAAACTAATCATACTTTTAATATTTTTAACGTTAAGTTCACATTATTTTACATCTAAAACACGTGTTTACAATACATTTGGGTGAATACAAAAAATAGAAAAAAAATTTGGTAAAAAATGGTGATAATTCCGCTAAATATCGTTTAAAGTCATTTGTATTGAACTAATCATACTTTTTATATTTTTATCGTTAAGTTCACATTATTTTACATCTAAAACACGTATTTACAATACATTTGGGTGAATACAAAAAATAGAAAAAAAATTTGGGAAAAAATTTGGTAAAAAATGGTGATAATTCCGCTAAATATCGTTTAAAGTCATTTGTATTGAACTAATCATACTTTTTATATTTTTATCGTTAAGTTCACATTATTTTACATCTAAAACACGTCTTTACAATACATTTGGGTGAATATAAAAGGTCGTAAAAAAATTTTGAAATACAGGTGATGAATCCGCTAAATATCGTCTTAAGTCATTTCTATTAAACTAATCATACTTTTTATATTTTTAACGTTAAGTTCACATTATTTTACATCTAAAACACGTCTTTACAATACATTTGGGTGAATATAAAAGGTCGTAAAAAATTTTTGAAATACAGGTGATGAATCCGCTAAATATCGTCTTAAGTCATTTCTATTAAACTAATCATACTTTTTATATTTTTAACGTTAAGTTCACATTATTTTACATCTAAAACACGTGTTTACAATACATTTGGGTGAATACAAAAAATAGAAAAAAAATTTGGGAAAAAATTGGGTAAAAAATGGTGATAATTCCGCTAAATATCGTTTGAAGTCATTTGTATTGAACTAATCATACTTTTTATATTTTTATCGTTAAGTTCACATAATTTTACATCTAAAACACGTCTTTACAATACATTTGGGTGAATATAAAAGGTCGTAAAAAAATTTTGAAATACAGGTGATGAATCCGCTAAATATCGTCTTAAGTCATTTCTATTAAACTAATCATACTTTTTATATTTTTAACGTTAAGTTCACATTATTTTACATCTAAAACACGTGTTTACAATACATTTGGGTGAATACAAAAAATAGAAAAAAAATTTGGTAAAAAATGGTGATAATTCCGCTAAATATCGTTTAAAGTCATTTGTATTGAACTAATCATACTTTTTATATTTTTATCGTTAAGTTCACATTATTTTACATCTAAAACACGTATTTACAATACATTTGGGTGAATATAAAAGGTCGTAAAAAAATTTTGAAATACAGGTGATGAATCCGCTAAATATCGTCTTAAGTCATTTCTATTAAACTAATCATACTTTTTATATTTTTAACGTTAAGTTCACATTATTCTACATCTAAAACACGTGTTTACAATACATTTGGGTGAATACAAAAAATAGAAAAAAAATTTGGGAAAAAATTGGGTAAAAAATGGTGATAATTCCGCTAAATATCGTTTAAAGTCATTTGTATTGAACTAATCATACTTTTTATATTTTTATTGTTAAGTTCACATAATTTTACATCTAAAACACGTCTTTACAATACATTTGGGTGAATATAAAAGGTCGTAAAAAAATTTTGAAATACAGGTGATGAATCCGCTAAATATCGTCTTAAGTCATTTCTATTAAACTAATCATACTTTTTATATTTTTAACGTTAAGTTCACATTATTTTACATCTAAAACACGTCTTTACAATACATTTGGGTGAATATAAAAGGTCGTAAAAAATTTTTGAAATACAGGTGATGAATCCGCTAAATATCGTCTTAAGTAATTTCTATTAAACTAATCATACTTTTTATATTTTTAACGTTAAGTTCACATTATTTTACATCTAAAACACGTGTTTACAATACATTTGGGTGAATACAAAAAATAGAAAAAAAATTTGGGAAAAAATTGGGTAAAAAATGGTGATAATTCCGCTAAATATCGTTTAAAGTCATTTGTATTGAACTAATCATACTTTTTATATTTTTATCGTTAAGTTCACATTATTTTACATCTAAAACACGTCTTTACAATACATTTGGGTGAATATAAAAGGTCGTAAAAAAATTTTGAAATACAGGTGATGAATCCGCTAAATATCGTCTTTAGTCATTTCTATTAAACTAATCATACTTTTTATATTTTTAACGTTAAGTTCACATTATTTTACATCTAAAACACGTCTTTACAATACATTTGGGTGAATATAAAAGGTCGTAAAAAATTTTTGAAATACAGGTGATGAATCCGCTAAATATCGTCTTAAGTCATTTCTATTAAACTAATCATACTTTTTATATTTTTAACGTTAAGTTCACATTATTTTACATCTAAAACACGTATTTACAATACATTTGGGTGAATACAAAAAATAGAAAAAAAATTTGGGAAAAAATTGGGTAAAAAATGGTGATAATTCCGCTAAATATCGTTTGAAGTCATTTGTATTGAACTAATCATACTTTTTATATTTTTATCGTTAAGTTCACATAATTTTACATCTAAAACACGTCTTTACAATACATTTGGGTGAATATAAAAGGTCGTAAAAAAATTTTGAAATACAGGTGATGAATCCGCTAAATATCGTCTTAAGTCATTTCTATTAAACTAATCATACTTTTTATATTTTTAACGTTAAGTTCACATTATTTTACATCTAAAACACGTGTTTACAATACATTTGGGTGAATACAAAAAATAGAAAAAAAATTTGGTAAAAAATGGTGATAATTCCGCTAAATATCGTTTAAAGTCATTTGTATTGAACTAATCATACTTTTTATATTTTTATCGTTAAGTTCACATTATTTTACATCTAAAACACGTATTTACAATACATTTGGGTGAATACAAAAAATAGAAAAAAAATTTGGGAAAAAATTTGGTAAAAAATGGTGATAATTCCGCTAAATATCGTTTAAAGTCATTTGTATTGAACTAATCATACTTTTTATATTTTTATCGTTAAGTTCACATTATTTTACATCTAAAACACGTCTTTACAATACATTTGGGTGAATATAAAAGGTCGTAAAAAAATTTTGAAATACAGGTGATGAATCCGCTAAATATCGTCTTAAGTCATTTCTATTAAACTAATCATACTTTTTATATTTTTAACGTTAAGTTCACATTATTCTACATCTAAAACACGTGTTTACAATACATTTGGGTGAATACAAAAAATAGAAAAAAAATTTGGGAAAAAATTGGGTAAAAAATGGTGATAATTCCGCTAAATATCGTTTAAAGTCATTTGTATTGAACTAATCATACTTTTTATATTTTTAACGTTAAGTTCACATTATTTTACATCTAAAACACGTCTTTACAATACATTTGGGTGAATATAAAAGGTCGTAAAAAATTTTTAAAATACAGGTGATGAATCCGCTAAATATCGTCTTAAGTCATTTCTATTAAACTAATCATACTTTTTATATTTTTAACGTTAAGTTCACATTATTTTACATCTAAAACACGTCTTTACAATACATTTGGGTGAATATAAAAGGTCGTAAAAAATTTTTGAAATACAGGTGATGAATCCGCTAAATATCGTCTTAAGTCATTTCTATTAAACTAATCATACTTTTTATATTTTTAACGTTAAGTTCACATTATTTTACATCTAAAACACGTATTTACAATACATTTGGGTGAATACAAAAAATAGAAAAAAAATTTGGGAAAAAATTGGGTAAAAAATGGTGATAATTCCGCTAAATATCGTTTAAAGTTATTTGTATTGAACTAATCATACTTTTTATATTTTTATCGTTAAGTTCATATAATTTTACATCTAAAACACGTCTTTACAATACATTTGGGTGAATATAAAAGGTCGTAAAAAAATTTTGAAATACAGGTGATGAATCCGCTAAATATCGTCTTAAGTCATTTCTATTAAACTAATCATACTTTTTATATTTTTAACGTTAAGTTCACATTATTCTACATCTAAAACACGTGTTTACAATACATTTGGGTGAATACAAAAAATAGAAAAAAAATTTGGGAAAAAATTGGGTAAAAAATGGTGATAATTCCGCTAAATATCGTTTAAAGTCTTTGTATTGAACTAATCATACTTTTTATATTTTTAACGTTAAGTTCACATTATTTTACATCTAAAACACGTCTTTACAATACATTTGGGTGAATATAAAAGGTCGTAAAAAATTTTTAAAATACAGGTGATGAATCCGCTAAATATCGTCTTAAGTCATTTCTATTAAACTAATCATACTTTTTATATTTTTAACGTTAAGTTCACATTATTTTACATCTAAAACACGTCTTTACAATACATTTGGGTGAATATAAAAGGTCGTAAAAAATTTTTGAAATACAGGTGATGAATCCGCTAAATATCGTCTTAAGTCATTTCTATTAAACTAATCATACTTTTTATATTTTTAACGTTAAGTTCACATTATTTTACATCTAAAACACGTATTTACAATACATTTGGGTGAATACAAAAAATAGAAAAAAAATTTGGGAAAAAATTGGGTAAAAAATGGTGATAATTCCGCTAAATATCGTTTAAAGTTATTTGTATTGAACTAATCATACTTTTTATATTTTTATCGTTAAGTTCATATAATTTTACATCTAAAACACGTCTTTACAATACATTTGGGTGAATATAAAAGGTCGTAAAAAAATTTTGAAATACAGGTGATGAATCCGCTAAATATCGTCTTAAGTCATTTCTATTAAACTAATCATACTTTTTATATTTTTAACGTTAAGTTCACATTATTTTACATCTAAAACACGTCTTTACAATACATTTGGGTGAATATAAAAGGTCGTAAAAAATTTTTGAAATGCAGGTGATGAATCCGCTAAATATCGTCTTAAGTCATTTCTATTAAACTAATCATACTTTTTATATTTTTAACGTTAAGTTCACATTATTTTACATCTAAAACACGTATATACAATACATTTGGGTGAATACAAAAAATAGAAAAAAAATTTGGGAAAAAATTGGGTAAAAAATGGTGATAATTCCGCTAAATATCGTTTGAAGTCATTTGTATTGAACTAATCATACTTTTTATATTTTTATCGTTAAGTTCACATAATTTTACATCTAAAACACGTCTTTACAATACATTTGGGTGAATATAAAAGGTCGTAAAAAAATTTTGAAATACAGGTGATGAATCCGCTAAATATCGTCTTAAGTCATTTCTATTAAACTAATCATACTTTTTATATTTTTAACTTTAAGTTCACATTATTTTACATCTAAAACACGTGTTTACAATACATTTGGGTGAATACAAAAAATAGAAAAAAAATTTGGGAAAAAATTGGGTAAAAAATGGTGATAATTCCGCTAAATATCGTTTAAAGTCATTTGTATTGAACTAATCATACTTTTTATATTTTTATCGTTAAGTTCACATTATTTTACATCTAAAACACGTCTTTACAATACATTTGGGTGAATATAAAAGGTCGTAAAAAAACTTTGAAATACAGGTGATGAATCCGCTAAATATCGTCTTAAGTCATTTCTATTAAACTAATCATACTTTTAATATTTTTAACGTTAAGTTCACATTATTTTACATCTAAAACACGTGTTTACAATACATTTGGGTGAATACAAAAAATAGAAAAAAAATTTGGTAAAAAATGGTGATAATTCCGCTAAATATCGTTTAAAGTCATTTGTATTGAACTAATCATACTTTTTATATTTTTATCGTTAAGTTCACATTATTTTACATCTAAAACACGTATTTACAATACATTTGGGTGAATACAAAAAATAGAAAAAAAATTTGGGAAAAAATTTGGTAAAAAATGGTGATAATTCCGCTAAATATCGTTTAAAGTCATTTGTATTGAACTAATCATACTTTTTATATTTTTATCGTTAAGTTCACATTATTTTACATCTAAAACACGTCTTTACAATACATTTGGGTGAATATAAAAGGTCGTAAAAAAATTTTGAAATACAGGTGATGAATCCGCTAAATATCGTCTTAAGTCATTTCTATTAAACTAATCATACTTTTTATATTTTTAACGTTAAGTTCACATTATTTTACATCTAAAACACGTCTTTACAATACATTTGGGTGAATATAAAAGGTCGTAAAAAATTTTTGAAATACAGGTGATGAATCCGCTAAATATCGTCTTAAGTCATTTCTATTAAACTAATCATACTTTTTATATTTTTAACGTTAAGTTCACATTATTTTACATCTAAAACACGTGTTTACAATACATTTGGGTGAATACAAAAAATAGAAAAAAAATTTGGGAAAAAATTGGGTAAAAAATGGTGATAATTCCGCTAAATATCGTTTAAAGTCATTTGTATTGAACTAATCATACTTTTTATATTTTTATCGTTAAGTTCACATTATTTTACATCTAAAACACGTCTTTACAATACATTTGGGTGAATATAAAAGGTCGTAAAAAAACTTTGAAATACAGGTGATGAATCCGCTAAATATCGTCTTAAGTCATTTCTATTAAACTAATCATACTTTTAATATTTTTAACGTTAAGTTCACATTATTTTACATCTAAAACACGTGTTTACAATACATTTGGGTGAATACAAAAAATAGAAAAAAAATTTGGTAAAAAATGGTGATAATTCCGCTAAATATCGTTTAAAGTCATTTGTATTGAACTAATCATACTTTTTATATTTTTATCGTTAAGTTCACATTATTTTACATCTAAAACACGTATTTACAATACATTTGGGTGAATACAAAAAATAGAAAAAAAATTTGGGAAAAAATTTGGTAAAAAATGGTGATAATTCCGCTAAATATCGTTTAAAGTCATTTGTATTGAACTAATCATACTTTTTATATTTTTATCGTTAAGTTCACATTATTTTACATCTAAAACACGTCTTTACAATACATTTGGGTGAATATAAAAGGTCGTAAAAAAATTTTGAAATACAGGTGATGAATCCGCTAAATATCGTCTTAAGTCATTTCTATTAAACTAATCATACTTTTAATATTTTTAACGTTAAGTTCACATTATTTTACATCTAAAACACGTGTTTACAATACATTTGGGTGAATACAAAAAATAGAAAAAAAATTTGGTAAAAAATGGTGATAATTCCGCTAAATATCGTTTAAAGTCATTTGTATTGAACTAATCATACTTTTTATATTTTTATCGTTAAGTTCACATTATTTTACATCTAAAACACGTATTTACAATACATTTGGGTGAATACAAAAAATAGAAAAAAAATTTGGGAAAAAATTTGGTAAAAAATGGTGATAATTCCGCTAAATATCGTTTAAAGTCATTTGTATTGAACTAACCATACTTTTTATATTTTTATCGTTAAGTTCACATTATTTTACATCTAAAACACGTCTTTACAATACATTTGGGTGAATATAAAAGGTCGTAAAAAAATTTTGAAATACAGGTGATGAATCCGCTAAATATCGTCTTAAGTCATTTCTATTAAACTAATCATACTTTTAATATTTTTAACGTTAAGTTCACATTATTTTACATCTAAAACACGTGTTTACAATACATTTGGGTGAATACAAAAAATAGAAAAAAAATTTGGTAAAAAATGGTGATAATTCCGCTAAATATCGTTTAAAGTCATTTGTATTGAACTAATCATACTTTTTATATTTTTATCGTTAAGTTCACATTATTTTACATCTAAAACACGTATTTACAATACATTTGGGTGAATACAAAAAATAGAAAAAAAATTTGGGAAAAAATTTGGTAAAAAATGGTGATAATTCCGCTAAATATCGTTTAAAGTCATTTGTATTGAACTAATCATACTTTTTATATTTTTATCGTTAAGTTCACATTATTTTACATCTAAAACACGTCTTTACAATACATTTGGGTGAATATAAAAGGTCGTAAAAAAATTTTGAAATACAGGTGATGAATCCGCTAAATATCGTCTTAAGTCAATTCTATTAAACTAATCATACTTTTTATATTTTTAACGTTAAGTTCACATTATTTTACATCTAAAACACGTCTTTACAATACATTTGGGTGAATATAAAAGGTCGTAAAAAATTTTTGAAATACAGGTGATGAATCCGCTAAATATCGTCTTAAGTCATTTCTATTAAACTAATCATACTTTTTATATTTTTAACGTTAAGTTCACATTATTTTACATCTAAAACACGTATTTACAATACATTTGGGTGAATACAAAAAATAGAAAAAAAATTTGGGAAAAAATTGGGTAAAAAATGGTGATAATTCCGCTAAATATCGTTTGAAGTCATTTGTATTGAACTAATCATACTTTTTATATTTTTATCGTTAAGTTCACATAATTTTACATCTAAAACACGTCTTTACAATACATTTGGGTGAATATAAAAGGTCGTAAAAAAATTTTGAAATACAGGTGATGAATCCGCTAAATATCGTCTTAAGTCATTTCTATTAAACTAATCATACTTTTTATATTTTTAACGTTAAGTTCACATTATTTTACATCTAAAACACGTGTTTACAATACATTTGGGTGAATACAAAAAATAGAAAAAAAATTTGGGAAAAAATTGGGTAAAAAATGGTGATAATTCCGCTAAATATCGTTTAAAGTCATTTGTATTGAACTAATCATACTTTTTATATTTTTATCGTTAAGTTCACATTATTTTACATCTAAAACACGTCTTTACAATACATTTGGGTGAATATAAAAGGTCGTAAAAAAACTTTGAAATACAGGTGATGAATCCGCTAAATATCGTCTTAAGTCATTTCTATTAAACTAATCATACTTTTAATATTTTTAACGTTAAGTTCACATTATTTTACATCTAAAACACGTGTTTACAATACATTTGGGTGAATACAAAAAATAGAAAAAAAATTTGGTAAAAAATGGTGATAATTCCGCTAAATATCGTTTAAAGTCATTTGTATTGAACTAATCATACTTTTTATATTTTTATCGTTAAGTTCACATTATTTTACATCTAAAACACGTATTTACAATACATTTGGGTGAATACAAAAAATAGAAAAAAAATTTGGGAAAAAATTTGGTAAAAAATGGTGATAATTCCGCTAAATATCGTTTAAAGTCATTTGTATTGAACTAATCATACTTTTTATATTTTTATCGTTAAGTTCACATTATTTTACATCTAAAACACGTCTTTACAATACATTTGTGTGAATATAAAAGGTCGTAAAAAAATTTTGAAATACAGGTGATGAATCCGCTAAATATCGTCTTAAGTCATTTCTATTAAACTAATCATACTTTTAATATTTTTAACGTTAAGTTCACATTATTTTACATCTAAAACACGTGTTTACAATACATTTGGGTGAATACAGAAAATAGAAAAAAAATTTGGTAAAAAATGGTGATAATTCCGCTAAATATCGTTTAAAGTCATTTGTATTGAACTAATCATACTTTTTATATTTTTATCGTTAAGTTCACATTATTTTACATCTAAAACACGTATTTACAATACATTTGGGTGAATACAAAAAATAGAAAAAAAATTTGGGAAAAAATTTGGTAAAAAATGGTGATAATTCCGCTAAATATCGTTTAAAGTCATTTGTATTGAACTAATCATACTTTTTATATTTTTATCGTTAAGTTCACATTATTTTACATCTAAAACACGTCTTTACAATACATTTGGGTGAATATAAAAGGTCGTAAAAAAATTTTGAAATACAGGTGATGAATCCGCTAAATATCGTCTTAAGTCATTTCTATTAAACTAATCATACTTTTTATATTTTTAACGTTAAGTTCACATTATTTTACATCTAAAACACGTCTTTACAATACATTTGGGTGAATATAAAAGGTCGTAAAAAATTTTTGAAATACAGGTGATGAATCCGCTAAATATCGTCTTAAGTCATTTCTATTAAACTAATCATACTTTTTATATTTTTAACGTTAAGTTCACATTATTTTACATCTAAAACACGTATTTACAATACATTTGGGTGAATACAAAAAATAGAAAAAAAATTTGGGAAAAAATTGGGTAAAAAATGGTGATAATTCCGCTAAATATCGTTTGAAGTCATTTGTATTGAACTAATCATACTTTTTATATTTTTATCGTTAAGTTCACATAATTTTACATCTAAAACACGTCTTTACAATACATTTGGGTGAATATAAATGGTCGTAAAAAAATTTTGAAATACAGGTGATGAATCCGCTAAATATCGTCTTAAGTCATTTCTATTAAACTAATCATACTTTTTATATTTTTAACGTTAAGTTCACATTATTTTACATCTAAAACACGTGTTTACAATACATTTGGGTGAATACAAAAAATAGAAAAAAAATTTGGGAAAAAATTGGGTAAAAAATGGTGATAATTCCGCTAAATATCGTTTAAAGTCATTTGTATTGAACTAATCATACTTTTTATATTTTTATCGTTAAGTTCACATTATTTTACATCTAAAACACGTCTTTACAATACATTTGGGTGAATATAAAAGGTCGTAAAAAAACTTTGAAATACAGGTGATGAATCCGCTAAATATCGTCTTAAGTCATTTCTATTAAACTAATCATACTTTAAATATTTTTGACGTTAAGTTCACATTATTTTACATCTAAAACACGTGTTTACAATACATTTGGGTGAATACAAAAAATAGAAAAAAAATTTGGTAAAAAATGGTGATAATTCCGCTAAATATCGTTTAAAGTCATTTGTATTGAACTAATCATACTTTTTATATTTTTATCGTTAAGTTCACATTATTTTACATCTAAAACACGTATTTACAATACATTTGGGTGAATACAAAAAATAGAAAAAAAATTTGGGAAAAAATTTGGTAAAAAATGGTGATAATTCCGCTAAATATCGTTTAAAGTCATTTGTATTGAACTAATCATACTTTTTATATTTTTATCGTTAAGTTCACATTATTTTACATCTAAAACACGTCTTTACAATACATTTGGGTGAATATAAAAGGTCGTAAAAAAATTTTGAAATACAGGTGATGAATCCGCTAAATATCGTCTTAAGTCATTTCTATTAAACTAATCATACTTTTTATATTTTTAACGTTAAGTTCACATTATTCTACATCTAAAACACGTGTTTACAATACATTTGGGTGAATACAAAAAATAGAAAAAAAATTTGGGAAAAAATTTGGTAAAAAATGGTGATAATTCCGCTAAATATCGTTTAAAGTCATTTGTATTGAACTAATCATACTTTTTATATTTTTATCGTTAAGTTCACATTATTTTACATCTAAAACACGTCTTTACAATACATTTGGGTGAATATAAAAGGTCGTAAAAAAATTTTGAAATACAGGTGATGAATCCGCTAAATATCGTCTTAAGTCATTTCTATTAAACTAATCATACTTTTTATATTTTTAACGTTAAGTTCACATTATTTTACATCTAAAACACGTGTTTACAATACATTTGGGTGAATACAAAAAATAGAAAAAAAATTTGGGAAAAAATTGGGTAAAAAATGGTGATAATTCCGCTAAATATCGTTTAAAGTCATTTGTATTGAACTAATCATACTTTTTATATTTTTATCGTTAAGTTCACATTATTTTACATCTAAAACACGTCTTTACAATACATTTGGGTGAATATAAAAGGTCGTAAAAAAACTTTGAAATACAGGTGATGAATCCGCTAAATATCGTCTTAAGTCATTTCTATTAAACTAATCATACTTTTAATATTTTTAACGTTAAGTTCACATTATTTTACATCTAAAACACGTGTTTACAATACATTTGGGTGAATACAAAAAATAGAAAAAAAATTTGGTAAAAAATGGTGATAATTCCGCTAAATATCGTTTAAAGTCATTTGTATTGAACTAATCATACTTTTTATATTTTTATCGTTAAGTTCACATTATTTTACATCTAAAACACGTATTTACAATACATTTGGGTGAATACAAAAAATAGAAAAAAAATTTGGGAAAAAATTTGGTAAAAAATGGTGATAATTCCGCTAAATATCGTTTAAAGTCATTTGTATTGAACTAATCATACTTTTTATATTTTTATCGTTAAGTTCACATTATTTTACATCTAAAACACGTCTTTACAATACATTTGGGTGAATATAAAAGGTCGTAAAAAAATTTTGAAATACAGGTGATGAATCCGCTAAATATCGTTTTAAGTCATTTCTATTAAACTAATCATACTTTTTATATTTTTATCGTTAAGTTCACATTATTTTACATCTAAAACACGTCTTTACAATACATTTGGGTGAATATAAAAGGTCGTAAAAAAATTTTGAAATACAGGTGATGAATCCGCTAAATATCGTTTTAAGTCATTTCTATTAAACTAATCATACTTTTTATATTTTTAACGTTAAGTTCACATTATTCTACATCTAAAACACGTGTTTACAATACATTTGGGTGAATACAAAAAATAGAAAAAAAATTTGGGATAAAATTGGGTAAAAAATGTTGATAATTCCGCTAAATATCGTTTTAAGTCATTTGTATTGAACTAATCATACTTTTTATATTTTTATCGTTAAGTTCACATAATTTTACATCTAAAACACGTCTTTACAATACATTTGGGTGAATATAAAAGGTCGTAAAAAAATTTTGAAATACAGGTGATGAATCCGCTAAATATCGTCTTAAGTCATTTCTATTAAACTAATCATACTTTTTATATTTTTATCGTTAAGTTCACATTATTTTACATCTAAAACACGTGTTTACAATACATTTGGGTGAATACAAAAAATAGAAAAAAAATTTGGTAAAAAATGGTGATAATTCCGCTAAATATCGTTTAAAGTCATTTGTATTGAACTAATCATACTTTTTATATTTTTAACGTTAAGTTCACATTATTTTACATCTAAAACACGTCTTTACAATACATTTGGGTGAATATAAAAGGTCGTAAAAAATTTTTGAAATACAGGTGATGAATCCGCTAAATATCGTCTTAAGTCATTTCTATTAAACTAATCATACTTTTTATATTTTTAACGTTAAGTTCACATTATTTTACATCTAAAACACGTATTTACAATACATTTGGGTGAATATAAAAAATAGAAAAAAAATTTGGGAAAAAATTGGGTAAAAAATGGTGATAATTCCGCTAAATATCGTTTGAAGTCATTTGTATTGAACTAATCATACTTTTTATATTTTTATCGTTAAGTTCACATAATTTTACATCTAAAACACGTCTTTACAATACATTTGGGTGAATATAAAAGGTCGTAAAAAAATTTTGAAATACAGGTGATGAATCCGCTAAATATCGTCTTAAGTCATTTCTATTAAACTAATCATACTTTTTATATTTTTAACGTTAAGTTCACATTATTTTACATCTAAAACACGTGTTTACAATACATTTGGGTGAATACAAAAAATAGAAAAAAAATTTGGGAAAAAATTGGGTAAAAAATGGTGATAATTCCGCTAAATATCGTTTAAAGTCATTTGTATTGAACTAATCATACTTTTTATATTTTTATCGTTAAGTTCACATTATTTTACATCTAAAACACGTCTTTACAATACATTTGGGTGAATATAAAAGGTCGTAAAAAAACTTTGAAATACAGGTGATGAATCCGCTAAATATCGTCTTAAGTCATTTCTATTAAACTAATCATACTTTTAATATTTTTAACGTTAAGTTCACATTATTTTACATCTAAAACACGTGTTTACAATACATTTGGGTGAATACAAAAAATAGAAAAAAAATTTGGTAAAAAATGGTGATAATTCCGCTAAATATCGTTTAAAGTCATTTGTATTGAACTAATCATACTTTTTATATTTTTATCGTTAAGTTCACATTATTTTACATCTAAAACACGTATTTACAATACATTTGGGTGAATACAAAAAATAGAAAAAAAATTTGGGAAAAAATTTGGTAAAAAATGGTGATAATTCCGCTAAATATCGTTTAAAGTCATTTGTATTGAACTAATCATACTTTTTATATTTTTATCGTTAAGTTCACATTATTTTACATCTAAAACACGTCTTTACAATACATTTGGGTGAATATAAAAGGTCGTAAAAAAATTTTGAAATACAGGTGATGAATCCGCTAAATATCGTTTTAAGTCATTTCTATTAAACTAATCATACTTTTTATATTTTTAACGTTAAGTTCACATTATTCTACATCTAAAACACGTGTTTACAATACATTTGGGTGAATACAAAAAATAGAAAAAAAATTTGGGAAAAAATTGGGTAAAAAATGGTGATAATTCCGCTAAATATCGTTTTAAGTCATTTGTATTGAACTAATCATACTTTTTATATTTTTATCGTTAAGTTCACATAATTTTACATCTAAAACACGTCTTTACAATACATTTGGGTGAATATAAAAGGTCGTAAAAAAATTTTGAAATACAGGTGATGAATCCGCTAAATATCGTCTTAAGTCATTTCTATTAAACTAATCATACTTTTTATATTTTTATCGTTAAGTTCACATTATTTTACATCTAAAACACGTGTTTACAATACATTTGGGTGAATACAAAAAATAGAAAAAAAATTTGGTAAAAAATGGTGATAATTCCGCTAAATATCGTTTAAAGTCATTTGTATTGAACTAATCATACTTTTTATATTTTTATCGTTAAGTTCACATAATTTTACATCTAAAACACGTCTTTACAATACATTTGGGTGAATATAAAAGGTCGTAAAAAAATTTTGAAATACAGGTGATGAATCCGCTAAATATCGTCTTAAGTCATTTCTATTAAACTAATCATACTTTTTATATTTTTAACGTTAAGTTCACATTATTTTACATCTAAAACACGTGTTTACAATACATTTGGGTGAATACAAAAAATAGAAAAAAAATTTGGGAAAAAATTGGGTAAAAAATGGTGATAATTCCGCTAAATATCGTTTAAAGTCATTTGTATTGAACTAATCATACTTTTTATATTTTTATCGTTAAGTTCACATTATTTTACATCTAAAACACGTCTTTACAATACATTTGGGTGAATATAAAAGGTCGTAAAAAAACTTTGAAATACAGGTGATGAATCCGCTAAATATCGTCTTAAGTCATTTCTATTAAACTAATCATACTTTTAATATTTTTAACGTTAAGTTCACATTATTTTACATCTAAAACACGTGTTTACAATACATTTGGGTGAATACAAAAAATAGAAAAAAAATTTGGTAAAAAATGGTGATAATTCCGCTAAATATCGTTTAAAGTCATTTGTATTGAACTAATCATACTTTTTATATTTTTATCGTTAAGTTCACATTATTTTACATCTAAAACACGTATTTACAATACATTTGGGTGAATACAAAAAATAGAAAAAAAATTTGGGAAAAAATTTGGGAAAAAATTTGGTAAAAAATGGTGATAATTCCGCTAAATATCGTTTAAAGTCATTTGTATTGAACTAATCATACTTTTTATATTTTTATCGTTAAGTTCACATTATTTTACATCTAAAACACGTCTTTACAATACATTTGGGTGAATATAAAAGGTCGTAAAAAAATTTTGAAATACAGGTGATGAATCCGCTAAATATCGTCTTAAGTCATTTCTATTAAACTAATCATACTTTTTATATTTTTAACGTTAAGTTCACATTATTCTACATCTAAAACACGTGTTTACAATACATTTGGGTGAATACAAAAAATAGAAAAAAAATTTGGGAAAAAATTGGGTAAAAAATGGTGATAATTCCGCTAAATATCGTTTAAAGTCATTTGTATTGAACTAATCATACTTTTTATATTTTTATCGTTAAGTTCACATAATTTTACATCTAAAACACGTCTTTACAACACATTTGGGTGAATATAAAAGGTCGTAAAAAAATTTTGAAATACAGGTGATGAATCCGCTAAATATCGTCTTAAGTCATTTCTATTAAACTAATCATACTTTTTATATTTTTATCGTTAAGTTCACATTATTTTACATCTAAAACACGTGTTTACAATACATTTGGGTGAATACAAAAAATAGAAAAAAAATTTGGTAAAAAATGGTGATAATTCCGCTAAATATCGTTTAAAGTCATTTGTATTGAACTAATCATACTTTTTATATTTTTATCGTTAAGTTCACATAATTTTACATCTAAAACACGTCTTTACAATACATTTGGGTGAATATAAAAGGTCGTAAAAAAATTTTGAAATACAGGTGATGAATCCGCTAAATATCGTCTTAAGTCATTTCTATTAAACTAATCATACTTTTTATATTTTTAACGTTAAGTTCACATTATTTTACATCTAAAACACGTCTTTACAATACATTTGGGTGAATATAAAAGGTCGTAAAAAATTTTTGAAATACAGGTGATGAATCCGCTAAATATCGTCTTAAGTCATTTCTATTAAACTAATCATACTTTTTATATTTTTAACGTTAAGTTCACATTATTTTACATCTAAAACACGTATTTACAATACATTTGGGTGAATACAAAAAATAGAAAAAAAATTTGGGAAAAAATTGGGTAAAAAATGGTGATAATTCCGCTAAATATCGTTTAAAGTCATTTGTATTGAACTAATCATACTTTTTATATTTTTATCGTTAAGTTCACATAATTTTACATCTAAAACACGTGTTTACAATACATTTGGGTGAATACAAAAAATAGAAAAAAAATTTGGGAAAAAATTTGGTAAAAAATGGTGATAATTCCGCTAAATATCGTTTAAAGTCATTTGTATTGAACTAATCATACTTTTTATATTTTTATCGATAAGTTCACATAATTTTACATCTAAAACACGTCTTTACAATACATTTGGGTGAATATAAAAGGTCGTAAAAAAATTTTGAATTACAGGTGATGAATCCGCTAAATATCGTCTTAAGTCATTTCTATTAAACTAATCATACTTTTTATATTTTTAACGTTAAGTTCACATTATTTTACATCTAAAACACGTCTTTACAATACATTTGGGTGAATATAAAAGGTCGTAAAAATTTTTTGAAATACAGGTGATGAATCCGCTAAATATCGTCTTAAGTCATTTCTATTAAACTAATCATACTTTTTATATTTTTAACGTTAAGTTCACATTATTTTACATCTAAAACACGTATTTACAATACATTTGGGTGAATACAAAAAATAGAAAAAAAATTTGGGGAAAAATTGGGTAAAAAATGGTGATAATTCCGCTAAATATCGTTTGAAGTCATTTGTATTGAACTAATCATACTTTTTATATTTTTATCGTTAAGTTCACATAATTTTACATCTAAAACACGTCTTTACAATACATTTGGGTGAATATAAAAGGTCGTAAAAAAATTTTGAAATACAGGTGATGAATCCGCTAAATATCGTCTTAAGTCATTTCTATTAAACTAATCATACTTTTTATATTTTTAACGTTAAGTTCACATTATTTTACATCTAAAACACGTGTTTACAATACATTTGGGTGAATACAAAAAATAGAAAAAAAATTTGGGAAAAAATTGGGTAAAAAATGGTGATAATTCCGCTAAATATCGTTTAAAGTCATTTGTATTGAACTAATCATACTTTTTATATTTTTATCGTTAAGTTCACATTATTTTACATCTAAAACACGTCTTTACAATACATTTGGGTGAATATAAAAGGTCGTAAAAAAACTTTGAAATACAGGTGATGAATCCGCTAAATATCGTCTTAAGTCATTTCTATTAAACTAATCATACTTTTAATATTTTTAACGTTAAGTTCACATTATTTTACATCTAAAACACGTGTTTACAATACATTTGGGTGAATACAAAAAATAGAAAAAAAATTTGGTAAAAAATGGTGATAATTCCGCTAAATATCGTTTAAAGTCATTTGTATTGAACTAATCATACTTTTTATATTTTTATCGTTAAGTTCACATTATTTTACATCTAAAACACGTATTTACAATACATTTGGGTGAATACAAAAAATAGAAAAAAAATTTGGGAAAAAATTTGGTAAAAAATGGTGATAATTCCGCTAAATATCGTTTAAAGTCATTTGTATTGAACTAATCATACTTTTTATATTTTTATCGTTAAGTTCACATTATTTTACATCTAAAACACGTCTTTACAATACATTTGGGTGAATATAAAAGGTCGTAAAAAAATTTTGAAATACAGGTGATGAATCCGCTAAATATCGTCTTAAGTCATTTCTATTAAACTAATCATACTTTTTATATTTTTAACGTTAAGTTCACATTATTCTACATCTAAAACACGTGTTTACAATACATTTGGGTGAATACAAAAAATAGAAAAAAAATTTGGGAAAAAATTGGGTAAAAAATGGTGATAATTCCGCTAAATATCGTTTAAAGTCATTTGTATTGAACTAATCATACTTTTTATATTTTTATCGTTAAGTTCACATAATTTTACATCTAAAACACGTCTTTACAATACATTTGGGTGAATATAAAAGGTCGTAAAAAAATTTTGAAATACAGGTGATGAATCCGCTAAATATCGTCTTAAGTCATTTCTATTAAACTAATCATACTTTTTATATTTTTATCGTTAAGTTCACATTATTTTACATCTAAAACACGTGTTTACAATACATTTGGGTGAATACAAAAAATAGAAAAAAAATTTGGTAAAAAATGGCGATAATTCCGCTAAATATCGTTTAAAGTCATTTGTATTGAACTAATCATACTTTTTATATTTTTATCGTTAAGTTCACATAATTTTACATCTAAAACACGTCTTTACAATACATTTGGGTGAATATAAAAGGTCGTAAAAAAATTTTGAAATACAGGTGATGAATCCGCTAAATATCGTCTTAAGTCATTTCTATTAAACTAATCATACTTTTTATATTTTTAACGTTAAGTTCACATTATTTTACATCTAAAACACGTCTTTACAATACATTTGGGTGAATATAAAAGGTCGTAAAAAATTTTTGAAATACAGGTGATGAATCCGCTAAATATCGTCTTAAGTCATTTCTATTAAACTAATCATACTTTTTATATTTTTAACGTTAAGTTCACATTATTTTACATCTAAAACACGTATTTACAATACATTTGGGTGAATACAAAAAATAGAAAAAAAATTTGGGAAAAAATTGGGTAAAAAATGGTGATAATTCCGCTAAATATCGTTTAAAGTAATTTGTATTGAACTAATCATACTTTTTATATTTTTATCGTTAAGTTCACATAATTTTACATCTAAAACACGTGTTTACAATACATTTGGGTGAATACAAAAAATAGAAAAAAAATTTGGGGAAAAATTTGGTAAAAAATGGTGATAATACCGCTAAATATCGTTTAAAGTCATTTGTATTGAACTAATCATACTTTTTATATTTTTATCGTTAAGTTCACATAATTTTACATCTAAAACACGTCTTTACAATACATTTGGGTGAATATAAAAGGTCGTAAAAAAATTTTGAAATACAGGTGATGAATCCGCTAAATATCGTCTTAAGTCATTTCTATTAAACTAATCATACTTTTTATATTTTTAACGTTAAGTTCACATTATTTTACATCTAAAACACGTCTTTACAATACATTTGGGTGAATATAAAAGGTCGTAAAAATTTTTTGAAATACAGGTGATGAATCCGCTAAATATCGTCTTAAGTCATTTCTATTAAACTAATCATACTTTTTATATTTTTAACGTTAAGTTCACATTATTTTACATCTAAAACACGTATTTACAATACATTTGGGTGAATACAAAAAATAGAAAAAAAATTTGGGAAAAAATTGGGTAAAAAATGGTGATAATTCCGCTAAATATCGTTTAAAGTCATTTGTATTGAACTAATCATACTTTTTATATTTTTATCGTTAAGTTCACATAATTTTACATCTAAAACACGTCTTTACAATACATTTGGGTGAATATAAAAGGTCGTAAAAAAATTTTGAAATACAGGTGATGAATCCGCTAAATATCGTCTTAAGTCATTTCTATTAAACTAATCATACTTTTTATATTTTTAACGTTAAGTTCACATTATTCTACATCTAAAACACGTGTTTACAATACATTTGGGTGAATACAAAAAATAGAAAAAAAATTTGGGGAAAAATTGGGTAAAAAATGGTGATAATTCCGCTAAATATCGTTTGAAGTCATTTGTATTGAACTAATCATACTTTTTATATTTTTATCGTTAAGTTCACATAATTTTACATCTAAAACACGTCTTTACAATACATTTGGGTGAATATAAAAGGTCGTAAAAAAATTTTGAAATACAGGTGATGAATCCGCTAAATATCGTCTTAAGTCATTTCTATTAAACTAATCATACTTTTTATATTTTTAACGTTAAGTTCACATTATTTTACATCTAAAACACGTGTTTACAATACATTTGGGTGAATACAAAAAATAGAAAAAAAATTTGGGAAAAAATTGGGTAAAAAATGGTGATAATTCCGCTAAATATCGTTTAAAGTCATTTGTATTGAACTAATCATACTTTTTATATTTTTATCGTTAAGTTCACATTATTTTACATCTAAAACACGTCTTTACAATACATTTGGGTGAATATAAAAGGTCGTAAAAAAACTTTGAAATACAGGTGATGAATCCGCTAAATATCGTCTTAAGTCATTTCTATTAAACTAATCATACTTTTAATATTTTTAACGTTAAGTTCACATTATTTTACATCTAAAACACGTGTTTACAATACATTTGGGTGAATACAAAAAATAGAAAAAAAATTTGGTAAAAAATGGTGATAATTCCGCTAAATATCGTTTAAAGTCATTTGTATTGAACTAATCATACTTTTTATATTTTTATCGTTAAGTTCACATTATTTTACATCTAAAACACGTATTTACAATACATTTGGGTGAATACAAAAAATAGAAAAAAAATTTGGGAAAAAATTTGGTAAAAAATGGTGATAATTCCGCTAAATATCGTTTAAAGTCATTTGTATTGAACTAATCATACTTTTTATATTTTTATCGTTAAGTTCACATTATTTTACATCTAAAACACGTCTTTACAATACATTTGGGTGAATATAAAAGGTCGTAAAAAAATTTTGAAATACAGGTGATGAATCCGCTAAATATCGTCTTAAGTCATTTCTATTAAACTAATCATACTTTTTATATTTTTAACGTTAAGTTCACATTATTCTACATCTAAAACACGTGTTTACAATACATTTGGGTGAATACAAAAAATAGAAAAAAAATTTGGGAAAAAATTGGGTAAAAAATGGTGATAATTCCGCTAAATATCGTTTAAAGTCATTTGTATTGAACTAATCATACTTTTTATATTTTTATCGTTAAGTTCACATAATTTTACATCTAAAACACGTCTTTACAATACATTTGGGTGAATATAAAAGGTCGTAAAAAAATTTTGAAATACAGGTGATGAATCCGCTAAATATCGTCTTAAGTCATTTCTATTAAACTAATCATACTTTTTATATTTTTATCGTTAAGTTCACATTATTTTACATCTAAAACACGTGTTTACAATACATTTGGGTGAATACAAAAAATAGAAAAAAAATTTGGTAAAAAATGGCGATAATTCCGCTAAATATCGTTTAAAGTCATTTGTATTGAACTAATCATACTTTTTATATTTTTATCGTTAAGTTCACATAATTTTACATCTAAAACACGTCTTTACAATACATTTGGGTGAATATAAAAGGTCGTAAAAAAATTTTGAAATACAGGTGATGAATCCGCTAAATATCGTCTTAAGTCATTTCTATTAAACTAATCATACTTTTTATATTTTTAACGTTAAGTTCACATTATTTTACATCTAAAACACGTCTTTACAATACATTTGGGTGAATATAAAAGGTCGTAAAAAATTTTTGAAATACAGGTGATGAATCCGCTAAATATCGTCTTAAGTCATTTCTATTAAACTAATCATACTTTTTATATTTTTAACGTTAAGTTCACATTATTTTACATCTAAAACACGTATTTACAATACATTTGGGTGAATACAAAAAATAGAAAAAAAATTTGGGAAAAAATTGGGTAAAAAATGGTGATAATTCCGCTAAATATCGTTTAAAGTAATTTGTATTGAACTAATCATACTTTTTATATTTTTATCGTTAAGTTCACATAATTTTACATCTAAAACACGTGTTTACAATACATTTGGGTGAATACAAAAAATAGAAAAAAAATTTGGGGAAAAATTTGGTAAAAAATGGTGATAATACCGCTAAATATCGTTTAAAGTCATTTGTATTGAACTAATCATACTTTTTATATTTTTATCGTTAAGTTCACATAATTTTACATCTAAAACACGTCTTTACAATACATTTGGGTGAATATAAAAGGTCGTAAAAAAATTTTGAAATACAGGTGATGAATCCGCTAAATATCGTCTTAAGTCATTTCTATTAAACTAATCATACTTTTTATATTTTTAACGTTAAGTTCACATTATTTTACATCTAAAACACGTCTTTACAATACATTTGGGTGAATATAAAAGGTCGTAAAAATTTTTTGAAATACAGGTGATGAATCCGCTAAATATCGTCTTAAGTCATTTCTATTAAACTAATCATACTTTTTATATTTTTAACGTTAAGTTCACATTATTTTACATCTAAAACACGTATTTACAATACATTTGGGTGAATACAAAAAATAGAAAAAAAATTTGGGAAAAAATTGGGTAAAAAATGGTGATAATTCCGCTAAATATCGTTTAAAGTCATTTGTATTGAACTAATCATACTTTTTATATTTTTATCGTTAAGTTCACATAATTTTACATCTAAAACACGTCTTTACAATACATTTGGGTGAATATAAAAGGTCGTAAAAAAATTTTGAAATACAGGTGATGAATCCGCTAAATATCGTCTTAAGTCATTTCTATTAAACTAATCATACTTTTTATATTTTTAACGTTAAGTTCACATTATTCTACATCTAAAACACGTGTTTACAATACATTTGGGTGAATACAAAAAATAGAAAAAAAATTTGGGAAAAAATTTGGTAAAAAATGGTGATAATTCCGCTAAATATCGTTTAAAGTCATTTGTATTGAACTAATCATACTTTTTATATTTTTATCGTTAAGTTCACATTATTTTACATCTAAAACACGTATTTACAATACATTTGGGTGAATACAAAAAATAGAAAAAAAATTTGGGAAAAAATTTGGTAAAAAATGGTGATAATTCCGCTAAATATCGTTTAAAGTCATTTGTATTGAACTAATCATACTTTTTATATTTTTATCGTTAAGTTCACATTATTTTACATCTAAAACACGTCTTTACAATACATTTGGGTGAATATAAAAGGTCGTAAAAAAATTTTGAAATACAGGTGATGAATCCGCTAAATATCGTCTTAAGTCATTTCTATTAAACTAATCATACTTTTTATATTTTTAACGTTAAGTTCACATTATTCTACATCTAAAACACGTGTTTACAATACATTTGGGTGAATACAAAAAATAGAAAAAAAATTAGGGAAAAAATTGGGTAAAAAATGGTGATAATTCCGCTAAATATCGTTTAAAGTCATTTGTATTGAACTAATCATACTTTTTATATTTTTATCGTTAAGTTCACATTATTTTACATCTAAAACACGTCTTTACAATACATTTGGGTGAATATAAAAGGTCGTAAAAAAATTTTGAAATACAGGTGATGAATCCGCTAAATATCGTCTTAAGTCATTTCTATTAAACTAATCATACTTTTTATATTTTTAACGTTAAGTTCACATTATTCTACATCTAAAACACGTGTTTACAATACATTTGGGTGAATACAAAAAATAGAAAAAAAATTTGGGAAAAAATTGGGTAAAAAATGGTGATAATTCCGCTAAATATCGTTTAAAGTCATTTGTATTGAACTAATCATACTTTTTATATTTTTATCGTTAAGTTCACATTATTTTACATCTAAAACACGTCTTTACAATACATTTGGGTGAATATAAAAGGTCGTAAAAAAATTTTGAAATACAGGTGATGAATCCGCTAAATATCGTCTTAAGTCATTTCTATTAAACTAATCATACTTTTTATATTTTTATCGTTAAGTTCACATTATTTTACATCTAAAACACGTGTTTACAATACATTTGGGTGAATACAAAAAATAGAAAAAAAATTTGGTAAAAAATGGTGATAATTCCGCTAAATATCGTTTAAAGTCATTTGTATTGAACTAATCATACTTTTTATATTTTTATCGTTAAGTTCACATAATTTTACATCTAAAACACGTCTTTACAATACATTTGGGTGAATATAAAAGGTCGTAAAAAAATTTTGAAATACAGGTGATGAATCCGCTAAATATCGTCTTAAGTCATTTCTATTAAACTAATCATACTTTTTATATTTTTAACGTTAAGTTCACATTATTTTACATCTAAAACACGTCTTTACAATACATTTGGGTGAATATAAAAGGTCGTAAAAAATTTTTGAAATACAGGTGATGAATCCGCTAAATATCGTCTTAAGTCATTTCTATTAAACTAATCATACTTTTTATATTTTTAACGTTAAGTTCACATTATTTTACATCTAAAACACGTATTTACAATACATTTGGGTGAATACAAAAAATAGAAAAAAAATTTGGGAAAAAATTGGGTAAAAAATGGTGATAATTCCGCTAAATATCGTTTAAAGTCATTTGTATTGAACTAATCATACTTTTTATATTTTTATCGTTAAGTTCACATAATTTTACATCTAAAACACGTGTTTACAATACATTTGGGTGAATACAAAAAATAGAAAAAAAATTTGGGAAAAAATTTGGTAAAAAATGGTGATAATTCCGCTAAATATCGTTTAAAGTCATTTGTATTGAACTAATCATACTTTTTATATTTTTATCGTTAAGTTCACATAATTTTACATCTAAAACACGTCTTTACAATACATTTGGGTGAATATAAAAGGTCGTAAAAAAATTTTGAAATACAGGTGATGAATCCGCTAAATATCGTCTTAAGTCATTTCTATTAAACTAATCATACTTTTTATATTTTTAACGTTAAGTTCACATTATTTTACATCTAAAACACGTCTTTACAATACATTTGGGTGAATATAAAAGGTCGTAAAAATTTTTTGAAATACAGGTGATGAATCCGCTAAATATCGTCTTAAGTCATTTCTATTAAACTAATCATACTTTTTATATTTTTAACGTTAAGTTCACATTATTTTACATCTAAAACACGTATTTACAATACATTTGGGTGAATACAAAAAATAGAAAAAAAATTTGGGAAAAAATTGGGTAAAAAATGGTGATAATTCCGCTAAATATCGTTTAAAGTCATTTGTATTGAACTAATCATACTTTTTATATTTTTATCGTTAAGTTCACATAATTTTACATCTAAAACACGTCTTTACAATACATTTGGGTGAATATAAAAGGTCGTAAAAAAATTTTGAAATACAGGTGATGAATCCGCTAAATATCGTCTTAAGTCATTTCTATTAAACTAATCATACTTTTTATATTTTTAACGTTAAGTTCACATTATTCTACATCTAAAACACGTGTTTACAATACATTTGGGTGAATACAAAAAATAGAAAAAAAATTTGGGAAAAAATTTGGTAAAAAATGGTGATAATTCCGCTAAATATCGTTTAAAGTCATTTGTATTGAACTAATCATACTTTTTATATTTTTATCGTTAAGTTCACATAATTTTACATCTAAAACACGTCTTTACAATACATTTGGGTGAATATAAAAGGTCGTAAAAAAATTTTGAAATACAGGTGATGAATCCGCTAAATATCGTCTTAAGTCATTTCTATTAAACTAATCATACTTTTTATATTTTTAACGTTAAGTTCACATTATTTTACATCTAAAACACGTGTTTACAATACATTTGGGTGAATACAAAAAATAGAAAAAAAATTTGGTAAAAAATGGTGATAATTCCGCTAAATATCGTTTAAAGTCATTTGTATTGAACTAATCATACTTTTTATATTTTTAACGTTAAGTTCACATTATTTTACATCTAAAACACGTCTTTACAATACATTTGGGTGAATATAAAAGGTCGTAAAAAATTTTTGAAATACAGGTGATGAATCCGCTAAATATCGTCTTAAGTCATTTCTATTAAACTAATCATACTTTTTATATTTTTAACGTTAAGTTCACATTATTTTACATCTAAAACACGTCTTTACAATACATTTGGGTGAATATAAAAGGTCGTAAAAAATTTTTGAAATACAGGTGATGAATCCGCTAAATATCGTCTTAAGTCATTTCTATTAAACTAATCATACTTTTTATATTTTTAACGTTAAGTTCACATTATTTAACATCTAAAACACGTATTTACAATACATTTGGGTGAATACAAAAAATAGAAAAAAAATTTGGGAAAAAATTGGGTAAAAAATGGTGATAATTCCGCTAAATATCGTTTAAAGTTATTTGTATTGAACTAATCATACTTTTTATATTTTTATCGTTAAGTTCATATAATTTTACATCTAAAACACGTCTTTACAATACATTTGGGTGAATATAAAAGGTCGTAAAAAAATTTTGAAATACAGGTGATGAATCCGCTAAATATCGTCTTAAGTCATTTCTATTAAACTAATCATACTTTTTATATTTTTAACGTTAAGTTCACATTATTTTACATCTAAAACACGTGTTTACAATACATTTGGGTGAATACAAAAAATAGAAAAAAAATTTGGTAAAAAATGATGATAATTCCGCTAAATATCGTTTAAAGTCATTTGTATTGAACTAATCATACTTTTTATATTTTTATCGTTAAGTTCACATAATTTTACATCTAAAACACGTCTTTACAATACATTTGGGTGAATATAAAAGGTCGTAAAAAAATTTTGAAATACAGGTGATGAATCCGCTAAATATCGTCTTAAGTCATTTCTATTAAACTAAAGATACTTTTTATATTTTTAACGTTAAGTTCACATTATTTTACATCTAAAACACGTGTTTACAATACATTTGGGTGAATACAAAAAATAGAAAAAAAATTTGGGAAAAAATTTGGTAAAAAATGGTGATAATTCCGCTAAATATCGTTTAAAGTCATTTGTATTGAACTAATCATACTTTTTATATTTTTATCGTTAAGTTCACATAATTTTACATCTAAAACACGTCTTTACAATACATTTGGGTGAATATAAAAGGTCGTAAAAAAATTTTGAAATACAGGTGATGAATCCGCTAAATATCGTCTTAAGTCATTTCTATTAAACTAATCATACTTTTTATATTTTTAACGTTAAGTTCACATTATTCTACATCTAAAACACGTGTTTACAATACATTTGGGTGAATACAAAAAATAGAAAAAAAATTTGGGAAAAAATTTTGAAATACAGGTGATGAATCCGCTAAATATCGTCTTAAGTCATTTCTATTAAACTAATCATACTTTTTATATTTTTATCGTTAAGTTCACATAATTTTACATCTAAAACACGTCTTTACAATACATTTGGGTGAATATAAAAGGTCGTAAAAAAATTTTGAAATACAGGTGATGAATCCGCTAAATATCGTCTTAAGTCATTTCTATTAAACTAATCATACTTTTTATATTTTTAACGTTAAGTTCACATTATTCTACATCTAAAACACGTGTTTACAATACATTTGGGTGAATACAAAAAATAGAAAAAAAATTTGGGAAAAAATTTGGTAAAAAATGGTGATAATTCCGCTAAATATCGTTTAAAGTCATTTGTATTGAACTAATCATACTTTTTATATTTTTAACGTTAATTTCACATTACTTTACATCTAAAACACGTCTTTACAATACATTTGGGTGAATATAAAAGGTCGTAAAAAATTTTTGAAATACAGGTGATGAATCCGCTAAATATCGTCTTAAGTCATTTCTATTAAACTAATCATACTTTTTATATTTTTAACGTTAAGTTCACATTATTTTACATCTAAAACACGTGTTTACAATACATTTGGGTGAATACAAAAAATAGAAAAAAAATTTGGTAAAAAATGGTGATAATTCCGCTAAATATCGTTTAAAGTCATTTGTATTGAACTAATCATACTTTTTATATTTTTATCGTTAAGTTCACATAATTTTACATCTAAAACACGTCTTTACAATACATTTGGGTGAATATAAAAGGTCGTAAAAAAATTTTGAAATACAGGTGATGAATCCGCTAAATATCGTCTTAAGTCATTTCTATTAAACTAAAGATACTTTTTATATTCTTAACGTTAAGTTCACATTATTTTACATCTAAAACACGTGTTTACAATACATTTGGGTGAATACAAAAAATAGAAAAAAAATTTGGGAAAAAATTTGGTAAAAAATGGTGATAATTCCGCTAAATATCGTTTAAAGTCATTTGTATTGAACTAATCATACTTTTTATATTTTTATCGTTAAGTTCACATAATTTTACATCTAAAACACGTCTTTACAATACATTTGGGTGAATATAAAAGGTCGTAAAAAAATTTTGAAATACAGGTGATGAATCCGCTAAATATCGTCTTAAGTCATTTCTATTAAACTAATCATACTTTTTATATTTTTAACGTTAAGCTCACATTATTTTACATCTAAAACACGTCTTTACAATACATTTGGGTGAATATAAAAGGTCGTAAAAAATTTTTGAAATACAGGTGATGAATCCGCTAAATATCGTCTTAAGTCATTTCTATTAAACTAATCATACTTTTTATATTTTTAACGTTAAGTTCACATTATTCTACATCTAAAACACGTGTTTACAATACATTTGGGTGAATACAAAAAATAGAAAAAAAATTTGGGAAAAAATTTGGTAAAAAATGGTGATAATTCCGCTAAATATCGTTTAAAGTCATTTGTATTGAACTAATCATACTTTTTATATTTTTATCGTTAAGTTCACATAATTTTACATCTAAAACACGTCTTTACAATACATTTGGGTGAATATAAAAGGTCGTAAAAAAATTTTGAAATACAGGTGATGAATCCGCTAAATATCGTCTTAAGTCATTTCTATTAAACTAATCATACTTTTTATATTTTTAACGTTAAGTTCACATTATTTTACATCTAAAACACGTGTTTACAATACATTTGGGTGAATACAAAAAATAGAAAAAAAATTTGGTAAAAAATGGTGATAATTCCGCTAAATATCGTTTAAAGTCATTTGTATTGAACTAATCATACTTTTTATATTTTTAACGTTAAGTTCACATTATTTTACATCTAAAACACGTCTTTACAATACATTTGGGTGAATATAAAAGGTCGTAAAAAATTTTTGAAATACAGGTGATGAATCCGCTAAATATCGTCTTAAGTCATTTCTATTAAACTAATCATACTTTTTATATTTTTAACGTTAAGTTCACATTATTTTACATCTAAAACACGTCTTTACAATACATTTGGGTGAATATAAAAGGTCGTAAAAAATTTTTGAAATACAGGTGATGAATCCGCTAAATATCGTCTTAAGTCATTTCTATTAAACTAATCATACTTTTTATATTTTTAACGTTAAGTTCACATTATTTAACATCTAAAACACGTATTTACAATACATTTGGGTGAATACAAAAAATAGAAAAAAAATTTGGGAAAAAATTGGGTAAAAAATGGTGATAATTCCGCTAAATATCGTTTAAAGTTATTTGTATTGAACTAATCATACTTTTTATATTTTTATCGTTAAGTTCATATAATTTTACATCTAAAACACGTCTTTACAATACATTTGGGTGAATATAAAAGGTCGTAAAAAAATTTTGAAATACAGGTGATGAATCCGCTAAATATCGTCTTAAGTCATTTCTATTAAACTAATCATACTTTTTATATTTTTAACGTTAAGTTCACATTATTTTACATCTAAAACACGTGTTTACAATACATTTGGGTGAATACAAAAAATAGAAAAAAAATTTGGTAAAAAATGGTGATAATTCCGCTAAATATCGTTTAAAGTCATTTGTATTGAACTAATCATACTTTTTATATTTTTATCGTTAAGTTCACATAATTTTACATCTAAAACACGTCTTTACAATACATTTGGGTGAATATAAAAGGTCGTAAAAAAATTTTGAAATACAGGTGATGAATCCGCTAAATATCGTCTTAAGTCATTTCTATTAAACTAAAGATACTTTTTATATTTTTAACGTTAAGTTCACATTATTTTACATCTAAAACACGTGTTTACAATACATTTGGGTGAATACAAAAAATAGAAAAAAAATTTGGGAAAAAATTTGGTAAAAAATGGTGATAATTCCGCTAAATATCGTTTAAAGTCATTTGTATTGAACTAATCATACTTTTTATATTTTTATCGTTAAGTTCACATAATTTTACATCTAAAACACGTCTTTACAATACATTTGGGTGAATATAAAAGGTCGTAAAAAAATTTTGAAATACAGGTGATGAATCCGCTAAATATCGTCTTAAGTCATTTCTATTAAACTAATCATACTTTTTATATTTTTAACGTTAAGTTCACATTATTCTACATCTAAAACACGTGTTTACAATACATTTGGGTGAATACAAAAAATAGAAAAAAAATTTGGGAAAAAATTTGGTAAAAAATGGTGATAATTCCGCTTAATATCGTTTAAAGTCATTTGTATTGAACTAATCATACTTTTTATATTTTTAACGTTAATTTCACATTATTTTACATCTAAAACACGTCTTTACAATACATTTGGGTGAATATAAAAGGTCGTAAAAAATTTTTGAAATACAGGTGATGAATCCGCTAAATATCGTCTTAAGTCATTTCTATTAAACTAATCATACTTTTTATATTTTTAACGTTAAGTTCACATTATTTTACATCTAAAACACGTATTTACAATACATTTGGGTGAATACAAAAAATAGAAAAAAAATTTGGGAAAAAATTGGGTAAAAAATGGTGATAATTCCGCTAAATATCGTTTAAAGTCATTTGTATTGAACTAATCATACTTTTTATATTTTTATCGTTAAGTTCACATAATTTTACATCTAAAACACGTGTTTACAATACATTTGGGTGAATACAAAAAATAGAAAAAAAATTTGGGAAAAAATTTGGTAAAAAATGGTGATAATTCCGCTAAATATCGTTTAAAGTCATTTGTATTGAACTAATCATACTTTTTATATTTTTATCGTTAAGTTCACATAATTTTACATCTAAAACACGTCTTTACAATACATTTGGGTGAATATAAAAGGTCGTAAAAAAATTTTGAAATACAGGTGATGAATCCGCTAAATATCGTCTTAAGTCATTTCTATTAAACTAATCATACTTTTTATATTTTTAACGTTAAGTTCACATTATTTTACATCTAAAACACGTCTTTACAATACATTTGGGTGAATATAAAAGGTCGTAAAAAAATTTTGAAATACAGGTGATGAATCCGCTAATTATCGTCTTAAGTCATTTCTATTAAACTAATCATACTTTTTATATTTTTAACGTTAAGTTCACATTATTTTACATCTAAAACACGTGTTTACAATACATTTGGGTGAATACAAAAAATAGAAAAAAAATTTGGTAAAAAATGGTGATAATTCCGCTAAATATCGTTTAAAGTCATTTGTATTGAACTAATCATACTTTTTATATTTTTATCGTTAAGTTCACATAATTTTACATCTAAAACACGTCTTTACAATACATTTGGGTGAATATAAAAGGTCGTAAAAAAATTTTGAAATACAGGTGATGAATCCGCTAAATATCGTCTTAAGTCATTTCTATTAAACTAAAGATACTTTTTATATTCTTAACGTTAAGTTCACATTATTTTACATCTAAAACACGTGTTTACAATACATTTGGGTGAATACAAAAAATAGAAAAAAAATTTGGGAAAAAATTTGGTAAAAAATGGTGATAATTCCGCTAAATATCGTTTAAAGTCATTTGTATTGAACTAATCATACTTTTTATATTTTTATCGTTAAGTTCACATAATTTTACATCTAAAACACGTCTTTATAATACATTTGGGTGAATATAAAAGGTCGTAAAAAAATTTTGAAATACAGGTGATGAATCCGCTAAATATCGTCTTAAGTCATTTCTATTAAACTAATCATACTTTTTATATTTTTAACGTTAAGTTCACATTATTCTACATCTAAAACACGTGTTTACAATACATTTGGGTGAATACAAAAAATAGAAAAAAAATTTGGGAAAAAATTTGGTAAAAAATGGTGATAATTCCGCTAAATATCGTTTAAAGTCATTTGTATTGAACTAATCATACTTTTTATATTTTTATCGTTAAGTTCACATTATTTTACATCTAAAACACGTATTTACAATACATTTGGGTGAATACAAAAAATAGAAAAAAAATTTGGGAAAAAATTTGGTAAAAAATGGTGATAATTCCGCTAAATATCGTTTAAAGTCATTTGTATTGAACTAATCATACTTTTTATATTTTTATCGTTAAGTTCACATTATTTTACATCTAAAACACGTCTTTACAATACATTTGGGTGAATATAAAAGGTCGTAAAAAAATTTTGAAATACAGGTGATGAATCCGCTAAATATCGTCTTAAGTCATTTCTATTAAACTAATCATACTTTTTATATTTTTAACGTTAAGTTCACATTATTTTACATCTAAAACACGTCTTTACAATACATTTGGGTGAATATAAAAGGTCGTAAAAAATTTTTGAAATACAGGTGATGAATCCGCTAAATATCGTCTTAAGTCATTTCTATTAAACTAATCATACTTTTTATATTTTTAACGTTAAGTTCACATTATTTTACATCTAAAACACGTATTTACAATACATTTGGGTGAATACAAAAAATAGAAAAAAAATTTGGGAAAAAATTGGGTAAAAAATGGTGATAATTCCGCTAAATATCGTTTGAAGTCATTTGTATTGAACTAATCATACTTTTTATATTTTTATCGTTAAGTTCACATAATTTTACATCTAAAACACGTCTTTACAATACATTTGGGTGAATATAAAAGGTCGTAAAAAAATTTTGAAATACAGGTGATGAATCCGCTAAATATTGTCTTAAGTCATTTCTATTAAACTAATCATACTTTTTATATTTTTAACGTTAAGTTCACATTATTTTACATCTAAAACACGTGTTTACAATACATTTGGGTGAATACAAAAAATAGAAAAAAAATTTGGGAAAAAATTGGGTAAAAAATGGTGATAATTCCGCTAAATATCGTTTAAAGTCATTTGTATTGAACTAATCATACTTTTTATATTTTTATCGTTAAGTTCACATAATTTTACATCTAAAACACGTCTTTACAATACATTTGGGTGAATATAAAAGGTCGTAAAAAAATTTTGAAATACAGGTGATGAATCCGCTAAATATCGTCTTAAGTCATTTCTATTAAACTAAAGATACTTTTTATATTTTTAACGTTAAGTTCACATTATTTTACATCTAAAACACGTGTTTACAATACATTTGGGTGAATACAAAAAATAGAAAAAAAATTTGGGAAAAAATTTGGTAAAAAATGGTGATAATTCCGCTAAATATCGTTTAAAGTCATTTGTATTGAACTAATCATACTTTTTATATTTTTATCGTTAAGTTCACATAATTTTACATCTAAAACACGTCTTTACAATACATTTGGGTGAATATAAAAGGTCGTAAAAAAATTTTGAAATACAGGTGATGAATCCGCTAAATATCGTCTTAAGTCATTTCTATTAAACTAATCATACTTTTTATATTTTTAACGTTAAGTTCACATTATTCTACATCTAAAACACGTGTTTACAATACATTTGGGTGAATACAAAAAATAGAAAAAAAATTTGGGAAAAAATTGGGTAAAAAATGGTGATAATTCCGCTAAATATCGTTTAAAGTCATTTGTATTGAACTAATCATACTTTTTATATTTTTATCGTTAAGTTCACATAATTTTACATCTAAAACACGTGTTTACAATACATTTGGGTGAATACAAAAAATAGAAAAAAATTTTGGAAAAAATTTGTTAAAAAATGGTGATAATTCCGCTAAATATCGTTTAAAGTCATTTGTATTGAACTAATCATACTTTTTATATTTTTATCGTTAAGTTCACATAATTTTACATCTAAAACACGTCTTTACAATACATTTGGGTGAATATAAAAGGTCGTAAAAAAATTTTGAAATACAGGTGATGAATCCGCTAAATATCGTCTTAAGTCATTTCTATTAAACTAATCATACTTTTTATATTTTTAACGTTAAGTTCACATTATTTTACATCTAAAACACGTCTTTACAATACATTTGGGTGAATATAAAAGGTCGTAAAAAATTTTTGAAATACAGGTGATGAATCCGCTAAATATCGTCTTAAGTCATTTCTATTAAACTAATCATACTTTTTATATTTTTAACGTTAAGTTCACATTATTTTACATCTAAAACACGTATTTACAATACATTTGGGTGAATACAAAAAATAGAAAAAAAATTGGGGAAAAAATTGGGTAAAAAATGGTGATAATTCCGCTAAATATCGTTTAAAGTCATTTGTATTGAACTAATCATACTTTTTATATTTTTATCGTTAAGTTCACATAATTTTACATCTAAAACACGTCTTTACAATACATTTGGTTGAATATAAAAGGTCGTAAAAAAATTTTGAAATACAGGTGATGAATCCGCTAAATATCGTCTTAAGTCATTTCTATTAAACTAATCATACTTTTTATATTTTTAACGTTAAGTTCACATTATTCTACATCTAAAACACGTGTTTACAATACATTTGGGTGAATACAAAAAATAGAAAAAAAATTTGGGAAAAAATTTGATAAAAAATGGTGATAATTCCGCTAAATATCGTTTAAAGTCATTTGTATTGAACTAATCATACTTTTTATATTTTTATCGTTAAGTTCACATTATTTTACATCTAAAACACGTATTTACAATACATTTGGGTGAATACAAAAAATAGAAAAAAAATTTGGGAAAAAATTTGGTAAAAAATGGTGATAATTCCGCTAAATATCGTTTAAAGTCATTTGTATTGAACTAATCATACTTTTTATATTTTTATCGTTAAGTTCACATTATTTTACATCTAAAACACGTCTTTACAATACATTTGGGTGAATATAAAAGGTCGTAAAAAAATTTTGAAATACAGGTGATGAATCCGCTAAATATCGTCTTAAGTCATTTCTATTAAACTAATCATACTTTTTATATTTTTAACGTTAAGTTCACATTATTTTACATCTAAAACACGTCTTTACAATACATTTGGGTGAATATAAAAGGTCGTAAAAAATTTTTGAAATACAGGTGATGAATCCGCTAAATATCGTCTTAAGTCATTTCTATTAAACTAATCATATTTTTTATATTTTTAACGTTAAGTTCACATTATTTTACATCTAAAACACGTATTTACAATACATTTGGGTGAATACAAAAAATAGAAAAAAAATTTGGGAAAAAATTGGGTAAAAAATGGTGATAATTCCGCTAAATATCGTTTAATGTCATTTGTATTGAACTAATCATACTTTTTATATTTTTAACGTTAATTTCACATTATTTTACATCTAAAACACGTCTTTACAATACATTTGGGTGAATATAAAAGGTCGTAAAAAATTTTTGAAATACAGGTGATGAATCCGCTAAATATCGTCTTAAGTCATTTCTATTAAACTAATCATACTTTTTATATTTTTAACGTTAAGTTCACATTATTTTACATCTAAAACACGTATTTACAATACATTTGGGTGAATATAAAAGGTCGTAAAAAATTTTTGAAATACAGGTGATGAATCCGCTAAATATCGTCTTAAGTCATTTCTATTAAACTAATCATACTTTTTATATTTTTAACGTTAAGTTCACATTATTTTACATCTAAAACACGTATTTACAATACATTTGGGTGAATACAAAAAATAGAAAAAAAATTTGGGAAAAAATTTGGTAAAAAATGGTGATAATTCCGCTAAATATCGTTTAAAGTCATTTGTATTGAACTAATCATACTTTTTATATTTTTATCGTTAAGTTCACATAATTTTACATCTAAAACACGTCTTTACAATACATTTGGGTGAATATAAAAGGTCGTAAAAAAATTTTGAAATACAGGTGATGAATCCGCTAAATATCGTCTTAAGTCATTTCTATTAAACTAAAGATACTTTTTATATTTTTATCGTTAAGTTCACATTATTTTACATCTAAAACACGTCTTTACAATACATTTGGGTGAATATAAAAGGTCGTAAAAAAATTTTGAAATACAGGTGATGAATCCGCTAAATATCGTCTTAAGTCATTTCTATTAAACTAATCATACTTTTTATATTTTTAACGTTAAGTTCACATTATTTTACATCTAAAACACGTCTTTACAATACATTTGGGTGAATATAAAAGGTCGTAAAAAATTTTTGAAATACAGGTGATGAATCCGCTAAATATCGTCTTAAGTCATTTCTATTAAACTAATCATACTTTTTATATTTTTAACGTTAAGTTCACATTATTTTACATCTAAAACACGTATTTACAATACATTTGGGTGAATACAAAAAATAGAAAAAAAATTTGGGAAAAAATTGGGTAAAAAATGGTGATAATTCCGCTAAATATCGTTTGAAGTCATTTGTATTGAACTAATCATACTTTTTATATTTTTATCGTTAAGTTCACATAATTTTACATCTAAAACACGTCTTTACAATACATTTGGGTGAATATAAAAGGTCGTAAAAAAATTTTGAAATACAGGTGATGAATCCGCTAAATATCGTCTTAAGTCATTTCTATTAAACTAATCATACTTTTTATATTTTTAACGTTAAGTTCACATTATTTTACATCTAAAACACGTATTTACAATACATTTGGGTGAATACAAAAAATAGAAAAAAAATTTGGGATAAAATTTGGTAAAAAATGGTGATAATTCCGCTAAATATCGTTTAATGTCATTTGTATTGAACTAATCATACTTTTTATATTTTTAACGTTAATTTCACATTATTTTACATCTAAAACACGTCTTTACAATACATTTGGGTGAATATAAAAGGTCGTAAAAAATTTTTGAAATACAGGTGATGAATCCGCTAAATATCGTCTTAAGTCATTTCTATTAAACTAATCATACTTTTTATATTTTTAACGTTAAGTTCACATTATTCTACATCTAAAACACGTGTTTACAATACATTTGGGTGAATACAAAAAATAGAAAAAAAATTTGGGAAAAAATTTGGTAAAAAATGGTGATAATTCCGCTAAATATCGTTTAAAGTCATTTGTATTGAACTAATCATACTTTTTATATTTTTATCGTTAAGTTCACATTATTTTACATCTAAAACACGTATTTACAATACATTTGGGTGAATACAAAAAATAGAAAAAAAATTTGGGAAAAAATTTGGTAAAAAATGGTGATAATTCCGCTAAATATCGTTTAAAGTCATTTGTATTGAACTAATCATACTTTTTATATTTTTATCGTTAAGTTCACATTATTTTACATCTAAAACACGTCTTTACAATACATTTGGGTGAATATAAAAGGTCGTAAAAAAATTTTGAAATACAGGTGATGAATCCGCTAAATATCGTCTTAAGTCATTTCTATTAAACTAATCATACTTTTTATATTTTTAACGTTAAGTTCACATTATTTTACATCTAAAACACGTCTTTACAATACATTTGGGTGAATATAAAAGGTCGTAAAAAATTTTTGAAATACAGGTGATGAATCCGCTAAATATCGTCTTAAGTCATTTCTATTAAACTAATCATATTTTTTATATTTTTAACGTTAAGTTCACATTATTTTACATCTAAAACACGTATTTACAATACATTTGGGTGAATACAAAAAATAGAAAAAAAATTTGGGAAAAAATTGGGTAAAAAATGGTGATAATTCCGCTAAATATCGTTTAATGTCATTTATATTGAACTAATCATACTTTTTATATTTTTAACGTTAATTTCACATTATTTTACATCTAAAACACGTCTTTACAATACATTTGGGTGAATATAAAAGGTCGTAAAAAATTTTTGAAATACAGGTGATGAATCCGCTAAATATCGTCTTAAGTCATTTCTATTAAACTAATCATACTTTTTATATTTTTAACGTTAAGTTCACATTATTTTACATCTAAAACACGTATTTACAATACATTTGGGTGAATATAAAAGGTCGTAAAAAATTTTTGAAATACAGGTGATGAATCCGCTAAATATCGTCTTAAGTCATTTCTATTAAACTAATCATACTTTTTATATTTTTAACGTTAAGTTCACATTATTTTACATCTAAAACACGTATTTACAATACATTTGGGTGAATACAAAAAATAGAAAAAAAATTTGGGAAAAAATTTGGTAAAAAATGGTGATAATTCCGCTAAATATCGTTTAAAGTCATTTGTATTGAACTAATCATACTTTTTATATTTTTATCGTTAAGTTCACATTATTTTACATCTAAAACACGTCTTTACAATACATTTGGGTGAATATAAAAGGTCGTAAAAAAATTTTGAAATACAGGTGATGAATCCGCTAAATATCGTCTTAAGTCATTTCTATTAAACTAATCATACTTTTTATATTTTTAACGTTAAGTTCACATTATTTTACATCTAAAACACGTCTTTACAATACATTTGGGTGAATATAAAAGGTCGTAAAAAATTTTTGAAATACAGGTGATGAATCCGCTAAATATCGTCTTAAGTCATTTCTATTAAACTAATCATACTTTTTATATTTTTAACGTTAAGTTCACATTATTTTACATCTAAAACACGTATTTACAATACATTTGGGTGAATACAAAAAATAGAAAAAAAATTTGGGAAAAAATTGGGTAAAAAATGGTGATAATTCCGCTAAATATCGTTTGAAGTCATTTGTATTGAACTAATCATACTTTTTATATTTTTATCGTTAAGTTCACATAATTTTACATCTAAAACACGTCTTTACAATACATTTGGGTGAATATAAAAGGTCGTAAAAAAATTTTGAAATACAGGTGATGAATCCGCTAAATATCGTCTTAAGTCATTTCTATTAAACTAATCATACTTTTTATATTTTTAACGTTAAGTTCACATTATTTTACATCTAAAACACGTATTTACAATACATTTGGGTGAATACAAAAAATAGAAAAAAAATTTGGGATAAAATTTGGTAAAAAATGGTGATAATTCCGCTAAATATCGTTTAATGTCATTTGTATTGAACTAATCATACTTTTTATATTTTTAACGTTAATTTCACATTATTTTACATCTAAAACACGTCTTTACAATACATTTGGGTGAATATAAAAGGTCGTAAAAAATTTTTGAAATACAGGTGATGAATCCGCTAAATATCGTCTTAAGTCATTTCTATTAAACTAATCATACTTTTTATATTTTTAACGTTAAGTTCACATTATTTTACATCTAAAACACGTATTTACAATACATTTGGGTGAATATAAAAGGTCGTAAAAAATTTTTGAAATACAGGTGATGAATCCGCTAAATATCGTCTTAAGTCATTTCTATTAAACTAATCATACTTTTTATATTTTTAACGTTAAGTTCACATTATTTTACATCTAAAACACGTATTTACAATACATTTGGGTGAATACAAAAAATAGAAAAAAAATTTGGGAAAAAATTTGGTAAAAAATGGTGATAATTCCGCTAAATATCGTTTAAAGTCATTTGTATTGAACTAATCATACTTTTTATATTTTTATCGTTAAGTTCACATTATTTTACATCTAAAACACGTCTTTACAATACATTTGGGTGAATATAAAAGGTCGTAAAAAAATTTTGAAATACAGGTGATGAATCCGCTAAATATCGTCTTAAGTCATTTCTATTAAACTAATCATACTTTTTATATTTTTAACGTTAAGTTCACATTATTTTACATCTAAAACACGTCTTTACAATACATTTGGGTGAATATAAAAGGTCGTAAAAAATTTTTGAAATACAGGTGATGAATCCGCTAAATATCGTCTTAAGTCATTTCTATTAAACTAATCATACTTTTTATATTTTTAACGTTAAGTTCACATTATTTTACATCTAAAACACGTATTTACAATACATTTGGGTGAATACAAAAAATAGAAAAAAAATTTGGGAAAAAATTGGGTAAAAAATGGTGATAATTCCGCTAAATATCGTTTGAAGTCATTTGTATTGAACTAATCATACTTTTTATATTTTTATCGTTAAGTTCACATAATTTTACATCTAAAACACGTCTTTACAATACATTTGGGTGAATATAAAAGGTCGTAAAAAAATTTTGAAATACAGGTGATGAATCCGCTAAATATCGTCTTAAGTCATTTCTATTAAACTAATCATACTTTTTATATTTTTAACGTTAAGTTCACATTATTTTACATCTAAAACACGTATTTACAATACATTTGGGTGAATACAAAAAATAGAAAAAAAATTTGGGAAAAAATTTGGTAAAAAATGGTGATAATTCCGCTAAATATCGTTTAAAGTCATTTGTATTGAACTAATCATACTTTTTATATTTTTATCGTTAAGTTCACATTATTTTACATCTAAAACACGTCTTTACAATACATTTGGGTGAATATAAAAGGTCGTAAAAAAATTTTGAAATACAGGTGATGAATCCGCTAAATATCGTCTTAAGTCATTTCTATTAAACTAATCATACTTTTTATATTTTTAACGTTAAGTTCACATTATTTTACATCTAAAACACGTCTTTACAATACATTTGGGTGAATATAAAAGGTCGTAAAAAATTTTTGAAATACAGGTGATGAATCCGCTAAATATCGTCTTAAGTCATTTCTATTAAACTAATCATACTTTTTATATTTTTAACGTTAAGTTCACATTATTTTACATCTAAAACACGTATTTACAATACATTTGGGTGAATACAAAAAATAGAAAAAAAATTTGGGAAAAAATTGGGTAAAAAATGGTGATAATTCCGCTAAATATCGTTTGAAGTCATTTGTATTGAACTAATCATACTTTTTATATTTTTATCGTTAAGTTCACATAATTTTACATCTAAAACACGTCTTTACAATACATTTGGGTGAATATAAAAGGTCGTAAAAAAATTTTGAAATACAGGTGATGAATCCGCTAAATATCGTCTTAAGTCATTTCTATTAAACTAATCATACTTTTTATATTTTTAACGTTAAGTTCACATTATTTTACATCTAAAACACGTGTTTACAATACATTTGGGTGAATACAAAAAATAGAAAAAAAATTTGGGAAAAAATTGGGTAAAAAATGGTGATAATTCCGCTAAATATCGTTTAAAGTCATTTGTATTGAACTAATCATACTTTTTATATTTTTATCGTTAAGTTCACATAATTTTACATCTAAAACACGTCTTTACAATACATTTGGGTGAATATAAAAGGTCGTAAAAAAATTTTGAAATACAGGTGATGAATCCGCTAAATATCGTCTTAAGTCATTTCTATTAAACTAAAGATACTTTTTATATTTTTAACGTTAAGTTCACATTATTTTACATCTAAAACACGTGTTTACAATACATTTGGGTGAATACAAAAAATAGAAAAAAAATTTGGGAAAAAATTTGGTAAAAAATGGTGATAATTCCGCTAAATATCGTTTAAAGTCATTTGTATTGAACTAATCATACTTTTTATATTTTTATCGTTAAGTTCACATAATTTTACATCTAAAACACGTCTTTACAATACATTTGGGTGAATATAAAAGGTCGTAAAAAAATTTTGAAATACAGGTGATGAATCCGCTAAATATCGTCTTAAGTCATTTCTATTAAACTAATCATACTTTTTATATTTTTAACGTTAAGTTCACATTATTCTACATCTAAAACACGTGTTTACAATACATTTGGGTGAATACAAAAAATAGAAAAAAAATTTGGGAAAAAATTTGGTAAAAAATGGTGATAATTCCGCTAAATATCGTTTAAAGTCATTTGTATTGAACTAATCATACTTTTTATATTTTTAACGTTAATTTCACATTATTTTACATCTAAAACACGTCTTTACAATACATTTGGGTGAATATAAAAGGTCGTAAAAAATTTTTGAAATACAGGTGATGAATCCGCTAAATATCGTCTTAAGTCATTTCTATTAAACTAATCATACTTTTTATATTTTTAACGTTAAGTTCACATTATTTTACATCTAAAACACGTCTTTACAATACATTTGGGTGAATATAAAAGGTCGTAAAAATTTTTTGAAATACAGGTGATGAATCCGCTAAATATCGTCTTAAGTCATTTCTATTAAACTAATCATACTTTTTATATTTTTAACGTTAAGTTCACATTATTTTACATCTAAAACACGTATTTACAATACATTTGGGAGAATACAAAAAATAGAAAAAAAATTTGGGAAAAAATTTGGTAAAAAATGGTGATAATTCCGCTAAATATCGTTTAAAGTCATTTGTATTTAACTAATCATACTTTTTATATTTTTATCGTTAAGTTCACATAATTTTACATCTAAAACACGTCTTTACAATACATTTGGGTGAATATAAAAGGTCGTAAAAAAATTTTGAAATACAGGTGATGAATCCGCTAAATATCGTCTTAAGTCATTTCTATTAAACTAATCATACTTTTTATATTTTTAACGTTAAGTTCACATTATTCTACATCTAAAACACGTGTTTACAATACATTTGGGTGAATACAAAAAATAGAAAAAAAATTTGGGAAAAAATTTGGTAAAAAATGGTGATAATTCCGCTAAATATCGTTTAAAGTCATTTGTATTGAACTAATCATACTTTTTATATTTTTATCGTTAAGTTCACATTATTTTACATCTAAAACACGTATTTACAATACATTTGGGTGAATACAAAAAATAGAAAAAAAATTTGGGAAAAAATTTGGTAAAAAATGGTGATAATTCCGCTAAATATCGTTTAAAGTCATTTGTATTGAACTAATCATACTTTTTATATTTTTATCGTTAAGTTCACATTATTTTACATCTAAAACACGTCTTTACAATACATTTGGGTGAATATAAAAGGTCGTAAAAAAATTTTGAAATACAGGTGATGAATCCGCTAAATATCGTCTTAAGTCATTTCTATTAAACTAATCATACTTTTTATATTTTTAACGTTAAGATCACATTATTTTACATCTAAAACACGTCTTTACAATACATTTGGGTGAATATAAAAGGTCGTAAAAAATTTTTGAAATACAGGTGATGAATCCGCTAAATATCGTCTTAAGTCATTTCTATTAAACTAATCATACTTTTTATATTTTTAACGTTAAGTTCACATTATTTTACATCTAAAACACGTATTTACAATACATTTGGGTGAATACAAAAAATAGAAAAAAAATTTGGGAAAAAATTGGGTAAAAAATGGTGATAATTCCGCTAAATATCGTTTAATGTCATTTGTATTGAACTAATCATACTTTTTATATTTTTATCGTTAAGTTCACATAATTTTACATCTAAAACACGTCTTTACAATACATTTGGGTGAATATAAATGGTCGTAAAAAAATTTTGAAATACAGGTGATGAATCCGCTAAATATCGTCTTAAGTCATTTCTATTAAACTAATCATACTTTTTATATTTTTAACGTTAAGTTCACATTATTTTACATCTAAAACACGTGTTTACAATACATTTGGGTGAATACAAAAAATAGAAAAAATATTTGGTAAAAAATGGTGATAATTCCGCTAAATATCGTTAAAAGTCATTTGTATTGAACTAATCATACTTTTTATATTTTTATCGTTAAGTTCACATTATTTTACATCTAAAACACGTCTTTACAATACATTTGGGTGAATATAAAAGGTCGTAAAAAAATTTTGAAATACAGGTGATGAATCCGCTAAATATCGTCTTAAGTCATTTCTATTAAACTAATCATACTTTTTATATTTTTAACGTTAAGTTCACATTATTTTACATCTAAAACACGTGTTTACAATACATTTGGGTGAATACAAAAAATAGAAAAAAAATTTGGGAAAAAATTGGGTAAAAAATGGTGATAATTCCGCTAAATATCGTTTAAAGTCATTTGTATTGAACTAATCATACTTTTTATATTTTTATCGTTAAGTTCACATTATTTTACATCTAAAACACGTATTTACAATACATTTGGGTGAATACAAAAAATAGAAAAAAAATTTGGTAAAAAATGGTGATAATTCCGCTAAATATCGTTTAAAGTCATTTGTATTGAACTAATCATACTTTTTATATTTTTATCGTTAAGTTCACATTATTTTACATCTAAAACACGTCTTTACAATACATTTGGGTGAATATAAAAGGTCGTAAAAAAACTTTGAAATACAGGTGATGAATCCGCTAAATATCGTCTTAAGTCATTTCTATTAAACTAATCATACTTTTTATATTTTTAACGTTAAGTTCACATTATTTTACATCTAAAACACGTGTTTACAATACATTTGGGTGAATACAAAAAATAGAAAAAAAATTTGGTAAAAAATGGTGATAATTCCGCTAAATATCGTTTAAAGTCATTTGTATTGAATTAATCATACTTTTTATATTTTTATCGTTAAGTTCACATTATTTTACATCTAAAACACGTCTTTACAATACATTTGGGTGAATATAAAAGGTCGTAAAAAAATTTTGAAATACAGGTGATGAATCCGCTAAATATCGTCTTAAGTCATTTCTATTAAACTAATCATACTTTTTATATTTTTAACGTTAAGTTCACATTATTTTACATCTAAAACACGTCTTTACAATACATTTGGGTGAATATAAAAGGTCGTAAAAAATTTTTGAAATACAGGTGATGAATCCGCTAAATATCGTCTTAAGTCATTTCTATTAAACTAATCATACTTTTTATATTTTTAACGTTAAGTTCACATTATTTTACATCTAAAACACGTGTTTACAATACATTTGGGTGAATACAAAAAATAGAAAAAAAATTTGGTAAAAAATGGTGATAATTCCGCTAAATATCGTTTAAAGTCATTTGTATTGAATTAATCATACTTTTTATATTTTTATCGTTAAGTTCACATTATTTTACATCTAAAACACGTCTTTACAATACATTTGGGTGAATATAAAAGGTCGTAAAAAAATTTTGAAATACAGGTGATGAATCCGCTAAATATCGTCTTAAGTCATTTCTATTAAACTAATCATACTTTTTATATTTTTAACGTTAAGTTCACATTATTTTACATCTAAAACACGTCTTTACAATACATTTGGGTGAATACAAAAAATAGAAAAAAAATTTGGTAAAAAATGGTGATAATTCCGCTAAATATCGTTTAAAGTCATTTGTATTGAACTAATCATACTTTTTATATTTTTAACGTTAAGTTCACATTATTTTACATCTAAAACACGTCTTTACAATACATTTGGGTGAATATAAAAGGTCGTAAAAAATTTTTGAAATACAGGTGATGAATCCGCTAAATATCGTCTTAAGTCATTTCTATTAAACTAATCATACTTTTTATATTTTTAACGTTAAGTTCACATTATTTTACATCTAAAACACGTCTTTACATTACATTTGGGTGAATATAAAAGGTCGTAAAAAATTTTTGAAATACAGGTGATGAATCCGCTAAATATCGTCTTAAGTCATTTCTATTAAACTAATCATACTTTTTATATTTTTAACGTTAAGTTCACATTATTTTACATCTAAAACACGTATTTACAATACATTTGGGTGAATACAAAAAATAGAAAAAAAATTTGGGAAAAAATTGGGTAAAAAATGGTGATAATTCCGCTAAATATCGTTTAAAGTTATTTGTATTGAACTAATCATACTTTTTATATTTTTATCGTTAAGTTCACATTATTTTACATCTAAAACACGTCTTTACAATACATTTGGGTGAATATAAAAGGTCGTAAAAAAACTTTGAAATACAGGTGATGAATCCGCTAAATATCGTCTTAAGTCATTTCTATTAAACTAATCATACTTTTTATATTTTTAACGTTAAGTTCACATTATTTTACATCTAAAACACGTGTTTACAATACATTTGGGTGAATACAAAAAATAGAAAAAAAATTTGGTAAAAAATGGTGATAATTCCGCTAAATATCGTTTAAAGTCATTTGTATTGAATTAATCATACTTTTTATATTTTTATCGTTAAGTTCACATTATTTTACATCTAAAACACGTCTTTACAATACATTTGGGTGAATATAAAAGGTCGTAAAAAAATTTTGAAATACAGGTGATGAATCCGCTAAATATCGTCTTAAGTCATTTCTATTAAACTAATCATACTTTTTATATTTTTAACGTTAAGTTCACATTATTTTACATCTAAAACACGTCTTTACAATACATTTGGGTGAATATAAAAGGTCGTAAAAAATTTTTGAAATACAGGTGATGAATCCGCTAAATATCGTCTTAAGTCATTTCTATTAAACTAATCATACTTTTTATATTTTTAACGTTAAGTTCACATTATTTTACATCTAAAACACGTGTTTACAATACATTTGGGTGAATACAAAAAATAGAAAAAAAATTTGGTAAAAAATGGTGATAATTCCGCTAAATATCGTTTAAAGTCATTTGTATTGAATTAATCATACTTTTTATATTTTTATCGTTAAGTTCACATTATTTTACATCTAAAACACGTCTTTACAATACATTTGGGTGAATATAAAAGGTCGTAAAAAAATTTTGAAATACAGGTGATGAATCCGCTAAATATCGTCTTAAGTCATTTCTATTAAACTAATCATACTTTTTATATTTTTAACGTTAAGTTCACATTATTTTACATCTAAAACACGTCTTTACAATACATTTGGGTGAATACAAAAAATAGAAAAAAAATTTGGTAAAAAATGGTGATAATTCCGCTAAATATCGTTTAAAGTCATTTGTATTGAACTAATCATACTTTTTATATTTTTAACGTTAAGTTCACATTATTTTACATCTAAAACACGTCTTTACAATACATTTGGGTGAATATAAAAGGTCGTAAAAAATTTTTGAAATACAGGTGATGAATCCGCTAAATATCGTCTTAAGTCATTTCTATTAAACTAATCATACTTTTTATATTTTTAACGTTAAGTTCACATTATTTTACATCTAAAACACGTCTTTACATTACATTTGGGTGAATATAAAAGGTCGTAAAAAATTTTTGAAATACAGGTGATGAATCCGCTAAATATCGTCTTAAGTCATTTCTATTAAACTAATCATACTTTTTATATTTTTAACGTTAAGTTCACATTATTTTACATCTAAAACACGTATTTACAATACATTTGGGTGAATACAAAAAATAGAAAAAAAATTTGGGAAAAAATTGGGTAAAAAATGGTGATAATTCCGCTAAATATCGTTTAAAGTTATTTGTATTGAACTAATCATACTTTTTATATTTTTATCGTTAAGTTCATATAATTTTACATCTAAAACACGTCTTTACAATACATTTGGGTGAATATAAAAGGTCGTAAAAAAATTTTGAAATACAGGTGATGAATCCGCTAAATATCGTCTTAAGCCATTTCTATTAAACTAATCATACTTTTTATATTTTTAACGTTAAGTTCACATTATTTTACATCTAAAACACGTGTTTACAATACATTTGGGTGAATACAAAAAATAGAAAAAAAATTTGGTAAAAAATGGTGATAATTCCGCTAAATATCGTTTAAAGTCATTTGTATTGAACTAATCATACTTTTTATATTTTTATCGTTAAGTTCACATAATTTTACATCTAAAACACGTCTTTACAATACATTTGGGTGAATATAAAAGGTCGTAAAAAAATTTTGAAATACAGGTGATGAATCCGCTAAATATCGTCTTAAGTCATTTCTATTAAACTAATCATACTTTTTATATTTTTAACGTTAAGTTCACATTATTTTACATCTAAAACACGTCTTTACAATACATTTGGGTGAATATAAAAGGTCGTAAAAATTTTTTGAAATACAGGTGATGAATCCGCTAAATATCGTCTTAAGTCATTTCTATTAAACTAATCATACTTTTTATATTTTTAACGTTAAGTTCACATTATTTTACATCTAAAACACGTATTTACAATACATTTGGGTGAATACAAAAAATAGAAAAAAAATTTGGGAAAAAATTTGGTAAAAAATGGTGATAATTCCGCTAAATATCGTTTAAAGTCATTTGTATTGAACTAATCATACTTTTTATATTTTTATCGTTAAGTTCACATAATTTTACATCTAAAACACGTCTTTACAATACATTTGGGTGAATATAAAAGGTCGTAAAAAAATTTTGAAATACAGGTGATGAATCCGCTAAATATCGTCTTAAGTCATTTCTATTAAACTAATCATACTTTTTATATTTTTAACGTTAAGTTCACATTATTCTACATCTAAAACACGTGTTTACAATACATTTGGGTGAATACAAAAAATAGAAAAAAAATTTGGGAAAAAATTTGGTAAAAAATGGTGATAATTCCGCTAAATATCGTTTAAAGTCATTTGTATTGAACTAATCATACTTTTTATATTTTTATCGTTAAGTTCACATTATTTTACATCTAAAACACGTATTTACAATACATTTGGGTGAATACAAAAAATAGAAAAAAAATTTGGGAAAAAATTTGGTAAAAAATGGTGATAATTCCGCTAAATATCGTTTAAAGTCATTTGTATTGAACTAATCATACTTTTTTTATTTTTATCGTTAAGTTCACATTATTTTACATCTAAAACACGTCTTTACAATACATTTGGGTGAATATAAAAGGTCGTAAAAAAATTTTGAAATACAGGTGATGAATCCGCTAAATATCGTCTTAAGTCATTTCTATTAAACTAATCATACTTTTTATATTTTTAACGTTAAGTTCACATTATTTTACATCTAAAACACGTCTTTACAATACATTTGGGTGAATATAAAAGGTCGTAAAAAATTTTTGAAATACAGGTGATGAATCAACTAAATATCGTCTTAAGTCATTTCTATTAAACTAATCATACTTTTTATATTTTTAACGTTAAGTTCACATTATTTTACATCTAAAACACGTATTTACAATACATTTGGGTGAATACAAAAAATAGAAAAAAAATTTGGGAAAAAATTGGGTAAAAAATGGTGATAATTCCGCTAAATATCGTTTAATGTCATTTGTATTGAACTAATCATACTTTTTATATTTTTATCGTTAAGTTCACATAATTTTACATCTAAAACACGTCTTTACAATACATTTGGGTGAATATAAATGGTCGTAAAAAAATTTTGAAATACAGGTGATGAATCCGCTAAATATCGTCTTAAGTCATTTCTATTAAACTAATCATACTTTTTATATTTTTAACGTTAAGTTCACATTATTTTACATCTAAAACACGTGTTTACAATACATTTGGGTGAATACAAAAAATAGAAAAAATATTTGGTAAAAAATGGTGATAATTCCGCTAAATATCGTTAAAAGTCATTTGTATTGAACTAATCATACTTTTTATATTTTTATCGTTAAGTTCACATTATTTTACATCTAAAACACGTCTTTACAATACATTTGGGTGAATATAAAAGGTCGTAAAAAAATTTTGAAATACAGGTGATGAATCCGCAAAATATCGTCTTAAGTCATTTCTATTAAACTAATCATACTTTTTATATTTTTAACGTTAAGTTCACATTATTTTACATCTAAAACACGTGTTTACAATACATTTGGGTGAATACAAAAAATAGAAAAAAAATTTGGGAAAAAATTGGGTAAAAAATGGTGATAATTCCGCTAAATATCGTTTAAAGTCATTTGTATTGAACTAATCATACTTTTTATATTTTTATCGTTAAGTTCACATTATTTTACATCTAAAACACGTATTTACAATACATTTGGGTGAATACAAAAAATAGAAAAAAAATTTGGTAAAAAATGGTGATAATTCCGCTAAATATCGTTTAAAGTCATTTGTATTGAACTAATCATACTTTTTATATTTTTATCGTTAAGTTCACATTATTTTACATCTAAAACACGTCTTTACAATACATTTGGGTGAATATAAAAGGTCGTAAAAAAACTTTGAAATACAGGTGATGAATCCGCTAAATATCGTCTTAAGTCATTTCTATTAAACTAATCATACTTTTTATATTTTTAACGTTAAGTTCACATTATTTTACATCTAAAACACGTGTTTACAATACATTTGGGTGAATACAAAAAATAGAAAAAAAATTTGGTAAAAAATGGTGATAATTCCGCTAAATATCGTTTAAAGTCATTTGTATTGAATTAATCATACTTTTTATATTTTTATCGTTAAGTTCACATTATTTTACATCTAAAACACGTCTTTACAATACATTTGGGTGAATATAAAAGGTCGTAAAAAAATTTTGAAATACAGGTGATGAATCCGCTAAATATCGTCTTAAGTCATTTCTATTAAACTAATCATACTTTTTATATTTTTAACGTTAAGTTCACATTATTTTACATCTAAAACACGTCTTTACAATACATTTGGGTGAATATAAAAGGTCGTAAAAAATTTTTGAAATACAGGTGATGAATCCGCTAAATATCGTCTTAAGTCATTTCTATTAAACTAATCATACTTTTTATATTTTTAACGTTAAGTTCACATTATTTTACATCTAAAACACGTGTTTACAATACATTTGGGTGAATACAAAAAATAGAAAAAAAATTTGGTAAAAAATGGTGATAATTCCGCTAAATATCGTTTAAAGTCATTTGTATTGAATTAATCATACTTTTTATATTTTTATCGTTAAGTTCACATTATTTTACATCTAAAACACGTCTTTACAATACATTTGGGTGAATATAAAAGGTCGTAAAAAAATTTTGAAATACAGGTGATGAATCCGCTAAATATCGTCTTAAGTCATTTCTATTAAACTAATCATACTTTTTATATTTTTAACGTTAAGTTCACATTATTTTACATCTAAAACACGTCTTTACAATACATTTGGGTGAATACAAAAAATAGAAAAAAAATTTGGTAAAAAATGGTGATAATTCCGCTAAATATCGTTTAAAGTCATTTGTATTGAACTAATCATACTTTTTATATTTTTAACGTTAAGTTCACATTATTTTACATCTAAAACACGTCTTTACAATACATTTGGGTGAATATAAAAGGTCGTAAAAAATTTTTGAAATACAGGTGATGAATCCGCTAAATATCGTCTTAAGTCATTTCTATTAAACTAATCATACTTTTTATATTTTTAACGTTAAGTTCACATTATTTTACATCTAAAACACGTCTTTACAATACATTTGGGTGAATATAAAAGGTCGTAAAAAATTTTTGAAATACAGGTGATGAATCCGCTAAATATCGTCTTAAGTCATTTCTATTAAACTAATCATACTTTTTATATTTTTAACGTTAAGTTCACATTATTTTACATCTAAAACACGTATTTACAATACATTTGGGTGAATACAAAAAATAGAAAAAAAATTTGGGAAAAAATTGGGTAAAAAATGGTGATAATTCCGCTAAATATCGTTTAAAGTTATTTGTATTGAACTAATCATACTTTTTATATTTTTATCGTTAAGTTCATATAATTTTACATCTAAAACACGTCTTTACAATACATTTGGGTGAATATAAAAGGTCGTAAAAAAACTTTGAAATACAGGTGATGAATCCGCTAAATATCGTCTTAAGCCATTTCTATTAGACTAATCATACTTTTTATATTTTTAACGTTAAGTTCACATTATTTTACATCTAAAACACGTGTTTACAATACATTTGGGTGAATACAAAAAATAGAAAAAAAATTTGGTAAAAAATGGTGATAATTCCGCTAAATATCGTTTAAAGTCATTTGTATTGAACTAATCATACTTTTTATATTTTTATCGTTAAGTTCACATAATTTTACATCTAAAACACGTCTTTACAATACATTTGGGTGAATATAAAAGGTCGTAAAAAAATTTTGAAATACAGGTGATGAATCCGCTAAATATCGTCTTAAGTCATTTCTATTAAACTAAAGATACTTTTTATATTTTTAACGTTAAGTTCACATTATTTTACATCTAAAACACGTGTTTACAATACATTTGGGTGAATACAAAAAATAGAAAAAAAATTTGGGAAAAAATTTGGTAAAAAATGGTGATAATTCCGCTAAATATCGTTTAAAGTCATTTGTATTGAACTAATCATACTTTTTATATTTTTATCGTTAAGTTCACATAATTTTACATCTAAAACACGTCTTTACAATATATTTGGGTGAATATAAAAGGTCGTAAAAAAATTTTGAAATACAGGTGATGAATCCGCTAAATATCGTCTTAAGTCATTTCTATTAAACTATTCATACTTTTTATATTTTTAACGTTAAGTTCACATTATTTTACATCTAAAACACGTATTTACAATACATTTGGGTGAATACAAAAAATAGAAAAAAAATTTGGGAAAAAATTGGGTAAAAAATGGTGATAATTCCGCTAAATATCGTTTAAAGTCATTTGTATTGAACTAATCATACTTTTTATATTTTTATCGTTAAGTTCACATAATTTTACATCTAAAACACGTGTTTACAATACATTTGGGTGTATACAAATAATAGAAAAAAAATTTGGGAAAAAATTTGGTAAAAAATGGTGATAATTCCGCTAAATATCGTTTAAAGTCATTTGTATTGAACTAATCATACTTTTTATATTTTTATCGTTAAGTTCACATAATTTTACATCTAAAACACGTCTTTACAATACATTTGGGTGAATATAAAAGGTCGTTAAAAAAATTTTGAAATACAGGTGATGAATCCGCTAAATATCGTCTTAAGTCATTTCTATTAAACTAATCATACTTTTTATATTTTTAACGTTAAGTTCACATTATTTTACATCTAAAACACGTATTTACAATACATTTGGGTGAATACAAAAAATAGAAAAAAAATTTGGGAAAAAATTGGGTAAAAAATGGTGATAATTCCGCTAAATATCGTTTAAAGTCATTTGTATTGAACTAATCATACTTTTTATATTTTTATCGTTAAGTTCACATAATTTTACATCTAAAACACGTGTTTACAATACATTTGGGTGAATACAAAAAATAGAAAAAAAATTTGGGAAAAAATTTGGTAAAAAATGGTGATAATTCCGCTAAATATCGTTTAAAGTCATTTGTATTGAACTAATCATACTTTTTATATTTTTATCGTTAAGTTCACATAATTTTACATCTAAAACACGTCTTTACAATACATTTGGGTGAATATAAAAGGTCGTAAAAAAATTTTGAAATACAGGTGATGAATCCGCTAAATATCGTCTTAAGTCATTTCTATTAAACTAATCATACTTTTTATATTTTTAACGTTAAGTTCACATTATTTTACATCTAAAACACGTCTTTACAATACATTTGGGTGAATATAAAAGGTCGTAAAAAATTTTTGAAATACAGGTGATGAATCCGCTAAATATCGTCTTAAGTCATTTCTATTAAACTAATCATACTTTTTATATTTTTAACGTTAAGTTCACATTATTTTACATCTAAAACACGTATTTACAATACATTTGGGTGAATACAAAAAATAGAAAAAAAATTTGGGAAAAAATTGGGTAAAAAATGGTGATAATTCAGCTAAATATCGTTTAAAGTCATTTGTATTGAACTAATCATACTTTTTATATTTTTATCGTTAAGTTCACATAATTTTCCATCTAAAACACGTCTTTACAATACATTTGGGTGAATATAAAAGGTCGTAAAAAAATTTTGAAATACAGGTGATGAATCCGCTAAATATCGTCTTAAGTCATTTCTATTAAACTAATCATACTTTTTATATTTTTAACGTTAAGTTCACATTATTCTACATCTAAAACACGTGTTTACAATACATTTGGGTGAATACAAAAAATAGAAAAAAAATTTGGGAAAAAATTTGGTAAAAAATGGTGATAATTCCGCTAAATATCGTTTAAAGTCATTTGTATTGAACTAATCATACTTTTTATATTTTTATCGTTAAGTTCACAATATTTTACATCTAAAACACGTATTTACAATACATTTGGGTGAATACAAAAAATAGAAAAAAAATTTGGGAAAAAATTTGGTAAAAAATGGTGATAATTCCGCTAAATATCGTTTAAAGTCATTTGTATTGAACTAATCATACTTTTTATATTTTTATCGTTAAGTTCACATTATTTTACATCTAAAACACGTATTTACAATACATTTGGGTGAATACAAAAAATAGAAAAAAAATTTGGGAAAAAATTTGGTAAAAAATGGTGATAATTCCGCTAAATATCGTTTAAAGTCATTTGTATTGAACTAATCATACTTTTTATATTTTTATCGTTAAGTTCACATAATTTTACATCTAAAACACGTCTTTACAATACATTTGGGTGAATATAAAAGGTCGTAAAAAAATTTTGAAATACAGGTGATGAATCCGCTAAATATCGTCTTAAGTCATTTCTATTAAACTAATCATACTTTTTATATTTTTAACGTTAAGTTCACATTATTTTACATCTAAAACACGTCTTTACAATACATTTGGGTGAATATAAAAGGTCGTAAAAAATTTTTGAAATACAGGTGATGAATCCGCTAAATATCGTCTTAAGTCATTTCTATTAAACTAATCATACTTTTTATATTTTTAACGTTAAGTTCACATTATTTTACATCTAAAACACGTATTTACAATACATTTGGGTGAATACAAAAAATAGAAAAAAAATTTGGGAAAAAATTGGGTAAAAAATGGTGATAATTCCGCTAAATATCGTTTAAAGTCATTTGTATTGAACTAATCATACTTTTTATATTTTTATCGTTAAGTTCACATAATTTTACATCTAAAACACGTCTTTACAATACATTTGGGTGAATATAAAAGGTCGTAAAAAAATTTTGAAATACAGGTGATGAATCCGCTAAATATCGTCTTAAGTCATTTCTATTAAACTAATCATACTTTTTATATTTTTAACGTTAAGTTCACATTATTCTACATCTAAAACACGTGTTTACAATACATTTGGGTGAATACAAAAAATAGAAAAAAAATTTGGGAAAAAATTTGGTAAAAAATGGTGATAATTCCGCTAAATATCGTTTAAAGACATTTGTATTGAACTAATCATACTTTTTATATTTTTATCGTTAAGTTCACATTATTTTACATCTAAAACACGTATTTACAATACATTTGGGTGAATACAAAAAATAGAAAAAAAATTTGGGAAAAAATTTGGTAAAAAATGGTGATAATTCCGCTAAATATCGTTTAAAGTCATTTGTATTGAACTAATCATACTTTTTATATTTTTATCGTTAAGTTCACATTATTTTACATCTAAAACACGTCTTTACAATACATTTGGGTGAATATAAAAGGTCGTAAAAAATTTTTGAAATACAGGTGATGAATCCGCTAAATATCGTCTTAAGTCATTTCTATTAAACTAATCATACTTTTTATATTTTTAACGTTAAGTTCACATTATTTTACATCTAAAACACGTATTTACAATACATTTGGGTGAATACAAAAAATAGAAAAAAAATTTGGGAAAAAATTGGGTAAAAAATGGTGATAATTCCGCTAAATATCGTTTAAAGTCATTTGTATTGAACTAATCATACTTTTTATATTTTTATCGTTAAGTTCACATAATTTTACATCTAAAACACGTCTTTACAATACATTTGGGTGAATATAAAAGGTCGTAAAAAAATTTTGAAATACAGGTGATGAATCCGCTAAATATCGTCTTAAGTCATTTCTATTAAACTAATCATACTTTTTATATTTTTAACGTTAAGTTCACATTATTCTACATCTAAAACACGTGTTTACAATACATTTGGGTGAATACAAAAAATAGAAAAAAAATTTGGGAAAAAATTTGGTAAAAAATGGTGATAATTCCGCTAAATATCGTTTAAAGTCATTTGTATTGAACTAATCATACTTTTTATATTTTTATCGTTAAGTTCACATTATTTTACATCTAAAACACGTATTTACAATACATTTGGGTGAATACAAAAAATAGAAAAAAAATTTGGGAAAATATTTGGTAAAAAATGGTGATAATTCCGCTTAATATCGTTTAAAGTCATTTGTATTGAACTAATCATACTTTTTATATTTTTATCGTTAAGTTCACATAATTTTACATCTAAAACACGTCTTTACAATACATTTGGGTGAATATAAAAGGTCGTAAAAAAATTTTGAAATACAGGTGATGAATCCGCTAAATATCGTCTTAAGTCATTTCTATTAAACTAATCATACTTTTTATATTTTTAACGTTAAGTTCACATTATTTTACATCTAAAACACGTCTTTACAATACATTTGGGTGAATATAAAAGGTCGTAAAAAATTTTTGAAATACAGGTGATGAATCCGCTAAATATCGTCTTAAGTCATTTCTATTAAACTAATCATACTTTTTATATTTTTAACGTTAAGTTCACATTATTTTACATCTAAAACACGTATTTACAATACATTTGGGTGAATACAAAAAATAGAAAAAAAATTTGGGAAAAAATTGGGTAAAAAATGGTGATAATTCCGCTAAATATCGTTTAAAGTCATTTGTATTGAACTAATCATACTTTTTATATTTTTATCGTTAAGTTCACATAATTTTACATCTAAAACACGTCTTTACAATACATTTGGGTGAATATAAAAGGTCGTAAAAAAATTTTGAAATACAGGTGATGAATCCGCTAAATATCGTCTTAAGTCATTTCTATTAAACTAATCATACTTTTTATATTTTTAACGTTAAGTTCACATTATTCTACATCTAAAACACGTGTTTACAATACATTTGGGTGAATACAAAAAATAGAAAAAAAATTTGGGAAAAAATTTGGTAAAAAATGGTGATAATTCCGCTAAATATCGTTTAAAGACATTTGTATTGAACTAATCATACTTTTTATATTTTTATCGTTAAGTTCACATTATTTTACATCTAAAACACGTATTTACAATACATTTGGGTGAATACAAAAAATAGAAAAAAAATTTGGGAAAAAATTTGGTAAAAAATGGTGATAATTCCGCTAAATATCGTTTAAAGTCATTTGTATTGAACTAATCATACTTTTTATATTTTTATCGTTAAGTTCACATTATTTTACATCTAAAACACGTCTTTACAATACATTTGGGTGAATATAAAAGGTCGTAAAAAATTTTTGAAATACAGGTGATGAATCCGCTAAATATCGTCTTAAGTCATTTCTATTAAACTAATCATACTTTTTATATTTTTAACGTTAAGTTCACATTATTTTACATCTAAAACACGTATTTACAATACATTTGGGTGAATACAAAAAATAGAAAAAAAATTTGGGAAAAAAGTGGGTAAAAAATGGTGATAATTCCGCTAAATATCGTTTAAAGTCATTTGTATTGAACTAATCATACTTTTTATATTTTTATCGTTAAGTTCACATAATTTTACATCTAAAACACGTCTTTACAATACATTTGGGTGAATATAAAAGGTCGTAAAAAAATTTTGAAATACAGGTGATGAATCCGCTAAATATCGTCTTAAGTCATTTCTATTAAACTAATCATACTTTTTATATTTTTAACGTTAAGTTCACATTATTCTACATCTAAAACACGTGTTTACAATACATTTGGGTGAATACAAAAAATAGAAAAAAAATTTGGGAAAAAATTTGGTAAAAAATGGTGATAATTCCGCTAAATATCGTTTAAAGTCATTTGTATTGAACTAATCATACTTTTTATATTTTTATCGTTAAGTTCACATTATTTTACATCTAAAACACGTATTTACAATACATTTGGGTGAATACAAAAAATAGAAAAAAAATTTGGGAAAAAATTTGGTAAAAAATGGTGATAATTCCGCTAAATATCGTTTAAAGTCATTTGTATTGAACTAATCATACTTTTTATATTTTTAACGTTAAGTTCACATTATTTTACATCTAAAACACGTCTTTACAATACATTTGGGTGAATATAAAAGGTCGTAAAAAATTTTTGAAATACAGGTGATGAATCCGCTAAATATCGTCTTAAGTCATTTCTATTAAACTAATCATACTTTTTATATTTTTAACGTTAAGTTCACATTATTTTACATCTAAAACACGTATTTACAATACATTTGGGTGAATACAAAAAATAGAAAAAAAATTTGGGAAAAAATTGGGTAAAAAATGGTGATAATTCCGCTAAATATCGTTTAAAGTCATTTGTATTGAACTAATCATACTTTTTATATTTTTATCGTTAAGTTCACATAATTTTACATCTAAAACACGTCTTTACAATACATTTGGGTGAATATAAAAGGTCGTAAAAAAATTTTGAAATACAGGTGATGAATCCGCTAAATATCGTCTTAAGTCATTTCTATTAAACTAATCATACTTTTTATATTTTTAACGTTAAGTTCACATTATTCTACATCTAAAACACGTGTTTACAATACATTTGGGTGAATACAAAAAATAGAAAAAAAATTTGGGAAAAAATTTGGTAAAAAATGGTGATAATTCCGCTAAATATCGTTTAAAGACATTTGTATTGAACTAATCATACTTTTTATATTTTTATCGTTAAGTTCACATTATTTTACATCTAAAACACGTATTTACAATACATTTGGGTGAATACAAAAAATAGAAAAAAAATTTGGGAAAAAATTTGGTAAAAAATGGTGATAATTCCGCTAAATATCGTTTAAAGTCATTTGTATTAAACTAATCATACTTTTTATATTTTTATCGTTAAGTTCACATTATTTTACATCTAAAACACGTCTTTACAATACATTTGGGTGAATATAAAAGGTCGTAAAAAATTTTTGAAATACAGGTGATGAATCCGCTAAATATCGTCTTAAGTCATTTCTATTAAACTAATCATAATTTTTATATTTTTAACGTTAAGTTCACATTATTTTACATCTAAAACACGTATTTACAATACATTTGGGTGAATACAAAAAATAGAAAAAAAATTTGGGAAAAAATTGGGTAAAAAATGGTGATAATTCCGCTAAATATCGTTTAAAGTCATTTGTATTGAACTAATCATACTTTTTATATTTTTATCGTTAAGTTCACATAATTTTACATCTAAAACACGTCTTTACAATACATTTGGGTGAATATAAAAGGTCGTAAAAAAATTTTGAAATACAGGTGATGAATCCGCTAAATATCGTCTTAAGTCATTTCTATTAAACTAATCATACTTTTTATATTTTTAACGTTAAGTTCACATTATTCTACATCTAAAACACGTGTTTACAATACATTTGGGTGAATACAAAAAATAGAAAAAAAATTTGGGAAAAAATTTGGTAAAAAATGGTGATAATTCCGCTAAATATCGTTTAAAGTCATTTGTATTGAACTAATCATACTTTTTATATTTTTATCGTTAAGTTCACATTATTTTACATCTAAAACACGTATTTACAATACATTTGGGTGAATACAAAAAATAGAAAAAAAATTTGGGAAAAAATTTGGTAAAAAATGGTGATAATTCCGCTAAATATCGTTTAAAGTCATTTGTATTGAACTAATCATACTTTTTATATTTTTATCGTTAAGTTCACATTATTTTACATCTAAAACACGTCTTTACAATACATTTGGGTGAATATAAAAGGTCGTAAAAAAATTTTGAAATACAGGTGATGAATCCGCTAAATATCGTCTTAAGTCATTTCTATTAAACTAATCATACTTTTTATATTTTTAACGTTAAGTTCACATTATTTTACATCTAAAACACGTCTTTACAATACATTTGGGTGAATATAAAAGGTCGTAAAAAATTTTTGAAATACAGGTGATGAATCCGCTAAATATCGTCTTAAGTCATTTCTATTAAACTAATCATACTTTTTATATTTTTAACGTTAAGTTCACATTATTTTACATCTAAAACACGTATTTACAATACATTTGGGTGAATATAAAAGGTCGTAAAAAATTTTTGAAATACAGGTGATGAATCCGCTAAATATCGTCTTAAGTCATTTCTATTAAACTAATCATACTTTTTATATTTTTAACGTTAAGTTCACATTATTTTACATCTAAAACACGTATTTACAATACATTTGGGTGAATACAAAAAATAGAAAAAAAATTTGGGAAAAAATTGGGTAAAAAATGGTGATAATTCCGCTAAATATCGTTTAAAGTCATTTGTATTGAACTAATCATACTTTTTATATTTTTATCGTTAAGTTCACATAATTTTACATCTAAAACACGTCTTTACAATACATTTGGGTGAATATAAAAGGTCGTAAAAAAATTTTGAAATACAGGTGATGAATCCGCTAAATATCGTCTTAAGTCATTTCTATTAAACTAATCATACTTTTTATATTTTTAACGTTAAGTTCACATTATTCTACATCTAAAACACGTGTTTACAATACATTTGGGTGAATACAAAAAATAGAAAAAAAATTTGGGAAAAAATTTGGTAAAAAATGGTGATAATTCCGCTAAATATCGTTTAAAGTCATTTGTATTGAACTAATCATACTTTTTATATTTTTATCGTTAAGTTCACATTATTTTACATCTAAAACACGTATTTACAATACATTTGGGTGAATACAAAAAATAGAAAAAAAATTTGGGAAAAAATTTGGTAAAAAATGGTGATAATTCCGCTAAATATCGTTTAAAGTCATTTGTATTGAACTAATCATACTTTTTATATTTTTATCGTTAAGTTCACATTATTTTACATCTAAAACACGTCTTTAAAATACATTTGGGTGAATATAAAAGGTCGTAAAAAAATTTTGAAATAAAGGTGATGAATACGCTAAATATCGTCTTAAGTCATTTCTATTAAACTAATCATACTTTTTATATTTTTAACGTTAAGTTCACATTATTTTACATCTAAAACACGTGTTTACAATACATTTGGGTGAATACAAAAAATATAAAAAATATTTGGTAAAAAATGGTGATAATTCCGCTAAATATCGTTTAAAGTCATTTGTATTGAACTAATCATACTTTTTATATTTTTATCGTTAAGTTCACATTATTTTACATCTAAAACACGTCTTTACAATACATTTGGGTGAATATAAAAGGTCGTAAAAAAATTTTGAAATACAGGTGATGAATCCGCTAAATATCGTCTTAAGTCATTTCTATTAAACTAATCATACTTTTTATATTTTTAACGTTAAGTTCACATTATTTTACATCTAAAACACGTGTTTACAATACATTTGGGTGAATACAAAAAATAGAAAAAAAATTTGGGAAAAAATTGGGTAAAAAATGGTGATAATTCAGCTAAATATCGTTTAAAGTCATTTGTATTGAACTAATCATACTTTTTATATTTTTATCGTTAAGTTCACATTATTTTATATCTAAAACACGTATTTACAATACATTTGGGTGAATACAAAAAATAGAAAAAAAATTTGGGAAAAAATTTGGTAAAAAATGGTGATAATTCCGCTAAATATCGTTTAAAGTCATTTGTATTGAACTAATCATACTTTTTATATTTTTATCGTTAAGTTCACATTATTTTACATCTAAAACACGTCTTTACAATACATTTGGGTGAATATAAAAGGTCGTAAAAAAACTTTGAAATACAGGTGATGAATCCGCTAAATATCGTCTTAAGTCATTTCTATTAAACTAATCATACTTTTTATATTTTTAACGTTAAGTTCACATTATTTTACATCTAAAACACGTGTTTACAATACATTTGGGTGAATACAAAAAATAGAAAAAAAATTTGGTAAAAAATGGTGATAATTCCGCTAAATATCGTTTAAAGTCATTTGTATTGAATTAATCATACTTTTTATATTTTTATCGTTAAGTTCACATTATTTTACATCTAAAACACGTCTTTACAATACATTTGGGTGAATATAAAAGGTCGTAAAAAAATTTTGAAATACAGGTGATGAATCCGCTAAATATCGTCTTAAGTCATTTCTATTAAACTAATCATACTTTTTATATTTTTAACGTTAAGTTCACATTATTTTACATCTAAAACACGTCTTTACAATACATTTGGGTGAATATAAAAGGTCGTAAAAAATTTTTGAAATACAGGTGATGAATCCGCTAAATATCGTCTTAAGTCATTTCTATTAAACTAATCATACTTTTTATATTTTTAACGTTAAGTTCACATTATTTTACATCTAAAACACGTATTTACAATACATTTGGGTGAATACAAAAAATAGAAAAAAAATTTGGGAAAAAATTGGGTAAAAAATGGTGATAATTCCGCTAAATATCGTCTTAAGTCATTTCTATTAAACTAATCATACTGTTTATATTTTTAACGTTAAGTTCACATTATTTTACATCTAAAACACGTCTTTACAATACATTTGGGTGAATATAAAAGGTCGTAAAAAATTTTTGAAATACAGGTGATGAATCCGCTAAATATCGTCTTAAGTCATTTCTATTAAACTAATCATACTTTTTATATTTTTAACGTTAAGTTCACATTATTTTACATCTAAAACACGTATTTACAATACATTTGGGTGAATACAAAAAATAGAAAAAAAATTTGGGAAAAAATTGGGTAAAAAATGGTGATAATTCCGCTAAATATCGTTTAAAGTCATTTGTATTGAACTAATCATACTTTTTATATTTTTATCGTTAAGTTCACATTATTTTACATCTAAAACACGTATTTACAATACATTTGGGTGAATACAAAAAATAGAAAAAAAATTTGGGAAAAAATTTGGTAAAAAATGGTGATAATTCCGCTAAATATCGTTTAAAGTCATTTGTATTGAACTAATCATACTTTTTATATTTTTATCGTTAAGTTCACATTATTTTACATCTAAAACACGTCTTTACAATACATTTGGGTGAATATAAAAGGTCGTAAAAAAACTTTGAAATACAGGTGATGAATCCGCTAAATATCGTCTTAAGTCATTTCTATTAAACTAATCATACTTTTTATATTTTTAACGTTAAGTTCACATTATTTTACATCTAAAACACGTGTTTACAATACATTTGGGTGAATACAAAAAATAGAAAAAAAATTTGGTAAAAAATGGTGATAATTCCGCTAAATATCGTTTAAAGTCATTTGTATTGAATTAATCATACTTTTTATATTTTTATCGTTAATTTCACATTATTTTACATCTAAAACACGTCTTTACAATACATTTGGGTGAATATAAAAGGTCGTAAAAAAATTTTGAAATACAGGTGATGAATCCGCTAAATATCGTCTTAAGTCATTTCTATTAAACTAATCATACTTTTTATATTTTTAACGTTAAGTTCACATTATTTTACATCTAAAACACGTGTTTACAATACATTTGGGTGAATACAAAAAATAGAAAAAAAATTTGGTAAAAAATGGTGATAATTCCGCTAAATATCGTTTAAAGTCATTTGTATTGAACTAATCATACTTTTTATATTTTTAACGTTAAGTTCACATTATTTTACATCTAAAACACGTGTTTACAATACATTTGGGTGAATACAAAAAATAGAAAAAAAATTTGGGAAAAAATTGGGTAAAAAATGGTGATAATTCCGCTAAATATCGTTTAAAGTCATTTGTATTGAACTAATCATACTTTTTATATTTTTATCGTTAAGTTCACATTATTTTACATCGAAAACACGTATTTACAATACATTTGGGTGAATACAAAAAATAGAAAAAAAATTTGGGAAAAAATTTGGTAAAAAATGGTGATAATTCCGCTAAATATCGTTTAAAGTCATTTGTATTGAACTAATCATACTTTTTATATTTTTATCGTTAAGTTCACATTATTTTACATCTAAAACACGTCTTTACAATACATTTGGGTGAATATAAAAGGTCGTAAAAAAACTTTGAAATACAGGTGATGAATCCGCTAAATATCGTCTTAAGTCATTTCTATTAAACTAATCATACTTTTTATATTTTTAACGTTAAGTTCACATTATTTTACATCTAAAACACGTGTTTACAATACATTTGGGTGAATACAAAAAATAGAAAAAAAATTTGGTAAAAAATGGTGATAATTCCGCTAAATATCGTTTAAAGTCATTTGTATTGAACTAATCATACTTTTTATATTTTTATCGTTAAGTTCACATTATTTTACATCTAAAACACGTATTTACAATACATTTGGGTGAATACAAAAAATAGAAAAAAAATTTGGGAAAAAATTTGGTAAAAAATGGTGATAATTCCGCTAAATATCGTTTAAAGTCATTTGTATTGAACTAATCATACTTTTTATATTTTTATCGTTAAGTTCACATTATTTTACATCTAAAACACGTCTTTACAATACATTTGGGTGAATATAAAAGGTCGTAAAAAAATTTTGAAATACAGGTGATGAATCCGCTAAATATCGTCTTAAGTCATTTCTATTAAACTAATCATACTTTTTATATTTTTAACGTTAAGTTCACATTATTTTACATCTAAAACACGTATTTACAATACATTTGGGTGAATACAAAAAATAGAAAAAAAATTTGGGAAAAAATTGGGTAAAAAATGGTGATAATTCCGCTAAATATCGTTTAAAGTCATTTGTATTGAACTAATCATACTTTTTATATTTTTATCGTTAAGTTCACATAATTTTACATCTAAAACACGTCTTTACAATACATTTGGGTGAATATAAATGGTCGTAAAAAAATTTTGAAATACAGGTGATGAATCCGCTAAATATCGTCTTAAGTCATTTCTATTAAACTAATCATACTTTTTATATTTTTAACGTTAAGTTCACATTATTTTACATCTAAAACACGTGTTTACAATACATTTGGGTGAATACAAAAAATAGAAAAAATATTTGGTAAAAAATGGTGATAATTCCGCTAAATATCGTTTAAAGTCATTTGTATTGAACTAATCATACTTTTTATATTTTTATCGTTAAGTTCACATTATTTTACATCTAAAACACGTCTTTACAATACATTTGGGTGAATATAAAAGGTCGTAAAAAAATTTTGAAATACAGGTGATGAATCCGCTAAATATCGTCTTAAGTCATTTCTATTAAACTAATCATACTTTTTATATTTTTAACGTTAAGTTCACATTATTTTACATCTAAAACACGTGTTTACAATACATTTGGGTGAATACAAAAAATAGAAAAAAAATTTGGGAAAAAATTGGGTAAAAAATGGTGATAATTCCGCTAAATATCGTTTAAAGTCATTTGTATTGAACTAATCATACTTTTTATATTTTTATCGTTAAGTTCACATTATTTTACATCTAAAACACGTATTTACAATACATTTGGGTGAATACAAAAAATAGAAAAAAAATTTGGGAAAAAATTTGGTAAAAAATGGTGATAATTCCGCTAAATATCGTTTAAAGTCATTTGTATTGAACTAATCATACTTTTTATATTTTTATCGTTAAGTTCACATTATTTTACATCTAAAACACGTCTTTACAATACATTTGGGTGAATATAAAAGGTCGTAAAAAAACTTTGAAATACAGGTGATGAATCCGCTAAATATCGTCTTAAGTCATTTCTATTAAACTAATCATACTTTTTATATTTTTAACGTTAAGTTCACATTATTTTACATCTAAAACACGTGTTTACAATACATTTGGGTGAATACAAAAAATAGAAAAAAAATTTGGTAAAAAATGGTGATAATTCCGCTAAATATCGTTTAAAGTCATTTGTATTGTATTAATCATACTTTTTATATTTTTATCGTTAAGTTCACATTATTTTACATCTAAAACACGTCTTTACAATACATTTGGGTGAATATAAAAGGTCGTAAAAAAATTTTGAAATACAGGTGATGAATCCGCTAAATATCGTCTTAAGTCATTTCTATTAAACTAATCATACTTTTTATATTTTTAACGTTAAGTTCACATTATTTTACATCTAAAACACGTCTTTACAATACATTTGGGTGAATATAAAAGGTCGTAAAAAATTTTTGAAATACAGGTGATGAATCCGCTAAATATCGTCTTAAGTCATTTCTATTAAACTAATCATACTTTTTATATTTTTAACGTTAAGTTCACATTATTTTACATCTAAAACACGTATTTACAATACATTTGGGTGAATATAAATGGTCGTAAAAAAATTTTGAAATACAGGTGATGAATCCGCTAAATATCGTCTTAAGTCATTTCTATTAAACTAATCATACTTTTTATATTTTTAACGTTAAGTTCACATTATTTTACATCTAAAACACGTATTTACAATACATTTGGGTGAATACAAAAAATAGAAAAAAAATTTGGGAAAAAATTGGGTAAAAAATGGTGATAATTCCGCTAAATATCGTCTTAAGTCATTTCTATTAAACTAATCATACTTTTTATATTTTTAACGTTAAGTTCACATTATTTTACATCTAAAACACGTCTTTACAATACATTTGGGTGAATATAAAAGGTCGTAAAAAATTTTTGAAATACAGGTGATGAATCCGCTAAATATCGTCTTAAGTCATTTCTATTAAACTAATCATATTTTTTATATTTTTAACGTTAAGTTCACATTATTTTACATCTAAAACACGTATTTACAATACATTTGGGTGAATACAAAAAATAGAAAAAAAATTTGGGAAAAAATTGGGTAAAAAATGGTGATAATTCCGCTAAATATCGTTTAAAGTCATTTGTATTGAACTAATCATACTTTTTATATTTTTATCGTTATGTTCACATAATTTTACATCTAAAACACGTCTTTACAATACATTTGGGTGAATATAAAAGGTCGTAAAAAATTTTTGAAATACAGGTGATGAATCCGCTAAATATCGTCTTAAGTCATTTCTATTAAACTAATCATACTTTTTATATTTTTAACGTTAAGTTCACATTATTTTACATCTAAAACACGTATTTACAATACATTTGGGTGAATACAAAAAATAGAAAAAAAATTTGGGAAAAAATTGGGTAAAAAATGGTGATAATTCCGCTAAATATCGTTTAAAGTCATTTGTATTGAACTAATCATACTTTTTATATATTTATCGTTAAGTTCACATAATTTTACATCTAAAACACGTCTTTACAATACATTTGGGTGAATATAAATGGTCGTAAAAAAATTTTGAAATACAGGTGATGAATCCGCTAAATATCGTCTTAAGTCATTTCTATTAAACTAATCATACTTTTTATATTTTTAACGTTAAGTTCACATTATTTTACATCTAAAACACGTGTTTACAATACATTTGGGTGAATACAAAAAATAGAAAAAATATTTGGTAAAAAATGGTGATAATTCCGCTAAATATCGTTTAAAGTCATTTGTATTGAACTAATCATACTTTTTATATTTTTATCGTTAAGTTCACATTATTTTACATCTAAAACACGTCTTTACAATACATTTGGGTGAATATAAAAGGTCGTAAAAAAATTTTGAAATACAGGTGATGAATCCGCTAAATATCGTCTTAAGTCATTTCTATTAAACTAATCATACTTTTTATATTTTTAACGTTAAGTTCACATTATTTTACATCTAAAACACGTGTTTACAATACATTTGGGTGAATACAAAAAATAGAAAAAAAATTTGGTAAAAAATGGTGATAATTTCCGCTAAATATCGTTTAAAGTCATTTGTATTGAACTAATCATACTTTTTATATTTTTATCGTTAAGTTCACATTATTTTACATCTAAAACACGTCTTTACAATACATTTGGGTGAATATAAAAGGTCGTAAAAAATTTTTGAAATACAGGTGATGAATCCGCTAAATATCGTCTTAAGTCATTTCTATTAAACTAATCATATTTTTTATATTTTTAACGTTAAGTTCACATTATTTTACATCTAAAACACGTATTTACAATACATTTGGGTGAATACAAAAAATAGAAAAAAAATTTGGGAAAAAATTGGGTAAAAAATGGTGATAATTCCGCTAAATATCGTTTAAAGTCATTTGTATTGAACTAATCATACTTTTTATATTTTTATCGTTAAGTTCACATAATTTTACATCTAAAACACGTCTTTACAATACATTTGGGTGAATATAAATGGTCGTAAAAAAATTTTGAAATACAGGTGATGAATCCGCTAAATATCGTCTTAAGTCATTTCTATTAAACTAATCATACTTTTTATATTTTTAACGTTAAGTTCACATTATTTTACATCTAAAACACGTGTTTACAATACATTTGGGTGAAAACAAAAAATAGAAAAAATATTTGGTAAAAAATGGTGATAATTCCGCTAAATATCGTTTAAAGTCATTTGTATTGAACTAATCATACTTTTTATATTTTTATCGTTAAGTTCACATTATTTTACATCTAAAACACGTCTTTACAATACATTTGGGTGAATATAAAAGGTCGTAAAAAAATTTTGAAATACAGGTGATGAATCCGCTAAATATCGTCTTAAGTCATTTCTATTAAACTAATCATACTTTTTATATTTTTAACGTTAAGTTCACATTATTTTACATCTAAAACACGTGTTTACAATACATTTGGGTGAATACAAAAAATAGAAAAAAAATTTGGTAAAAAATGGTGATAATTCCGCTAAATATCGTTTAAAGTCATTTGTATTGAACTAATCATACTTTTTATATTTTTATCGTTAAGTTCACATTATTTTACATCTAAAACACGTCTTTACAATACATTTGGGTGAATATAAAAGGTCGTAAAAAAATTTTGAAATACAGGTGATGAATCCGCTAAATATCGTCTTAAGTCATTTCTATTAAACTAATCATACTTTTTATATTTTTAACGTTAAGTTCACAATATTTTACATCTAAAACACGTGTTTACAATACATTTGGGTGAATACAAAAAATAGAAAAAAAATTTGGTAAAAAATGGTGATAATTCCGCTAAATATCGTTTAAAGTCATTTGTATTGAACTAATCATACTTTTTATGTTTTTATCGTTAAGTTCACATAATTTTACATCTAAAACACGTCTTTACAATACATTTGGGTGAATATAAAAGGTCGTAAAAAAATTTTGAAATACAGGTGATGAATCCGCTAAATATCGTCTTAAGTCATTTCTATTAAACTAATCATACTTTTTATATTTTTAACGTTAAGTTCACATTATTTTACATCTAAAACACGTGTTTACAATACATTTGGGTGAATACAAAAAATAGAAAAAAAAATTGGGAAAAAATTTGGTAAAAAATGGTGATAATTCCGCTAAATATCGTTTAAAGTCATTTGTATTGAACTAATCATACTTTTTATATTTTTATCGTTAAGTTCACATTATTTTACATCTAAAACACGTATTTACAATACATTTGGGTGAATACAAAAAATAGAAAAAAAATTTGGGAAAAAATTTGGTAAAAAATGGTGATAATTCCGCTAAATATCGTTTAAAGTCATTTGTATTGAACTAATCATACTTTTTATATTTTTATCGTTAAGTTCACATTATTTTACATCTAAAACACGTCTTTACAATACATTTGGGTGAATATAAATGGTCGTAAAAAAATTTTGAAATACAGGTGATGAATCCGCTAAATATCGTCTTAAGTCATTTCTATTAAACTAATCATACTTTTTATATTTTTAACGTTAAGTTCACATTATTTTACATCTAAAACACGTATTTACAATACATTTGGGTGAATACAAAAAATAGAAAAAAAATTTGGGAAAAAATTGGGTAAAAAATGGTGATAATTCCGCTAAATATCGTCTTAAGTCATTTCTATTAAACTAATCATACTTTTTATATTTTTAACGTTAAGTTCACATTATTTTACATCTAAAACACGTCTTTACAATACATTTGGGTGAATATAAAAGGTCGTAAAAAATTTTTGAAATACAGGTGATGAATCCGCTAAATATCGTCTTAAGTCATTTCTATTAAACTAATCATATTTTTTATATTTTTAACGTTAAGTTCACATTATTTTACATCTAAAACACGTATTTACAATACATTTGGGTGAATACAAAAAATAGAAAAAAAATTTGGGAAAAAATTGGGTAAAAAATGGTGATAATTCCGCTAAATATCGTTTAAAGTCATTTGTATTGAACTAATCATACTTTTTATATTTTTATCGTTATGTTCACATAATTTTACATCTAAAACACGTCTTTACAATACATTTGGGTGAATATAAAAGGTCGTAAAAAATGTTTGAAATACAGGTGATGAATCCGCTAAATATCGTCTTAAGTCATTTCTATTAATCTAATCATACTTTTTATATTTTTAACGTTAAGTTCACATTATTTTACATCTAAAACACGTATTTACAATACATTTGGGTGAATACAAAAAATAGAAAAAAAATTTGGGAAAAAATTGGGTAAAAAATGGTGATAATTCCGCTAAATATCGTTTAAAGTCATTTGTATTGAACTAATCATACTTTTTATATTTTTATCGTTAAGTTCACATAATTTTACATCTAAAACACGTCTTTACAATACATTTGGGTGAATATAAATGGTCGTAAAAAAATTTTGAAATACAGGTGATGAATCCGCTAAAAATCGTCTTAAGTCATTTCTATTAAACTAATCATACTTTTTATATTTTTAACGTTAAGTTCACATTATTTTACATCTAAAACACGTGTTTACAATACATTTGGGTGAATACAAAAAATAGAAAAAATATTTGGTAAAAAATGGTGATAATTCCGCTAAATATCGTTTAAAGTCATTTGTATTGAACTAATCATACTTTTTATATTTTTATCGTTAAGTTCACATTATTTTACATCTAAAACACGTCTTTACAATACATTTGGGTGAATATAAAAGGTCGTAAAAAAATTTTGAAATACAGGTGATGAATCCGCTAAATATCGTCTTAAGTCATTTCTATTAAACTAATCATACTTTTTATATTTTTAACGTTAAGTTCACATTATTTTACATCTAAAACACGTGTTTACAATACATTTGGGTGAATACAAAAAATAGAAAAAAAATTTGGGAAAAAATTGGGTAAAAAATGGTGATAATTCCGCTAAATATCGTTTAAAGTCATTTGTATTGAACTAATCATACTTTTTATATTTTTATCGTTAAGTTCACATTATTTTACATCTAAAACACGTATTTACAATACATTTGGGTGAATACAAAAAATAGAAAAAAATTTTGGGAAAAAATTTGGTAAAAAATGGTGATAATTCCGCTAAATATCGTTTAAAGTCATTTGTATTGAACTAATCATACTTTTTATATTTTTATCGTTAAGTTCACATTATTTTACATCTAAAACACGTCTTTACAATACATTTGGGTGAATATAAAAGGTCGTAAAAAAACTTTGAAATACAGGTGATGAATCCGCTAAATATCGTCTTAAGTCATTTCTATTAAACTAATCATACTTTTTATATTTTTAACGTTATGTTCACATTATTTTACATCTAAAACACGTGTTTACAATACATTTGGGTGAATACAAAAAATAGAAAAAAAATTTGGTAAAAAATGGTGATAATTCCGCTAAATATCGTTTAAAGTCATTTGTATTGAACTAATCATACTTTTTATATTTTTATCGTTAAGTTCACATTATTTTACATCTAAAACACGTCTTTACAATACATTTGGGTGAATATAAAAGGTCGTAAAAAAATTTTGAAATACAGGTGATGAATCCGCTAAATATCGTCTTAAGTCATTTCTATTAAACTAATCATACTTTTTATATTTTTAACGTTAAGTTCACATTATTTTACATCTAAAACACGTGTTTACAATACATTTGGGTGAATACAAAAAATAGAAAAAAAATTTGGTAAAAAATGGTGATAATTCCGCTAAATATCGTTTAAAGTCATTTGTATTGAACTAATCATACTTTTTATGTTTTTATCGTTAAGTTCACATAATTTTACATCTAAAACACGTCTTTACAATACATTTGGGTGAATATAAAAGGTCGTAAAAAAATTTTGAAATACAGGTGATGAATCCGCTAAATATCGTCTTAAGTCATTTCTATTAAACTAATCATACTTTTTATATTTTTAACGTTAAGTTCACATTATTTTACATCTAAAACACGTGTTTACAATACATTTGGGTGAATACAAAAAATAGAAAAAAAAATTGGGAAAAAATTTGGTAAAAAATGGTGATAATTCCGCTAAATATCGTTTAAAGTCATTTGTATTGAACTAATCATACTTTTTATATTTTTATCGTTAAGTTCACATTATTTTACATCTAAAACACGTATTTACAATACATTTGGGTGAATACAAAAAATAGAAAAAAAATTTGGGAAAAAATTTGGTAAAAAATGGTGATAATTCCGCTAAATATCGTTTAAAGTCATTTGTATTGAACTAATCATACTTTTTATATTTTTATCGTTAAGTTCACATTATTTTACATCTAAAACACGTCTTTACAATACATTTGGGTGAATATAAAAGGTCGTAAAAAAATTTTGAAATACAGGTGATGAATCCGCTAAATATCGTCTTAAGTCATTTCTATTAAACTAATCATACTTTTTATATTTTTAACGTTAAGTTCATATTATTATACATCTAAAACACGTCTTTACAATACATTTGGGTGAATATAAAAGGTCGTAAAAAATTTTTGAAATACAGGTGATGAATCCGCTAAATATCGTCTTAAGTCATTTCTATTAAACTAATCATACTTTTTATATTTTTAACGTTAAGTTCACATTATTTTACATCTAAAACACGTATTTACAATACATTTGGGTGAATACAAAAAATAGAAAAAAAATTTGGGAAAAAATTGGGTAAAAAATGGTGATAATTCCGCTAAATATCGTTTAAAGTCATTTGTATTGAACTAATCATACTTTTTATATTTTTATCGTTAAGTTCACATAATTTTACATCTAAAACACGTCTTTACAAAACATTTGGGTGAATATAAATGGTCGTAAAAAAATTTTGAAATACAGGTGATGAATCCGCTAAATATCGTCTTAAGTCATTTCTATTAAACTAATCATACTTTTTATATTTTTAACGTTAAGTTCACATTATTTTACATCTAAAACACGTGTTTACAATACATTTGGGTGAATACAAAAAATAGAAAAAAAATTTGGTAAAAAATGGTGATAATTCCGCTAAATATCGTTTAAAGTCATTTGTATTGAACTAATCATACTTTTTATATTTTTATCGTTAAGTTCACATTATTTTACATCTAAAACACGTCTTTACAATACATTTGGGTGAATATAAAAGGTCGTAAAAAAATTTTGAAATACAGGTGATGAATCCGCTAAATATCGTCTTAAGTCATTTCTATTAAACTAATCATACTTTTTATATTTTTAACGTTAAGTTCACATTATTTTACATCTAAAACACGTGTTTACAATACATTTGGGTGAATACAAAAAATAGAAAAAAAATTTGGTAAAAAATGGTGATAATTCCGCTAAATATCGTTTAAAGTCATTTGTATTGAACTAATCATACTTTTTATATTTTTATCGTTAAGTTCACATAATTTTACATCTAAAACACGTCTTTACAATACATTTGGGTGAATATAAAAGGTCGTAAAAAAATTTTGAAATACAGGTGATGAATCCGCTAAATATCGTCTTAAGTCATTTCTATTAAACTAATCATACTTTTTATATTTTTAACGTTAAGTTCACATTATTTTACATCTAAAACACGTGTTTACAATACATTTGGGTGAATACAAAAAATAGAAAAAAAAATTGGGAAAAAATTTGGTAAAAAATGGTGATAATTCCGCTAAATATCGTTTAAAGTCATTTGTATTGAACTAATCATACTTTTTATATTTTTATCGTTAAGTTCACATAATTTTACATCTAAAACACGTATTTACAATACATTTGGGTGAATACAAAAAATAGAAAAAAAATTTGGGAAAAAATTTGGTAAAAAATGGTGATAATTCCGCTAAATATCGTTTAAAGTCATTTATATTGAACTAATCATACTTTTTATATTTTTATCGTTAAGTTCACATTATTTTACATCTAAAACACGTCTTTACAATACATTTGGGTGAATATAAAAGGTCGTAAAAAAATTTTGAAATACAGGTGATGAATCCGCTAAATATCGTCTTAAGTCATTTCTATTAAACTAATCATACTTTTTATATTTTTAACGTTAAGTTCACATTATTTTACATCTAAAACACGTCTTTACAATACATTTGGGTGAATATAAAAGGTCGTAAAAAATTTTTGAAATACAGGTGATGAATCCGCTAAATATCGTCTTAAGTCATTTCTATTAAACTAATCATACTTTTTATATTTTTAACGTTAAGTTCACATTATTTTACATCTAAAACACGTATTTACAATACATTTGGGTGAATACAAAAAATAGAAAAAAAATTTGGGAAAAAATTGGGTAAAAAATGGTGATAATTCCGCTAAATATCGTTTAAAGTCATTTGTATTAAACTAATCATACTTTTTATATTTTTATCGTTAAGTTCACATAATTTTACATCTAAAACACGTCTTTACAATACATTTGGGTGAATATAAAAGGTCGTAAAAAAATTTTGAAATACAGGTGATGAATCCGCTAAATATCGTCTTAAGTCATTTCTATTAAACTAATCATACTTTTTATATTTTTAACGTTAAGTTCACATTATTTTACATCTAAAACACGTGTTTACAATACATTTGGGTGAATACAAAAAATAGAAAAAAAATTTGGTAAAAAATGGTGATAATTCCGCTAAATATCGTTTAAAGTCATTTGTATTGAACTAATCATACTTTTTATATTTTTATCGTTAAGTTCACATTATTTTACATCTAAAACACGTCTTTACAATACATTTGGGTGAATATAAAAGGTCGTAAAAAAATTTTGAAATACAGGTGATGAATCCGCTAAATATCGTCTTAAGTCATTTCTATTAAACTAATCATACTTTTTATATTTTTAACGTTAAGTTCACAATATTTTACATCTAAAACACGTGTTTACAATACATTTGGGTGAATACAAAAAATAGAAAAAAAATTTGGTAAAAAATGGTGATAATTCCGCTAAATATCGTTTAAAGTCATTTGTATTGAACTAATCATACTTTTTATGTTTTTATCGTTAAGTTCACATAATTTTACATCTAAAACACGTCTTTACAATACATTTGGGTGAATATAAAAGGTCGTAAAAAAATTTTGAAATACAGGTGATGAATCCGCTAAATATCGTCTTAAGTCATTTCTATTAAACTAATCATACTTTTTATATTTTTAACGTTAAGTTCACATTATTTTACATCTAAAACACGTGTTTACAATACATTTGGGTGAATACAAAAAATAGAAAAAAAAATTGGGAAAAAATTTGGTAAAAAATGGTGATAATTCCGCTAAATATCGTTTAAAGTCATTTGTATTGAACTAATCATACTTTTTATATTTTTATCGTTAAGTTCACATTATTTTACATCTAAAACACGTCTTTACAATACATTTGGGTGAATATAAAAGGTCGTAAAAAAACTTTGAAATACAGGTGATGAATCCGCTAAATATCGTCTTAAGTCATTTCTATTAAACTAATCATACTTTTTATATTTTTAACGTTAAGTTCACATTATTTTACATCTAAAACACGTGTTTACAATACATTTGGGTGAATACAAAAAATAGAAAAAAAATTTGGTAAAAAATGGTGATAATTCCGCTAAATATCGTTTAAAGTCATTTGTATTGAACTAATCATACTTTTTATATTTTTATCGTTAAGTTCACATTATTTTACATCTAAAACACGTCTTTACAATACATTTGGGTGAATATAAAAGGTCGTAAAAAAATTTTGAAATACAGGTGATGAATCCGCTAAATATCGTCTTAAGTCATTTCTATTAAACTAATCATACTTTTTATATTTTTAACGTTAAGTTCACAATATTTTACATCTAAAACACGTGTTTACAATACATTTGGGTGAATACAAAAAATAGAAAAAAAATTTGGTAAAAAATGGTGATAATTCCGCTAAATATCGTTTAAAGTCATTTGTATTGAACTAATCATACTTTTTATGTTTTTATCGTTAAGTTCACATAATTTTACATCTAAAACACGTCTTTACAATACATTTGGGTGAATATAAAAGGTCGTAAAAAAATTTTGAAATACAGGTGATGAATCCGCTAAATATCGTCTTAAGTCATTTCTATTAAACTAATCATACTTTTTATATTTTTAACGTTAAGTTCACATTATTTTACATCTAAAACACGTGTTTACAATACATTTGGGTGAATACAAAAAATAGAAAAAAAAATTGGGAAAAAATTTGGTAAAAAATGGTGATAATTCCGCTAAATATCGTTTAAAGTCATTTGTATTGAACTAATCATACTTTTTATATTTTTATCGTTAAGTTCACATTATTTTACATCTAAAACACGTATTTACAATACATTTGGGTGAATACAAAAAATAGAAAAAAAATTTGGGAAAAAATTTGGTAAAAAATGGTGATAATTCCGCTAAATATCGTTTAAAGTCATTTGTATTGAACTAATCATACTTTTTATATTTTTATCGTTAAGTTCACATTATTTTACATCTAAAACACGTCTTTACAATACATTTGGGTGAATATAAATGGTCGTAAAAAAATTTTGAAATACAGGTGATGAATCCGCTAAATATCGTCTTAAGTCATTTCTATTAAACTAATCATACTTTTTATATTTTTAACGTTAAGTTCACATTATTTTACATCTAAAACACGTATTTACAATACATTTGGGTGAATACAAAAAATAGAAAAAAAATTTGGGAAAAAATTGGGTAAAAAATGGTGATAATTCCGCTAAATATCGTCTTAAGTCATTTCTATTAAACTAATCATACTTTTTATATTTTTAACGTTAAGTTCACATTATTTTACATCTAAAACACGTCTTTACAATACATTTGGGTGAATATAAAAGGTCGTAAAAAATTTTTGAAATACAGGTGATGAATCCGCTAAATATCGTCTTAAGTCATTTCTATTAAACTAATCATATTTTTTATATTTTTAACGTTAAGTTCACATTATTTTACATCTAAAACACGTATTTACAATACATTTGGGTGAATACAAAAAATAGAAAAAAAATTTGGGAAAAAATTGGGTAAAAAATGGTGATAATTCCGCTAAATATCGTTTAAAGTCATTTGTATTGAACTAATCATACTTTTTATATTTTTATCGTTATGTTCACATAATTTTACATCTAAAACACGTCTTTACAATACATTTGGGTGAATATAAAAGGTCGTAAAAAATGTTTGAAATACAGGTGATGAATCCGCTAAATATCGTCTTAAGTCATTTCTATTAAACTAATCATACTTTTTTATATTTTTAACGTTAAGTTCACATTATTTTACATCTAAAACACGTATTTACAATACATTTGGGTGAATACAAAAAATAGAAAAAAAATTTGGGAAAAAATTGGGTAAAAAATGGTGATAATTCCGCTAAATATCGTTTAAAGTCATTTGTATTGAACTAATCATACTTTTTATATTTTTATCGTTAAGTTCACATAATTTTACATCTAAAACACGTCTTTACAATACATTTGGGTGAATATAAATGGTCGTAAAAAAATTTTGAAATACAGGTGATGAATCCGCTAAAAATCGTCTTAAGTCATTTCTATTAAACTAATCATACTTTTTATATTTTTAACGTTAAGTTCACATTATTTTACATCTAAAACACGTGTTTACAATACATTTGGGTGAATACAAAAAATAGAAAAAATATTTGGTAAAAAATGGTGATAATTCCGCTAAATATCGTTTAAAGTCATTTGTATTGAACTAATCATACTTTTTATATTTTTATCGTTAAGTTCACATTATTTTACATCTAAAACACGTCTTTACAATACATTTGGGTGAATATAAAAGGTCGTAAAAAAATTTTGAAATACAGGTGATGAATCCGCTAAATATCGTCTTAAGTCATTTCTATTAAACTAATCATACTTTTTATATTTTTAACGTTAAGTTCACATTATTTTACATCTAAAACACGTGTTTACAATACATTTGGGTGAATACAAAAAATAGAAAAAAAATTTGGGAAAAAATTGGGTAAAAAATGGTGATAATTCCGCTAAATATCGTTTAAAGTCATTTGTATTGAACTAATCATACTTTTTATATTTTTATCGTTAAGTTCACATTATTTTACATCTAAAACACGTATTTACAATACATTTGGGTGAATACAAAAAATAGAAAAAAATTTTGGGAAAAAATTTGGTAAAAAATGGTGATAATTCCGCTAAATATCGTTTAAAGTCATTTGTATTGAACTAATCATACTTTTTATATTTTTATCGTTAAGTTCACATTATTTTACATCTAAAACACGTCTTTACAATACATTTGGGTGAATATAAAAGGTCGTAAAAAAACTTTGAAATACAGGTGATGAATCCGCTAAATATCGTCTTAAGTCATTTCTATTAAACTAATCATACTTTTTATATTTTTAACGTTATGTTCACATTATTTTACATCTAAAACACGTGTTTACAATACATTTGGGTGAATACAAAAAATAGAAAAAAAATTTGGTAAAAAATGGTGATAATACCGCTAAATATCGTTTAAAGTCATTTGTATTGAACTAATCATACTTTTTATATTTTTATCGTTAAGTTCACATTATTTTACATCTAAAACACGTCTTTACAATACATTTGGGTGAATATAAAAGGTCGTAAAAAAATTTTGAAATACAGGTGATGAATCCGCTAAATATCGTCTTAAGTCATTTCTATTAAACTAATCATACTTTTTATATTTTTAACGTTAAGTTCACATTATTTTACATCTAAAACACGTGTTTACAATACATTTGGGTGAATACAAAAAATAGAAAAAAAATTTGGTAAAAAATGGTGATAATTCCGCTAAATATCGTTTAAAGTCATTTGTATTGAACTAATCATACTTTTTATATTTTTATCGTTAAGTTCACATTATTTTACATCTAAAACACGTCTTTACAATACATTTGGGTGAATATAAAAGGTCGTAAAAAAATTTTGAAATACAGGTGATGAATCCGCTAAATATCGTCTTAAGTCATTTCTATTAAACTAATCATACTTTTTATATTTTTAACGTTAAGTTCACATTATTTTACATCTAAAACACGTGTTTACAATACATTTGGGTGAATACAAAAAATAGAAAAAAAATTTGGTAAAAAATGGTGATAATTCCGCTAAATATCGTTTAAAGTCATTTGTATTGAACTAATCATACTTTTTATATTTTTATCGTTAAGTTCACATAATTTTACATCTAAAACACGTCTTTACAATACATTTGGGTGAATATAAAAGGTCGTAAAAAAATTTTGAAATACAGGTGATGAATCCGCTAAATATCGTCTTAAGTCATTTCTATTAAACTAATCATACTTTTTATATTTTTAACGTTAAGTTCACATTATTTTACATCTAAAACACGTGTTTACAATACATTTGGGTGAATACAAAAAATAGAAAAAAAAATTGGGAAAAAATTTGGTAAAAAATGGTGATAATTCCGCTAAATATCGTTTAAAGTCATTTGTATTGAACTAATCATACTTTTTATATTTTTATCGTTAAGTTCACATTATTTTACATCTAAAACACGTCTTTACAATACATTTGGGTGAATATAAAAGGTCGTAAAAAAATTTTGAAATACAGGTGATGAATCCGCTAAATATCGTCTTAAGTCATTTCTATTAAACTAATCATACTTTTTATATTTTTAACGTTAAGTTCACATTATTTTACATCTAAAACACGTCTTTACAATACATTTGGGTGAATATAAAAGGTCGTAAAAAATTTTTGAAATACAGGTGATGAATCCGCTAAATATCGTCTTAAGTCATTTCTATTAAACTAATCATACTTTTTATATTTTTAACGTTAAGTTCACATTATTTTACATCTAAAACACGTATTTACAATACATTTGGGTGAATACAAAAAATAGAAAAAAAATTTGGGAAAAAATTGGGTAAAAAATGGTGATAATTCCGCTAAATATCGTTTAAAGTCATTTGTATTAAACTAATCATACTTTTTATATTTTTATCGTTAAGTTCACATAATTTTACATCTAAAACACGTCTTTACAATACATTTGGGTGAATATAAAAGGTCGTAAAAAAATTTTGAAATACAGGTGATGAATCCGCTAAATATCGTCTTAAGTCATTTCTATTAAACTAATCATACTTTTTATATTTTTAACGTTAAGTTCACATTATTTTACATCTAAAACACTTGTTTACAATACATTTGGGTGAATACAAAAAATAGAAAAAAAATTTGGTAAAAAATGGTGATAATTCCGCTAAATATCGTTTAAAGTCATTTGTATTGAACTAATCATACTTTTTATATTTTTATCGTTAAGTTCACATAATTTTACATCTAAAACACGTGTTTACAATACATTTGGGTGAATACAAAAAATAGAAAAAAAATTTGGTAAAAAATGGTGATAATTCCGCTAAATATCGTTTAAAGTCATTTGTATTGAACTAATCATACTTTTTATATTTTTATCGTTAAGTTCACATTATTTTACATCTAAAACACGTCTTTACAATACATTTGGGTGAATATAAAAGGTCGTAAAAAAATTTTGAAATACAGGTGATGAATCCGCTAAATATCGTCTTAAGTCATTTCTATTAAACTAATCATACTTTTTATATTTTTAACGTTAAGTTCACATTATTTTACATCTAAAACACGTGTTTACAATACATTTGGGTGAATACAAAAAATAGAAAAAAAATTTGGTAAAAAATGGTGATAATTCCGCTAAATATCGTTTAAAGTCATTTGTATTGAACTAATCATACTTTTTATATTTTTATCGTTAAGTTCACATAATTTTACATCTAAAACACGTCTTTACAATACATTTGGGTGAATATAAAAGGTCGTAAAAAAATTTTGAAATACAGGTGATGAATCCGCTAAATATCGTCTTAAGTCATTTCTATTAAACTAATCATACTTTTTATATTTTTAACGTTAAGTTCACATTATTTTACATCTAAAACACGTGTTTACAATACATTTGGGTGAATACAAAAAATAGAAAAAAAAATTGGGAAAAAATTTGGTAAAAAATGGTGATAATTCCGCTAAATATCGTTTAAAGTCATTTGTATTGAACTAATCATACTTTTTATATTTTTATCGTTAAGTTCACATTATTTTACATCTAAAACACGTCTTTACAATACATTTGGGTGAATATAAAAGGTCGTAAAAAATTTTTGAAATACAGGTGATGAATCCGCTAAATATCGTCTTAAGTCATTTCTATTAAACTAATCATACTTTTTATATTTTTAACGTTAAGTTCACATTATTTTACATCTAAAACACGTCTTTACAATACATTTGGGTGAATATAAAAGGTCGTAAAAAATTTTTGAAATACAGGTGATGAATCCGCTAAATATCGTCTTAAGTCATTTCTATTAAACTAATCATACTTTTTATATTTTTAACGTTAAGTTCACATTATTTTACATCTAAAACACGTATTTACAATACATTTGGGTGAATACAAAAAATAGAAAAAAAATTTGGGAAAAAATTGGGTAAAAAATGGTGATAATTCCGCTAAATATCGTTTAAAGTCATTTGTATTAAACTAATCATACTTTTTATATTTTTATCGTTAAGTTCACATAATTTTACATCTAAAACACGTCTTTACAATACATTTGGGTGAATATAAAAGGTCGTAAAAAAATTTTGAAATACAGGTGATGAATCCGCTAAATATCGTCTTAAGTCATTTCTATTAAACTAATCATACTTTTTATATTTTTAACGTTAAGTTCACATTATTTTACATCTAAAACACTTGTTTACAATACATTTGGGTGAATACAAAAAATAGAAAAAAAATTTGGTAAAAAATGGTGATAATTCCGCTAAATATCGTTTAAAGTCATTTGTATTGAACTAATCATACTTTTTATATTTTTATCGTTAAGTTCACATAATTTTACATCTAAAACACGTCTTTACAATACATTTGGGTGAATATAAAAGGTCGTAAAAAAATTTTGAAATACAGGTGATGAATCCGCTAAATATCGTCTTAAGTCATTTCTATTAAACTAATCATACTTTTTATATTTTTAACGTTAAGTTCACATTATTTTACATCTAAAACACGTGTTTACAATACATTTGGGTGAATACAAAAAATAGAAAAAAAATTTGGGAAAAAATTTGGTAAAAAATGGTGATAATTCCGCTAAATATCGTTTAAAGTCATTTGTATTGAACTAATCATACTTTTTATATTTTTATCGTTAAGTTCACATAATTTTACATCTAAAACACGTCTTTACAATACATTTGGGTGAATATAAAAGGTCGTAAAAAAATTTTGAAATACAGGTGATGAATCCGCTAAATATCGTCTTAAGTCATTTCTATTAAACTAATCATACTTTTTATATTTTTAACGTTAAGTTCACATTATTCTACATCTAAAACACGTGTTTACAATACATTTGGGTGAATACAAAAAATAGAAAAAAAATTTGGGAAAAAATTTGGTAAAAAATGGTGATAATTCCGCTAAATATCGTTTAAAGTCATTTGTATTGAACTAATCATACTTTTTATATTTTTAACGTTAAGTTCACATTATTTTACATCTAAAACACGTCTTTACAATACATTTGGGTGAATATAAAAGGTCGTAAAAAATTTTTGAAATACAGGTGATGAATCCGCTAAATATCGTCTTAAGTCATTTCTATTAAACTAATCATACTTTTTATATTTTTAACGTTAAGTTCACATTATTTTACATCTAAAACACGTATTTACAATACATTTGGGTGAATACAAAAAATAGAAAAAAAATTTGGGAAAAAATTGGGTAAAAAATGGTGATAATTCCGCTAAATATCGTTTAAAGTCATTTGTATTGAACTAATCATACTTTTTATATTTTTATCGTTAAGTTCACATAATTTTACATCTAAAACACGAGTTTACAATACATTTGGGTGAATACAAAAAATAGAAAAAAAATTTGGGAAAAAATTTGGTAAAAAATGGTGATAATTCCGCTAAATATCGTTTAAAGTCATTTGTATTGAACTAATCATACTTTTTATATTTTTATCGTTAAGTTCACATAATTTTACATCTAAAACACGTCTTTACAATACATTTGGGTGAATATAAAAGGTCGTAAAAAAATTTTGAAATACAGGTGATGAATCCGCTAAATATCGTCTTAAGTCATTTCTATTAAACTAATCATACTTTTTATATTTTTAACGTTAAGTTCACATTATTTTACATCTAAAACTCGTGTTTACAATACATTTGGGTGAATACAAAAAATAGAAAAAAAATTTGGTAAAAAATGGTGATAATTCCGCTAAATATCGTTTAAAGTCATTTGTATTGAACTAATCATACTTTTTATATTTTTATCGTTAAGTTCACATAATTTTACATCTAAAACACGTCTTTACAATACATTTGGGTGAATATAAAAGGTCGTAAAAAAATTTTGAAATACAGGTGATGAATCCGCTAAATATCGTCTTAAGTCATTTCTATTAAACTAATCATACTTTTTATATTTTTAACGTTAAGTTCACATTATTTTACATCTAAAACACGTGTTTACAATACATTTGGGTGAATACAAAAAATAGAAAAAAAATTTGGGAAAAAATTTGGTAAAAAATGGTGATAATTCCGCTAAATATCGTTTAAAGTCATTTGTATTGAACTAATCATACTTTTTATATTTTTATCGTTAAGTTCACATAATTTTACATCTAAAACACGTCTTTACAATACATTTGGGTGAATATAAAAGGTCGTAAAAAAATTTTGAAATACAGGTGATGAATCCGCTAAATATCGTCTTAAGTCATTTCTATTAAACTAATCATACTTTTTATATTTTTAACGTTAAGTTCACATTATTCTACATCTAAAACACGTGTTTACAATACATTTGGGTGAATACAAAAAATAGAAAAAAAATTTGGGAAAAAATTTGGTAAAAAATGGTGATAATTCCGCTAAATATCTTTTAAAGTCATTTGTATTGAACTAATCATACTTTTTATATTTTTAACGTTAAGTTCACATTATTTTACATCTAAAACACGTCTTTACAATACATTTGGGTGAATATAAAAGGTCGTAAAAAATTTTTGAAATACAGGTGATGAATCCGCTAAATATCGTCTTAAGTCATTTCTATTAAACTAATCATACTTTTTATATTTTTAACGTTAAGTTCACATTATTTTACATCTAAAACACGTATTTACAATACATTTGGGTGAATACAAAAAATAGAAAAAAAATTTGGGAAAAAATTGGGTAAAAAATGGTGATAATTCCGCTAAATATCGTTTAAAGTCATTTGTATTGAACTAATCATACTTTTTATATTTTTATCGTTAAGTTCACATAATTTTACATCTAAAACACGTCTTTACAATACATTTGGGTGAATATAAAAGGTCGTAAAAAAATTTTGAAATACAGGTGATGAATCCGCTAAATATCGTCTTAAGTCATTTCTATTAAACTAATCATACTTTTTATATTTTTAACGTTAAGTTCACATTATTTTACATCTAAAACACGTCTTTACAATACATTTGGGTGAATATAAAAGGTCGTAAAAAAATTTTGAAATACAGGTGATGAATCCGCTAAATATCGTCTTAAGTCATTTCTATTAAACTAATCATACTTTTTATATTTTTAACGTTAAGTTCACATTATTTTACATCTAAAACACGTGTTTACAATACATTTGGGTGAATACAAAAAATAGAAAAAAAATTTGGGAAAAAATTTGGTAAAAAATGGTGATAATTCCGCTAAATATCGTTTAAAGTCATTTGTATTGAACTAATCATACTTTTTATATTTTTATCGTTAAGTTCACATAATTTTACATCTAAAACACGTCTTTACAATACATTTGGGTGAATATAAAAGGTCGTAAAAAAATTTTGAAATACAGGTGATGAATCCGCTAAATATCGTCTTAAGTCATTTCTATTAAACTAATCATACTTTTTATATTTTTAACGTTAAGTTCACATTATTTTACATCTAAAACACGTGTTTACAATACATTTGGGTGAATACAAAAAATAGAAAAAAAATTTGGGAAAAAATTTGGTAAAAAATGGTGATAATTCCGCTAAATATCGTTTAAAGTCATTTGTATTGAACTAATCATACTTTTTATATTTTTATCGTTAAGTTCACATAATTTTACATCTAAAACACGTCTTTACAATACATTTGGGTGAATATAAAAGGTCGTAAAAAAATTTTGAAATACAGGTGATGAATCCGCTAAATATCGTCTTAAGTCATTTCTATTAAACTAATCATACTTTTTATATTTTTAACGTTAAGTTCACATTATTTTACATCTAAAACACGTCTTTACAATACATTTGGGTGAATATAAAAGGTCGTAAAAAAATTTTGAAATACAGGTGATGAATCCGCTAAATATCGTCTTAAGTCATTTCTATTAAACTAATCATACTTTTTATATTTTTAACGTTAAGTTCACATTATTTTACATCTAAAACACGTGTTTACAATACATTTGGGTGAATACAAAAAATAGAAAAAAAATTTGGGAAAAAATTTGGTAAAAAATGGTGATAATTCCGCTAAATATCGTTTAAAGTCATTTGTATTGAACTAATCATACTTTTTATATTTTTATCGTTAAGTTCACATAATTTTACATCTAAAACACGTCTTTACAATACATTTGGGTGAATATAAAAGGTCGTAAAAAAATTTTGAAATACAGGTGATGAATCCGCTAAATATCGTCTTAAGTCATTTCTATTAAACTAATCATACTTTTTATATTTTTAACGTTAAGTTCACATTATTTTACATCTAAAACACGTGTTTACAATACATTTGGGTGAATACAAAAAATAGAAAAAAAATTTGGGAAAAAATTTGGTAAAAAATGGTGATAATTCCGCTAAATATCGTTTAAAGTCATTTGTATTGAACTAATCATACTTTTTATATTTTTATCGTTAAGTTCACATAATTTTACATCTAAAACACGTCTTTACAATACATTTGGGTGAATATAAAAGGTCGTAAAAAAATTTTGAAATACAGGTGATGAATCCGCTAAATATCGTCTTAAGTCATTTCTATTAAACTAATCATACTTTTTATATTTTTAACGTTAAGTTCACATTATAATTCATCTAAAACACGTGTTTACAATACATTTGGGTGAATACAAAAAATAGAAAAAAAATTTGGGAAAAAATTGGGTAAAAAATGGTGATAATTCCGCTAAATATCGTTTAAAGTCATTTGTATTGAACTAATCATACTTTTTATATTTTTATCGTTATGTTCACATAATTTTACATCTAAAACACGTCTTTACAATACATTTGGGTGAATATAAAAGGTCGTAAAAAATGTTTGAAATACAGGTGATGAATCCGCTAAATATCGTCTTAAGTCATTTCTATTAAACTAATCATATTTTTTATATTTTTAACGTTAAGTTCACATTATTTTACATCTAAAACACGTATTTACAATACATTTGGGTGAATACAAAAAATAGAAAAAAAATTTGGGAAAAAATTGGGTAAAAAATGGTGATAATTCCGCTAAATATCGTTTAAAGTCATTTGTATTGAACTAATCATACTTTTTATATTTTTATCGTTATGTTCACATAATTTTACATCTAAAACACGTCTTTACAATACATTTGGGTGAATATAAAAGGTCGTAAAAAATGTTTGAAATACAGGTGATGAATCCGCTAAATATCGTCTTAAGTCATTTCTATTAAACTAATCATACTTTTTATATTTTTAACGTTAAGTTCACATTATTTTACATCTAAAACACGTATTTACAATACATTTGGGTGAATACAAAAAATAGAAAAAAAATTTGGGAAAAAATTGGGTAAAAAATGGTGATAATTCCGCTAAATATCGTTTAAAGTCATTTGTATTGAACTAATCATACTTTTTATATTTTTATCGTTAAGTTCACATAATTTTACATCTAAAACACGTCTTTACAATACATTTGGGTGAATATAAATGGTCGTAAAAAAATTTTGAAATACAGGTGATGAATCCGCTAAAAATCGTCTTAAGTCATTTCTATTAAACTAATCATACTTTTTATATTTTTAACGTTAAGTTCACATTATTTTACATCTAAAACACGTGTTTACAATACATTTGGGTGAATACAAAAAATAGAAAAAATATTTGGTAAAAAATGGTGATAATTCCGCTAAATATCGTTTAAAGTCATTTGTATTGAACTAATCATACTTTTTATATTTTTATCGTTAAGTTCACATTATTTTACATCTAAAACACGTCTTTACAATACATTTGGGTGAATATAAAAGGTCGTAAAAAAATTTTGAAATACAGGTGATGAATCCGCTAAATATCGTCTTAAGTCATTTCTATTAAACTAATCATACTTTTTATATTTTTAACGTTAAGTTCACATTATTTTACATCTAAAACACGTGTTTACAATACATTTGGGTGAATACAAAAAATAGAAAAAAAATTTGGGAAAAAATTGGGTAAAAAATGGTGATAATTCCGCTAAATATCGTTTAAAGTCATTTGTATTGAACTAATCATACTTTTTATATTTTTATCGTTAAGTTCACATTATTTTACATCTAAAACACGTATTTACAATACATTTGGGTGAATACAAAAAATAGAAAAAAATTTTGGGAAAAAATTTGGTAAAAAATGGTGATAATTCCGCTAAATATCGTTTAAAGTCATTTGTATTGAACTAATCATACTTTTTATATTTTTATCGTTAAGTTCACATTATTTTACATCTAAAACACGTCTTTACAATACATTTGGGTGAATATAAAAGGTCGTAAAAAAACTTTGAAATACAGGTGATGAATCCGCTAAATATCGTCTTAAGTCATTTCTATTAAACTAATCATACTTTTTATATTTTTAACGTTATGTTCACATTATTTTACATCTAAAACACGTGTTTACAATACATTTGGGTGAATACAAAAACTAGAAAAAAAATTTGGTAAAAAATGGTGATAATTCCGCTAAATATCGTTTAAAGTCATTTGTATTGAACTAATCATACTTTTTATATTTTTATCGTTAAGTTCACATTATTTTACATCTAAAACACGTCTTTACAATACATTTGGGTGAATATAAAAGGTCGTAAAAAAATTTTGAAATACAGGTGATGAATCCGCTAAATATCGTCTTAAGTCATTTCTATTAAACTAATCATACTTTTTATATTTTTAACGTTAAGTTCACATTATTTTACATCTAAAACACGTGTTTACAATACATTTGGGTGAATACAAAAAATAGAAAAAAAATTTGGTAAAAAATGGTGATAATTCCACTAAATATCGTTTAAAGTCATTTGTATTGAACTAATCATACTTTTTATATTTTTATCGTTAAGTTCACATTATTTTACATCTAAAACACGTCTTTACAATACATTTGGGTGAATATAAAAGGTCGTAAAAAAATTTTGAAATACAGGTGATGAATCCGCTAAATATCGTCTTAAGTCATTTCTATTAAACTAATCATACTTTTTATATTTTTAACGTTAAGTTCACATTATTTTACATCTAAAACACGTGTTTACAATACATTTGGGTGAATACAAAAAATAGAAAAAAAATTTGGTAAAAAATGGTGATAATTCCGCTAAATATCGTTTAAAGTCATTTGTATTGAACTAATCATACTTTTTATATTTTTATCGTTAAGTTCACATAATTTTACATCTAAAACACGTCTTTACAATACATTTGGGTGAATATAAAAGGTCGTAAAAAAATTTTGAAATACAGGTGATGAATCCGCTAAATATCGTCTTAAGTCATTTCTATTAAACTAATCATACTTTTTATATTTTTAACGTTAAGTTCACATTATTTTACATCTAAAACACGTGTTTACAATACATTTGGGTGAATACAAAAAATAGAAAAAAAAATTGGGAAAAAATTTGGTAAAAAATGGTGATAATTCCGCTAAATATCGTTTAAAGTCATTTGTATTGAACTAATCATACTTTTTATATTTTTATCGTTAAGTTCACATTATTTTACATCTAAAACACGTCTTTACAATACATTTGGGTGAATATAAAAGGTCGTAAAAAAATTTTGAAATACAGGTGATGAATCCGCTAAATATCGTCTTAAGTCATTTCTATTAAACTAATCATACTTTTTATATTTTTAACGTTAAGTTCACATTATTTTACATCTAAAACACGTCTTTACAATACATTTGGGTGAATATAAAAGGTCGTAAAAAATTTTTGAAATACAGGTGATGAATCCGCTAAATATCGTCTTAAGTCATTTCTATTAAACTAATCATACTTTTTATATTTTTAACGTTAAGTTCACATTATTTTACATCTAAAACACGTATTTACAATACATTTGGGTGAATACAAAAAATAGAAAAAAAATTTGGGAAAAAATTGGGTAAAAAATGGTGATAATTCCGCTAAATATCGTTTAAAGTCATTTGTATTAAACTAATCATACTTTTTATATTTTTATCGTTAAGTTCACATAATTTTACATCTAAAACACGTCTTTACAATACATTTGGGTGAATATAAAAGGTCGTAAAAAAATTTTGAAATACAGGTGATGAATCCGCTAAATATCGTCTTAAGTCATTTCTATTAAACTAATCATACTTTTTATATTTTTAACGTTAAGTTCACATTATTTTACATCTAAAACACTTGTTTACAATACATTTGGGTGAATACAAAAAATAGAAAAAAAATTTGGTAAAAAATGGTGATAATTCCGCTAAATATCGTTTAAAGTCATTTGTATTGAACTAATCATACTTTTTATATTTTTATCGTTAAGTTCACATAATTTTACATCTAAAACACGTCTTTACAATACATTTGGGTGAATATAAAAGGTCGTAAAAAAATTTTGAAATACAGGTGATGAATCCGCTAAATATCGTCTTAAGTCATTTCTATTAAACTAATCATACTTTTTATATTTTTAACGTTAAGTTCACATTATTTTACATCTAAAACACGTGTTTACAATACATTTGGGTGAATACAAAAAATAGAAAAAAAATTTGGGAAAAAATTTGGTAAAAAATGGTGATAATTCCGCTAAATATCGTTTAAAGTCATTTGTATTGAACTAATCATACTTTTTATATTTTTAACGTTAAGTTCACATTATTTTACATCTAAAACACGTCTTTACAATACATTTGGGTGAATATAAAAGGTCGTAAAAAATTTTTGAAATACAGGTGATGAATCCGCTAAATATCGTCTTAAGTCATTTCTATTAAACTAATCATACTTTTTATATTTTTAACGTTAAGTTCACATTATTTTACATCTAAAACACGTATTTACAATACATTTGGGTGAATACAAAAAATAGAAAAAAAATTTGGGAAAAAATTGGGTAAAAAATGGTGATAATTCCGCTAAATATCGTTTAAAGTCATTTGTATTGAACTAATCATACTTTTTATATTTTTATCGTTAAGTTCACATAATTTTACATCTAAAACACGAGTTTACAATACATTTGGGTGAATACAAAAAATAGAAAAAAAATTTGGGAAAAAATTTGGTAAAAAATGGTGATAATTCCGCTAAATATCGTTTAAAGTCATTTGTATTGAACTAATCATACTTTTTATATTTTTATCGTTAAGTTCACATAATTTTACATCTAAAACACGTCTTTACAATACATTTGGGTGAATATAAAAGGTCGTAAAAAAATTTTGAAATACAGGTGATGAATCCGCTAAATATCGTCTTAAGTCATTTCTATTAAACTAATCATACTTTTTATATTTTTAACGTTAAGTTCACATTATTTTACATCTAAAACACGTGTTTACAATACATTTGGGTGAATACAAAAAATAGAAAAAAAATTTGGTAAAAAATGGTGATAATTCCGCTAAATATCGTTTAAAGTCATTTGTATTGAACTAATCATACTTTTTATATTTTTATCGTTAAGTTCACATAATTTTACATCTAAAACACGTCTTTACAATACATTTGGGTGAATATAAAAGGTCGTAAAAAAATTTTGAAATACAGGTGATGAATCCGCTAAATATCGTCTTAAGTCATTTCTATTAAACTAATCATACTTTTTATATTTTTAACGTTAAGTTCACATTATTTTACATCTAAAACACGTGTTTACAATACATTTGGGTGAATACAAAAAATAGAAAAAAAATTTGGGAAAAAATTTGGTAAAAAATGGTGATAATTCCGCTAAATATCGTTTAAAGTCATTTGTATTGAACTAATCATACTTTTTATATTTTTAACGTTAAGTTCACATTATTTTACATCTAAAACACGTCTTTACAATACATTTGGGTGAATATAAAAGGTCGTAAAAAATTTTTGAAATACAGGTGATGAATCCGCTAAATATCGTCTTAAGTCATTTCTATTAAACTAATCATACTTTTTATATTATTAACGTTAAGTTCACATTATTTTACATCTAAAACACGTATTTACAATACATTTGGGTGAATACAAAAAATAGAAAAAAAATTTGGGAAAAAATTGGGTAAAAAATGGTGATAATTCCGCTAAATATCGTTTAAAGTCATTTGTATTGAACTAATCATACTTTTTATATTTTTATCGTTAAGTTCACATAATTTTACATCTAAAACACGAGTTTACAATACATTTGGGTGAATACAAAAAATAGAAAAAAAATTTGGGAAAAAATTTGGTAAAAAATGGTGATAATTCCGCTAAATATCGTTTAAAGTCATTTGTATTGAACTAATCATACTTTTTATATTTTTATCGTTAAGTTCACATAATTTTACATCTAAAACACGTCTTTACAATACATTTGGGTGAATATAAAAGGTCGTAAAAAAATTTTGAAATACAGGTGATGAATCCGCTAAATATCGTCTTAAGTCATTTCTATTAAACTAATCATACTTTTTATATTTTTAACGTTAAGTTCACATTATTTTACATCTAAAACACGTGTTTACAATACATTTGGGTGAATACAAAAAATAGAAAAAAAATTTGGTAAAAAATGGTGATAATTCCGCTAAATATCGTTTAAAGTCATTTGTATTGAACTAATCATACTTTTTATATTTTTATCGTTAAGTTCACATAATTTTACATCTAAAACACGTCTTTACAATACATTTGGGTGAATATAAAAGGTCGTAAAAAAATTTTGAAATACAGGTGATGAATCCGCTAAATATCGTCTTAAGTCATTTCTATTAAACTAATCATACTTTTTATATTTTTAACGTTAAGTTCACATTATTTTACATCTAAAACACGTGTTTACAATACATTTGGGTGAATACAAAAAATAGAAAAAAAATTTGGGAAAAAATTTGGTAAAAAATGGTGATAATTCCGCTAAATATCGTTTAAAGTCATTTGTATTGAACTAATCATACTTTTTATATTTTTATCGTTAAGTTCACATAATTTTACATCTAAAACACGTCTTTACAATACATTTGGGTGAATATAAAAGGTCGTAAAAAAATTTTGAAATACAGGTGATGAATCCGCTAAATATCGTCTTAAGTCATTTCTATTAAACTAATCATACTTTTTATATTTTTAACGTTAAGTTCACATTATTCTACATCTAAAACACGTGTTTACAATACATTTGGGTGAATACAAAAAATAGAAAAAAAATTTGGGAAAAAATTTGGTAAAAAATGGTGATAATTCCGCTAAATATCTTTTAAAGTCATTTGTATTGAACTAATCATACTTTTTATATTTTTAACGTTAAGTTCACATTATTTTACATCTAAAACACGTCTTTACAATACATTTGGGTGAATATAAAAGGTCGTAAAAAATTTTTGAAATACAGGTGATGAATCCGCTAAATATCGTCTTAAGTCATTTCTATTAAACTAATCATACTTTTTATATTTTTAACGTTAAGTTCACATTATTTTACATCTAAAACACGTATTTACAATACATTTGGGTGAATACAAAAAATAGAAAAAAAATTTGGGAAAAAATTGGGTAAAAAATGGTGATAATTCCGCTAAATATCGTTTAAAGTCATTTGTATTGAACTAATCATACTTTTTATATTTTTATCGTTAAGTTCACATAATTTTACATCTAAAACACGTCTTTACAATACATTTGGGTGAATATAAAAGGTCGTAAAAAAATTTTGAAATACAGGTGATGAATCCGCTAAATATCGTCTTAAGTCATTTCTATTAAACTAATCATACTTTTTATATTTTTAACGTTAAGTTCACATTATTTTACATCTAAAACACGTCTTTACAATACATTTGGGTGAATATAAAAGGTCGTAAAAAAATTTTGAAATACAGGTGATGAATCCGCTAAATATCGTCTTAAGTCATTTCTATTAAACTAATCATACTTTTTATATTTTTAACGTTAAGTTCACATTATTTTACATCTAAAACACGTGTTTACAATACATTTGGGTGAATACAAAAAATAGAAAAAAAATTTGGGAAAAAATTTGGTAAAAAATGGTGATAATTCCGCTAAATATCGTTTAAAGTCATTTGTATTGAACTAATCATACTTTTTATATTTTTATCGTTAAGTTCACATAATTTTACATCTAAAACACGTCTTTACAATACATTTGGGTGAATATAAAAGGTCGTAAAAAAATTTTGAAATACAGGTGATGAATCCGCTAAATATCGTCTTAAGTCATTTCTATTAAACTAATCATACTTTTTATATTTTTAACGTTAAGTTCACATTATTTTACATCTAAAACACGTGTTTACAATACATTTGGGTGAATACAAAAAATAGAAAAAAAATTTGGGAAAAAATTTGGTAAAAAATGGTGATAATTCCGCTAAATATCGTTTAAAGTCATTTGTATTGAACTAATCATACTTTTTATATTTTTATCGTTAAGTTCACATAATTTTACATCTAAAACACGTCTTTACAATACATTTGGGTGAATATAAAAGGTCGTAAAAAAATTTTGAAATACAGGTGATGAATCCGCTAAATATCGTCTTAAGTCATTTCTATTAAACTAATCATACTTTTTATATTTTTAACGTTAAGTTCACATTATTTTACATCTAAAACACGTCTTTACAATACATTTGGGTGAATATAAAAGGTCGTAAAAAAATTTTGAAATACAGGTGATGAATCCGCTAAATATCGTCTTAAGTCATTTCTATTAAACTAATCATACTTTTTATATTTTTAACGTTAAGTTCACATTATTTTACATCTAAAACACGTGTTTACAATACATTTGGGTGAATACAAAAAATAGAAAAAAAATTTGGGAAAAAATTTGGTAAAAAATGGTGATAATTCCGCTAAATATCGTTTAAAGTCATTTGTATTGAACTAATCATACTTTTTATATTTTTATCGTTAAGTTCACATAATTTTACATCTAAAACACGTCTTTACAATACATTTGGGTGAATATAAAAGGTCGTAAAAAAATTTTGAAATACAGGTGATGAATCCGCTAAATATCGTCTTAAGTCATTTCTATTAAACTAATCATACTTTTTATATTTTTAACGTTAAGTTCACATTATTTTACATCTAAAACACGTGTTTACAATACATTTGGGTGAATACAAAAAATAGAAAAAAAATTTGGGAAAAAATTTGGTAAAAAATGGTGATAATTCCGCTAAATATCGTTTAAAGTCATTTGTATTGAACTAATCATACTTTTTATATTTTTATCGTTAAGTTCACATAATTTTACATCTAAAACACGTCTTTACAATACATTTGGGTGAATATAAAAGGTCGTAAAAAAATTTTGAAATACAGGTGATGAATCCGCTAAATATCGTCTTAAGTCATTTCTATTAAACTAATCATACTTTTTATATTTTTAACGTTAAGTTCACATTATAATTCATCTAAAACACGTGTTTACAATACATTTGGGTGAATACAAAAAATAGAAAAAAAATTTGGGAAAAAATTTGGTAAAAAATGGTGATAATTCCGCTAAATATCGTTTAAAGTCATTTGTATTGAACTAATCATACTTTTTATATTTTTAACGTTAAGTTCACATTATTTTACATCTAAAACACGTCTTTACAATACATTTGGGTGAATATAAAAGGTCGTAAAAAATTTTTGAAATACAGGTGATGAATCCGCTAAATATCGTCTTAAGTCATTTCTATTAAACTAATCATACTTTTTATATTTTTAACGTTAAGTTCACATTATTTTACATCTAAAACACGTATTTACAATACATTTGGGTGAATACAAAAAATAGAAAAAAAATTTGGGAAAAAATTGGGTAAAAAATGGTGATAATTCCGCTAAATATCGTTTAAAGTCATTTGTATTGAACTAATCATACTTTTTATATTTTTATCGTTAAGTTCACATAATTTTACATCTAAAACACGAGTTTACAATACATTTGGGTGAATACAAAAAATAGAAAAAAAATTTGGGAAAAAATTTGGTAAAAAATGGTGATAATTCCGCTAAATATCGTTTAAAGTCATTTGTATTGAACTAATCATACTTTTTATATTTTTATCGTTAAGTTCACATAATTTTACATCTAAAACACGTCTTTACAATACATTTGGGTGAATATAAAAGGTCGTAAAAAAATTTTGAAATACAGGTGATGAATCCGCTAAATATCGTCTTAAGTCATTTCTATTAAACTAATCATACTTTTTATATTTTTAACGTTAAGTTCACATTATTCTACATCTAAAACACGTGTTTACAATACATTTGGGTGAATACAAAAAATAGAAAAAAAATTTGGGAAAAAATTTGGTAAAAAATGGTGATAATTCCGCTAAATATCGTTTAAAGTCATTTGTATTGAACTAATCATACTTTTTATATTTTTATCATTAAGTTCACATAATTTTACATCTAAAACACGTCTTTACAATACATTTGGGTGAATATAAAAGGTCGTAAAAAAATTTTGAAATACAGGTGATGAATCCGCTAAATATCGTCTTAAGTCATTTCTATTAAACTAATCATACTTTTTATATTTTTAACGTTAAGTTCACATTATTTTACATCTAAAACACGTGTTTACAATACATTTGGGTGAATACAAAAAATAGAAAAAATATTTGGTAAAAAATGGTGATAATTCCGCTAAATATCGTTTAAAGTCATTTGTATTGAACTAATCATACTTTTTATATTTTTATCTTTAAGTTCACATTATTTTACATCTAAAACACGTCTTTACAATACATTTGGGTGAATATAAAAGGTCGTAAAAAATTTTTGAAATACAGGTGATGAATCCGCTAAATATCGTCTTAAGTCATTTCTATTAAACTAATCATACTTTTTATATTTTTAACGTTAAGTTCACATTATTTTACATCTAAAACACGTATTTACAATACATTTGGGTGAATATAAAAAATAGAAAAAAAATTTGGGAAAAAATTGGGTAAAAAATGGTGATAATTCCGCTAAATATCGTTTAAAGTCATTTGTATTGAACTAATCATACTTTTTATATTTTTATCGTTAAGTTCACATTATTTTACATCTAAAACACGTCTTTACAATACATTTGGGTGAATATAAAAGGTCGTAAAAAAATTTTGAAATACAGGTGATGAATCCGCTAAATATCGTCTTAAGTCATTTCTATTAAACTAATCATACTTTTTATATTTTTAACGTTAAGTTCACATTATTCTACATCTAAAACACGTGTTTACAATACATTTGGGTGAATACAAAAAATAGAAAAAAAATTTGGGAAAAAATTTGGTAAAAAATGGTGATAATTCCGCTAAATATCGTTTAAAGTCATTTGTATTGAACTAATCATACTTTTTATATTTTTATCATTAAGTTCACATAATTTTACATCTAAAACACGTCTTTACAATACATTTGGGTGAATATAAAAGGTCGTAAAAAAATTTTGAAATACAGGTGATGAATCCGCTAAATATCGTCTTAAGTCATTTCTATTAAACTAATCATACTTTTTATATTTTTAACGTTAAGTTCACATTATTTTACATCTAAAACACGTCTTTACAATACATTTGGGTGAATATAAAAGGTCGTAAAAAAATTTTGAAATACAGGTGATGAATCCGCTAAATATCGTCTTAAGTCATTACTATTAAACTAATCATACTTTTTATATTTTTAACGTTAAGTTCACATTATTTTACATCTAAAACACGTGTTTACAATACATTTGGGTGAATACAACAAATAGAAAAAAAATTTGGTAAAAAATGGTGATAATTCCGCTAAATATCGTTTAAAGTCATTTGTATTGAACTAATCATACTTTTTATATTTTTATCGTTAAGTTCACATAATTTTACATCTAAAACACGTCTTTACAATACATTTGGGTGAATATAAAAGGTCGTAAAAAAATTTTGAAATACAGGTGATGAATCCGCTAAATATCGTCTTAAGTCATTTCTATTAAACTAATCATACTTTTTATATTTTTAACGTTAAGTTCACATTATTTTACATCTAAAACACGTGTTTACAATACATTTGGGTGAATACAAAAAATAGAAAAAAAATTTGGGAAAAAATTTGGTAAAAAATGGTGATAATTCCGCTAAATATCGTTTAAAGTCATTTGTATTGAACTAATCATACTTTTTATATTTTTATCGTTAAGTTCACATAATTTTACATCTAAAACACGTCTTTACAATACATTTGGGTGAATATAAAAGGTCGTAAAAAAATTTTGAAATACAGGTGATGAATCCGCTAAATATCGTCTTAAGTCATTTCTATTAAACTAATCATACTTTTTATATTTTTAACGTTAAGTTCACATTATTCTACATCTAAAACACGTGTTTACAATACATTTGGGTGAATACAAAAAATAGAAAAAAAATTTGGGAAAAAATTTGGTAAAAAATGGTGATAATTCCGCTAAATATCGTTTAAAGTCATTTGTATTGAACTAATCATACTTTTTATATTTTTAACGTTAAGTTCACATTATTTTACATCTAAAACACGTCTTTACAATACATTTGGGTGAATATAAAAGGTCGTAAAAAATTTTTGAAATACAGGTGATGAATCCGCTAAATATCGTCTTAAGTCATTTCTATTAAACTAATCATACTTTTTATATTTTTAACGTTAAGTTCACATTATTTTACATCTAAAACACGTCTTTACAATACATTTGGGAAAATATAAAAGGTCGTAAAAAATTTTTGAAATACAGGTGATGAATCCGCTAAATATCGTCTTAAGTCATTTCTATTAAACTAATCATACTTTTTATATTTTTAACGTTAAGTTCACATTATTTTACATCTAAAACACGTATTTACAATACATTTGGGTGAATACAAAAAATAGAAAAAAAATTTGGGAAAAAATTGGGTAAAAAATGGTGATAATTCCGCTAAATATCGTTTAAAGTCATTTGTATTGAACTAATCATACTTTTTATATTTTTATCGTTAAGTTCACATAATTTTACATCTAAAACACGTCTTTACAATACATTTGGGTGAATATAAAAGGTCGTAAAAAAATTTTGAAATACAGGTGATGAATCCGCTAAATATCGTCTTAAGTCATTTCTATTAAACTAATCATACTTTTTATATTTTTAACGTTAAGTTCACATTATTTTACATCTAAAACACGTGTTTACAATACATTTGGGTGAATACAAAAAATAGAAAAAAAATTTGGGAAAAAATTTGGTAAAAAATGGTGATAATTCCGCTAAATATCGTTTAAAGTCATTTGTATTGAACTAATCATACTTTTTATATTTTTATCGTTAAGTTCACATAATTTTACATCTAAAACACGTCTTTACAATACATTTGGGTGAATATAAAAGGTCGTAAAAAAATTTTGAAATACAGGTGATGAATCCGCTAAATATCGTCTTAAGTCATTTCTATTAAACTAATCATACTTTTTATATTTTTAACGTTAAGTTCACATTATTCTACATCTAAAACACGTGTTTACAATACATTTGGGTGAATACAAAAAATAGAAAAAAAATTTGGGAAAAAATTTGGTAAAAAATGGTGATAATTCCGCTAAATATCTTTTAAAGTCATTTGTATTGAACTAATCATACTTTTTATATTTTTAACGTTAAGTTCACATTATTTTACATCTAAAACACGTCTTTACAATACATTTGGGTGAATATAAAAGGTCGTAAAAAATTTTTGAAATACAGGTGATGAATCCGCTAAATATCGTCTTAAGTCATTTCTATTAAACTAATCATACTTTTTATATTTTTAACGTTAAGTTCACATTATTTTACATCTAAAACACGTATTTACAATACATTTGGGTGAATACAAAAAATAGAAAAAAAATTTGGGAAAAAATTGGGTAAAAAATGGTGATAATTCCGCTAAATATCGTTTAAAGTCATTTGTATTGAACTAATCATACTTTTTATATTTTTATCGTTAAGTTCACATAATTTTACATCTAAAACACGTCTTTACAATACATTTGGGTGAATATAAAAGGTCGTAAAAAAATTTTGAAATACAGGTGATGAATCCGCTAAATATCGTCTTAAGTCATTTCTATTAAACTAATCATACTTTTTATATTTTTAACGTTAAGTTCACATTATTTTACATCTAAAACACGTCTTTACAATACATTTGGGTGAATATAAAAGGTCGTAAAAAAATTTTGAAATACAGGTGATGAATCCGCTAAATATCGTCTTAAGTCATTTCTATTAAACTAATCATACTTTTTATATTTTTAACGTTAAGTTCACATTATTTTACATCTAAAACACGTGTTTACAATACATTTGGGTGAATACAAAAAATAGAAAAAAAATTTGGGAAAAAATTTGGTAAAAAATGGTGATAATTCCGCTAAATATCGTTTAAAGTCATTTGTATTGAACTAATCATACTTTTTATATTTTTATCGTTAAGTTCACATAATTTTACATCTAAAACACGTCTTTACAATACATTTGGGTGAATATAAAAGGTCGTAAAAAAATTTTGAAATACAGGTGATGAATCCGCTAAATATCGTCTTAAGTCATTTCTATTAAACAAATCATACTTTTTATATTTTTAACGTTAAGTTCACATTATTCTACATCTAAAACACGTGTTTACAATACATTTGGGTGAATACAAAAAATAGAAAAAAAATTTGGGAAAAAATTTGGTAAAAAATGGTGATAATTCCGCTAAATATCGTTTAAAGTCATTTGTATTGAACTAATCATACTTTTTATATTTTTAACGTTAAGTTCACATTATTTTACATCTAAAACACGTCTTTACAATACATTTGGGTGAATATAAAAGGTCGTAAAAAATTTTTGAAATACAGGTGATGAATCCGCTAAATATCGTCTTAAGTCATTTCTATTAAACTAATCATACTTTTTATATTTTTAACGTTAAGTTCACATTATTTTACATCTAAAACACGTCTTTACAATACATTTGGGTGAATATAAAAGGTCGTAAAAAATTTTTGAAATACAGGTGATGAATCCGCTAAATATCGTCTTAAGTCATTTCTATTAAACTAATCATACTTTTTATATTTTTAACGTTAAGTTCACATTATTTTACATCTAAAACACGTATTTACAATACATTTGGGTGAATATAAAAAATAGAAAAAAAATTTGGGAAAAAATTGGGTAAAAAATGGTGATAATTCCGCTAAATATCGTTTAAAGTCATTTGTATTGAACTAATCATACTTTTTATATTTTTATCGTTAAGTTCACATTATTTTACATCTAAAACACGTCTTTACAATACATTTGGGTGAATATAAAAGGTCGTAAAAAAATTTTGAAATACAGGTGATGAATCCGCTAAATATCGTCTTAAGTCATTTCTATTAAACTAATCATACTTTTTATATTTTTAACGTTAAGTTCACATTATTCTACATCTAAAACACGTGTTTACAATACATTTGGGTGAATACAAAAAATAGAAAAAAAATTTGGGAAAAAATTTGGTAAAAAATGGTGATAATTCCGCTAAATATCGTTTAAAGTCATTTGTATTGAACTAATCATACTTTTTATATTTTTATCATTAAGTTCACATAATTTTACATCTAAAACACGTCTTTACAATACATTTGGGTGAATATAAAAGGTCGTAAAAAAATTTTGAAATACAGGTGATGAATCCGCTAAATATCGTCTTAAGTCATTTCTATTAAACTAATCATACTTTTTATATTTTTAACGTTAAGTTCACATTATTTTACATCTAAAACACGTGTTTACAATAAATTTGGGTGAATACAACAAATAGAAAAAAAATTTGGTAAAAAATGGTGATAATTCCGCTAAATATCGTTTAAAGTCATTTGTATTGAACTAATCATACTTTTTATATTTTTATCGTTAAGTTCACATTATTTTACATCTAAAACACGTCTTTACAATACATTTGGGTGAATATAAAAGGTCGTAAAAAAATTTTGAAATACAGGTGATGAATCCGCTAAATATCGTCTTAAGTCATTTCTATTAAACTAATCATACTTTTTATATTTTTAACGTTAAGTTCACATTATTTTACATCTAAAACACGTGTTTACAATACATTTGGGTGAATACAAAAAATAGAAAAAAAATTTGGGAAAAAATTTGGTAAAAAATGGTGATAATTCCGCTAAATATCGTTTAAAGTCATTTGTATTGAACTAATCATACTTTTTATATTTTTATCGTTAAGTTCACATAATTTTACATCTAAAACACGTCTTTACAATACATTTGGGTGAATATAAAAGGTCGTAAAAAAATTTTGAAATACAGGTGATGAATCCGCTAAATATCGTCTTAAGTCATTTCTATTAAACTAATCATACTTTTTATATTTTTAACGTTAAGTTCACATTATTTTACATCTAAAACACGTCTTTACAATACATTTGGGAAAATATAAAAGGTCGTAAAAAATTTTTGAAATACAGGTGATGAATCCGCTAAATATCGTCTTAAGTCATTTCTATTAAACTAATCATACTTTTTATATTTTTAACGTTAAGTTCACATTATTTTACATCTAAAACACGTATTTACAATACATTTGGGTGAATACAAAAAATAGAAAAAAAATTTGGGAAAAAATTGGGTAAAAAATGGTGATAATTCCGCTAAATATCGTTTAAAGTCATTTGTATTGAACTAATCATACTTTTTATATTTTTAACGTTAAGTTCACATTATTTTACATCTAAAACACGTCTTTACAATACATTTGGGTGAATATAAAAGGTCGTAAAAAAATTTTGAAATACAGGTGATGAATCCGCTAAATATCGTCTTAAGTCATTTCTATTAAACTAATCATACTTTTTATATTTTTAACGTTAAGTTCACATTATTCTACACCTAAAACACGTGTTTACAATACATTTGGGTGAATACAAAAAATAGAAAAAAAATTTGGGAAAAAATTTGGTAAAAAATGGTGATAATTCCGCTAAATATCGTTTAAAGTCATTTGTATTGAACTAATCATACTTTTTATATTTTTATCATTAAGTTCACATAATTTTACATCTAAAACACGTATTTACAATACATTTGGGTGAATATAAATGGTCGTAAAAAAATTTTGAAATACAGGAGATGAATCCGCTAAATATCGTCTTAAGTCATTTCTATTAAACTAATCATACTTTTTATATTTTTAACGTTAAGTTCACATTATTTTACATCTAAAACACGTGTTTACAATACATTTGGGTGAATACAAAAAATAGAAAAAATATTTGGTAAAAAATTGGTGATAATTCCGCTAAATATCGTTTAAAGTCATTTGTATTGAACTAATCATACTTTTTATATTTTTATCGTTAAGTTCACATTATTTTACATCTAAAACACGTCTTTACAATACATTTGGGTGAATATAAAAGGTCGTAAAAAAATTTTGAAATACAGGTGATGAATCCGCTAAATATCGTCTTAAGTCATTTCTATTAAACTAATCATACTTTTTATATTTTTAACGTTAAGTTCACATTATTTTACATCTAAAACACGTGTTTACAATACATTTGGGTGAATACAAAAAATAGAAAAAAAATTTGGGAAAAAATTGGGTAAAAAATGGTGATAATTCCGCTAAATATCGTTTAAAGTCATTTGTATTGAACTAATCATACTTTTTATATTTTTATCGTTAAGTTCACATTATTTTACATCTAAAACACGTATTTACAATACATTTGGGTGAATACAAAAAATAGAAAAAAAATTTGGGAAAAAATTTGGTAAAAAATGGTGATAATTCTGCTAAATATCGTTTAAAGTCATTTGTATTGAACTAATCATACTTTTTATATTTTTATCGTTAAGTTCACATTATTTTACATCTAAAACACGTCTTTACAATACATTTGGGTGAATATAAAAGGTCGTAAAAAAACTTTGAAATACAGGTGATGAATCCGCTAAATATCGTCTTAAGTCATTTCTATTAAACTAATCATACTTTTTATATTTTTAACGTTAAGTTCACATTATTTTACATCTAAAACACGTGTTTACAATACATTTGGGTGAATACAAAAAATAGAAAAAATATTTGGTAAAAAATGGTGATAATTCCGCTAAATATCGTTTAAAGTCATTTGTATTGAACTAATCATACTTTTTATATTTTTATCGTTAAGTTCACATTATTTTACATCTAAAACACGTCTTTACAATACATTTGGGTGAATATAAAAGGTCGTAAAAAAATTTTGAAATACAGGTGATGAATCCTCTAAATATCGTCTTAAGTCATTTCTATTAAACTAATCATACTTTTTATATTTTTAACGTTAAGTTCACATTATTTTACATCTAAAACACGTGTTTACAATACATTTGGGTGAATACAAAAAATAGAAAAAAAATTTGGTAAAAAATGGTGATAATTCCGCTAAATATCGTTTAAAGTCATTTGTAATGAACTAATCATACTTTTTATATTTTTATCGTTAAGTTCACATTATTTTACATCTAAAACACGTATTTACCATACATTTAGGTGAATACAAAAAATAGAAAAAAAATTTGGGATAAAATTTGGTAAAAAATGATGATAATTCCGCTAAATATCGTTTAAAGTCATTTGTATTGAACTAATCATACTTTTTATATTTTTATCGTTAAGTTCACATTATTTTTCATCTAAAACACGTATTTACAATACATTTGGGTGAATACAAAAAATAGAAAAAAAATTTGGGAAAAAATTTGGTAAAAAATGGTGATAATTCCGCTAAATATCGTTTAAAGTCATTTGTATTGAACTAATCATACTTTTTATATTTTTATCGTTAAGTTCACATTATTTTACATCTAAAACACGTCTTTACAATACATTTGGGTGAATATAAAAGGTCGTAAAAAAATTTTGAAATACAGGTGATGAATCCGCTAAATATCGTCTTAAGTCATTTCTATTAAACTAATCATACTTTTTATATTTTTAACGTTAAGTTCACATTATTTTACATCTAAAACATGTCTTTACAATACATTTGGGTGAATATAAAAGGTCGTAAAAAATTTTTGAAATACAGGTGATGAATCCGCTAAATATCGTCTTAAGTCATTTCTATTAAACTAATCATACTTTTTATATTTTTAACGTTAAGTTCACATTATTTTACATCTAAAACACGTCTTTACAATACATTTGGGTGAATATAAAAGGTCGTAAAAAATTTTTGAAATACAGGTGATGAATCCGCTAAATATCGTCTTAAGTCATTTCTATTAAACTAATCATACTTTTTATATTTTTAACGTTAAGTTCACATTATTTTACATCTAAAACACGTATTTACAATACATTTGGGTGAATACAAAAAATAGAAAAAAAATTTGGGAAAAAATTTGGTAAAAAATGGTGAAATTCCGCTAAATATCGTTTAAAGTCATTTGTATTGAACTAATCATACTTTTTATATTTTTATCGTTAAGTTCACATAATTTTACATCTAAAACACGTCTTTACAATACATTTGGGTGAATATAAAAGGTCGTAAAAAAATTTTGAATTACAGGTGATGAATCCGCTAAATATCGTCTTAAGTCATTTCTATTAAACTAATCATACTTTTTATATTTTTAACGTTAAGTTCACATTATTTTACATCTAAAACACGTCTTTACAATACATTTGGGTGAATATAAAAGGTCGTAAAAAATTTTTGAAATACAGGTGATGAATCCGCTAAATATCGTCTTAAGTCATTTCTATTAAACTAATCATACTTTTTATATTTTTAACGTTAAGTTCATATTATTTTACATCTAAAACACGTATTTACAATACATTTGGGTGAATACAAAAAATAGAAAAAAAATTTGGGAAAAAATTGGGTAAAAAATGGTGATAATTCCGCTAAATATCGTTTAAAGTCATTTGTATTGAACTAATCATACTTTTTATATTTTTATCGTTAAGTTCACATAATTTTACATCTAAAACACGTCTTTACAATACATTTGGGTGAATATAAAAGGTCGTAAAAAAATTTTGAAATACAGGTGATGAATCCGCTAAATATCGTCTTAAGTCATTTCTATTAAACTAATCATACTTTTTATATTTTTAACGTTAAGTTCACATTATTCTACATCTAAAACACGTGTTTACAATACATTTGGGTGAATACAAAAAATAGAAAAAAAATTTGGGAAAAAATTTGGTAAAAAATGGTGATAATTCCGCTAAATATCGTTTAAAGTCATTTGTATTGAACTAATCATACTTTTTATATTTTTATCATTAAGTTCACATAATTTTACATCTAAAACACGTCTTTACAATACATTTGGGTGAATATAAAAGGTCGTAAAAAAATTTTGAAATACAGGTGATGAATCCGCTAAATATCGTCTTAAGTCATTTCTATTAAACTAATCATACTTTTTATATTTTTAACGTTAAGTTCACATTATTTTACATCTAAAACACGTGTTTACAATACATTTGGGTGAATACAAAAAATAGAAAAAATATTTGGTAAAAAATGGTGATAATTCCGCTAAATATCGTTTAAAGTCATTTGTATTGAACTAATCATACTTTTTATATTTTTATCGTTAAGTTCACATTATTTTACATCTAAAACACGTCTTTACAATACATTTGGGTGAATATAAAAGGTCGTAAAAAAATTTTGAAATACAGGTGATGAATCCGCTAAATATCGTCTTAAGTCATTTCTATTAAACTAATCATACTTTTTATATTTTTAACGTTAAGTTCACATTATTCTACATCTAAAACACGTGTTTACAATACATTTGGGTGAATACAAAAAATAGAAAAAAAATTTGGGAAAAAATTTGGTAAAAAATGGTGATAATTCCGCTAAATATCGTTTAAAGTCATTTGTATTGAACTAATCATACTTTTTATATTTTTATCATTAAGTTCACATAATTTTACATCTAAAACACGTCTTTACAATACATTTGGGTGAATATAAAAGGTCGTAAAAAAATTTTGAAATACAGGTGATGAATCCGCTAAATATCGTCTTAAGTCATTTCTATTAAACTAATCATACTTTTTATATTTTTAACGTTAAGTTCACATTATTTTACATCTAAAACACGTCTTTACAATACATTTGGGTGAATATAAAAGGTCGTAAAAAAATTTTGAAATACAGGTGATGAATCCGCTAAATATCGTCTTAAGTCATTACTATTAAACTAATCATACTTTTTATATTTTTAACGTTAAGTTCACATTATTTTACATCTAAAACACGTGTTTACAATACATTTGGGTGAATACAACAAATAGAAAAAAAATTTGGTAAAAAATGGTGATAATTCCGCTAAATATCGTTTAAAGTCATTTGTATTGAACTAATCATACTTTTTATATTTTTATCGTTAAGTTCACATAATTTTACATCTAAAACACGTCTTTACAATACATTTGGGTGAATATAAAAGGTCGTAAAAAAATTTTGAAATACAGGTGATGAATCCGCTAAATATCGTCTTAAGTCATTTCTATTAAACTAATCATACTTTTTATATTTTTAACGTTAAGTTCACATTATTTTACATCTAAAACACGTGTTTACAATACATTTGGGTGAATACAAAAAATAGAAAAAAAATTTGGGAAAAAATTTGGTAAAAAATGGTGATAATTCCGCTAAATATCGTTTAAAGTCATTTGTATTGAACTAATCATACTTTTTATATTTTTATCGTTAAGTTCACATAATTTTACATCTAAAACACGTCTTTACAATACATTTGGGTGAATATAAAAGGTCGTAAAAAAATTTTGAAATACAGGTGATGAATCCGCTAAATATCGTCTTAAGTCATTTCTATTAAACTAATCATACTTTTTATATTTTTATCGTTAAGTTCACATTATTCTACATCTAAAACACGTGTTTACAATACATTTGGGTGAATACAAAAAATAGAAAAAAAATTTGGGAAAAAATTTGGTAAAAAATGGTGATAATTCCGCTAAATATCGTTTAAAGTCATTTGTATTGAACTAATCATACTTTTTATATTTTTAACGTTAAGTTCACATTATTTTACATCTAAAACACGTCTTTACAATACATTTGGGTGAATATAAAAGGTCGTAAAAAATTTTTGAAATACAGGTGATGAATCCGCTAAATATCGTCTTAAGTCATTTCTATTAAACTAATCATACTTTTTATATTTTTAACGTTAAGTTCACATTATTTTACATCTAAAACACGTCTTTACAATACATTTGGGAAAATATAAAAGGTCGTAAAAAATTTTTGAAATACAGGTGATGAATCCGCTAAATATCGTCTTAAGTCATTTCTATTAAACTAATCATACTTTTTATATTTTTAACGTTAAGTTCACATTATTTTACATCTAAAACACGTATTTACAATACATTTGGGTGAATACAAAAAATAGAAAAAAAATTTGGGAAAAAATTGGGTAAAAAATGGTGATAATTCCGCTAAATATCGTTTAAAGTCATTTGTATTGAACTAATCATACTTTTTATATTTTTATCGTTAAGTTCACATAATTTTACATCTAAAACACGTCTTTACAATACATTTGGGTGAATATAAAAGGTCGTAAAAAAATTTTGAAATACAGGTGATGAATCCGCTAAATATCGTCTTAAGTCATTTCTATTAAACTAATCATACTTTTTATATTTTTAACGTTAAGTTCACATTATTCTACATCTAAAACACGTGTTTACAATACATTTGGGTGAATACAAAAAATAGAAAAAAAATTTGGGAAAAAATTTGGTAAAAAATGGTGATAATTCCGCTAAATATCGTTTAATGTCATTTGTATTGAACTAATCATACTTTTTATATTTTTATCATTAAGTTCACATAATTTTACATCTAAAACACGGCTTTACAATACATTTGGGTGAATATAAATGGTCGTAAAAAAATTTTGAAATACAGGAGATGAATCCGCTAAATATCGTCTTAAGTCATTTCTATTAAACTAATCATACTTTTTATATTTTTAACGTTAAGTTCACATTATTTTACATCTAAAACACGTGTTTACAATACATTTGGGTGAATACAAAAAATAGAAAAAATATTTGGTAAAAAATTGGTGATAATTCCGCTAAATATCGTTTAAAGTCATTTGTATTGAACTAATCATACTTTTTATATTTTTATCGTTAAGTTCACATTATTTTACATCTAAAACACGTCTTTACAATACATTTGGGTGAATATAAAAGGTCGTAAAAAAATTTTGAAATACAGGTGATGAATCCGCTAAATATCGTCTTAAGTCATTTCTATTAAACTAATCATACTTTTTATATTTTTAACGTTAAGTTCACATTATTTTACATCTAAAACACGTGTTTACAATACATTTGGGTGAATACAAAAAATAGAAAAAAAATTTGTGAAAAAATTGGGTAAAAAATGGTGATAATTCCGCTAAATATCGTTTAAAGTCATTTGTATTGAACTAATCATACTTTTTATATTTTTATCGTTAAGTTCACATTATTTTACATCTAAAACACGTATTTACAATACATTTGGGTGAATACAAAAAATAGAAAAAAAATTTGGGAAAAAATTTGGTAAAAAATGGTGATAATTCTGCTAAATATCGTTTAAAGTCATTTGTATTGAACTAATCATACTTTTTATATTTTTATCGTTAAGTTCACATTATTTTACATCTAAAACACGTCTTTACAATACATTTGGGTGAATATAAAAGGTCGTAAAAAAACTTTGAAATACAGGTGATGAATCCGCTAAATATCGTCTTAAGTCATTTCTATTAAACTAATCATACTTTTTATATTTTTAACGTTAAGTTCACATTATTTTACATCTAAAACACGTGTTTACAATACATTTGGGTGAATACAAAAAATAGAAAAAATATTTGGTAAAAAATGGTGATAATTCCGCTAAATATCGTTTAAAGTCATTTGTATTGAACTAATCATACTTTTTATATTTTTATCGTTAAGTTCACATTATTTTACATCTAAAACACGTATTTACAATACATTTGGGTGAATACAAAAAATAGAAAAAAAATTTGGGAAAAAATTTGATAAAAAATGGTGATAATTCCGCTAAATATCGTTTAAAGTCATTTGTATTGAACTAATCATACTTTTTATATTTTTATCGTTAAGTTCACATTATTTTACATCCAAAACACGTCTTTACAATACATTTGGGTGAATATAAAAGGTCGTAAAAAAATTTTGAAATACAGGTGATGAATCCTCTAAATATCGTCTTAAGTCATTTCTATTAAACTAATCATACTTTTTATATTTTTAACGTTAAGTTCACATTATTTTACATCTAAAACACGTGTTTACAATACATTTGGGTGAATACAAAAAATAGAAAAAAAATTTGGTAAAAAATGGTGATAATTCCGCTAAATATCGTTTAAAGTCATTTGTATTGAACTAATCATACTTTTTATATTTTTATCGTTAAGTTCACATTATTTTACATCTAAAACACGTATTTACCATACATTTAGGTGAATACAAAAAATAGAAAAAAAATTTGGGATAAAATTTGGTAAAAAATGATGATAATTCCGCTAAATATCGTTTAAAGTCATTTGTATTGAACTAATCATACTTTTTATATTTTTATCGTTAAGTTCACATTATTTTACATCTAAAACACGTATTTACAATACATTTGGGTGAATACAAAAAATAGAAAAAAAATTTGGGAAAAAATTTGGTAAAAAATGGTGATAATTCCGCTAAATATCGTTTAAAGTCATTTGTATTGAACTAATCATACTTTTTATATTTTTATCGTTAAGTTCACATTATTTTACATCTAAAACACGTCTTTACAATACATTTGGGTGAATATAAAAGGTCGTAAAAAAATTTTGAAATACAGGTGATGAATCCGCTAAATATCGTCTTAAGTCATTTCTATTAAACTAATCATACTTTTTATATTTTTAACGTTAAGTTCACATTATTTTACATCTAAAACACGTCTTTACAATACATTTGGGTGAATATAAAAGGTCGTAAAAAATTTTTGAAATACAGGTGATGAATCCGCTAAATATCGTCTTAAGTCATTTCTATTAAACTAATCATACTTTTTATATTTTTAACGTTAAGTTCACATTATTTTACATCTAAAACACGTCTTTACAATACATTTGGGTGAATATAAAAGGTCGTAAAAAATTTTTGAAATACAGGTGATGAATCCGCTAAATATCGTCTTAAGTCATTTCTATTAAACTAATCATACTTTTTATATTTTTAACGTTAAGTTCACATTATTTTACATCTAAAACACGTATTTACAATACATTTGGGTGAATACAAAAAATAGAAAAAAAATTTGGGAAAAAATTTGGTAAAAAATGGTGAAATTCCGCTAAATATCGTTTAAAGTCATTTGTATTGAACTAATCATACTTTTTATATTTTTATCGTTAAGTTCACATAATTTTACATCTAAAACACGTCTTTACAATACATTTGGGTGAATATAAAAGGTCGTAAAAAAATTTTGAATTACAGGTGATGAATCCGCTAAATATCGTCTTAAGTCATTTCTATTAAACTAATCATACTTTTTATATTTTTAACGTTAAGTTCACATTATTTTACATCTAAAACACGTGTTTACAATACATTTGGGTGAATACAAAAAATAGAAAAAATATTTGGTAAAAAATGGTGATAATTCCGCTAAATATCGTTTAAAGTCATTTGTATTGAACTAATCATACTTTTTATATTTTTATCTTTAAGTTCACATTATTTTACATCTAAAACACGTCTTTACAATACATTTGGGTGAATATAAAAGGTCGTAAAAAATTTTTGAAATACAGGTGATGAATCCGCTAAATATCGTCTTAAGTCATTTCTATTAAACTAATCATACTTTTTATATTTTTAACGTTAAGTTCACATTATTTTACATCTAAAACACGTATTTACAATACATTTGGGTGAATATAAAAAATAGAAAAAAAATTTGGGAAAAAATTGGGTAAAAAATGGTGATAATTCCGCTAAATATCGTTTAAAGTCATTTGTATTGAACTAATCATACTTTTTATATTTTTATCGTTAAGTTCACATTATTTTACATCTAAAACACGTCTTTACAATACATTTGGGTGAATATAAAAGGTCGTAAAAAAATTTTGAAATACAGGTGATGAATCCGCTAAATATCGTCTTAAGTCATTTCTATTAAACTAATCATACTTTTTATATTTTTAACGTTAAGTTCACATTATTCTACATCTAAAACACGTGTTTACAATACATTTGGGTGAATACAAAAAATAGAAAAAAAATTTGGGAAAAAATTTGGTAAAAAATGGTGATAATTCCGCTAAATATCGTTTAAAGTCATTTGTATTGAACTAATCATACTTTTTATATTTTTATCATTAAGTTCACATAATTTTACATCTAAAACACGTCTTTACAATACATTTGGGTGAATATAAAAGGTCGTAAAAAAATTTTGAAATACAGGTGATGAATCCGCTAAATATCGTCTTAAGTCATTTCTATTAAACTAATCATACTTTTTATATTTTTAACGTTAAGTTCACATTATTTTACATCTAAAACACGTCTTTACAATACATTTGGGTGAATATAAAAGGTCGTAAAAAAATTTTGAAATACAGGTGATGAATCCGCTAAATATCGTCTTAAGTCATTACTATTAAACTAATCATACTTTTTATATTTTTAACGTTAAGTTCACATTATTTTACATCTAAAACACGTGTTTACAATACATTTGGGTGAATACAACAAATAGAAAAAAAATTTGGTAAAAAATGGTGATAATTCCGCTAAATATCGTTTAAAGTCATTTGTATTGAACTAATCATACTTTTTATATTTTTATCGTTAAGTTCACATAATTTTACATCTAAAACACGTCTTTACAATACATTTGGGTGAATATAAAAGGTCGTAAAAAAATTTTGAAATACAGGTGATGAATCCGCTAAATATCGTCTTAAGTCATTTCTATTAAACTAATCATACTTTTTATATTTTTAACGTTAAGTTCACATTATTTTACATCTAAAACACGTGTTTACAATACATTTGGGTGAATACAAAAAATAGAAAAAAAATTTGGGAAAAAATTTGGTAAAAAATGGTGATAATTCCGCTAAATATCGTTTAAAGTCATTTGTATTGAACTAATCATACTTTTTATATTTTTATCGTTAAGTTCACATAATTTTACATCTAAAACACGTCTTTACAATACATTTGGGTGAATATAAAAGGTCGTAAAAAAATTTTGAAATACAGGTGATGAATCCGCTAAATATCGTCTTAAGTCATTTCTATTAAACTAATCATACTTTTTATATTTTTAACGTTAAGTTCACATTATTCTACATCTAAAACACGTGTTTACAATACATTTGGGTGAATACAAAAAATAGAAAAAAAATTTGGGAAAAAATTTGGTAAAAAATGGTGATAATTCCGCTAAATATCGTTTAAAGTCATTTGTATTGAACTAATCATACTTTTTATATTTTTAACGTTAAGTTCACATTATTTTACATCTAAAACACGTCTTTACAATACATTTGGGTGAATATAAAAGGTCGTAAAAAATTTTTGAAATACAGGTGATGAATCCGCTAAATATCGTCTTAAGTCATTTCTATTAAACTAATCATACTTTTTATATTTTTAACGTTAAGTTCACATTATTTTACATCTAAAACACGTCTTTACAATACATTTGGGAAAATATAAAAGGTCGTAAAAAATTTTTGAAATACAGGTGATGAATCCGCTAAATATCGTCTTAAGTCATTTCTATTAAACTAATCATACTTTTTATATTTTTAACGTTAAGTTCACATTATTTTACATCTAAAACACGTATTTACAATACATTTGGGTGAATACAAAAAATAGAAAAAAAATTTGGGAAAAAATTGGGTAAAAAATGGTGATAATTCCGCTAAATATCGTTTAAAGTCATTTGTATTGAACTAATCATACTTTTTATATTTTTATCGTTAAGTTCACATAATTTTACATCTAAAACACGTCTTTACAATACATTTGGGTGAATATAAAAGGTCGTAAAAAAATTTTGAAATACAGGTGATGAATCCGCTAAATATCGTCTTAAGTCATTTCTATTAAACTAATCATACTTTTTATATTTTTAACGTTAAGTTCACATTATTCTACATCTAAAACACGTGTTTACAATACATTTGGGTGAATACAAAAAATAGAAAAAAAATTTGGGAAAAAATTTGGTAAAAAATGGTGATAATTCCGCTAAATATCGTTTAATGTCATTTGTATTGAACTAATCATACTTTTTATATTTTTATCATTAAGTTCACATAATTTTACATCTAAAACACGGCTTTACAATACATTTGGGTGAATATAAATGGTCGTAAAAAAATTTTGAAATACAGGAGATGAATCCGCTAAATATCGTCTTAAGTCATTTCTATTAAACTAATCATACTTTTTATATTTTTAACGTTAAGTTCACATTATTTTACATCTAAAACACGTGTTTACAATACATTTGGGTGAATACAAAAAATAGAAAAAATATTTGGTAAAAAATTGGTGATAATTCCGCTAAATATCGTTTAAAGTCATTTGTATTGAACTAATCATACTTTTTATATTTTTATCGTTAAGTTCACATTATTTTACATCTAAAACACGTCTTTACAATACATTTGGGTGAATATAAAAGGTCGTAAAAAAATTTTGAAATACAGGTGATGAATCCGCTAAATATCGTCTTAAGTCATTTCTATTAAACTAATCATACTTTTTATATTTTTAACGTTAAGTTCACATTATTTTACATCTAAAACACGTGTTTACAATATATTTGGGTGAATACAAAAAATAGAAAAAAAATTTGTGAAAAAATTGGGTAAAAAATGGTGATAATTCCGCTAAATATCGTTTAAAGTCATTTGTATTGAACTAATCATACTTTTTATATTTTTATCGTTAAGTTCACATTATTTTACATCTAAAACACGTATTTACAATACATTTGGGTGAATACAAAAAATAGAAAAAAAATTTGGGAAAAAATTTGGTAAAAAATGGTGATAATTCTGCTAAATATCGTTTAAAGTCATTTGTATTGAACTAATCATACTTTTTATATTTTTATCGTTAAGTTCACATTATTTTACATCTAAAACACGTCTTTACAATACATTTGGGTGAATATAAAAGGTCGTAAAAAAACTTTGAAATACAGGTGATGAATCCGCTAAATATCGTCTTAAGTCATTTCTATTAAACTAATCATACTTTTTATATTTTTAACGTTAAGTTCACATTATTTTACATCTAAAACACGTGTTTACAATACATTTGGGTGAATACAAAAAATAGAAAAAATATTTGGTAAAAAATGGTGATAATTCCGCTAAATATCGTTTAAAGTCATTTGTATTGAACTAATCATACTTTTTATATTTTTATCGTTAAGTTCACATTATTTTACATCTAAAACACGTATTTACAATACATTTGGGTGAATACAAAAAATAGAAAAAAAATTTGGGAAAAAATTTGATAAAAAATGGTGATAATTCCGCTAAATATCGTTTAAAGTCATTTGTATTGAACTAATCATACTTTTTATATTTTTATCGTTAAGTTCACATTATTTTACATCCAAAACACGTCTTTACAATACATTTGGGTGAATATAAAAGGTCGTAAAAAAATTTTGAAATACAGGTGATGAATCCTCTAAATATCGTCTTAAGTCATTTCTATTAAACTAATCATACTTTTTATATTTTTAACGTTAAGTTCACATTATTTTACATCTAAAACACGTGTTTACAATACATTTGGGTGAATACAAAAAATAGAAAAAAAATTTGGTAAAAAATGGTGATAATTCCGCTAAATATCGTTTAAAGTCATTTGTATTGAACTAATCATACTTTTTATATTTTTATCGTTAAGTTCACATTATTTTACATCTAAAACACGTATTTACCATACATTTAGGTGAATACAAAAAATAGAAAAAAAATTTGGGATAAAATTTGGTAAAAAATGATGATAATTCCGCTAAATATCGTTTAAAGTCATTTGTATTGAACTAATCATACTTTTTATATTTTTATCGTTAAGTTCACATTATTTTACATCTAAAACACGTATTTACAATACATTTGGGTGAATACAAAAAATAGAAAAAAAATTTGGGAAAAAATTTGGTAAAAAATGGTGATAATTCCGCTAAATATCGTTTAAAGTCATTTGTATTGAACTAATCATACTTTTTATATTTTTATCGTTAAGTTCACATTATTTTACATCTAAAACACGTCTTTACAATACATTTGGGTGAATATAAAAGGTCGTAAAAAAATTTTGAAATACAGGTGATGAATCCGCTAAATATCGTCTTAAGTCATTTCTATTAAACTAATCATACTTTTTATATTTTTAACGTTAAGTTCACATTATTTTACATCTAAAACACGTCTTTACAATACATTTGGGTGAATATAAAAGGTCGTAAAAAATTTTTGAAATACAGGTGATGAATCCGCTAAATATCGTCTTAAGTCATTTCTATTAAACTAATCATACTTTTTATATTTTTAACGTTAAGTTCACATTATTTTACATCTAAAACACGTCTTTACAATACATTTGGGTGAATATAAAAGGTCGTAAAAAATTTTTGAAATACAGGTGATGAATCCGCTAAATATCGTCTTAAGTCATTTCTATTAAACTAATCATACTTTTTATATTTTTAACGTTAAGTTCACATTATTTTACATCTAAAACACGTATTTACAATACATTTGGGTGAATACAAAAAATAGAAAAAAAATTTGGGAAAAAATTTGGTAAAAAATGGTGAAATTCCGCTAAAAATCGTTTAAAGTCATTTGTATTGAACTAATCATACTTTTTATATTTTTATCGTTAAGTTCACATAATTTTACATCTAAAACACGTCTTTACAATACATTTGGGTGAATATAAAAGGTCGTAAAAAAATTTTGAATTACAGGTGATGAATCCGCTAAATATCGTCTTAAGTCATTTCTATTAAACTAATCATACTTTTTATATTTTTAACGTTAAGTTCACATTATTTTACATCTAAAACACGTCTTTACAATACATTTGGGTGAATATAAAAGGTCGTAAAAAATTTTTGAAATACAGGTGATGAATCCGCTAAATATCGTCTTAAGTCATTTCTATTAAACTAATCATACTTTTTATATTTTTAACGTTAAGTTCACATTATTTTACATCTAAAACACGTATTTACAATACATTTGGGTGAATATAAAAGGTCGTAAAAAATTTTTGAAATACAGGTGATGAATCCGCTAAATATCGTCTTAAGTCATTTCTATTAAACTAATCATACTTTTTATATTTTTAACGTTAAGTTCACATTATTTTACATCTAAAACACGTATTTACAATACATTTGGGTGAATACAAAAAATAGAAAAAAAATTTGGGAAAAAATTTTGTAAAAAATGGTGAAATTCCGCTAAATATCGTTTAAAGTCATTTGTATTGAACTAATCATACTTTTTATATTTTTATCGTTAAGTTCACATAATTTTACATCTAAAACACGTCTTTACAATACATTTGGGTGAATATAAAAGGTCGTAAAAAAATTTTGAATTACAGGTGATGAATCCGCTAAATATCGTCTTAAGTCATTTCTATTAAACTAATCATACTTTTTATATTTTTAACGTTAAGTTCACATTATTTTACATCTAAAACACGTCTTTACAATACATTTGGGTGAATATAAAAGGTCGTAAAAAATTTTTGAAATACAGGTGATGAATCCGCTAAATATCGTCTTAAGTCATTTCTATTAAACTAATCATACTTTTTATATTTTTAACGTTAAGTTCACATTATTTTACATCTAAAACACGTATTTACAATACATTTGGGTGAATACAAAAAATAGAAAAAAAATTTGGGAAAAAATTGGGTAAAAAATGGTGATAATTCCGCTAAATATCGTTTAAAGTCATTTGTATTGAACTAATCATACTTTTTATATTTTTATCGTTAAGTTCACATTATTTTACATCTAAAACACGTATTTACAATACATTTGGGTGAATACAAAAAATAGAAAAAAAATTTGGGAAAAAATTTGATAAAAAATGGTGATAATTCCGCTAAATATCGTTTAAAGTCATTTGTATTGAACTAATCATACTTTTTATATTTTTATCGTTAAGTTCACATTATTTTACATCCAAAACACGTCTTTACAATACATTTGGGTGAATATAAAAGGTCGTAAAAAAATTTTGAAATACAGGTGATGAATCCTCTAAATATCGTCTTAAGTCATTTCTATTAAACTAATCATACTTTTTATATTTTTAACGTTAAGTTCACATTATTTTACATCTAAAACACGTGTTTACAATACATTTGGGTGAATACAAAAAATAGAAAAAAAATTTGGTAAAAAATGGTGATAATTCCGCTAAATATCGTTTAAAGTCATTTGTATTGAACTAATCATACTTTTTATATTTTTATCGTTAAGTTCACATTATTTTACATCTAAAACACGTATTTACCATACATTTAGGTGAATACAAAAAATAGAAAAAAAATTTGGGATAAAATTTGGTAAAAAATGATGATAATTCCGCTAAATATCGTTTAAAGTCATTTGTATTGAACTAATCATACTTTTTATATTTTTATCGTTAAGTTCACATTATTTTACATCTAAAACACGTATTTACAATACATTTGGGTGAATACAAAAAATAGAAAAAAAATTTGGGAAAAAATTTGGTAAAAAATGGTGATAATTCCGCTAAATATCGTTTAAAGTCATTTGTATTGAACTAATCATACTTTTTATATTTTTATCGTTAAGTTCACATTATTTTACATCTAAAACACGTCTTTACAATACATTTGGGTGAATATAAAAGGTCGTAAAAAAATTTTGAAATACAGGTGATGAATCCGCTAAATATCGTCTTAAGTCATTTCTATTAAACTAATCATACTTTTTATATTTTTAACGTTAAGTTCACATTATTTTACATCTAAAACACGTCTTTACAATACATTTGGGTGAATATAAAAGGTCGTAAAAAATTTTTGAAATACAGGTGATGAATCCGCTAAATATCGTCTTAAGTCATTTCTATTAAACTAATCATACTTTTTATATTTTTAACGTTAAGTTCACATTATTTTACATCTAAAACACGTCTTTACAATACATTTGGGTGAATATAAAAGGTCGTAAAAAATTTTTGAAATACAGGTGATGAATCCGCTAAATATCGTCTTAAGTCATTTCTATTAAACTAATCATACTTTTTATATTTTTAACGTTAAGTTCACATTATTTTACATCTAAAACACGTATTTACAATACATTTGGGTGAATACAAAAAATAGAAAAAAAATTTGGGAAAAAATTTGGTAAAAAATGGTGAAATTCCGCTAAAAATCGTTTAAAGTCATTTGTATTGAACTAATCATACTTTTTATATTTTTATCGTTAAGTTCACATAATTTTACATCTAAAACACGTCTTTACAATACATTTGGGTGAATATAAAAGGTCGTAAAAAAATTTTGAATTACAGGTGATGAATCCGCTAAATATCGTCTTAAGTCATTTCTATTAAACTAATCATACTTTTTATATTTTTAACGTTAAGTTCACATTATTTTACATCTAAAACACGTCTTTACAATACATTTGGGTGAATATAAAAGGTCGTAAAAAATTTTTGAAATACAGGTGATGAATCCGCTAAATATCGTCTTAAGTCATTTCTATTAAACTAATCATACTTTTTATATTTTTAACGTTAAGTTCACATTATTTTACATCTAAAACACGTATTTACAATACATTTGGGTGAATATAAAAGGTCGTAAAAAATTTTTGAAATACAGGTGATGAATCCGCTAAATATCGTCTTAAGTCATTTCTATTAAACTAATCATACTTTTTATATTTTTAACGTTAAGTTCACATTATTTTACATCTAAAACACGTATTTACAATACATTTGGGTGAATACAAAAAATAGAAAAAAAATTTGGGAAAAAATTTTGTAAAAAATGGTGAAATTCCGCTAAATATCGTTTAAAGTCATTTGTATTGAACTAATCATACTTTTTATATTTTTATCGTTAAGTTCACATAATTTTACATCTAAAACACGTCTTTACAATACATTTGGGTGAATATAAAAGGTCGTAAAAAAATTTTGAATTACAGGTGATGAATCCGCTAAATATCGTCTTAAGTCATTTCTATTAAACTAATCATACTTTTTATATTTTTAACGTTAAGTTCACATTATTTTACATCTAAAACACGTCTTTACAATACATTTGGGTGAATATAAAAGGTCGTAAAAAATTTTTGAAATACAGGTGATGAATCCGCTAAATATCGTCTTAAGTCATTTCTATTAAACTAATCATACTTTTTATATTTTTAACGTTAAGTTCACATTATTTTACATCTAAAACACGTATTTACAATACATTTGGGTGAATACAAAAAATAGAAAAAAAATTTGGGAAAAAATTGGGTAAAAAATGGTGATAATTCCGCTAAATATCGTTTAAAGTCATTTGTATTGAACTAATCATACTTTTTATATTTTTATCGTTAAGTTCACATAATTTTACATCTAAAACACGTCTTTACAATACATTTGGGTGAATATAAAAGGTCGTAAAAAAATTTTGAAATACAGGTGATGAATCCGCTAAATATCGTCTTAAGTCATTTCTATTAAACTAATCATACTTTTTATATTTTTAACGTTAAGTTCACATTATTCTACATCTAAAACACGTGTTTACAATACATTTGGGTGAATACAAAAAATAGAAAAAAAATTTGGGAAAAAATTTGGTAAAAAATGGTGATAATTCCGCTAAATATCGTTTAAAGTCATTTGTATTGAACTAATCATACTTTTTATATTTTTATCATTAAGTTCACATAATTTTACATCTAAAACACGTCTTTACAATACATTTGGGTGAATATAAAAGGTCGTAAAAAAATTTTGAAATACAGGTGATGAATCCGCTAAATATCGTCTTAAGTCATTTCTATTAAACTAATCATACTTTTTATATTTTTAACGTTAAGTTCACATTATTTTACATCTAAAACACGTGTTTACAATACATTTGGGTGAATACAAAAAATAGAAAAAATATTTGGTAAAAAATGGTGATAATTCCGCTAAATATCGTTTAAAGTCATTTGTATTGAACTAATCATACTTTTTATATTTTTATCGTTAAGTTCACATTATTTTACATCTAAAACACGTCTTTACAATACATTTGGATGAATATAAAAGGTCGTAAAAAAATTTTGAAATACAGGTGATGAATCCGCTAAATATCGTCTTAAGTCATTTCTATTAAACTAATCATACTTTTTATATTTTTAACGTTAAGTTCACATTATTTTACATCTAAAACACGTGTTTACAATACATTTGGGTGAATACAAAAAATAGAAAAAAAATTTGGGAAAAAATTGGGTAAAAAATGGTGATAATTCCGCTAAATATCGTTTAAAGTCATTTGTATTGAACTAATCATACTTTTTATATTTTTATCGTTAAGTTCACATTATTTTACATCTAAAACACGTCTTTACAATACATTTGGGTGAATACAAAAAATAGAAAAAAAATTTGGGAAAAAATTTGGTAAAAAATGGTGATAATTCTGCTAAATATCGTTTAAAGTCATTTGTATTGAACTAATCATACTTTTTATATTTTTATCGTTAAGTTCACATTATTTTACATCTAAAACACGTCTTTACAATACATTTGGGTGAATATAAAAGGTCGTAAAAAAACTTTGAAATACAGGTGATGAATCCGCTAAATATCGTCTTAAGTCATTTCTATTAAACTAATCATACTTTTTATATTTTTAACGTTAAGTTCACATTATTTTACATCTAAAACACGTGTTTACAATACATTTGGGTGAATACAAAAAATAGAAAAAAAATTTGGTAAAAAATGGTGATAATTCCGCTAAATATCGTTTAAAGTCATTTGTATTGAACTAATCATACTTTTTATATTTTTATCGTTAAGTTCACATTATTTTACATCTAAAACACGTATTTACAATACATTTGGGTGAATACAAAAAATAGAAAAAAAATTTGGGAAAAAATTTGATAAAAAATGGTGATAATTCCGCTAAATATCGTTTAAAGTCATTTGTATTGAACTAATCATACTTTTTATATTTTTATCGTTAAGTTCACATTATTTTACATCTAAAACACGTCTTTACAATACATTTGGGTGAATATAAAAGGTCGTAAAAAATTTTGAAATACAGGTGATGAATCCTCTAAATATCGTCTTAAGTCATTTCTATTAAACTAATCATACTTTTTATATTATTAACGTTAAGTTCACATTATTTTACATCTAAAACACGTGTTTACAATACATTTGGGTGAATACAAAAAATAGAAAAAAAATATGGTAAAAAATGGTGATAATTCCGCTAAATATCGTTTAAAGTCATTTGTATTGAACTAATCATACTTTTTATATTTTTATCATTAAGATCACATAATTTTACATCTAAAACACGTCTTTACAATACATTTGGGTGAATATAAAAGGTCGTAAAAAAATTTTGAAATACAGGTGATGAATCCGCTAAATATCGTCTTAAGTCATTTCTATTAAACTAATCATACTTTTTATATTTTTAACGTTAAGTTCACATTATTTTACATCTAAAACACGTGTTTACAATACATTTGGGTGAATACAAAAAATAGAAAAAATATTTGGTAAAAAATGGTGATAATTCCGCTAAATATCGTTTAAAGTCATTTGTATTGAACTAATCATACTTTTTATATTTTTATCGTTAAGTTCACATTATTTTACATCTAAAACACGTCTTTACAATACATTTGGGTGAATATAAAAGGTCGTAAAAAAATTTTGAAATACAGGTGATGAATCCGCTAAATATCGTCTTAAGTCATTTCTATTAAACTAATCATACTTTTTATATTTTTAACGTTAAGTTCACATTATTTTACATCTAAAACACGTGTTTACAATACATTTGGGTGAATACAAAAAATAGAAAAAAAATTTGGTAAAAAATGGTGATAATTCCGCTAAATATCGTTTAAAGTCATTTGTATTGAACTAATCATACTTTTTATATTTTTATCGTTAAGTTCACATTATTTTACATCTAAAACACGTATTTACAATACATTTGGGTGAATACAAAAAATAGAAAAAAAATTTGGGAAAAAATTTGATAAAAAATGGTGATAATTCCGCTAAATATCGTTTAAAGTCATTTGTATTGAACTAATCATACTTTTTATATTTTTATCGTTAAGTTCACATTATTTTACATCTAAAACACGTCTTTACAATACATTTGGGTGAATATAAAAGGTCGTAAAAAATTTTGAAATACAGGTGATGAATCCTCTAAATATCGTCTTAAGTCATTTCTATTAAACTAATCATACTTTTTATATTATTAACGTTAAGTTCACATTATTTTACATCTAAAACACGTGTTTACAATACATTTGGGTGAATACAAAAAATAGAAAAAAAATTTGGTAAAAAATGGTGATAATTCCGCTAAATATCGTTTAAAGTCATTTGTATTGAACTAATCATACTTTTTATATTTTTATCGTTAAGTTCACATTATTTTACATCTAAAACACGTCTTTACAATACATTTGGGTGAATATAAAAGGTCGTAAAAAATTTTGAAATACAGGTGATGAATCCTCTAAATATCGTCTTAAGTCATTTCTATTAAACTAATCATACTTTTTATATTTTTAACGTTAAGTTCACATTATTTTACATCTAAAACACGTGTTTACAATACATTTGGGTGAATACAAAAAATAGAAAAAAAATTTGGGAAAAAATTGGGTAAAAAATGGTGCAAATTCCGCTAAATATCGTTTAAAGTCATTTGTATTGAACTAATCATACTTTTTATATTTTTATCGTTAAGTTCACATTATTTTACATCTAAAACACGTATTTACCATACATTTAGGTGAATACAAAAAATAGAAAAAAAATTTGGGATAAAATTTGGTAAAAAATGATGATAATTCCGCTAAATATCGTTTAAAGTCATTTGTATTGAACTAATCATACTTTTTATATTTTTATCGTTAAGTTCACATTATTTTACATCTAAAACACGTATTTACAATACATTTGGGTGAATACAAAAAATAGAAAAAAAATTTGGGAAAAAATTTGGTAAAAAATGGTGATAATTCCGCTAAATATCGTTTAAAGTCATTTGTATTGAACTAATCATACTTTTTATATTTTTATCGTTAAGTTCACATAATTTTACATCTAAAACATGTCTTTACAATACATTTGGGTGAATATAAAAGGTCGTAAAAAAATTTTGAAATACAGGTGATGAATCCGCTAAATATCGTCTTAAGTCATTTCTATTAAACTAATCATACTTTTTATATTTTTAACGTTAAGTTCACATTATTCTACATCTAAAACACGTGTTTACAATACATTTGGGTGAATACAAAAAATAGAAAAAAAATTTGGGAAAAAATTTGGTAAAAAATGGTGATAATTCCGCTAAATATCGTTTAAAGTCATTTGTATTGAACTAATCATACTTTTTATATTTTTATCATTAAGTTCACATAATTTTACATCTAAAACACGTCTTTACAATACATTTGGGTGAATATAAAAGGTCGTAAAAAAATTTTGAAATACAGGTGATGAATCCACTAAATATCGTCTTAAGTCATTTCTATTAAACTAATCATACTTTTTATATTTTTAACGTTAAGTTCACATTATTTTACATCTAAAACACGTGTATACAATACATTTGGGTGAATACAAAAAATAGAAAAAATATTTGGTAAAAAATGGTGATAATTCCGCTAAATATCGTTTAAAGTCATTTGTATTGAACTAATCATACTTTTTATATTTTTATCGTTAAGTTCACATTATTTTACATCTAAAACACGTCTTTACAATACATTTGGGTGAATATAAAAGGTCGTAAAAAAATTTTGAAATACAGGTGATGAATCCGCTAAATATCGTCTTAAGTCATTTCTATTAAACTAATCATACTTTTTATATTTTTAACGTTAAGTTCACATTATTTTACATCTAAAACACGTGTTTACAATACATTTTGGTGAATACAAAAAATAGAAAAAAAATTAGGGAAAAAATTGGGTAAAAAATGGTGATAATAGCGCTAAATATCGTTTAAAGTCATTTGTATTGAACTAATCATACTTTTTATATTTTTATCGTTAAGTTCACATTATTTTACATCTAAAACACGTATTTACAATACATTTGGGTGAATACAAAAAATAGAAAAAAAATTTGGGAAAAAATTTGGTAAAAAATGGTGATAATTCCGCTAAATATCGTTTAAAGTCATTTGTATTGAACTAATCATACTTTTTATATTTTTATCGTTAAGTTCACATTATTTTACATCTAAAACACGTCTTTACAATACATTTGGGTGAATATAAAAGGTCGTAAAAAAACTTTGAAATACAGATGATGAATCCGCTAAATATCGTCTTAAGTCATTTCTATTAAACTAATCATACTTTTTATATTTTTAACGTTAAGTTCACATTATTTTACATCTAAAACACGTGTTTACAATACATTTGGGTGAATACAAAAAATAGAAAAAAAATTTGGTAAAAAATGGTGATAATTCCGCTAAATATCGTTTAAAATCATTTGTATTGAACTAATCATACTGTTTATATTTTTATCGTTAAGTTCACATTATTTTACATCTAAAACACGTATTTACAATACATTTGGGTGAATACAAAAAATAGAAAAAAAATTTGGGAAAAAATTTGGTAAAAAATGGTGATAATTCCGCTAAATATCGTTTAAAGTCATTTGTATTGAACTAATCATACTTTTTATATTTTTATCGTTAAGTTCACATAATTTTACATCTAAAACACGTGTTTACAATACATTTGGGTGAATACAAAAAATAGAAAAAAAATTTGGTAAAAAATGGTGATGAATCCGCTAAATATCGTCTTAAGTCATTTCTATTAAACTAATCATACTTTTTATATTTTTAACGTTAAGTTCACATTATTTTACATCTAAAACACGTGTTTACAATACATTTGGGTGAATACAAAAAATAGAAAAAAAATTTGGGAAAAAATTGGGTAAAAAATGGTGATAATTCCGCTAAATATCGTTTAAAGTCATTTGTATTGAACTAATCATACTTTTTATATTTTTATCGTTAAGTTCACATTATTTTACATCTAAAACACGTATTTACAATACATTTGGGTGAATACAAAAAATAGAAAAAAAATTTGGGAAAAAATTTGGTAAAAAATGGTGATAATTCCGCTAAATATCGTTTAAAGTCATTTGTATTGAACTAATCATACTTTTTATATTTTTATCGTTAAGTTCACATTATTTTACATCTAAAACACGTATTTACAATACATTTGGGTGAATACAAAAAATAGAAAAAAAATTTGGGAAAAAATTTGGTAAAAAATGGTGATAATTCCGCTAAATATCGTTTAAAGTCATTTGTATTGAACTAATCATACTTTTTATATTTTTATCGTTAAGTTCACATAATTTTACATCTAAAACACGTGTTTTCAATACATTTGGGTGAATACAAAAAATAGAAAAAAAATTTGGGAAAAAATTTGGTAAAAAATGGTGATAATTCCGCTAAATATCGTTTAAAGTCATTTGTATTGAACTAATCATACTTTTTATATTTTTATCGTTAAGTTCACATAATTTTACTTCTAAAACACGTCTTTACAATACATTTGGGTGAATATAAAAGGTCGTAAAAAAATTTTGAAATACAGGTGATGAATCCGCTAAATATCGTCTTAAGTCATTTCTATTAAACTAATCATACTTTTTATATTTTTAACGTTAAGTTCACATTATTTTACATCTAAAACACGTCTTTACAATACATTTGGGTGAATATAAAAGGTCGTAAAAAATTTTTGAAATACAGGTGATGAATCCGCTAAATATCGTCTTAAGTCATTTCTATTAAACTAATCATACTTTTTATATTTTTAACGTTAAGTTCACATTATTTTACATCTAAAACACGTATTTACAATACATTTGGGTGAATACAAAAAATAGAAAAAAAATTTGGGAAAAAATTGGGTAAAAAATGGTGATAATTCCGCTAAATATCGTTTAAAGTCATTTGTATTGAACTAATCATACTTTTTATATTTTTATCGTTAAGTTCACATAATTTTACATCTAAAACACGTCTTTACAATACATTTGGGTGAATATAAAAGGTCGTAAAAAAATTTTGAAATACAGGTGATGAATCCGCTAAATATCGTCTTAAGTCATTTCTATTAAACTAATCATACTTTTTATATTTTTAACGTTAAGTTCACATTATTCTACATCTAAAACACGTGTTTACAATACATTTGGGTGAATACAAAAAATAGAAAAAAAATTTGGGAAAAAATTTGGTTAAAAATGGTGATAATTCCGCTAAATATCGTTTAAAGTCATTTGTATTGAACTAATCATACTTTTTATATTTTTATCATTAAGTTCACATAATTTTACATCTAAAACACGTCTTTACAATACATTTGGGTGAATATAAAAGGTCGTAAAAAAATTTTGAAATACAGGTGATGAATCCGCTAAATATCGTCTTAAGTCATTTCTATTAAACTAATCATACTTTTTATATTTTTAACGTTAAGTTCACATTATTTTACATCTAAAACACGTCTTTACAATACATTTGGGTGAATATAAAAGGTCGTAAAAAATTTTTGAAATACAGGTGATGAATTTGCTAAATATCGTCTTAAGTCATTTCTATTAAACTAATCATACTTTTTATATTTTTAACGTTAAGTTCACATTATTTTACATCTAAAACACGTATTTACAATACATTTGGGTGAATACAAAAAATAGAAAAAAAATTTGGGAAAAAATTGGGTAAAAAATGGTGAAAATTCCGCTAAATATCGTTTAAAGTCATTTGTATTGAACTAATCATACTTTTTATATTTTTATCGTTAAGTTCACATAATTTTACATCTAAAACACGTCTTTACAATACATTTGGGTGAATATAAAAGGTCGTAAAAAAATTTTGAAATACAGGTGATGAATCCGCTAAATATCGTCTTAAGTCATTTCTATTAAACTAATCATACTTTTTATATTTTTAACGTTAAGTTCACATTATTTTACATCTAAAACACGTGTTTACAATACATTTGGGTGAATACAAAAAATAGAAAAAAAATTTGGAAAAAATGGTGATAATTCCGCTAAATATCGTTTAAAGTCATTTGTATTGAACTAATCATACTTTTTATATTTTTATCGTTAAGTTCACATTATATTACATCTAAAACACGTATTTACAATACATTTGGGTGAATACAAAAAAAAGAAAAAAAATTTGGGAAAAAATTTGGTAAAAAATGGTGATAATTCCGCTAAATATCGTTTAAAGTCATTTGTATTGAACTAATCATACTTTTTATATTTTTATCGTTAAGTTCACATTATTTTACATCTAAAACACGTCTTTACAATACATTTGGGTGAATATAAAAGGTCGTAAAAAAACATTGAAATACAGGTGATGAATCCGCTAAATATTGTCTTAAGTCATTTCTATTAAACTAATCATACTTTTTATATTTTTAACGTTAAGTTCACATTATTTTACATCTAAAACACGTGTTTACAATACATTTGGGTGAATACAAAAAATAGAAAAAAAATTTGGTAAAAAATGGTGATAATTCCGCTAAATATCGTTTAAAGTCATTTGTATTGAACTAATCATACTTTTTATATTTTTAACGTTAAGTTCACATTATTTTACATCTAAAACACGTATTTACAATACATTTGGGTGAATACAAAAAATAGAAAAAAAATTTGGGAAAAAATTGGGTAAAAAATGGTGATAATTCCGCTAAATATCGTTTAAAGTCATTTGTATTGAACTAATCATACTTTTTATATTTTTATCGTTAAGTTCACATAATTTTACATCTAAAACACGTGTTTACAATACATTTGGGTGAATACAAAAAATAGAAAAAAAATTTGGGAAAAAATTTGGTAAAAAATGGTGATAATTCCGCTAAATATCGTTTAAAGTCATTTGTATTGAACTAATCATACTTTTTATATTTTTATCGTTAAGTTCAAATAATTTTACATCTAAAACACGTCTTTACAATACATTTGGGTGAATATAAAAGGTCGTAAAAAAATTTTGAAATACAGGTGATGAATCCGCTAAATATCGTCTTAAGTCATTTCTATTAAACTAATCATACTTTTTATATTTTTAACGTTAAGTTCACATTATTTTACATCTAAAACACGTCATTACAATACATTTGGGTGAATATAAAAGGTCGTAAAAAATTTTTGAAATACAGGTGATGAATCCGCTAAATATCGTCTTAAGTCATTTCTATTAAACTAATCATACTTTTTATATTTTTAACGTTAAGTTCACATTATTTTACATCTAAAACACGTATTTACAATACATTTGGGTGAATACAAAAAATAGAAAAAAAATTTGGGAAAAAATTGGGTAAAAAATGGTGATAATTCCGCTAAATATCGTTTAAAGTCATTTGTATTGAACTAATCATACTTTTTATATTTTTATCTTTAAGTTCACATAATTTTACATCTAAAACACGTCTTTACAATACATTTGGGTGAATATAAAAGGTCGTAAAAAAATTTTGAAATACAGGTGATGAATCCGCTAAATATCGTCTTAAGTCATTTCTATTAAACTAATCATACTTTTTATATTTTTAACGTTAAGTTCACATTATTTTACATCTAAAACACGTGATTACAATACATTTGGGTGAATACAAAAAATAGAAAAAAAATTTGGTAAAAAATGGTGATAATTTCCGCTAAATATCGTTTAAAGTCATTTGTATTGAACTAATCATACTTTTTATATTTTTATCGTTAAGTTCACATTATTTTACATCTAAAACACGTATTTACAATACATTTGGGTGAATACAAAAAATAGAAAAAAAATTTGGGAAAAAATTTGGTAAAAAATGGTGATAATTCCGCTAAATATCGTTTAAAGTCATTTGTATTGAACTAATCATACTTTTTATATTTTTATCGTTAAGTTCACATTATTTTACATCTAAAACACGTCTTTACAATACATTTGGTCGAATATAAAAGGTCGTAAAAAAATTTTGATTTACAGGTGATGAATCCGCTAAATATCGTCTTAAGTCATTTCTATTAAACTAATCATACTTTTTATATTTTTAACGTTAAGTTCACATTATTTTACATCTAAAACACGTCTTTACAATACATTTGGGTGAATATAAAAGGTCGTAAAAAATTTTTGAAATACAGGTGATGAATCCGCTAAATATCGTCTTAAGTCATTTCTATTAAACTAATCATACTTTTTATATTTTTAACGTTAAGTTCACATTATTTTACATCTAAAACACGTGTTTACAATACATTTGGGTGAATACAAAAAATAGAAAAAAAATTTGGTAAAAAATGGTGATAATTTCCGCTAAATATCGTTTAAAGTCATTTGTATTGAACTAATCATACTTTTTATATTTTTATCGTTAAGTTCAAATAATTTTACATCTAAAACACGTCTTTACAATACATTTGGGTGAATATAAAAGGTCGTAAAAAAATTTTGAAATACAGGTGATGAATCCGCTAAATATCGTCTTAAGTCATTTCTATTAAACTAATCATACTTTTTATATTTTTAACGTTAAGTTCACATTATTTTACATCTAAAACACGTCATTACAATACATTTGGGTGAATATAAAAGGTCGTAAAAAATTTTTGAAATACAGGTGATGAATCCGCTAAATATCGTCTTAAGTCATTTCTATTAAACTAATCATACTTTTTATATTTTTAACGTTAAGTTCACATTATTTTACATCTAAAACACGTATTTACAATACATTTGGGTGAATACAAAAAATAGAAAAAAAATTTGGGAAAAAATTGGGTAAAAAATGGTGATAATTCCGCTAAATATCGTTTAAAGTCATTTGTATTGAACTAATCATACTTTTTATATTTTTATCTTTAAGTTCACATAATTTTACATCTAAAACACGTCTTTACAATACATTTGGGTGAATATAAAAGGTCGTAAAAAAATTTTGAAATACAGGTGATGAATCCGCTAAATATCGTCTTAAGTCATTTCTATTAAACTAATCATACTTTTTATATTTTTAACGTTAAGTTCACATTATTTTACATCTAAAACACGTGATTACAATACATTTGGGTGAATACAAAAAATAGAAAAAAAATTTGGTAAAAAATGGTGATAATTTCCGCTAAATATCGTTTAAAGTCATTTGTATTGAACTAATCATACTTTTTATATTTTTATCGTTAAGTTCACATTATTTTACATCTAAAACACGTATTTACAATACATTTGGGTGAATACAAAAAATAGAAAAAAAATTTGGGAAAAAATTTGGTAAAAAATGGTGATAATTCCGCTAAATATCGTTTAAAGTCATTTGTATTGAACTAATCATACTTTTTATATTTTTATCGTTAAGTTCACATTATTTTACATCTAAAACACGTGTTTACAATACATTTGGGTGAATACAAAAAATAGAAAAAAAATTTGGTAAAAAATGGTGATAATTTCCGCTAAATATCGTTTAAAGTCATTTGTATTGAACTAATCATACTTTTTATATTTTTATCGTTAAGTTCACATTATTTTACATCTAAAACACGTCTTTACAATACATTTGGGTGAATATAAAAGGTCGTAAAAAAATTTTGATTTACAGGTGATGAATCCGCTAAATATCGTCTTAAGTCATTTCTATTAAACTAATCATACTTTTTATATTTTTAACGTTAAGTTCACATTATTTTACATCTAAAACACGTCTTTACAATACATTTGGGTGAATATAAAAGATCGTAAAAAATTTTTGAAATACAGGTGATGAATCCGCTAAATATCGTCTTAAGTCATTTCTATTAAACTAATCATACTTTTTATATTTTTAACGTTAAGTTCACATTATTTTACATCTAAAACACGTATTTACAATACATTTGGGTGAATACAAAAAATAGAAAAAAAATTTGGGAAAAAATTGGGTAAAAAATGGTGATAATTCCGCTAAATATCGTTTAAAGTCATTTGTATTGAACTAATCATACTTTTTATATTTTTATCGTTAAGTTCACATAATTTTACATCTAAAACACGTGTTTACAATACATTTGGGTGAATACAAAAAATAGAAAAAAAATTTGGGAAAAAATTTGGTAAAAAATGGTGATAATTCCGCTAAATATCGTTTAAAGTCATTTGTATTGAACTAATCATACTTTTTATATTTTTATCGTTAAGTTCAAATAATTTTACATCTAAAACACGTCTTTACAATACATTTGGGTGAATATAAAAGGTCGTAAAAAAATTTTGAAATACAGGTGATGAATCCGCTAAATATCGTCTTAAGTCATTTCTATTAAACTAATCATACTTTTTATATTTTTAACGTTAAGTTCACATTATTTTACATCTAAAACACGTCATTACAATACATTTGGGTGAATATAAAAGGTCGTAAAAAATTTTTGAAATACAGGTGATGAATCCGCTAAATATCGTCTTAAGTCATTTCTATTAAACTAATCATACTTTTTATATTTTTAACGTTAAGTTCACATTATTTTACATCTAAAACACGTATTTACAATACATTTGGGTGAATACAAAAAATAGAAAAAAAATTTGGGAAAAAATTGGGTAAAAAATGGTGATAATTCCGCTAAATATCGTTTAAAGTCATTTGTATTGAACTAATCATACTTTTTATATTTTTATCTTTAAGTTCACATAATTTTACATCTAAAACACGTCTTTACAATACATTTGGGTGAATATAAAAGGTCGTAAAAAAATTTTGAAATACAGGTGATGAATCCGCTAAATATCGTCTTAAGTCATTTCTATTAAACTAATCATACTTTTTATATTTTTAACGTTAAGTTCACATTATTTTACATCTAAAACACGTGATTACAATACATTTGGGTGAATACAAAAAATAGAAAAAAAATTTGGTAAAAAATGGTGATAATTTCCGCTAAATATCGTTTAAAGTCATTTGTATTGAACTAATCATACTTTTTATATTTTTATCGTTAAGTTCACATTATTTTACATCTAAAACACGTCTTTACAATACATTTGGGTGAATATAAAAGGTCGTAAAAAAATTTTGATTTACAGGTGATGAATCCGCTAAATATCGTCTTAAGTCATTTCTATTAAACTAATCATACTTTTTATATTTTTAACGTTAAGTTCACATTATTTTACATCTAAAACACGTCTTTACAATACATTTGGGTGAATATAAAAGGTCGTAAAAAATTTTTGAAATACAGGTGATGAATCCGCTAAATATCGTCTTAAGTCATTTCTATTAAACTAATCATACTTTTTATATTTTTAACGTTAAGTTCACATTATTTTACATCTAAAACACGTGTTTACAATACATTTGGGTGAATACAAAAAATAGAAAAAAAATTTGGGAAAAAATTGGGTAAAAAATGGTGATAATTCCGCTAAATATCGTTTAAAGTCATTTGTATTGAACTAATCATACTTTTTATATTTTTATCGTTAAGTTCACATAATTTTACATCTAAAACACGTGTTTACAATACATTTGGGTGAATACAAAAAATAGAAAAAAAATTTGGGAAAAAATTTGGTAAAAAATGGTGATAATTCCGCTAAATATCGTTTAAAGTCATTTGTATTGAACTAATCATACTTTTTATATTTTTATCGTTAAGTTCAAATAATTTTACATCTAAAACACGTCTTTACAATACATTTGGGTGAATATAAAAGGTCGTAAAAAAATTTTGAAATACAGGTGATGAATCCGCTAAATATCGTCTTAAGTCATTTCTATTAAACTAATCATACTTTTTATATTTTTAACGTTAAGTTCACATTATTTTACATCTAAAACACGTCATTACAATACATTTGGGTGAATATAAAAGGTCGTAAAAAATTTTTGAAATACAGGTGATGAATCCGCTAAATATCGTCTTAAGTCATTTCTATTAAACTAATCATACTTTTTATATTTTTAACGTTAAGTTCACATTATTTTACATCTAAAACACGTGTTTACAATACATTTGGGTGAATACAAAAAATAGAAAAAAAATTTGGTAAAAAATGGTGATAATTTCCGCTAAATATCGTTTAAAGTCATTTGTATTGAACTAATCATACTTTTTATATTTTTATCGTTAAGTTCACATTATTTTACATCTAAAACACGTCTTTACAATACATTTGGGTGAATATAAAAGGTCGTAAAAAAATTTTGATTTACAGGTGATGAATCCGCTAAATATCGTCTTAAGTCATTTCTATTAAACTAATCATACTTTTTATATTTTTAACGTTAAGTTCACATTATTCTACATCTAAAACACGTGTTTACAATACATTTGGGTGAATACAAAAAATAGAAAAAAAATTTGGTAAAAAATGGTGATAATTTCCGCTAAATATCGTTTAAAGTCATTTGTATTGAACTAATCATACTTTTTATATTTTTAACGTTAAGTTCACATTATTTTACATCTAAAACACGTATTTACAATACATTTGGGTGAATACAAAAAATAGAAAAAAAATTTGGGAAAAAATTGGGTAAAAAATGGTGATAATTCCGCTAAATATCGTTTAAAGTCATTTGTATTGAACTAATCATACTTTTTATATTTTTATCGTTAAGTTCACATAATTTTACATCTAAAACACGTGTTTACAATACATTTGGGTGAATACAAAAAATAGAAAAAAAATTTGGGAAAAAATTTGGTAAAAAATGGTGATAATTCCGCTAAATATCGTTTAAAGTCATTTGTATTGAACTAATCATACTTTTTATATTTTTATCGTTAAGTTCAAATAATTTTACATCTAAAACACGTCTTTACAATACATTTGGGTGAATATAAAAGGTCGTAAAAAAATTTTGAAATACAGGTGATGAATCCGCTAAATATCGTCTTAAGTCATTTCTATTAATCTAATCATACTTTTTATATTTTTAACGTTAAGTTCACATTATTTTACATCTAAAACACGTCATTACAATACATTTGGGTGAATATAAAAGGTCGTAAAAAATTTTTGAAATACAGGTGATGAATCCGCTAAATATCGTCTTAAGTCAATTCTATTAAACTAATCATACTTTTTATATTTTTAACGTTAAGTTCACATTATTTTACATCTAAAACACGTATTTACAATACATTTGGGTGAATACAAAAAATAGAAAAAAAATTTGGGAAAAAATTGGGTAAAAAATGGTGATAATTCCGCTAAATATCGTTTAAAGTCATTTGTATTGAACTAATCATATTTTTTATATTTTTATCGTTAAGTTCACATAATTTTACATCTAAAACACGTCTTTACAATACATTTGGGTGAATATAAAAGGTCGTAAAAAAATTTTGAAATACAGGTGATGAATCCGCTAAATATCGTCTTAAGTCATTTCTATTAAACTAATCATACTTTTTATATTTTTAACGTTAAGTTCACATTATTCTACATCTAAAACACGTGTTTACAATACATTTGGGTGAATACAAAAAATAGAAAAAAAATTTGGGAAAAAATTTGGTAAAAAATGGTGATAATTCCGCTAAATATCGTTTAAAGTCATTTGTATTGAACTAATCATACTTTTTATATTTTTATCTTTAAGTTCACATAATTTTACATCTAAAACACGTCTTTACAATACATTTGGGTGAATATAAAAGGTCGTAAAAAAATTTTGAAATACAGGTGATGAATCCGCTAAATATCGTCTTAAGTCATTTCTATTAAACTAATCATACTTTTTATATTTTTAACGTTAAGTTCACATTATTTTACATCTAAAACACGTGTTTACAATACATTTGGGTGAATACAAAAAATAGAAAAAAAATTTGGTAAAAAATGGTGATAATTTCCGCTAAATATCGTTTAAAGTCATTTGTATTGAACTAATCATACTTTTTATATTTTTATCGTTAAGTTCACATTATTTTACATCTAAAACACGTCTTTACAATACATTTGGGTGAATATAAAAGGTCGTAAAAAAATTTTGATTTACAGGTGATGAATCCGCTAAATATCGTCTTAAGTCATTTCTATTAAACTAATCATACTTTTTATATTTTTAACGTTAAGTTCACATTATTTTACATCTAAAACACGTCTTTACAATACATTTGGGTGAATATAAAATGTCGTAAAAAATTTTTGAAATACAGGTGATGAATCCGCTAAATATCGTCTTAAGTCATTTCTATTAAACTAATCATACTTTTTATATTTTTAACGTTAAGTTCACATTATTTTACATCTAAAACACGTATTTACAATACATTTGGGTGAATACAAAAAATAGAAAAAAAATTTGGGAAAAAATTGGGTAAAAAATGGTGATAATTCCGCTAAATATCGTTTAAAGTCATTTGTATTGAACTAATCATACTTTTTATATTTTTATCGTTAAGTTCACATAATTTTACATCTAAAACACGTGTTTACAATACATTTGGGTGAATACAAAAAATAGAAAAAAAATTTGGGAAAAAATTTGGTAAAAAATGGTGATAATTCCGCTAAATATCGTTTAAAGTCATTTGTATTGAACTAATCATACTTTTTATATTTTTATCGTTAAGTTCAAATAATTTTACATCTAAAACACGTCTTTACAATACATTTGGGTGAATATAAAAGGTCGTAAAAAAATTTTGAAATACAGGTGATGAATCCGCTAAATATCGTCTTAAGTCATTTCTATTAAACTAATCATACTTTTTATATTTTTAACGTTAAGTTCACATTATTTTACATCTAAAACACGTCATTACAATACATTTGGGTGAATATAAAAGGTCGTAAAAAATTTTTGAAATACAGGTGATGAATCCGCTAAATATCGTCTTAAGTCATTTCTATTAAACTAATCATACTTTTTGTATTTTTAACGTTAAGTTCACATTATTTTACATCTAAAACACGTATTTACAATACATTTGGGTGAATACAAAAAATAGAAAAAAAATTTGGGAAAAAATTGGGTAAAAAATGGTGATAATTCCGCTAAATATCGTTTAAAGTCATTTGTATTGAACTAATCATACTTTTTATATTTTTATCGTTAAGTTCACATAATTTTACATCTAAAACACGTCTTTACAATACATTTGGGTGAATATAAAAGGTCGTAAAAAAATTTTGAAATACAGGTGATGAATCCGCTAAATATCGTCTTAAGTCATTTCTATTAAACTAATCATACTTTTTATATTTTTAACGTTAAGTTCACATTATTCTACATCTAAAACACGTGTTTACAATACATTTGGGTGAATACAAAAAATAGAAAAAAATTTGGGAAAAAATTTGGTAAAAAATGGTGATAATTCCGCTAAATATCGTTTAAAGTCATTTGTATTGAACTAATCATACTTTTTATATTTTTATCTTTAAGTTCACATAATTTTACATCTAAAACACGTCTTTACAATACATTTGGGTGAATATAAAAGGTCGTAAAAAAATTTTGAAATACAGGTGATGAATCCGCTAAATATCGTCTTAAGTCATTTCTATTAAACTAATCATACTTTTTATATTTTTAACGTTAAGTTCACATTATTTTACATCTAAAACACGTGTTTACAATACATTTGGGTGAATACAAAAAATAGAAAAAAAATTTGGTAAAAAATGGTGATAATTTCCGCTAAATATCGTTTAAAGTCATTTGTATTGAACTAATCATACTTTTTATATTTTTATCGTTAAGTTCACATTATTTTACATCTAAAACACGTCCTTACAATACATTTGGGTGAATATAAAAGGTCGTAAAAAAATTTTGATTTACAGGTGATGAATCCGCTAAATATCGTCTTAAGTCATTTCTATTAAACTAATCATACTTTTTATATTTTTAACGTTAAGTTCACATTATTTTACATCTAAAACACGTCTTTACAATACATTTGGGTGAATATAAAAGGTCGTAAAAAATTTTTGAAATACAGGTGATGAATCCGCTAAATATCGTCTTAAGTCATTTCTATTAAACTAATCATACTTTTTATATTTTTAACGTTAAGTTCACATTATTTTACATCTAAAACACGTATTTACAATACATTTGGGTGAATACAAAAAATAGAAAAAAAATTTGGGAAAAAATTGGGTAAAAAATGGTGATAATTCCGCTAAATATCGTTTAAAGTCATTTGTATTGAACTAATCATACTTTTTATATTTTTATCGTTAAGTTCACATAATTTTACATCTAAAACACGTGTTTACAATACATTTAGGTGAATACAAAAAATAGAAAAAAAATTTGGGAAAAAATTTGGTAAAAAATGGTGATAATTCCGCTAAATATCGTTTAAAGTCATTTGTATTGAACTAATCATACTTTTTATATTTTTATCGTTAAGTTCAAATAATTTTACATCTAAAACACGTCTTTACAATACATTTGGGTGAATATAAAAGGTCGTAAAAAAATTTTGAAATACAGGTGATGAATCCGCTAAATATCGTCTTAAGTCATTTCTATTAAACTAATCATACTTTTTATATTTTTAACGTTAAGTTCACATTATTTTACATCTAAAACACGTCATTACAATACATTTGGGTGAATATAAAAGGTCGTAAAAAATTTTTGAAATACAGGTGATGAATCCGCTAAATATCGTCTTAAGTCATTTCTATTAAACTAATCATACTTTTTATATTTTTAACGTTAAGTTCACATTATTTTACATCTAAAACACGTATTTACAATACATTTGGGTGAATACAAAAAATAGAAAAAAAATTTGGGAAAAAATTGGGTAAAAAATGGTGATAATTCCGCTAAATATCGTTTAAAGTCATTTGTATTGAACTAATCATACTTTTTATATTTTTATCGTTAAGTTCACATAATTTTACATCTAAAACACGTCTTTACAATACATTTGGGTGAATATAAAAGGTCGTAAAAAAATTTTGAAATACAGGTGATGAATCCGCTAAATATCGTCTTAAGTCATTTCTATTAAACTAATCATACTTTTTATATTTTTAACGTTAAGTTCACATTATTTTACATCTAAAACACGTGTTTACAATACATTTGGGTGAATACAAAAAATAGAAAAAAAATTTGGTAAAAAATGGTGATAATTTCCGCTAAATATCGTTTAAAGTCATTTGTATTGAACTAATCATACTTTTTATATTTTTATCGTTAAGTTCACATTATTTTACATCTAAAACACGTATTTACAATACATTTGGGTGAATACAAAAAATAGAAAAAAAATTTGGGAAAAAATTTGGTAAAAAATGGTGATAATTCCGCTAAATATCGTTTAAAGTCATTTGTATTGAACTAATCATACTTTTTATATTTTTATCGTTAAGTTCACATTATTTTACATCTAAAACACGTCTTTACAATACATTTGGGTGAATATAAAAGGTCGTAAAAAAATTTTGAAATACAGGTGATGAATCCGCTAAATATCGTCTTAAGTCATTTCTATTAAACTAATCATACTTTTTATATTTTTAACGTTAAGTTCACATTATTTTACATCTAAAACACGTCTTTACAATACATTTGGGTGAATATAAAAGGTCGTAAAAAATTTTTGAAATACAGGTGATGAATCCGCTAAATATCGTCTTAAGTCATTTCTATTAAACTAATCATACTTTTTATATTTTTAACGTTAAGTTCACATTATTTTACATCTAAAACACGTATTTACAATACATTTGGGTGAATACAAAAAATAGAAAAAAAATTTGGGAAAAAATTGGGTAAAAAATGGTGATAATTCCGCTAAATATCGTTTAAAGTCATTTGTATTGAACTAATCATACTTTTTATATTTTTATCGTTAAGTTCACATAATTTTACATCTAAAACACGTCTTTACAATACATTTGGGTGAATATAAAAGGTCGTAAAAAAATTTTGAAATACAGGTGATGAATCCGCTAAATATCGTCTTAAGTCATTTCTATTAAACTAATCATACTTTTTATATTTTTAACGTTAAGTTCACATTATTTTACATCTAAAACACGTGTTTACAATACATTTGGGTGAATACAAAAAATAGAAAAAAAATTTGGTAAAAAATGGTGATAATTTCCGCTAAATATCGTTTAAAGTCATTTGTATTGAACTAATCATACTTTTTATATTTTTATCGTTAAGTTCACATTATTTTACATCTAAAACACGTATTTACAATACATTTGGGTGAATACAAAAAATAGAAAAAAAATTTGGGAAAAAATTTGGTAAAAAATGGTGATAATTCCGCTAAATATCGTTTAAAGTCATTTGTATTGAACTAATCATACTTTTTATATTTTTATCGTTAAGTTCACATTATTTTACATCTAAAACACGTCTTTACAATACATTTGGGTGAATATAAAAGGTCGTTAAAAAATTTTGAAATACAGGTGATGAATCCGCTAAATATCGTCTTAAGTCATTTCTATTAAACTAATCATACTTTTTATATTTTTAACGTTAAGTTCACATTATTTTACATCTAAAACACGTCTTTACAATACATTTGGGTGAATATAAAAGGTCGTAAAAAATTTTTGAAATACAGGTGATGAATCCGCTAAATATCGTCTTAAGTCATTTCTATTAAACTAATCATACTTTTTATATTTTTAACGTTAAGTTCACATTATTTTACATCTAAAACACGTATTTACAATACATTTGGGTGAATACAAAAAATAAAAAAAAAATTTGGGAAAAAATTGGGTAAAAAATGGTGATAATTCCGCTAAATATCGTTTAAAGTCTTTTGTATTGAACTAATCATACTTTTTATATTTTTATCGTTAAGTTCACATAATTTTACATCTAAAACACGTCTTTACAATACATTTGGGTGAATATAAAAGGTCGTAAAAAAATTTTGAAATACAGGTGATGAATCCACTAAATATCGTCTTAAGTCATTTCTATTAAACTAATCATACTTTTTATATTTTTAACGTTAAGTTCACATTATTCTACATCTAAAACACGTGTTTACAATACATTTGGGTGAATACAAAAAATAGAAAAAAAATTTGGTAAAAAATGGTGATAATTTCCGCTAAATATCGTTTAAAGTCATTTGTATTGAACTAATCATACTTTTTATATTTTTATCGTTAAGTTCACATTATTTTACATCTAAAACACGTATTTACAATACATTTGGGTGAATACAAAAAATAGAAAAAAAATTTGGGAAAAAATTGGGTAAAAAATGGTGATAATTCCGCTAAATATCGTTTAAAGTCATTTGTATTGAACTAATCATACTTTTTATATTTTTATCGGTAAGTTCACATTATTTTACATCTAAAACACGTCTTTACAATACATTTGGGTGAATATAAAAGGTCGTAAAAAAATTTTGAAATACAGGTGATGAATCCGCTAAATATCGTCTTAAGTCATTTCTATTAAACTAATCATACTTTTTATATTTTTAACGTTAAGTTCACATTATTTTACATCTAAAACACGTCTTTACAATACATTTGGGTGAATATAAAAGGTCGTAAAAAAATTTTGAAATACAGTTGATGAATCCGCTAAATATCGTCTTAAGTCATTTCTATTAAACTAATCATACTTTTTATATTTTTAACGTTAAGTTCACATTATTCTACATCTAAAACACGTGTTTACAATACATTTGGGTGAATACAAAAAATAGAAAAAAAATTTGGGAAAAAATTTGGTAAAAAATGGTGATAATTCCGCTAAATATCGTTTAAAGTCATTTGTATTGAACTAATCATACTTTTTATATTTTTATCTTTAAGTTCACATAATTTTACATCTAAAACACGTCTTTACAATACATTTGGGTGAATATAAAAGGTCGTAAAAAAATTTTGAAATACAGGTGATGAATCCGCTAAATATCGTCTTAAGTCATTTCTATTAAACTAATCATAATTTTTATATTTTTAACGTTAAGTTCACATTATTTTACATCTAAAACACGTGTTTACAATACATTTGGGTGAATACAAAAAATAGAAAAAAAATTTGGTAAAAAATGGTGATAATTTCCGCTAAATATCGTTTAAAGTCATTTGTATTGAACTAATCATACTTTTTATATTTTTATCGTTAAGTTCACATTATTTTACATCTAAAACACGTATTTACAATACATTTGGGTGAATACAAAAAATAGAAAAAAAATTTGGGAAAAAATTTGGTAAAAAATGGTGATAATTCCGCTAAATATCGTTTAAAGTCATTTGTATTGAACTAATCATACTTTTTATATTTTTATCGTTAAGTTCACATTATTTTACATCTAAAACACGTCTTTACAATACATTTGGGTGAATATAAAAGGTCGTAAAAAAATTTTGAAATACAGGTGATGAATCCGCTAAATATCGTCTTAAGTCATTTCTATTAAACTAATCATACTTTTTATATTTTTAACGTTAAGTTCACATTATTTTACATCTAAAACACGTCATTACAATACATTTGGGTGAATATAAAAGGTCGTAAAAAATTTTTGAAATACAGGTGATGAATCCGCTAAATATCGTCTTAAGTCATTTCTATTAAACTAATCATACTTTTTATATTTTTAACGTTAAGTTCACATTATTTTACATCTAAAACACGTATTTACAATACATTTGGGTGAATACAAAAAATAGAAAAAAAATTTGGGAAAAAATTGGGTAAAAAATGGTGATAATTCCGCTAAATATCGTTTAAAGTCATTTGTATTGAACTAATCATACTTTTTATATTTTTATCGTTAAGTTCACATAATTTTACATCTAAAACACGTCTTTACAATACATTTGGGTGAATATAAAAGGTCGTAAAAAAATTTTGAAATACAGGTGATGAATCCGCTAAATATCGTCTTAAGTCATTTCTATTAAACTAATCATACTTTTTATATTTTTAACGTTAAGTTCACATTATTTTACATCTAAAACACGTATTTACAATACATTTGGGTGAATACAAAAAATAAAAAAAAAATTTGGGAAAAAATTGGGTAAAAAATGGTGATAATTCCGCTAAATATCGTTTAAAGTCATTTGTATTGAACTAATCATACTTTTTATATTTTTATCGTTAAGTTCACATAATTTTACATCTAAAACACGTCTTTACAATACATTTGGGTGAATATAAAAGGTCGTAAAAAAATTTTGAAATACAGGTGATGAATCCGCTAAATATCGTCTTAAGTCATTTCTATTAAACTAATCATACTTTTTATATTTTTAACGTTAAGTTCACATTATTCTACATCTAAAACACGTGTTTACAATACATTTGGGTGAATACAAAAAATAGAAAAAAAATTTGGTAAAAAATGGTGATAATTTCCGCTAAATATCGTTTAAAGTCATTTGTATTGAACTAATCATACTTTTTATATTTTTATCGTTAAGTTCACATTATTTTACCTCTAAAACACGTATTTACAATACATTTGGGTGAATACAAAAAATAGAAAAAAAATTTGGGAAAAAATTGGGTAAAAAATGGTGATAATTCCGCTAAATATCGTTTAAAGTCATTTGTATTGAACTAATCATACTTTTTATATTTTTATCGGTAAGTTCACATTATTTTACATCTAAAACACGTCTTTACAATACATTTGGGTGAATATAAAAGGTCGTAAAAAAATTTTGAAATACAGGTGATGAATCCGCTAAATATCGTCTTAAGTCATTTCTATTAAACTAATCATACTTTTTATATTTTTAACGTTAAGTTCACATTATTTTACATCTAAAACACGTCTTTACAATACATTTGGGTGAATATAAAAGGTCGTAAAAAAATTTTGAAATACAGGTGATGAATCCGCTAAATATCGTCTTAAGTCATTTCTATTAAACTAATCATACTTTTTATATTTTTAACGTTAAGTTCACATTATTCTACATCTAAAACACGTGTTTACAATACATTTGGGTGAATACAAAAAATAGAAAAAAAATTTGGGAAAAAATTTGGTAAAAAATGGTGATAATTCCGCTAAATATCGTTTAAAGTCATTTGTATTGAACTAATCATACTTTTTATATTTTTATCTTTAAGTTCACATAATTTTACATCTAAAACACGTCTTTACAATACATTTGGGTGAATATAAAAGGTCGTAAAAAAATTTTGAAATACAGGTGATGAATCCGCTAAATATCGTCTTAAGTCATTTCTATTAAACTAATCATACTTTTTATATTTTTAACGTTAAGTTCACATTATTTTACATCTAAAACACGTGTTTACAATACATTTGGGTGAATACAAAAAATAGAAAAAAAATTTGGTAAAAAATGGTGATAATTTCCGCTAAATATCGTTTAAAGTCATTTGTATTGAACTAATCATACTTTTTATATTTTTATCGTTAAGTTCACATTATTTTACATCTAAAACACGTATTTACAATACATTTGGGTGAATACAAAAAATAGAAAAAAAATTTGGGAAAAAATTTGGTAAAAAATGGTGATAATTCCGCTAAATATCGTTTAAAGTCATTTGTATTGAACTAATCATACTTTTTATATTTTTATCGTTAAGTTCACATTATTTTACATCTAAAACACGTCTTTACAATACATTTGGGTGAATATAAAAGGTCGTAAAAAAATTTTGAAATACAGGTGATGAATCCGCTAAATATCGTCTTAAGTCATTTCTATTAAACTAATCATACTTTTTATATTTTTAACGTTAAGTTCACATTATTTTACATCTAAAACACGTCTTTACAATACATTTGGGTGAATATAAAAGGTCGTAAAAAATTTTTGAAATACAGGTGATGAATCCGCTAAATATCGTCTTAAGTCATTTCTATTAAACTAATCATACTTTTTATATTTTTAACGTTAAGTTCACATTATTTTACATCTAAAACACGTATTTACAATACATTTGGGTGAATACAAAAAATAGAAAAAAAATTTGGGAAAAAATTGGGTAAAAAATGGTGATAATTCCGCTAAATATCGTTTAAAGTCATTTGTATTGAACTAATCATACTTTTTATATTTTTATCTTTAAGTTCACATAATTTTACATCTAAAACACGTCTTTACAATACATTTGGGTGAATATAAAAGGTCGTAAAAAAATTTTGAAATACAGGTGATGAATCCGCTAAATATCGTCTTAAGTCATTTCTATTAAACTAATCATACTTTTTATATTTTTAACGTTAAGTTCACATTATTTTACATCTAAAACACGTGTTTACAATACATTTGGGTGAATACAAAAAATAGAAAAAAAATTTGGTAAAAAATGGTGATAATTTCCGCTAAATATCGTTTAAAGTCATTTGTATTGAACTAATCATACTTTTTATATTTTTATCGTTAAGTTCACATTATTTTACATCTAAAACACGTATTTACAATACATTTGGGTGAATACAAAAAATAGAAAAAAAATTTGGGAAAAAATTTGGTAAAAAATGGTGATAATTCCGCTAAATATCGTTTAAAGTCATTTGTATTGAACTAATCATACTTTTTATATTTTTATCGTTAAGTTCACATTATTTTACATCTAAAACACGTCTTTACAATACATTTGGGTGAATATAAAAGGTCGTAAAAAAATTTTGAAATACAGGTGATGAATCCGCTAAATATCGTCTTAAGTCATTTCTATTAAACTAATCATACTTTTTATATTTTTAACGTTAAGTTCACATTATTTTACATCTAAAACACGTCTTTACAATACATTTGGGTGAATATAAAAGGTCGTAAAAAATTTTTGAAATACAGGTGATGAATCCGCTAAATATCGTCTTAAGTCATTTCTATTAAACTAATCATACTTTTTATATTTTTAACGTTAAGTTCACATTATTTTACATCTAAAACACGTATTTACAATACATTTGGGTGAATACAAAAAATAGAAAAAAAATTTGGGAAAAAATTGGGTAAAAAATGGTGATAATTCCGCTAAATATCGTTTAAAGTCATTTGTATTGAACTAATCATACTTTTTATATTTTTATCTTTAAGTTCACATAATTTTACATCTAAAACACGTCTTTACAATACATTTGGGTGAATATAAAAGGTCGTAAAAAAATTTTGAAATACAGGTGATGAATCCGCTAAATATCGTCTTAAGTCATTTCTATTAAACTAATCATACTTTTTATATTTTTAACGTTAAGTTCACATTATTTTACATCTAAAACACGTGTTTACAATACATTTGGGTGAATATAAAAGGTCGTAAAAAAATTTTGAAATACAGGTGATGAATCCGCTAAATATCGTCTTAAGTCATTTCTATTAAACTAATCATACTTTTTATATTTTTAACGTTAAGTTCACATTATTTTACATCTAAAACACGTCATTACAATACATTTGGGTGAATATAAAAGGTCGTAAAAAATTTTTGAAATACAGGTGATGAATCCGCTAAATATCGTCTTAAGTCATTTCTATTAAACTAATCATACTTTTTATATTTTTAACGTTAAGTTCACATTATTTTACATCTAAAACACGTATTTACAATACATTTGGGTGAATACAAAAAATAGAAAAAAAATTTGGGAAAAAATTGGGTAAAAAATGGTGATAATTCCGCTAAATATCGTTTAAAGTCATTTGTATTGAACTAATCATACTTTTTATATTTTTATCGTTAAGTTCACATAATTTTACATCTAAAACACGTCTTTACAATACATTTGGGTGAATATAAAAGGTCGTAAAAAAATTTTGAAATACAGGTGATGAATCCGCTAAATATCGTCTTAAGTCATTTCTATTAAACTAATCATACTTTTTATATTTTTAACGTTAAGTTCACATTATTTTACATCTAAAACACGTATTTACAATACATTTGGGTGAATACAAAAAATAAAAAAAAAATTTGGGAAAAAATTGGGTAAAAAATGGTGATAATTCCGCTAAATATCGTTTAAAGTCATTTGTATTGAACTAATCATACTTTTTATATTTTTATCGTTAAGTTCACATAATTTTACATCTAAAACACGTCTTTACAATACATTTGGGTGAATATAAAAGGTCGTAAAAAAATTTTGAAATACAGGTGATGAATCCGCTAAATATCGTCTTAAGTCATTTCTATTAAACTAATCATACTTTTTATATTTTTAACGTTAAGTTCACATTATTCTACATCTAAAACACGTGTTTACAATACATTTGGGTGAATACAAAAAATAGAAAAAAAATTTGGTAAAAAATGGTGATAATTTCCGCTAAATATCGTTTAAAGTCATTTGTATTGAACTAATCATACTTTTTATATTTTTATCGTTAAGTTCACATTATTTTACATCTAAAACACGTATTTACAATACATTTGGGTGAATACAAAAAATAGAAAAAAAATTTGGGAAAAAATTGGGTAAAAAATGGTGATAATTCCGCTAAATATCGTTTAAAGTCATTTGTATTGAACTAATCATACTTTTTATATTTTTATCGGTAAGTTCACATTATTTTACATCTAAAACACGTCTTTACAATACATTTGGGTGAATATAAAAGGTCGTAAAAAAATTTTGAAATACAGGTGATGAATCCGCTAAATATCGTCTTAAGTCATTTCTATTAAACTAATCATACTTTTTATATTTTTAACGTTAAGTTCACATTATTTTACATCTAAAACACGTCTTTACAATACATTTGGGTGAATATAAAAGGTCGTAAAAAAATTTTGAAATACAGGTGATGAATCCGCTAAATATCGTCTTAAGTCATTTCTATTAAACTAATCATACTTTTTATATTTTTAACGTTAAGTTCACATTATTCTACATCTAAAACACGTGTTTACAATACATTTGGGTGAATACAAAAAATAGAAAAAAAATTTGGGAAAAAATTTGGTAAAAAATGGTGATAATTCCGCTAAATATCGTTTAAAGTCATTTGTATTGAACTAATCATACTTTTTATATTTTTATCTTTAAGTTCACATAATTTTACATCTAAAACACGTCTTTACAATACATTTGGGTGAATATAAAAGGTCGTAAAAAAATTTTGAAATACAGGTGATGAATCCGCTAAATATCGTCTTAAGTCATTTCTATTAAACTAATCATACTTTTTATATTTTTAACGTTAAGTTCACATTATTTTACATCTAAAACACGTGTTTACAATACATTTGGGTGAATACAAAAAATAGAAAAAAAATTTGGTAAAAAATGGTGATAATTTCCGCTAAATATCGTTTAAAGTCATTTGTATTGAACTAATCATACTTTTTATATTTTTATCGTTAAGTTCACATTATTTTACATCTAAAACACGTATTTACAATACATTTGGGTGAATACAAAAAATAGAAAAAAAATTTGGGAAAAAATTTGGTAAAAAATGGTGATAATTCCGCTAAATATCGTTTAAAGTCATTTGTATTGAACTAATCATACTTTTTATATTTTTATCGTTAAGTTCACATTATTTTACATCTAAAACACGTCTTTACAATACATTTGGGTGAATATAAAAGGTCGTAAAAAAATTTTGAAATACAGGTGATGAATCCGCTAAATATCGTCTTAAGTCATTTCTATTAAACTAATCATACTTTTTATATTTTTAACGTTAAGTTCACATTATTTTACATCTAAAACACGTCTTTACAATACATTTGGGTGAATATAAAAGGTCGTAAAAAATTTTTGAAATACAGGTGATGAATCCGCTAAATATCGTCTTAAGTCATTTCTATTAAACTAATCATACTTTTTATATTTTTAACGTTAAGTTCACATTATTTTACATCTAAAACACGTATTTACAATACATTTGGGTGAATACAAAAAATAGAAAAAAAATTTGGGAAAAAATTGTGTAAAAAATGGTGATAATTCCGCTAAATATCGTTTAAAGTCATTTGTATTGAACTAATCATACTTTTTATATTTTTATCTTTAAGTTCACATAATTTTACATCTAAAACACGTCTTTACAATACATTTGGGTGAATATAAAAGGTCGTAAAAAAATTTTGAAATACAGGTGATGAATCCGCTAAATATCGTCTTAAGTCATTTCTATTAAACTAATCATACTTTTTATATTTTTAACGTTAAGTTCACATTATTTTACATCTAAAACACGTGTTTACAATACATTTGGGTGAATACAAAAAATAGAAAAAAAATTTGGTAAAAAATGGTGATAATTTCCGCTAAATATCGTTTAAAGTCATTTGTATTGAACTAATCATACTTTTTATATTTTTATCGTTAAGTTCACATTATTTTACATCTAAAACACGTATTTACAATACATTTGGGTGAATACAAAAAATAGAAAAAAAATTTGGGAAAAAATTTGGTAAAAAATGGTGATAATTCCGCTAAATATCGTTTAAAGTCATTTGTATTGAACTAATCATACTTTTTATATTTTTATCGTTAAGTTCACATTATTTTACATCTAAAACACGTCTTTACAATACATTTGGGTGAATATAAAAGGTCGTAAAAAAATTTTGAAATACAGGTGATGAATCCGCTAAATATCGTCTTAAGTCATTTCTATTAAACTAATCATACTTTTTATATTTTTAACGTTAAGTTCACATTATTTTACATCTAAAACACGTCTTTACAATACATTTGGGTGAATATAAAAGGTCGTAAAAAATTTTTGAAATACAGGTGATGAATCCGCTAAATATCGTCTTAAGTCATTTCTATTAAACTAATCATACTTTTTATATTTTTAACGTTAAGTTCACATTATTTTACATCTAAAACACGTATTTACAATACATTTGGGTGAATACAAAAAATAGAAAAAAAATTTGGGAAAAAATTGGGTAAAAAATGGTGATAATTCCGCTAAATATCGTTTAAAGTCATTTGTATTGAACTAATCATACTTTTTATATTTTTATCTTTAAGTTCACATAATTTTACATCTAAAACACGTCTTTACAATACATTTGGGTGAATATAAAAGGTCGTAAAAAAATTTTGAAATACAGGTGATGAATCCGCTAAATATCGTCTTAAGTCATTTCTATTAAACTAATCATACTTTTTATATTTTTAACGTTAAGTTCACATTATTTTACATCTAAAACACGTGTTTACAATACATTTGGGTGAATACAAAAAATAGAAAAAAAATTTGGTAAAAAATGGTGATAATTTCCGCTAAATATCGTTTAAAGTCATTTGTATTGAACTAATCATACTTTTTATATTTTTATCGTTAAGTTCACATTATTTTACATCTAAAACACGTCTTTACAATACATTTGGGTGAATATAAAAGGTCGTTAAAAAATTTTGAAATACAGGTGATGAATCCGCTAAATATCGTCTTAAGTCATTTCTATTAAACTAATCATACTTTTTATATTTTTAACGTTAAGTTCACATTATTTTACATCTAAAACACGTCTTTACAATACATTTGGGTGAATATAAAAGGTCGTAAAAAATTTTTGAAATACAGGTGATGAATCCGCTAAATATCGTCTTAAGTCATTTCTATTAAACTAATCATACTTTTTATATTTTTAACGTTAAGTTCACATTATTTTACATCTAAAACACGTCTTTACAATACATTTGGGTGAATATAAAAGGTCGTAAAAAATTTTTGAAATACAGGTGATGAATCCGCTAAATATCGTCTTAAGTCATTTCTATTAAACTAATCATACTTTTTATATTTTTAACGTTAAGTTCACATTATTTTACATCTAAAACACGTATTTACAATACATTTGGGTGAATACAAAAAATAGAAAAAAAATTTGGGAAAAAATTGGGTAAAAAATGGTGATAATTCCGCTAAATATCGTTTAAAGTCATTTGTATTGAACTAATCATACTTTTTATATTTTTATCGTTAAGTTCACATAATTTTACATCTAAAACACGTCTTTACAATACATTTGGGTGAATATAAAAGGTCGTAAAAAAATTTTGAAATACAGGTGATGAATCCGCTAAATATCGTCTTAAGTCATTTCTATTAAACTAATCATACTTTTTATATTTTTAACGTTAAGTTCACATTATTTTACATCTAAAACACGTGTTTACAATACATTTGGGTGAATACAAAAAATAGAAAAAAAATTTGGTAAAAAATGGTGATAATTCCGCTAAATATCGTTTAAAGTCATTTGTATTGAACTAATCATACTTTTTATATTTTTATCGTTAAGTTCACATAATTTTACATCTAAAACACGTGTTTACAATACATTTGGGTGAATACAAAAAATAGAAAAAAAATTTGGTAAAAAATGGTGATGAATCCGCTAAATATCGTCTTAAGTCATTTCTATTAAACTAATCATACTTTTTATATTTTTAACGTTAAGTTCACATTATTTTACATCTAAAACACGTGTTTACAATACATTTGGGTGAATACAAAAAATAGAAAAAAAATTTAGGAAAAAATTGGGTAAAAAATGGTGATAATTCCGCTAAATATCGTTTAAAGTCATTTGTATTGAACTAATCATACTTTTTATATTTTTATCGTTAAGTTCACATTATTTTACATCTAAAACACGTATTTACAATACATTTGGGTGAATACAAAAAATAGAAAAAAAATTTGGGAAAAAATTTGGTAAAAAATGGTGATAATTCCGCTAAATATCGTTTAAAGTCATTTGTATTGAACTAATCATACTTTTTATATTTTTATCGTTAAGTTCACATTATTTTACATCTAAAACACGTCTTTACAATACATTTGGGTGAATATAAAAGGTCGTAAAAAATTTTTGAAATACAGGTGATGAATCCGCTAAATATCGTCTTAAGTCATTTCTATTAAACTAATCATACTTTTTATATTTTTAACGTTAAGTTCACATTATTTTACATCTAAAACACGTATTTACAATACATTTGGGTGAATACAAAAAATAGAAAAAAAATTTGGGAAAAAATTGGGTAAAAAATGGTGATAATTCCGCTAAATATCGTTTAAAGTCATTTGTATTGAACTAATCATACTTTTTATATTTTTATCGTTAAGTTCACATAATTTTACATCTAAAACACGTCTTTACAATACATTTGGGTGAAAATAAAAGGTCGTAAAAAAATTTTGAAATACAGGTGATGAATCCGCTAAATATCGTCTTAAGTCATTTCTATTAAACTAATCATACTTTTTATATTTTTAACGTTAAGTTCACATTATTCTACATCTAAAACACGTGTTTACAATACATTTGGGTGAATACAAAAAATAGAAAAAAAATTTGGGAAAAAATTTGGTAAAAAATGGTGATAATTCCGCTAAATATCGTTTAAAGTCATTTGTATTGAACTAATCATACTTTTTATATTTTTATCATTAAGTTCACATAATTTTACATCTAAAACACGTCTTTACAATACATTTGGGTGAATATAAAAGGTCGTAAAAAATTTTTGAAATACAGGTGATGAATCCGCTAAATATCGTCTTAAGTCATTTCTATAAACTAATCATACTTTTTATATTTTTAACGTTAAGTTCACATTATTTTACATCTAAAACACGTATTTACAATACATTTGGGTGAATACAAAAAATTGGAAAAAAATTTGGTAAAAAATTTGGTAAAAAATGGTGATAATTCCGCTAAATATCGTTTAAAGTCATTTGTATTGAACTAATCATACTTTTTATATTTTTATCGTTAAGTTCACATAATTTTACATCTAAAACACGTCTTTACAATACATTTGGGTGAATATAAAAGGTCGTAAAAAAATTTTGAAATACAGGTGATGAATCCGCTAAATATCGTCTTAAGTCATTTCTATTAAACTAATCATACTTTTTATATTTTTAACGTTAAGTTCACATTATTCTACATCTAAAACACGTGTTTACAATACATTTGGGTGAATACAAAAAATAGAAAAAAAATTTGGGAAAAAATTTGGTAAAAAATGGTGATAATTCCGCTAAATATCGTTTAAAGTCATTTGTATTGAACTAATCATACTTTTTATATTTTTATCATTAAGTTCACATAATTTTACATCTAAAACACGTCTTTACAATACATTTGGGTGAATATAAAAGGTCGTAAAAAAATTTTGAAATACAGGTGATGAATCCGCTAAATATCGTCTTAAGTCATTTCTATTAAACTAATCATACTTTTTATATTTTTAACGTTAAGTTCACATTATTTTACATCTAAAACACGTGTTTACAATACATTTGGGTGAATACAAAAAATAGAAAAAATATTTGGTAAAAAATGGTGATAATTCCGCTAAATATCGTTTAAAGTCATTTGTATTGAACTAATCATACTATTTATATTTTTATCGTTAAGTTCACATTATTTTACATCTAAAACACGTCTTTACAATACATTTGGGTGAATATAAAAGGTCGTAAAAAAATTTTGAAATACAGGTGATGAATCCGCTAAATATCGTCTTAAGTCATTTCTATTAAACTAATCATACTTTTTATATTTTTAACGTTAAGTTCACATTATTTTACATCTAAAACACGTGTTTACAATACATTTGGGTGAATACAAAAAATAGAAAAAAAATTTGGTAAAAAATGGTGATAATTCCGCTAAATATCGTTTAAAGTCATTTGTATTGAACTAATCATACTTTTTATATTTTTATCGTTAAGTTCACATTATTTTATATCTAAAACACGTATTTACAATACATTTGGGTGAATACAAAAAATAGAAAAAAAATTTGGGAAAAAATTTGGTAAAAAATGGTGATAATTCCGCTAAATATCGTTTAAAGTCATTTGTATTGAACTAATCATACTTTTATATTTTTATCGTTAAGTTCACATTATTTTACATCTAAAACACGTCTTTACAATACATTTGGGTGAATATAAAAGGTCGTAAAAAAATTTTGAAATACAGGTGATGAATCCGCTAAATATCGTCTTAAGTCATTTCTATTAAACTAATCATACTTTTTATATTTTTAACGTTAAGTTCACATTATTTTACATCTAAAACACGTCTTTACAATACATTTGGGTGAATATAAAAGGTCGTAAAAAAATTTTGAAATACAGGTGATGAATCCGCTAAATATCGTCTTAAGTCATTTCTATTAAACTAATCATACTTTTTATATTTTTAACGTTAAGTTCACATTATTTTACATCTAAAACACGTGTTTACAATACATTTGGGTGAATACAAAAAATAGAAAAAAAATTTGGTAAAAAATGGTGATAATTCCGCTAAATATCGTTTAAAGTCATTTGTATTGAACTAATCATACTTTTTATATTTTTATCGTTGAGTTAACATAATTTTACATCTAAAACACGTGTTTACAATACATTTGGGTGAATACAAAAAATAGAAAAAAAATTTGGTAAAAAATGGTGATGAATCCGCTAAATATCGTCTTAAGTCATTTCTATTAAACTAATCATACTTTTTATATTTTTAACGTTAAGTTCACATTATTTTACATCTAAAACACGTGTTTACAATACATTTGGTTGAATACAAAAAATAGAAAAAAAATTTGGGAAAAAATTGGGTAAAAAATGTTGATAATTCCGCTAAATATCGTTTAAAGTCATTTGTATTGAACTAATCATACTTTTTATATTTTTATCGTTAAGTTCACATTATTTTACATCTAAAACACGTCTTTACAATACATTTGGGTGAATACAAAAAATAGAAAAAAAATTTGGGAAAAAATTTGGTAAAAAATGGTGATAATTCCGCTAAATATCGTTTAAAGTCATTTGTATTGAACTAATCATACTTTTTATATTTTTATCGTTAAGTTCACATTATTTTACATCTAAAACACGTCTTTACAATACATTTGGGTGAATATAAAAGGTCGTAAAAAAACTTTGAAATACAGGTGATGAATCCGCTAAATATCGTCTTAAGTCATTTCTATTAAACTAATCATACTTTTTATATTTTTAACGTTAAGTTCACATTATTTTACATCTAAAACACGTGTTTACAATACATTTGGGTGAATACAAAAAATAGAAAAAAAATTTGGTAAAAAATGGTGATAATTCCGCTAAATATCGTTTAAAGTCATTTGTATTGAACTAATCATACTTTTTATATTTTTATCGTTAAGTTCACATTATTTTACATCTAAAACACGTATTTACAATACATTTGGGTGAATACAAAAAATAGAAAAAAAATTTGGGAAAAAATTTGGTAAAAAATGGTGATAATTCCGCTAAATATCGTTTAAAGTCATTTGTATTGAACTAATCATACTTTTTATATTTTTATCGTTAAGTTCACATTATTTTACATCTAAAACACGTCTTTACAATACATTTGGGTGAATATAAAAGGTCGTAAAAAAATTTTGATTTACAGGTGATGAATCCGCTAAATATCGTCTTAAGTCATTTCTATTAAACTTATCATACTTTTTATATTTTTAACGTTAAGTTCACATTATTTTACATCTAAAACACGTCTTTACAATACATTTGGGTGAATATAAAAGGTCGTAAAAAATTTTTGAAATACAGGTGATGAATCCGCTAAATATCGTCTTAAGTCATTTCTATTAAACTAATCATACTTTTTATATTTTTAACGTTAAGTTCACATTATTTTACATCTAAAACACGTGTTTACAATACATTTGGGTGAATACAAAAAATAGAAAAAAAATTTGGTAAAAAATGGTGATAATTCCGCTAAATATCGTTTAAAGTCATTTGTATTAAACTAATCATACTTTTTATATTTTTATCGTTAAGTTCACATTATTTTACATCTAAAACACGTATTTACAATACATTTGGGTGAATACAAAAAATAGAAAAAAAATTTGGGAAAAAATTTGGTAAAAAATGGTGATAATTCCGCTAAATATCGTTTAAAGTCATTTGTATTGAACTAATCATACTTTTTATATTTTTATCGTTAAGTTCACATTATTTTACATCTAAAACACGTCTTTACAATACATTTGGGTGAATATAAAAGGTCGTAAAAAAACTTTGAAATACAGGTGATGAATCCGCTAAATATCGTCTTAAGTCATTTCTATTAAACTAATCATACTTTTTATACTTTTAACGTTAAGTTCACATTATTTTACATCTAAAACACGTGTTTACAATACATTTGGGTGAATACAAAAAATAGAAAAAAAATTTGGTAAAAAATGGTGATAATTCCGCTAAATATCGTTTAAATTCATTTGTATTAAACTAATCATACTTTTTATATTTTTATCGTTAAGTTCACATTATTTTACATCTAAAACACGTCTTTACAATACATTTGGGTGAATATAAAAGGTCGTAAAAAAATTTTGAAATACAGGTGATGAATCCGCTAAATATCGTCATAAGTCATTTCTATTAATCTAATCATACTTTTTATATTTTTAACGTTAAGTTCACATTATTTTACATCTAAAACACGTGTTTACAATACATTTGGGTGAATACAAAAAATAGAAAAAAAATTTGGTAAAAAATGGTGATAATTCCGCTAAATATCGTTTAAAGTCATTTGTATTGAACTAATCATACTTTTTATATTTTTATCGTTAAGTTCACATTATTTTACATCTAAAACACGTCTTTACAATACATTTGGGTGAATATAAAAGGTCGTAAAAAAACTTTGAAATACAGGTGATGAATCCGCTAAATATCGTCTTAAGTCATTTCTATTAAACTAATCATACTTTTTATACTTTTAACGTTAAGTTCACATTATTTTACATCTAAAACACGTGTTTACAATACATTTGGGTGAATACAAAAAATAGAAAAAAAATTTGGTAAAAAATGGTGATAATTCCGCTAAATATCGTTTAAAGTCATTTGTATTAAACTAATCATACTTTTTATATTTTTATCGTTAAGTTCACATTATTTTACATCTAAAACACGTATTTACAATACATTTGGGTGAATACAAAAAATAGAAAAAAAATTTGGGAAAAAATTTGGTAAAAAATGGTGATAATTCCGCTAAATATCGTTTAAAGTCATTTGTATTGAACTAATCATACTTTTTATATTTTTATCGTTAAGTTCACATTATTTTACATCTAAAACACGTCTTTACAATACATTTGGGTGAATATAAAAGGTCGTAAAAAAACTTTGAAATACAGGTGATGAATCCGCTAAATATCGTCTTAAGTCATTTCTATTAAACTAATCATACTTTTTATACTTTTAACGTTAAGTTCACATTATTTTACATCTAAAACACGAGTTTACAATACATTTGGGTGAATACAAAAAATAGAAAAAAAATTTGGGAAAAAATTGGGTAAAAAATGGTGATAATTCCGCTAAATATCGTTTAAAGTCATTTGTATTGAACTAATCATACTTTTTATATTTTTATCGTTAAGTTCACATTATTTTACATCTAAAACACGTATTTACAATACATTTGGGTGAATACAAAAAATAGAAAAAAAATTTGGGAAAAAATTTGGTAAAAAATGGTGATAATTCCGCTAAATATCGTTTAAAGTCATTTGTATTGAACTAATCATACTTTTTATATTTTTATCGTTAAGTTCACATTATTTTACATCTAAAACACGTCTTTACAATACATTTGGGTGAATATAAAAGGTCGTAAAAAAATTTTGATTTACAGGTGATGAATCCGCTAAATATCGTCTTAAGTCATTTCTATTAAACTAATCATACTTTTTATATTTTTAACGTTAAGTTCACATTATTTTACATCTAAAACACGTGTTTACAATACATTTGGGTGAATACAAAAAATAGAAAAAAAATTTGGTAAAAAATGGTGATAATTCCGCTAAATATCGTTTAAAGTCATTTGTATTGAACTAATCATACTTTTTATATTTTTATCGTTAAGTTCACATTATTTTACATCTAAAACACGTATTTACAATACATTTGGGTGAATACAAAAAATAGAAAAAAAATTTGGGAAAAAATTTGGTAAAAAATGGTGATAATTCCGCTAAATATCGTTTAAAGTCATTTGTATTGAACTAATCATACTTTTTATATTTTTATCGTTAAGTTCACATTATTTTACATCTAAAACACGTCTTTACAATACATTTGGGTGAATATAAAAGGTCGTAAAAAAATTTTGATTTACAGGTGATGAATCCGCTAAATATCGTCTTAAGTCATTTCTATTAAACTAATCATACTTTTTATATTTTTAACGTTAAGTTCACATTATTTTACATCTAAAACACGTGTTTACAATACATTTGGGTGAATACAAAAAATAGAAAAAAAATTTGGTAAAAAATGGTGATAATTCCGCTAAATATCGTTTAAAGTCATTTGTATTGAACTAATCATACTTTTTATATTTTTATCGTTAAGTTCACATTATTTTACATCTAAAACACGTATTTACAATACATTTGGGTGAATACAAAAAATAGAAAAAAAATTTGGGAAAAAATTTGGTAAAAAATGGTGATAATTCCGCTAAATATCGTTTAAAGTCATTTGTATTGAACTAATCATACTTTTTATATTTTTATCGTTAAGTTCACATTATTTTACATCTAAAACACGTATTTACAATACATTTGGGTGAATATAAAAGGTCGTAAAAAAATTTTGATTTACAGGTGATGAATCCGCTAAATATCGTCTTAAGTCATTTCTATTAAACTAATCATACTTTTTATATTTTTAACGTTAAGTTCACATTATTTTACATCTAAAACACGTCTTTACAATACATTTGGGTGAATATAAAAGGTCGTAAAAAATTTTTGAAATACAGGTGATGAATCCGCTAAATATCGTCTTAAGTCATTTCTATTAAACTAATCATACTTTTTATATTTTTAACGTTAAGTTCACATTATATTACATCTAAAACACGTATTTACAATACATTTGGGTGAATACAAAAAATAGAAAAAAATTTGGGAAAAAATTGGGTAAAAAATGGTGATAATTCCGCTAAATATCGTTTAAAGTCATTTGTATTGAACTAATCATACTTTTTATATTTTTATCGTTAAGTTCACATAATTTTACATCTAAAACACGTGTTTACAATACATTTGGGTGAATACAAATAATAGAAAAAAAATTTGGGAAAAAATTTGGTAAAAAATGGTGATAATTCCGCTAAATATCGTTTAAAGTCATTTGTATTGAACTAATCATACTTTTTATATTTTTATCGTTAAGTTCAAATAATTTTACATCTAAAACACGTCTTTACAATACATTTGGGTGAATATAAAAGGTCGTAAAAAAATTTTGAAATACAGGTGATGAATCCGCTAAATATCGTCTTAAGTCATTTCTATTAAACTAATCATACTTTTTATATTTTTAACGTTAAGTTCACATTATTTTACATCTAAAACACGTCTTTACAATACATTTGGGTGAATATAAAAGGTCGTAAAAAATTTTTGAAATACAGGTGATGAATCCGCTAAATATCGTCTTAAGTCATTTCTATTAAACTAATCATACTTTTTATATTTTTAACGTTAAGTTCACATTATTTTACATCTAAAACACGTATTTACAATACATTTGGGTGAATACAAAAAATAGAAAAAAAATTTGGGAAAAAATTGGGTAAAAAATGGTGATAATTCCGCTAAATATCGTTTAAAGTCATTTGTATTGAACTAATCATACTTTTTATATTTTTATCGTTAAGTTCACATAATTTTACATCTAAAACACGTCTTTACAATACATTTGGGTGAATATAAAAGGTCGTAAAAAAATTTTGAAATACAGGTGATGAATCCGCTAAATATCGTCTTAAGTCATTTCTATTAAACTAATCATACTTTTTATATTTTTAACGTTAAGTTCACATTATTTTACATCTAAAACACGTGTTTACAATACATTTGGGTGAATACAAAAAATAGAAAAAAAATTTGGTAAAAAATGGTGATAATTCCGCTAAATATCGTTTAAAGTCATTTGTATTGAACTAATCATACTTTTTATATTTTTATCGTTAAGTTCACATTATTTTACATCTAAAACACGTATTTACAATACATTTGGGTGAATACAAAAAATAGAAAAAAAATTTGGGAAAAAATTTGGTAAAAAATGGTGATAATTCCGCTAAATATCGTTTAAAGTCATTTGTATTGAACTAATCATACTTTTTATATTTTTATCGTTAAGTTCACATTATTTTACATCTAAAACACGTCTTTACAATACATTTGGGTGAATATAAAAGGTCGTAAAAAAATTTTGAAATACAGGTGATGAATCCGCTAAATATCGTCTTAAGTCATTTCTATTAAACTAATCATACTTTTTATATTTTTAACGTTAAGTTCACATTATTTTACATCTAAAACACGTCTTTACAATACATTTGGGTGAATATAAAAGGTCGTAAAAAATTTTTGAAATACAGGTGATGAATCCGCTAAATATCGTCTTAAGTCATTTCTATTAAACTAATCATACTTTTTATATTTTCAACGTTAAGTTCACATTATTTTACATCTAAAACACGTATTTACAATACATTTGGGTGAATACAAAAAATAGAAAAAAAATTTGGGAAAAAATTGGGTAAAAAATGGTGATAATTCCGCTAAATATCGTTTAAAGTCATTTGTATTGAACTAATCATACTTTTTATATTTTTATCGTTAAGTTCACATAATTTTACATCTAAAACACGTCTTTACAATACATTTGGGTGAATATAAAAGGTCGTAAAAAAATTTTGAAATACAGGTGATGAATCCGCTAAATATCGTCTTAAGTCATTTCTATTAAACTAATCATACTTTTTATATTTTTAACGTTAAGTTCACATTATTCTACATCTAAAACACGTGTTTACAATACATTTGGGTGAATACAAAAAATAGAAAAAAAATTTGGGAAAAAATTTGGTAAAAAATGGTGATAATTCCGCTAAATATCGTTTAAAGTCATTTGTATTGAACTAATCATACTTTTTATATTTTTATCGTTAAGTTCACATTATTTTACATCTAAAACACGTCTTTACAATACATTTGGGTGAATATAAAAGGTCGTAAAAAAATTTTGAAATACAGGTGATGAATCCGCTAAATATCGTCTTAAGTCATTTCTATTAAACTAATCATACTTTTTATATTTTTAACGTTAAGTTCACATTATTTTACATCTAAAACACGTCTTTACAATACATTTGGGTGAATATAAAAGGTCGTAAAAAATTTTTGAAATACAGGTGATGAATCCGCTAAATATCGTCTTAAGTCATTTCTATTAAACTAATCATACTTTTTATATTTTTAACGTTAAGTTCACATTATTTTACATCTAAAACACGTATTTACAATACATTTGGGTGAATACAAAAAATAGAAAAAAAATTTGGGAAAAAATTGGGTAAAAAATGGTGATAATTCCGCTAAATATCGTTTAAAGTTATTTGTATTGAACTAATCATACTTTTTATATTTTTATCGTTAAGTTCACATAATTTTACATCTAAAACACGTCTTTACAATACATTTGGGTGAATATAAAAGGTCGTAAAAAAATTTTGAAATACAGGTGATGAATCCGCTAAATATCGTCTTAAGTCATTTTTATTAAACTAATCATACTTTTTATATTTTTAACGTTAAGTTCACATTATTTTACATCTAAAACACGTATTTACAATACATTTGGGTGAATACAAAAAATAGAAAAAAAATTTGGGAAAAAATTGGGTAAAAAATGGTGATAATTCCGCTAAATATCGTTTAAAGTCATTTGTATTGAACTAATCATACTTTTTATATTTTTATCGTTAAGTTCACATTATTTTACATCTAAAACACGTCTTTACAATACATTTGGGTGAATATAAAAGGTCGTAAAAAAATTTTGAAATACAGGTGATGAATCCGCTAAATATCGTCTTAAGTCTTTTCTATTAAACTAATCATACTTTTTATATTTTTAACGTTAAGTTCACATTATTTTAAATCTAAAACACTCGTTTACAATACATTTGGGTGAATACAAAAAATAGAAAAAAAATTTGGTAAAAAATGGTGATAATTCCGCTAAATATCGTTTAAAATCATTTGTATTGAACTAATCATACTTTTTATATTTTTATCGTTAAGTTCACATTATTTTACATCTAAAACACGTCTTTACAATACATTTGGGTGAATATAAAAGGTCGTAAAAAATTTTTGAAATACAGGTGATGAATCCGCTAAATATCGTCTTAAGTCATTTCTATTAAACTAATCATACTTTTTATATTTTTATCGTTAAGTTCACATTATTTTACATCTAAAACACGTATTTACAATACATTTGGGTGAATACAAAAAATAGAAAAAAAATTTGGGAAAAAATTTGGTAAAAAATGGTGATAATTCCGCTAAATATCGTTTAAAGTCATTTGTATTGAACTAATCATACTTTTTATATTTTTATCGTTAAGTTCACATTATTTTACATCTAAAACACGTATTTACAATACATTTGGGTGAATACAAAAAATAGAAAAAAAATTTGGGAAAAAATTGGGTAAAAAATGGTGATAATTCCGCTAAATATCGTTTAAAGTCATTTGTATTGAACTAATCATACTTTTTATATTTTTATCGTTAAGTTCACATAATTTTACATCTAAAACACGTCTTTACAATACATTTGGGTGAATATAAAAGGTCGTAAAAAAATTTTGAAATACAGGTGATGAATCCGCTAAATATCGTCTTAAGTCATTTCTATTAAACTAATCATACTTTTTATATTTTTAACGTTAAGTTCACATTATTTTACATCTAAAACACGTCTTTACAATACATTTGGGTGAATATAAAAGGTCGTAAAAAATTTTTGAAATACAGGTGATGAATCCGCTAAATATCGTCTTAAGTCATTTCTATTAAACTAATCATACTTTTTATATTTTTAACGTTAAGTTCACATTATTTTACATCTAAAACACGTATTTACAATACATTTGGGTGAATACAAAAAATAGAAAAAAAATTTGGGAAAAAATTGGGTAAAAAATGGTGATAATTCCGCTAAATATCGTTTAAAGTCATTTGTATTGAACTAATCATACTTTTTATATTTTTATCGTTAAGTTCACATAATTTTACATCTAAAAAACGTCTTTACAATACATTTGGGTGAATATAAAAGGTCGTAAAAAAATTTTGAAATACAGGTGATGAATCCGCTAAATATCGTCTTAAGTCATTTCTATTAAACTAATCATACTTTTTATATTTTTAACGTTAAGTTCACATTATTTTACATCTAAAACACGTGTTTACAATACATTTGGGTGAATACAAAAAATAGAAAAAAAATTTGGTAAAAAATGGTGATAATTCCGCTAAATATCGTTTAAAGTCATTTGTATTGAACTAATCATACTTTTTATATTTTTATCGTTAAGTTCACATAATTTTACATCTAAAACACGTGTTTACAATACATTTGGGTGAATACAAAAAATAGAAAAAAAATTTGGTAAAAAATGGTGATGAATCCGCTAAATATCGTCTTAAGTCATTTCTATTAAACTAATCATACTTTTTATATTTTTAACGTTAAGTTCACATTATTTTACATCTAAAACACGTGTTTACAATACATTTGGGTGAATACAAAAAATAGAAAAAAAATTTAGGAAAAAATTGGGTAAAAAATGGTGATAATTCCGCTAAATATCGTTTAAAGTCATTTGTATTGAACTAATCATACTTTTTATATTTTTATAGTTAAGTTCACATTATTTTACATCTAAAACACGTATTTACAATACATTTGGGTGAATACAAAAAATAGAAAAAAAATTTGGGAAAAAATTTGGTAAAAAATGGTGATAATTCCGCTAAATATCGTTTAAAGTCATTTGTATTGAACTAATCATACTTTTTATATTTTTATCGTTAAGTTCACATTATTTTACATCTAAAACACGTCTTTACAATACATTTGGGTGAATATAAAAGGTCGTAAAAAATTTTTGAAATACAGGTGATGAATCCGCTAAATATCGTCTTAAGTCATTTCTATTAAACTAATCATACTTTTTATATTTTTAACGTTAAGTTCACATTATTTTACATCTAAAACACGTATTTACAATACATTTGGGTGAATACAAAAAATAGAAAAAAAATTTGGGAAAAAATTGGGTTAAAAATGGTGATAATTCCGCTAAATATCGTTTAAAGTCATTTGTATTGAACTAATCATACTTTTTATATTTTTATCGTTAAGTTCACATAATTTTACATCTAAAACACGTCTTTACAATACATTTGGGTGAAAATAAAAGGTCGTAAAAAAATTTTGAAATACAGGTGATGAATCCGCTAAATATCGTCTTAAGTCATTTCTATTAAACTAATCATACTTTTTATATTTTTAACGTTAAGTTCACATTATTCTACATCTAAAACACGTGTTTACAATACATTTGGGTGAATACAAAAAATAGAAAAAAAATTTGGGAAAAAATTTGGTAAAAAATGGTGATAATTCCGCTAAATATCGTTTAAAGTCATTTGTATTGAACTAATCATACTTTTTATATTTTTATCATTAAGTTCACATAATTTTACATCTAAAACACGTCTTTACAATATATTTGGGTGAATATAAAAGGTCGTAAAAAATTTTTGAAATACAGGTGATGAATCCGCTAAATATCGTCTTAAGTCATTTCTATTAAACTAATCATACTTTTTATATTTTTAACGTTAAGTTCACATTATTTTACATCTAAAACACGTATTTACAATACATTTGGGTGAATACAAAAAATAGAATAAAAATTTGGGAAAAAATTGGGTAAAAAATGGTGATAATTCCGCTAAATATCGTTTAAAGTCATTTGTATTGAACTAATCATACTTTTTATATTTTTATCGTTAAGTTCACATAATTTTACATCTAAAACACGTCTTTACAATACATTTGGGTGAATATAAAAGGTCGTAAAAAAATTTTGAAATACAGGTGATGAATCCGCTAAATATCGTCTTAAGTCATTTCTATTAAACTAATCATACTTTTTATATTTTTAACGTTAAGTTCACATTATTCTACATCTAAAACACGTGTTTACAATACATTTGGGTGAATACAAAAAATAGAAAAAAAATTTGGGAAAAAATTTGGTAAAAAATGGTGATAATTCCGCTAAATATCGTTTAAAGTCATTTGTATTGAACTAATCATACTTTTTATATTTTTATCGTTAAGTTCACATTATTTTACATATAAAACACGTCTTTACAATACATTTGGGTGAATATAAAAGGTCGTAAAAAAATTTTGAAATACAGGTGATGAATCCGCTAAATATCGTCTTAAGTCATTTCTATTAAACTAATCATACATTTTATATTTTTAACGTTAAGTGCACATTATTTTACATCTAAAACACGTGTTTACAATACATTTGGGTGAATACAAAAAATAGAAAAAAAATTTGGGAAAAAATTGGGTAAAAAATGGTGATAATTCCGCTAAATATCGTTTAAAGTCATTTGTATTGAACTAATCATACTTTTTATATTTTTATCGTTAAGTTCACATTATTTTACATCTAAAACACGTATTTACAATATATTTGGGTGAATACAAAAAATAGAAAAAAAATTTGGGAAAAAATTTGGTAAAAAAAGGTGATAATTCCGCTAAATATCGTTTAAAGTCATTTGTATTGAACTAATCACACTTTTTATATTTTTATCGTTAAGTTCACATTATTTTACATCTAAAACACGTATTTACAATACATTTGGGTGAATACAAAAAATAGAAAAAAAATTTGGGAAAAAATTTGGTAAAAAATGGTGATAATTCCGCTAAATATCGTTTAAAGTCATTTGTATTGAACTAATCATACTTTTTATATTTTTATCGTTAAGTTCACATAATTTTACATCTAAAACACGTCTTTACAATACATTTGGGTGAAAATAAAAGGTCGTAAAAAAATTTTGAAATACAGGTGATGAATCCGCTAAATATCGTCTTAAGTCATTTCTATTAAACTAATCATACTTTTTATATTTTTAACGTTAAGTTCACATTATTCTACATCTAAAACACGTGTTTACAATACATTTGGGTGAATACAAAAAATAGAAAAAAAATTTGGGAAAAAATTTGGTAAAAAATGGTGATAATTCCGCTAAATATCGTTTAAAGTCATTTCTATTAAACTAATCATACTTTTTATATTTTTAACGTTAAGTTCACATTATTTTACATCTAAAACACGTGTTTACAATACATTTGGGTGAATACAAAAAATAGAAAAAATATTTGGTAAAAAATGGTGATAATTTCGCTAAATATCGTTTAAAGTCATTTGTATTGAACTAATCATACTTTTTATATTTTTATCGTTAAGTTCACATTATTTTACATCTAAAACACGTCTTTACAATACATTTGGGTGAATATAAAAGGTCGTAAAAAAATTTTGAAATACAGGTGATGAATCCGCTAAATATCGTCTTAAGTCATTTCTATTAAACTAATCATACTTTTTATATTTTTAACGTTAAGTTCACATTATTTTACATCTAAAACACGTATTTACAATACATTTGGGTGAATATAAAAGGTCGTAAAAAAATTTTGAAATACAGGTGATGAATCCGCTAAATATCGTCTTAAGTCATTTCTATTAAACTAATCATACTTTTTATATTTTTATCATTAAGTTCACATAATTTTACATCTAAAACACGTCTTTACAATATATTTGGGTGAATATAAAAGGTCGTAAAAAATTTTTGAAATACAGGTGATGAATCCGCTAAATATCGTCTTAAGTCATTTCTATTAAACTAATCATACTTTTTATATTTTTAACGTTAAGTTCACATTATTTTACATCTAAAACACGTATTTACAATACATTTGGGTGAATACAAAAAATAGAATAAAAATTTGGGAAAAAATTGGGTAAAAAATGGTGATAATTCCGCTAAATATCGTTTAAAGTCATTTGTATTGAACTAATCATACTTTTTATATTTTTATCGTTAAGTTCACATAATTTTACATCTAAAACACGTCTTTACAATACATTTGGGTGAATATAAAAGGTCGTAAAAAAATTTTGAAATACAGGTGATGAATCCGCTAAATATCGTCTTAAGTCATTTCTATTAAACTAATCATACTTTTTATATTTTTAACGTTAAGTTCACATTATTCTACATCTAAAACACGTGTTTACAATACATTTGGGTGAATACAAAAAATAGAAAAAAAATTTGGGAAAAAATTTGGTAAAAAATGGTGATAATTCCGCTAAATATCGTTTAAAGTCATTTGTATTGAACTAATCATACTTTTTATATTTTTATCGTTAAGTTCACATTATTTTACATATAAAACACGTCTTTACAATACATTTGGGTGAATATAAAAGGTCGTAAAAAAATTTTGAAATACAGGTGATGAATCCGCTAAATATCGTCTTAAGTCATTTCTATTAAACTAATCATACATTTTATATTTTTAACGTTAAGTGCACATTATTTTACATCTAAAACACGTGTTTACAATACATTTGGGTGAATACAAAAAATAGAAAAAAAATTTGGGAAAAAATTGGGTAAAAAATGGTGATAATTCCGCTAAATATCGTTTAAAGTCATTTGTATTGAACTAATCATACTTTTTATATTTTTATCGTTAAGTTCACATTATTTTACATCTAAAACACGTATTTACAATACATTTGGGTGAATACAAAAAATAGAAAAAAAATTTGGGAAAAAATTTGGTAAAAAATGGTGATAATTCCGCTAAATATCGTTTAAAGTCATTTGTATTGAACTAATCATACTTTTTATATTTTTATCGTTAAGTTCACATTATTTTACATCTAAAACACGTCTTTACAATACATTTGGGTGAATATAAAAGGTCGTAAAAAAACTTTGAAATACAGGTGATGAATCCGCTAAATATCGTCTTAAGTCATTTCTATTAAACTAATCATACTTTTTATATTTTTAACGTTAAGTTCACATTATTTTACATCTAAAACACGTGTTTACAATACATTTGGGTGAATACAAAAAATAGAAAAAAAATTTGGTAAAAAATGGTGATAATTTCCGCTAAATATCGTTTAAAGTCATTTGTATTGAACTAATCATACTTTTTATATTTTTATCGTTAAGTTCACATTATTTTACATCTAAAACACGTATTTACAATACATTTGGGTGAATACAAAAAATAGAAAAAAAATTTGGGAAAAAATTGGGTAAAAAATGGTGATAATTCCGCTAAATATCGTTTAAAGTCATTTGTATTGAACTAATCATACTTTTATATTTTTATCGTTAAGTTCACATTATTTTACATCTAAAACACGTCTTTACAATACATTTGGGTGAATATAAAAGGTCGTAAAAAAATTTTGAAATACAGGTGATGAATATCGTCTTAAGTCATTTCTATTAAACTAATCATACTTTTTATATTTTTAACGTTAAGTTCACATTATTTTACATCTAAAACACGTCTTTACAATACATTTGGGTGAATATAAAAGGTCGTAAAAAATTTTTGAAATACAGGTGATGAATCCGCTAAATATCGTCTTAAGTCATTTCTATTAAACTAATCATACTTTTTATATTTTTAACGTTAAGTTCACATTATTTTACATCTAAAACACGTGTTTACAATACATTTGGGTGAATACAAAAAATAGAAAAAAAATTTGGTAAAAAATGGTGATAATTCCGCTAAATATCGTTTAAAGTCATTTGTATTGAACTAATCATACTTTTTATATTTTTATCGTTAAGTTCACATAATTTTACATCTAAAACACGTGTTTACAATACATTTGGGTGAATACAAAAAATAGAAAAAAAATTTGGTAAAAAATGGTGATGAATCCGCTAAATATCGTCTTAAGTCATTTCTATTAAACTAATCATACTTTTTATATTTTTATCGTTAAGTTCACATTATTTTACATCTAAAACACGTGTTTACAATACATTTGGGTGAATACAAAAAATAGAAAAAAAATTTAGGAAAAAATTGGGTAAAAAATGGTGATAATTCCGCTAAATATCGTTTAAAGTCATTTGTATTGAACTAATCATACTTTTTATATTTTTATCGTTAAGTTCACATTATTTTACATCTAAAACACGTATTTACAATACATTTGGGTGAATACAAAAAATAGAAAAAAAATTTGGGAAAAAATTTGGTAAAAAATGGTGATAATTCCGCTAAATATCGTTTAATGTCATTTGTATTGAACTAATCATACTTTTTATATTTTTATCGTTAAGTTCACATAATTTTACATCTAAAACACGTCTTTACAATACATTTGGGTGAATATAAAAGGTCGTAAAAAAATTTTGAAATACAGGTGATGAATCCGCTAAATATCGTCTTAAGTCATTTCTATTAAACTAATCATACTTTTTATATTTTTAACGTTAAGTTCACATTATTTTACATCTAAAACACGTATTTACAATACATTTGGGTGAATACAAAAAATAGAAAAAAAATTTGGGAAAAAATTTGGTAAAAAATGGTGATAATTCCGCTAAATATCGTTTAAAGTCATTTGTATTGAACTAATCATACTTTTTATATTTTTATCGTTAAGTTCACATTATTTTACATCTAAAACACGTATTTACAATACATTTGGGTGAATACAAAAAATAGAAAAAAAATTTGGGAAAAAATTTGGTAAAAAATGGTGATAATTCCGCTAAATATCGTTTAAAGTCATTTGTATTGAACTAATCATACTTTTTATATTTTTATCGTTAAGTTCACATTATTTTACATCTAAAACACGTCTTTACAATACATTTGGGTGAATATAAAAGGTCGTAAAAAAACTTTGAAATACAGGTGATGTATCCGCTAAATATCGTCTTAAGTCATTTCTATTAAACTAATCATACTTTTTATATTTTTAACGTTAAGTTCACATTATTTTACATCTAAAACTCGTGTTTACAATACATTTGGGTGAATACAAAAAATAGAAAAAAAATTTGGTAAAAAATGGTGATAATTCCGCTAAATATCGTTTAAAGTCATTTGTATTGAACTAATCATACTTTTTATATTTTTATCGTTAAGTTCACATTATTTTACATCTAAAACACGTATTTACAATACATTTGGGTGAATACAAAAAATAGAAAAAAAATTTGGGAAAAAATTTGGTAAAAAATGGTGATAATTCCGCTAAATATCGTTTAAAGTCATTTGTATTGAACTAATCATACTTTTATATTTTTATCGTTAAGTTCACATTATTTTACATCTAAAACACGTCTTTACAATACATTTGGGTGAATATAAAAGGTCGTAAAAAAATTTTGAAATACAGGTGATGAATCCACTAAATATCGTCTTAAGTCATTTCTATTAAACTAATCATACTTTTTATATTTTTAACGTTAAGTTCACATTATTTTACATCTAAAACACGTCTTTACAATACATTTGGGTGAATATAAAAGGTCGTAAAAAATTTTTGAAATACAGGTGATGAATCCGCTAAATATCGTCTTAAGTCATTTCTATTAAACTAATCATACTTTTTATATTTTTAACGTTAAGTTCACATTATTTTACATCTAAAACACGTATTTACAATACATTTGGGTGAATACAAAAAATAGAAAAAAAATTTGGGAAAAAATTGGGTAAAAAATGGTGATAATTCCGCTAAATATCGTTTAAAGTCATTTGTATTGAACTAATCATACTTTTTATATTTTTATCGTTAAGTTCACATAATTTTACATCTAAAACACGTCTTTACAATACATTTGGGTGAATATAAAAGGTCGTAAAAAAATTTTGAAATACAGGTGATGAATCCGCTAAATATCGTCTTAAGTCATTTCTATTAAACTAATCATACTTTTTATATTTTTAACGTTAAGTTCACATTATTTTACATCTAAAACACGTGTTTACAATACATTTGGGTGAATACAAAAAATAGAAAAAAAATTTGGTAAAAAATGGTGATAATTCCGCTAAATATCGTTTAAAGTCATTTGTATTGAACTAATCATACTTTTTATATTTTTATCGTTAAGCTCACATAATTTTACATCTAAAACACGTGTTTACAATACATTTGGGTGAATACAAAAAATAGAAAAAAAATTTGGTAAAAAATGGTGATGAATCTGCTAAATATCGTCTTAAGTCATTTCTATTAAACTAATCATACTTTTTATATTTTTAACGTTAAGTTCACATTATTTTACATCTAAAACACGTGTTTACAATACATTTGGGTGAATACAAAAAATAGAAAAAAAATTTGGTAAAAAATGGTGATAATTCCGCTAAATATCGTTTAAAGTCATTTGTATTGAACTAATCATACTTTTTATATTTTTATCGTTAAGTTCACATTATTTTACATCTAAAACACGTATTTACAATACATTTGGGTGAATACAAAAAATAGAAAAAAAATTTGGGAAAAAATTTGGTAAAAAATGGTGATAATTCCGCTAAATATCGTTTAAAGTCATTTGTATTGAACTAATCATACTTTTTATATTTTTATCGTTAAGTTCACATTATTTTACATCTAAAACACGTCTTTACAATACATTTGGGTGAATATAAAAGGTCGTAAAAAAACTTTGAAATACAGGTGATGAATCCGCTAAATATCGTCTTAAGTCATTTCTATTAAACTAATCATACTTTTTATATTTTTAACGTTAAGTTCACATTATTTTACATCTAAAACACGTCTTTACAATACATTTGGGTGAATATAAAAGGTCGTAAAAAAATTTTGAAATACAGGTGATGAATCCGCTAAATATCGTCTTAAGTCATTTCTATTAAACTAATCATACTTTTTATATTTTTAACGTTAAGTTCACATTATTTTACATCTAAAACACGTATTTACAATACATTTGGGTGAATACAAAAAATAGAAAAAAAATTTTGGAAAAAATTTGGTAACAAATGGTGATAATTCCGCTAAATATCGTTTAAAGTCATTTGTATTGAACTAATCATACTTTTTATATTTTTATCGTTAAGTTCACATTATTTTACATCTAAAACACGTCTTTACAATACATTTGGGTGAATATAAAAGGTCGTAAAAAAATTTTGAAATACAGGTGATGAATCCGCTAAATATCGTCTTAAGTCATTTCTATTAAACTAATCATACTTTTTATATTTTTAACGTTAAGTTCACATTATTTTACATCTAAAACACGTCTTTTCAATACATTTGGGTGAATATAAAAGGTCGTAAAAAATTTTTGAAATACAGGTGATGAATCCGCTAAATATCGTCTTAAGTCATTTCTATTAAACTAATCATACTTTTTATATTTTTAACGTTAAGTTCACATTATTTTACATCTAAAACACGTATTTACAATACATTTGGGTGAATACAAAAAATAGAAAAACAATTTGGGAAAAAATTGGGTAAAAAATGGTGATAATTCCGCTAAATATCGTTTAAAGTCATTTGTATTGAACTAATCATACTTTTTATATTTTTATCGTTAAGTTCACATAATTTTACATCTAAAACACGTCTTTACAATACATTTGGGTGAATATAAAAGGTCGTAAAAAAATTTTGAAATACAGGTGATGAATCCGCTAAATATCGTCTTAAGTCATTTCTATTAAACTAATCATACTTTTTATATTTTTAACGTTAAGTTCACATTATTTTACATCTAAAACACGTGTTTACAATACATTTGGGTGAATACAAAAAATAGAAAAAAAATTTGGTAAAAAATGGTGATAATTCCGCTAAATATCGTTTAAAGTCATTTGTATTGAACTAATCATACTTTTTATATTTTTATCGTTAAGTTCACATAATTTTACATCTAAAACACGTGTTTACAATACATTTGGGTGAATACAAAAAATAGAAAAAAAATTTGGTAAAAAATGGTGATGAATCCGCTAAATATCGTCTTAAGTCATTTCTATTAAACTAATCATACTTTTTATATTTTTAACGTTAAGTTCACATTATTTTACATCTAAAACACGTGTTTACAATACATTTGGGTGAATACAAAAAATAGAAAAAAAATTTAGGAAAAAATTGGGTAAAAAATGGTGATAATTCCGCTAAATATCGTTTAAAGTCATTTGTATTGAACTAATCATACTTTTTATATTTTTATCGTTAAGTTCACATTATTTTACATCTAAAACACGTATTTACAATACATTTGGCTGAATACAAAAAATAGAAAAAAAATTTGGGAAAAAATTTGGTAAAAAATGGTGATAATTCCGCTAAATATCGTTTAAAGTCATTTGTATTGAACTAATCATACTTTTTATATTTTTATCGTTAAGTTCACATTATTTTACATCTAAAACACGTCTTTACAATACATTTGGGTGAATATAAAAGGTCGTAAAAAAACTTTGAAATACAGGTGATGAATCCGCTAAATATCGTCTTAAGTCATTTCTATTAAACTAATCATACTTTTTATATTTTTAACGTTAAGTTCACATTATTTTACATCTAAAACACGTGTTTACAATACATTTGGGTGAATACAAAAAATAGAAAAAAAATTTGGTAAAAAATGGTGATAATTCCGCTAAATATCGTTTAAAGTCATTTGTATTGAACTAATCATACTTTTTATATTTTTATCGTTAAGTTCACATTATTTTACATCTAAAACACGTATTTACAATACATTTGGGTGAATACAAAAAATAGAAAAAAAATTTGGGAAAAAATTTGGTAAAAAATGGTGATAATTCCACTAAATATCGTTTAAAGTCATTTGTATTGAACTAATCATACTTTTTATATTTTTATCGTTAAGTTCACATTATTTTACATCTAAAACACGTCTTTACAATACATTTGGGTGAATATAAAAGGTCGTAAAAAAATTTTGATTTACAGGTGATGAATCCGCTAAATATCGTCTTAAGTCATTTCTATTAAACTAATCATACTTTTTATATTTTTAACGTTAAGTTCACATTATTTTACATCTAAAACACGTCTTTACAATACATTTGGGTGAATATAAAAGGTCGTAAAAAATTTTTGAAATACAGGTGATGAATCCGCTAAATATCGTCTTAAGTCATTTCTATTAAACTAATCATACTTTTTATATTTTTAACGTTAAGTTCACATTATTTTACATCTAAAACACGTATTTACAATACATTTGGGTGAATACAAAAAATAGAAAAAAAATTTGGGAAAAAATTGGGTAAAAAATGGTGATAATTCCGCTAAATATCGTTTAAAGTCATTTGTATTGAACTAATCATACTTTTTATATTTTTATCGTTAAGTTCACATAATTTTACATCTAAAACACGTCTTTACAATACATTTGGGTGAATATAAAAGGTCGTAAAAAAATTTTGAAATACAGGTGATGAATCCGCTAAATATCGTCTTAAGTCATTTCTATTAAACTAATCATACTTTTTATATTTTTAACGTTAAGTTCACATTATTTTACATCTAAAACACGTGTTTACAATACATTTGGGTGAATACAAAAAATAGAAAAAAAATTTAGGAAAAAATTGGGTAAAAAATGGTGATAATTCCGCTAAATATCGTTTAAAGTCATTTGTATTGAACTAATCATACTTTTTATATTTTTATCGTTAAGTTCACATTATTTTACATCTAAAACACGTATTTACAATACATTTGGGTGAATACAAAAAATAGAAAAAAAATTTGGGAAAAAATTTGGTAAAAAATGGTGATAATTCCGCTAAATATCGTTTAAAGTCATTTGTATTGAACTAATCATACTTTTTATATTTTTATCGTTAAGTTCACATTATTTTACATCTAAAACACGTCTTTACAATACATTTGGGTGAATATAAAAGGTCGTAAAAAAACTTTGAAATACAGGTGATGAATCCGCTAAATATCGTCTTAAGTCATTTCTATTAAACTAATCATACTTTTTATATTTTTAACGTTAAGTTCACATTATTTTACATCTAAAACACGTGTTTACAATACATTTGGGTGAATACAAAAAATAGAAAAAAAATTTGGTAAAAAATGGTGATAATTCCGCTAAATATCGTTTAAAGTCATTTGTATTGAACTAATCATACTTTTTATATTTTTATCGTTAAGTTCACATTATTTTACATCTAAAACACGTATTTACAATACATTTGGGTGAATACAAAAAATAGAAAAAAAATTTGGGAAAAAATTTGGTAAAAAATGGTGATAATTCCGCTAAATATCGTTTAAAGTCATTTGTATTGAACTAATCATACTTTTTATATTTTTATCGTTAAGTTCACATTATTTTACATCTAAAACACGTCTTTACAATACATTTGGGTGAATATAAAAGGTCGTAAAAAAATTTTGATTTACAGGTGATGAATCCGCTAAATATCGTCTTAAGTCATTTCTATTAAACTAATCATACTTTTTATATTTTTAACGTTAAGTTCACATTATATTACATCTAAAACACGTCTTTACAATACATTTGGGTGAATATAAAAGGTCGTAAAAAATTTTTGAAATACAGGTGATGAATCCGCTAAATATCGTCTTAAGTCATTTCTATTAAACTAATCATACTTTTTATATTTTTAACGTTAAGTTCACATTATTTTACATCTAAAACACGTATTTACAATACATTTGGGTGAATACAAAAAATAGAAAAAAAATTTGGGAAAAAATTGGGTAAAAAATGGTGATAATTCCGCTAAATATCGTTTAAAGTCATTTGTATTGAACTAATCATACTTTTTATATTTTTATCGTTAAGTTCACATAATTTTACATCTAAAACACGTGTTTACAATACATTTGGGTGAATACAAAAATTAGAAAAAAAATTTGGGAAAAAATTTGGTAAAAAATGGTGATAATTCCGCTAAATATCGTTTAAAGTCATTTGTATTGAACTAATCATACTTTTTATATTTTTATCGTTAAGTTCACATAATTTTACATCTAAAACACGTCTTTACAATACATTTGGGTGAATATAAAAGGTCGTAAAAAAATTTTGAAATACAGGTGATGAATCCGCTAAATATCGTCTTAAGTCATTTCTATTAAACTAATCATACTTTTTATATTTTTAACGTTAAGTTCACATTATTTTACATCTAAAACACGTGTTTACAATACATTTGGGTGAATACAAAAAATAGAAAAAAAATTTGGTAAAAAATGGTGATAATTCCGCTAAATATCGTTTAAAGTCATTTGTATTGAACTAATCATACTTTTTATATTTTTATCGTTAAGTTCACATTATTTTACATCTAAAACACGTATTTACAATACATTTGGGTGAATACAAAAAATAGAAAAAAAATTTGGGAAAAAATTTGGTAAAAAATGGTGATAATTCCGCTAAATATCGTTTAAAGTCATTTGTATTGAACTAATCATACTTTTTATATTTTTATCGTTAAGTTCACATTATTTTACATCTAAAACACGTCTTTACAATACATTTGGGTGAATATAAAAGGTCGTAAAAAAATTTTGATTTACAGGTGATGATTCCGCTAAATATCGTCTTAAGTCATTTCTATTAAACTAATCATACTTTTTATATTTTTAACGTTAAGTTCACATTATTTTACATCTAAAACACGTCTTTACAATACATTTGGGTGAATATAAAAGGTCGTAAAAAATTTTTGAAATACAGGTGATGAATCCGCTAAATATCGTCTTAAGTCATTTCTATTAAACTAATCATACTTTTTATATTTTTAACGTTAAGTTCACAATATTTTACATCTAAAACACGTATTTACAATACATTTGGGTGAATACAAAAAATAGAAAAAAAATTTGGGAAAAAATTGGGTAAAAAATGGTGATAATTCCGCTAAATATCGTTTAAAGTCATTTGTATTGAACTAATCATACTTTTTATATTTTTATCGTTAAGTTCACATAATTTTACATCTAAAACACGTGTTTACAATACATTTGGGTGAATACAAAAAATAGAAAAAAAATTTGGGAAAAAATTTGGTAAAAAATGGTGATAATTCCGCTAAATATCGTTTAAAGTCATTTGTATTGAACTAATCATACTTTTTATATTTTTATCGTTAAGTTCACATTTTTTTACATCTAAAACACGTGTTTACAATACATTTGGGTGAATACAAAAAATAGAAAAAATATTTGGTAAAAAATGGTGATAATTCCGCTAAATATCGTTTAAAGTCATTTGTATTGAACTAATCATACTTTTTATATTTTTATCGTTAAGTTCACATTATTTTACATCTAAAACACGTCTTTACAATACATTTGGGTGAATATAAAAGGTCGTAAAAAAATTTTGAAATACAGGTGATGAATCCGCTAAATATCGTCTTAAGTCATTTCTATTAAACTAATCATACTTTTTATATTTTTAACGATAAGTTCACATTATTTTACATCTAAAACACGTGTTTACAATACATTTGGGTGAATACAAAAAATAGAAAAAAAATTTGGGAAAAAATTGGGTAAAAAATGGTGATAATTCCGCTAAATATCGTTTAAAGTCATTTGTATTGAACTAATCATACTTTTTATATTTTTATCGTTAAGTTCACATTATTTTACATCTAAAACACGTCTTTACAATACATTTGGGTGAATATAAAAGGTCGTAAAAAAACTTTGAAATACAGGTGATGAATCCGCTAAATATCGTCTTAAGTCATTTCTATTAAACTAATCATACTTTTTATATTTTTAACGTTAAGTTCACATTATTTTACATCTAAAACACGTGTTTACAATACATTTGGGTGAATACAAAAAATAGAAAAAAAATTTGGTAAAAAATGGTGATAATTCCGCTAAATATCGTTTAAAGTCATTTGTATTGAACTAATCATACTTTTTATATTTTTATCGTTAAGTTCACATTATTTTACATCTAAAACACGTATTTACAATACATTTGGGTGAATACAAAAAATAGAAAAAAAATTTGGGAAAAAATTTGGTAAAAAATGGTGATAATTCCGCTAAATATCGTTTAAAGTCATTTGTATTGAACTAATCATACTTTTTATATTTTTATCGTTAAGTTCACATTATTTTACATCTAAAACACGTCTTTACAATACATTTGGGTGAATATAAAAGGTCGTAAAAAAATTTTGATTTACAGGTGATGATTCCGCTAAATATCGTCTTAAGTCATTTCTATTAAACTAATCATACTTTTTATATTTTTAACGTTAAGTTCACATTATTTTACATCTAAAACACGTCTTTACAATACATTTGGGTGAATATAAAAGGTCGTAAAAAATTTTTGAAATACAGGTGATGAATCCGCTAAATATCGTCTTAAGTCATTTCTATTAAACTAATCATACTTTTTATATTTTTAACGTTAAGTTCACAATATTTTACATCTAAAACACGTATTTACAATACATTTGGGTGAATACAAAAAATAGAAAAAAAATTTGGGAAAAAATTGGGTAAAAAATGGTGATAATTCCGCTAAATATCGTTTAAAGTCATTTGTATTGAACTAATCATACTTTTTATATTTTTATCGTTAAGTTCACATAATTTTACATCTAAAACACGTGTTTACAATACATTTGGGTGAATACAAAAAATAGAAAAAAAATTTGGGAAAAAATTTGGTAAAAAATGGTGATAATTCCGCTAAATATCGTTTAAAGTCATTTGTATTGAACTAATCATACTTTTTATATTTTTATCGTTAAGTTCACATTTTTTTACATCTAAAACACGTGTTTACAATACATTTGGGTGAATACAAAAAATAGAAAAAATATTTGGTAAAAAATGGTGATAATTCCGCTAAATATCGTTTAAAGTCATTTGTATTGAACTAATCATACTTTTTATATTTTTATCGTTAAGTTCACATTATTTTACATCTAAAACACGTCTTTACAATACATTTGGGTGAATATAAAAGGTCGTAAAAAAATTTTGAAATACAGGTGATGAATCCGCTAAATATCGTCTTAAGTCATTTCTATTAAACTAATCATACTTTTTATATTTTTAACGATAAGTTCACATTATTTTACATCTAAAACACGTGTTTACAATACATTTGGGTGAATACAAAAAATAGAAAAAAAATTTGGGAAAAAATTGGGTAAAAAATGGTGATAATTCCGCTAAATATCGTTTAAAGTCATTTGTATTGAACTAATCATACTTTTTATATTTTTATCGTTAAGTTCACATTATTTTACATCTAAAACACGTCTTTACAATACATTTGGGTGAATATAAAAGGTCGTAAAAAAACTTTGAAATACAGGTGATGAATCCGCTAAATATCGTCTTAAGTCATTTCTATTAAACTAATCATATTTTTTATATTTTTAACGTTAAGTTCACATTATTTTACATCTAAAACACGTGTTTACAATACATTTGGGTGAATACAAAAAATAGAAAAAAAATTTGGTAAAAAATGGTGATAATTCCGCTAAATATCGTTTAAAGTCATTTGTATTGAACTAATCATACTTTTTATATTTTTATCGTTAAGTTCACATTATTTTACATCTAAAACACGTATTTACAATACATTTGGGTGAATACAAAAAATAGAAAAAAAATTTGGGAAAAAATTTGGTAAAAAATGGTGATAATTCCGCTAAATATCGTTTAAAGTCATTTGTATTGAACTAATCATACTTTTTATATTTTTATCGTTAAGTTCACATTATTTTACATCTAAAACACGTCTTTACAATACATTTGGGTGAATATAAAAGGTCGTAAAAAAACTTTGAAATACAGGTGATGAATCCGCTAAATATCGTCTTAAGTCATTTCTATTAAACTAATCATACTTTTTATATTTTTAACGTTAAGTTCACATTATTTTACATCTAAAACACGTGTTTACAATACATTTGGGTGAATACAAAAAATAGAAAAAAAATTTGGTAAAAAATGGTGATAATTCCGCTAAATATCGTTTAAAGTCATTTGTATTGAACTAATCATACTTTTTATATTTTTATCGTTAAGTTCACATTATTTTACATCTAAAACACGTATTTACAATACATTTGGGTGAATACAAAAAATAGAAAAAAAATTTGGGAAAAAATTTGGTAAAAAATGGTGATAATTCCGCTAAATATCGTTTAAAGTCATTTGTATTGAACTAATCATACTTTTTATATTTTTATCGTTAAGTTCACATTATTTTACATCTAAAACACGTCTTTACAATACATTTGGGTGAATATAAAAGGTCGTAAAAAAACTTTGAAATACAGGTGATGAATCTGCTAAATATCGTCTTAAGTCATTTCTATTAAACTAATCATACTTTTTATATTTTTAACGTTAAGTTCACATTATTTTACATCTAAAACACGTGTTTACAATACATTTGGGTGAATACAAAAAATAGAAAAAAAATTTGGTAAAAAATGGTGATAATTCCGCTAAATATCGTTTAAAGTCATTTGTATTGAACTAATCATACTTTTTATATTTTTATCGTTAAGTTCACATTATTTTACATCTAAAACACGTCTTTACAATACATTTGGGTGAATATAAAAGGTCGTAAAAAAACTTTGAAATACAGGTGATGAATCCGCTAAATATCGTCTTAAGTCATTTCTATTAAACTAATCATACTTTTTATATTTTTAACGTTAAGTTCACATTATTTTACATCTAAAACACGTGTTTACAATACATTTGGGTGAATACAAAAAATAGAAAAAAAATTTGGTAAAAAATGGTGATAATTCCGCTAAATATCGTTTAAAGTCATTTGTATTGAACTAATCATACTTTTTATATTTTTATCTTTAAGTTCACATTATTTTACATCTAAAACACGTCTTTACAATACATTTGGGTGAATATAAAAGGTCGTAAAAAAATTTTGAAATACAGGTGATGAATCCGCTAAATATCGTCTTAAGTCATTTCTATTAAACTAATCATACTTTTTATATTTTTAACGATAAGTTCACATTATTTTACATCTAAAACACGTGTTTACAATACATTTGGGTGAATACAAAAAATAGAAAAAAAATTTGGGAAAAAATTGGGTAAAAAATGGTGATAATTCCGCTAAATATCGTTTAAAGTCATTTGTATTGAACTAATCATACTTTTTATATTTTTATCGTTAAGTTCACATTATTTTACATCTAAAACACGTATTTACAATACATTTGGGTGAATACAAAAAATAGAAAAAAAATTTGGGAAAAAATTTGGTAAAAAATGGTGATAATTCCGCTAAATATCGTTTAAAGTCATTTGTATTGAACTAATCATACTTTTTATATTTTTATCGTTAAGTTCACATTATTTTACATCTAAAACACGTCTTTACAATACATTTGGGTGAATATAAAAGGTCGTAAAAAAACTTTGAAATACAGGTGATGAATCCGCTAAATATCGTCTTAAGTCATTTCCATTAAACTAATCATACTTTTTATATTTTTAACGTTAAGTTCACATTATTTTACATCTAAAACACGTGTTTACAATACATTTGGGTGAATACAAAAAATAGAAAAAAAATTTGGTAAAAAATGGTGATAATTCCGCTAAATATCGTTTAAAGTCATTTGTATTGAACTAATCATACTTTTTATATTTTTATCGTTAAGTTCACATTATTTTACATCTAAAACACGTATTTACAATACATTTGGGTGAATACAAAAAATAGAAAAAAAATTTGGGAAAAAATTTGGTAAAAAATGGTGATAATTCCGCTAAATATCGTTTAAAGTCATTTGTATTGAACTAATCATACTTTTTATATTTTTATCGTTAAGTTCACATTATTTTACATCTAAAACACGTCTTTACAATACATTTGGGTGAATATAAAAGGTCGTAAAAAATTTTTGAAATACAGGTGATGAATCCGCTAAATATCGTCTTAAGTCATTTCTATTAAACTAATCATACTTTTTATATTTTTAACGTTAAGTTCACATTATTTTACATCTAAAACACGTCTTTACAATACATTTGGGTGAATACAAAAAATAGAAAAAAAATTTGGGAAAAAATTGGGTAAAAAATGGTGATAATTCCGCTAAATATCGTTTAAAGTCATTTGTATTGAACTAATCATACTTTTTATATTTTTATCGTTAAGTTCACATAATTTTACATCTAAAACACGTGTTTACAATACATTTGGGTGAATACAAAAATTAGAAAAAAAATTTGGGAAAAAATTTGGTAAAAAATGGTGATAATTCCGCTAAATATCGTTTAAAGTCATTTGTATTGAACTAATCATACTTTTTATATTTTTATCGTTAAGTTCACATAATTTTACATCTAAAACACGTCTTTACAATACATTTGGGTGAATATAAAAGGTCGTAAAAAAATTTTGAAATACAGGTGATGAATCCGCTAAATATCGTCTTAAGTCATTTCTATTAAACTAATCATACTTTTTATATTTTTAACGTTAAGTTCACATTATTTTACATCTAAAACACGTGTTTACAATACATTTGGGTGAATACAAAAAATAGAAAAAAAATTTGGTAAAAAATGGTGATAATTCCGCTAAATATCGTTTAAAGTCATTTGTATTGAACTAATCATACTTTTTATATTTTTATCGTTAAGTTCACATTATTTTACATCTAAAACACGTATTTACAATACATTTGGGTGAATACAAAAAATAGAAAAAAAATTTGGGAAAAAATTTGGTAAAAAATGGTGATAATTCCGCTAAATATCGTTTAAAGTCATTTGTATTGAACTAATCATACTTTTTATATTTTTATCGTTAAGTTCACATTATTTTACATCTAAAACACGTCTTTACAATACATTTGGGTGAATATAAAAGGTCGTAAAAAAATTTTGATTTACAGGTGATGAATCCGCTAAATATCGTCTTAAGTCATTTCTATTAAACTAATCATACTTTTTATATTTTTAACGTTAAGTTCACATTATTTTACATCTAAAACACGTCTTTACAATACATTTGGGTGAATATAAAAGGTCGTAAAAAATTTATGAAATACAGGTGATGAATCCGCTAAATATCGTCTTAAGTCATTTCTATTAAACTAATCATACTTTTTATATTTTTAACGTTAAGTTCACAATATTTTACATCTAAAACACGTATTTACAATACATTTGGGTGAATACAAAAAATAGAAAAAAAATTTGGGAAAAAATTGGGTAAAAAATGGTGATAATTCCGCTAAATATCGTTTAAAGTCATTTGTATTGAACTAATCATACTTTTTATATTTTTATCGTTAAGTTCACATAATTTTACATCTAAAACACGTGTTTACAATACATTTGGGTGAATACAAAAAATAGAAAAAAAATTTGGGAAAAAATTTGGTAAAAAATGGTGATAATTCCGCTAAATATCGTTTAAAGTCATTTGTATTGAACTAATCATACTTTTTATATTTTTATCGTTAAGTTCACATTATTTTACATCTAAAACACGTGTTTACAATACATTTGGGTGAATACAAAAAATAGAAAAAATATTTGGTAAAAAATGGTGATAATTCCGCTAAATATCGTTTAAAGTCATTTGTATTGAACTAATCATACTTTTTATATTTTTATCGTTAAGTTCACATTATTTTACATCTAAAACACGTCTTTACAATACATTTGGGTGAATATAAAAGGTCGTAAAAAAATTTTGAAATACAGGTGATGAATCCGCTAAATATCGTCTTAAGTCATTTCTATTAAACTAATCATACTTTTTATATTTTTAACGATAAGTTCACATTATTTTACATCTAAAACACGTGTTTACAATACATTTGGGTGAATACAAAAAATAGAAAAAAAATTTGGGAAAAAATTGGGTAAAAAATGGTGATAATTCCGCTAAATATCGTTTAAAGTCATTTGTATTGAACTAATCATACTTTTTATATTTTTATCGTTAAGTTCACATTATTTTACATCTAAAACACGTCTTTACAATACATTTGGGTGAATATAAAAGGTCGTAAAAAAACTTTGAAATACAGGTGATGAATCCGCTAAATATCGTCTTAAGTCATTTCTATTAAACTAATCATACTTTTTATATTTTTAACGTTAAGTTCACATTATTTTACATCTAAAACACGTGTTTACAATACATTTGGGTGAATACAAAAAATAGAAAAAAAATTTGGTAAAAAATGGTGATAATTCCGCTAAATATCGTTTAAAGTCATTTGTATTGAACTAATCATACTTTTTATATTTTTAACGTTAAGTTCACATTATTTTACATCTAAAACACGTGTTTACAATACATTTGGGTGAATACAAAAAATAGAAAAAAAATTTGGGAAAAAATTGTGTAAAAAATGGTGATAATTCCGCTAAATATCGTTTAAAGTCATTTGTATTGAACTAATCATACTTTTTATATTTTTATCGTTAAGTTCACATTATTTTACATCTAAAACACGTATTTACAATACATTTGGGTGAATACAAAAAATAGAAAAAAAATTTGGGAAAAAATTGGGTAAAAAATGGTGATAATTCCGCTAAATATCGTTTAAAGTCATTTGTATTGAACTAATCATACTTTTTATATTTTTATCGTTAAGTTCACATAATTTTACATCTAAAACACGTGTTTACAATACATTTGGGTGAATACAAAAATTAGAAAAAAAATTTGGGAAAAAATTTGGTAAAAAATGGTGATAATTCCGCTAAATATCGTTTAAAGTCATTTGTATTGAACTAATCATACTTTTTATATTTTTATCGTTAAGTTCACATAATTTTACATCTAAAACACGTCTTTACAATACATTTGGGTGAATATAAAAGGTCGTAAAAAAATTTTGAAATACAGGTGATGAATCCGCTAAATATCGTCTTAAGTCATTTCTATTAAACTAATCATACTTTTTATATTTTTAACGTTAAGTTCACATTATTTTACATCTAAAACACGTGTTTACAATACATTTGGGTGAATACAAAAAATAGAAAAAAAATTTGGTAAAAAATGGTGATAATTCCGCTAAATATCGTTTAAAGTCATTTGTATTGAACTAATCATACTTTTTATATTTTTATCGTTAAGTTCACATTATTTTACATCTAAAACACGTATTTACAATACATTTGGGTGAATACAAAAAATAGAAAAAAAATTTGGGAAAAAATTTGGTAAAAAATGGTGATAATTCCGCTAAATATCGTTTAAAGTCATTTGTATTGAACTAATCATACTTTTTATATTTTTATCGTTAAGTTCACATTATTTTACATCTAAAACACGTCTTTACAATACATTTGGGTGAATATAAAAGGTCGTAAAAAAATTTTGATTTACAGGTGATGATTCCGCTAAATATCGTCTTAAGTCATTTCTATTAAACTAATCATACTTTTTATATTTTTAACGTTAAGTTCACATTATTTTACATCTAAAACACGTCTTTACAATACATTTGGGTGAATATAAAAGGTCGTAAAAAATTTTTGAAATACAGGTGATGAATCCGCTAAATATCGTCTTAAGTCATTTCTATTAAACTAATCATACTTTTTATATTTTTAACGTTAAGTTCACAATATTTTACATCTAAAACACGTATTTACAATACATTTGGGTGAATACAAAAAATAGAAAAAAAATTTGGGAAAAAATTGGGTAAAAAATGGTGATAATTCCGCTAAATATCGTTTAAAGTCATTTGTATTGAACTAATCATACTTTTTATATTTTTATCGTTAAGTTCACATAATTTTACATCTAAAACACGTGTTTACAATACATTTGGGTGAATACAAAAAATAGAAAAAAAATTTGGGAAAAAATTTGGTAAAAAATGGTGATAATTCCGCTAAATATCGTTTAAAGTCATTTGTATTGAACTAATCATACTTTTTATATTTTTATCGTTAAGTTCACATTATTTTACATCTAAAACACGTCTTTACAATACATTTGGGTGAATATAAAAGGTCGTAAAAAAACTTTGAAATACAGGTGATGAATCCGCTAAATATCGTCTTAAGTCATTTCTATTAAACTAATCATACTTTTTATATTTTTAACGTTAAGTTCACATTATTTTACATCTAAAACACGTGTTTACAATACATTTGGGTGAATACAAAAAATAGAAAAAAAATTTGGTAAAAAATGGTGATAATTCCGCTAAATATCGTTTAAAGTCATTTGTATTGAACTAATCATACTTTTTATATTTTTATCGTTAAGTTCACATTATTTTACATCTAAAACACGTATTTACAATACATTTGGGTGAATACAAAAAATAGAAAAAAAATTTGGGAAAAAATTTGGTAAAAAATGGTGATAATTCCGCTAAATATCGTTTAAAGTCATTTGTATTGAACTAATCATACTTTTTATATTTTTATCGTTAAGTTCACATTATTTTACATCTAAAACACGTCTTTACAATACATTTGGGTGAATATAAAAGGTCGTAAAAAAATTTTGATTTACAGGTGATGAATCCGCTAAATATCGTCTTAAGTCATTTCTATTAAACTAATCATACTTTTTATATTTTTAACGTTAAGTTCACATTATTTTACATCTAAAACACGTCTTTACAATACATTTGGGTGAATATAAAAGGTCGTAAAAAATTTTTGAAATACAGGTGATGAATCCGCTAAATATCGTCTTAAGTCATTTCTATTAAACTAATCATACTTTTTATATTTTTAACGTTAAGTTCACAATATTTTACATCTAAAACACGTATTTACAATACATTTGGGTGAATACAAAAAATAGAAAAAAAATTTGGGAAAAAATTGGGTAAAAAATGGTGATAATTCCGCTAAATATCGTTTAAAGTCATTTGTATTGAACTAATCATACTTTTTATATTTTTATCGTTAAGTTCACATAATTTTACATCTAAAACACGTGTTTACAATACATTTGGGTGAATACAAAAAATAGAAAAAAAATTTGGGAAAAAATTTGGTAAAAAATGGTGATAATTCCGCTAAATATCGTTTAAAGTCATTTGTATTGAACTAATCATACTTTTTATATTTTTATCGTTAAGTTCACATTATTTTACATCTAAAACACGTCTTTACAATACATTTGGGTGAATATAAAAGGTCGTAAAAAAATTTTGAAATACAGGTGATGAATCCGCTAAATATCGTCTTAAGTCATTTCTATTAAACTAATCATACTTTTTATATTTTTAACGATAAGTTCACATTATTTTACATCTAAAACACGTGTTTACAATACATTTGGGTGAATACAAAAAATAGAAAAAAAATTTGGGAAAAAATTGGGTAAAAAATGGTGATAATTCCGCTAAATATCGTTTAAAGTCATTTGTATTGAACTAATCATACTTTTTATATTTTTATCGTTAAGTTCACATTATTTTACATCTAAAACACGTCTTTACAATACATTTGGGTGAATATAAAAGGTCGTAAAAAAACTTTGAAATACAGGTGATGAATCCGCTAAATATCGTCTTAAGTCATTTCTATTAAACTAATCATACTTTTTATATTTTTAACGTTAAGTTCACATTATTTTACATCTAAAACACGTGTTTACAATACATTTGGGTGAATACAAAAAATAGAAAAAAAATTTGGTAAAAAATGGTGATAATTCCGCTAAATATCGTTTAAAGTCATTTGTATTGAACTAATCATACTTTTTATATTTTTAACGTTAAGTTCACATTATTTTACATCTAAAACACGTGTTTACAATACATTTGGGTGAATACAAAAAATAGAAAAAAAATTTGGGAAAAAATTGTGTAAAAAATGGTGATAATTCCGCTAAATATCGTTTAAAGTCATTTGTATTGAACTAATCATACTTTTTATATTTTTATCGTTAAGTTCACATTATTTTACATCTAAAACACGTATTTACAATACATTTGGGTGAATACAAAAAATAGAAAAAAAATTTGGGAAAAAATTGGGTAAAAAATGGTGATAATTCCGCTAAATATCGTTTAAAGTCATTTGTATTGAACTAATCATACTTTTTATATTTTTATCGTTAAGTTCACATAATTTTACATCTAAAACACGTGTTTACAATACATTTGGGTGAATACAAAAATTAGAAAAAAAATTTGGGAAAAAATTTGGTAAAAAATGGTGATAATTCCGCTAAATATCGTTTAAAGTCATTTGTATTGAACTAATCATACTTTTTATATTTTTATCGTTAAGTTCACATAATTTTACATCTAAAACACGTCTTTACAATACATTTGGGTGAATATAAAAGGTCGTAAAAAAATTTTGAAATACAGGTGATGAATCCGCTAAATATCGTCTTAAGTCATTTCTATTAAACTAATCATACTTTTTATATTTTTAACGTTAAGTTCACATTATTTTACATCTAAAACACGTGTTTACAATACATTTGGGTGAATACAAAAAATAGAAAAAAAATTTGGTAAAAAATGGTGATAATTCCGCTAAATATCGTTTAAAGTCATTTGTATTGAACTAATCATACTTTTTATATTTTTATCGTTAAGTTCACATTATTTTACATCTAAAACACGTATTTACAATACATTTGGGTGAATACAAAAAATAGAAAAAAAATTTGGGAAAAAATTTGGTAAAAAATGGTGATAATTCCGCTAAATATCGTTTAAAGTCATTTGTATTGAACTAATCATACTTTTTATATTTTTATCGTTAAGTTCACATTATTTTACATCTAAAACACGTCTTTACAATACATTTGGGTGAATATAAAAGGTCGTAAAAAAATTTTGATTTACAGGTGATGATTCCGCTAAATATCGTCTTAAGTCATTTCTATTAAACTAATCATACTTTTTATATTTTTAACGTTAAGTTCACATTATTTTACATCTAAAACACGTCTTTACAATACATTTGGGTGAATATAAAAGGTCGTAAAAAATTTTTGAAATACAGGTGATGAATCCGCTAAATATCGTCTTAAGTCATTTCTATTAAACTAATCATACTTTTTATATTTTTAACGTTAAGTTCACAATATTTTACATCTAAAACACGTATTTACAATACATTTGGGTGAATACAAAAAATAGAAAAAAAATTTGGGAAAAAATTGGGTAAAAAATGGTGATAATTCCGCTAAATATCGTTTAAAGTCATTTGTATTGAACTAATCATACTTTTTATATTTTTATCGTTAAGTTCACATAATTTTACATCTAAAACACGTGTTTACAATACATTTGGGTGAATACAAAAAATAGAAAAAAAATTTGGGAAAAAATTTGGTAAAAAATGGTGATAATTCCGCTAAATATCGTTTAAAGTCATTTGTATTGAACTAATCATACTTTTTATATTTTTATCGTTAAGTTCACATTATTTTACATCTAAAACACGTCTTTACAATACATTTGGGTGAATATAAAAGGTCGTAAAAAAACTTTGAAATACAGGTGATGAATCCGCTAAATATCGTCTTAAGTCATTTCTATTAAACTAATCATACTTTTTATATTTTTAACGTTAAGTTCACATTATTTTACATCTAAAACACGTGTTTACAATACATTTGGGTGAATACAAAAAATAGAAAAAAAATTTGGTAAAAAATGGTGATAATTCCGCTAAATATCGTTTAAAGTCATTTGTATTGAACTAATCATACTTTTTATATTTTTATCGTTAAGTTCACATTATTTTACATCTAAAACACGTATTTACAATACATTTGGGTGAATACAAAAAATAGAAAAAAAATTTGGGAAAAAATTTGGTAAAAAATGGTGATAATTCCGCTAAATATCGTTTAAAGTCATTTGTATTGAACTAATCATACTTTTTATATTTTTATCGTTAAGTTCACATTATTTTACATCTAAAACACGTCTTTACAATACATTTGGGTGAATATAAAAGGTCGTAAAAAAATTTTGATTTACAGGTGATGAATCCGCTAAATATCGTCTTAAGTCATTTCTATTAAACTAATCATACTTTTTATATTTTTAACGTTAAGTTCACATTATTTTACATCTAAAACACGTCTTTACAATACATTTGGGTGAATATAAAAGGTCGTAAAAAATTTTTGAAATACAGGTGATGAATCCGCTAAATATCGTCTTAAGTCATTTCTATTAAACTAATCATACTTTTTATATTTTTAACGTTAAGTTCACAATATTTTACATCTAAAACACGTATTTACAATACATTTGGGTGAATACAAAAAATAGAAAAAAAATTTGGGAAAAAATTGGGTAAAAAATGGTGATAATTCCGCTAAATATCGTTTAAAGTCATTTGTATTGAACTAATCATACTTTTTATATTTTTATCGTTAAGTTCACATAATTTTACATCTAAAACACGTGTTTACAATACATTTGGGTGAATACAAAAAATAGAAAAAAAATTTGGGAAAAAATTTGGTAAAAAATGGTGATAATTCCGCTAAATATCGTTTAAAGTCATTTGTATTGAACTAATCATACTTTTTATATTTTTATCGTTAAGTTCACATTATTTTACATCTAAAACACGTGTTTACAATACATTTGGGTGAATACAAAAAATAGAAAAAATATTTGGTAAAAAATGGTGATAATTCCGCTAAATATCGTTTAAAGTCATTTGTATTGAACTAATCATACTTTTTATATTTTTATCGTTAAGTTCACATTATTTTACATCTAAAACACGTCTTTACAATACATTTGGGTGAATATAAAAGGTCGTAAAAAAATTTTGAAATACAGGTGATGAATCCGCTAAATATCGTCTTAAGTCATTTCTATTAAACTAATCATACTTTTTATATTTTTAACGATAAGTTCACATTATTTTACATCTAAAACACGTGTTTACAATACATTTGGGTGAATACAAAAAATAGAAAAAAAATTTGGGAAAAAATTGGGTAAAAAATGGTGATAATTCCGCTAAATATCGTTTAAAGTCATTTGTATTGAACTAATCATACTTTTTATATTTTTATCGTTAAGTTCACATTATTTTACATCTAAAACACGTCTTTACAATACATTTGGGTGAATATAAAAGGTCGTAAAAAAACTTTGAAATACAGGTGATGAATCCGCTAAATATCGTCTTAAGTCATTTCTATTAAACTAATCATACTTTTTATATTTTTAACGTTAAGTTCACATTATTTTACATCTAAAACACGTGTTTACAATACATTTGGGTGAATACAAAAAATAGAAAAAAAATTTGGTAAAAAATGGTGATAATTCCGCTAAATATCGTTTAAAGTCATTTGTATTGAACTAATCATACTTTTTATATTTTTATCGTTAAGTTCACATTATTTTACATCTAAAACACGTATTTACAATACATTTGGGTGAATACAAAAAATAGAAAAAAAATTTGGGAAAAAATTTGGTAAAAAATGGTGATAATTCCGCTAAATATCGTTTAAAGTCATTTGTATTGAACTAATCATACTTTTTATATTTTTATCGTTAAGTTCACATTATTTTACATCTAAAACACGTCTTTACAATACATTTGGGTGAATATAAAAGGTCGTAAAAAAACTTTGAAATACAGGTGATGAATCCGCTAAATATCGTCTTAAGTCATTTCTATTAAACTAATCATACTTTTTATATTTTTAACGTTAAGTTCACATTATTTTACATCTAAAACACGTGTTTACAATACATTTGGGTGAATACAAAAAATAGAAAAAAAATTTGGTAAAAAATGGTGATAATTCCGCTAAATATCGTTTAAAGTCATTTGTATTGAACTAATCATACTTTTTATATTTTTATCGTTAAGTTCACATTATTTTACATCTAAAACACGTATTTACAATACATTTGGGTGAATACAAAAAATAGAAAAAAAATTTGGGAAAAAATTTGGTAAAAAATGGTGATAATTCCGCTAAATATCGTTTAAAGTCATTTGTATTGAACTAATCATACTTTTTATATTTTTATCGTTAAGTTCACATTATTTTACATCTAAAACACGTCTTTACAATACATTTGGGTGAATATAAAAGGTCGTAAAAAAACTTTGAAATACAGGTGATGAATCTGCTAAATATCGTCTTAAGTCATTTCTATTAAACTAATCATACTTTTTATATTTTTAACGTTAAGTTCACATTATTTTACATCTAAAACACGTGTTTACAATACATTTGGGTGAATACAAAAAATAGAAAAAAAATTTGGTAAAAAATGGTGATAATTCCGCTAAATATCGTTTAAAGTCATTTGTATTGAACTAATCATACTTTTTATATTTTTATCGTTAAGTTCACATTATTTTACATCTAAAACACGTCTTTACAATACATTTGGGTGAATATAAAAGGTCGTAAAAAAACTTTGAAATACAGGTGATGAATCCGCTAAATATCGTCTTAAGTCATTTCTATTAAACTAATCATACTTTTTATATTTTTAACGTTAAGTTCACATTATTTTACATCTAAAACACGTGTTTACAATACATTTGGGTGAATACAAAAAATAGAAAAAAAATTTGGTAAAAAATGGTGATAATTCCGCTAAATATCGTTTAAAGTCATTTGTATTGAACTAATCATACTTTTTATATTTTTATCTTTAAGTTCACATTATTTTACATCTAAAACACGTCTTTACAATACATTTGGGTGAATATAAAAGGTCGTAAAAAAATTTTGAAATACAGGTGATGAATCCGCTAAATATCGTCTTAAGTCATTTCTATTAAACTAATCATACTTTTTATATTTTTAACGATAAGTTCACATTATTTTACATCTAAAACACGTATTTACAATACATTTGGGTGAATACAAAAAATAGAAAAAAAATTTGGGAAAAAATTGGGTAAAAAATGGTGATAATTCCGCTAAATATCGTTTAAAGTCATTTGTATTGAACTAATCATACTTTTTATATTTTTATCGTTAAGTTCACATTATTTTACATCTAAAACACGTCTTTACAATACATTTGGGTGAATATAAAAGGTCGTAAAAAAACTTTGAAATACAGGTGATGAATCCGCTAAATATCGTCTTAAGTCATTTCTATTAAACTAATCATACTTTTTATATTTTTAACGTTAAGTTCACATTATTTTACATCTAAAACACGTGTTTACAATACATTTGGGTGAATACAAAAAATAGAAAAAAAATTTGGTAAAAAATGGTGATAATTCCGCTAAATATCGTTTAAAGTCATTTGTATTGAACTAATCATACTTTTTATATTTTTATCGTTAAGTTCACATTATTTTACATCTAAAACACGTATTTACAATACATTTGGGTGAATACAAAAAATAGAAAAAAAATTTGGGAAAAAATTTGGTAAAAAATGGTGATAATTCCGCTAAATATCGTTTAAAGTCATTTGTATTGAACTAATCATACTTTTTATATTTTTATCGTTAAGTTCACATTATTTTACATCTAAAACACGTGTTTACAATACATTTGGGTGAATACAAAAAATAGAAAAAAAATTTGGTAAAAAATGGTGATAATTCCGCTAAATATCGTTTAAAGTCATTTGTATTGAACTAATCATACTTTTTATATTTTTATCGTTAAGTTCACATTATTTTACATCTAAAACACGTATTTACAATACATTTGGGTGAATACAAAAAATAGAAAAAAAATTTGGGAAAAAATTTGGTAAAAAATGGTGATAATTCCGCTAAATATCGTTTAAAGTCATTTGTATTGAACTAATCATAATTTTTATATTTTTATCGTTAAGTTCACATTATTTTACATCTAAAACACGTCTTTACAATACATTTGGGTGAATATAAAAGGTCGTAAAAAAACTTTGAAATACAGGTGATGAATCCGCTAAATATCGTCTTAAGTCATTTCTATTAAACTAATCATACTTTTTATATTTTTAACGTTAAGTTCACATTATTTTACAACTAAAACACGTGTTTACAATACATTTGGGTGAATACAAAAAATAGAAAAAAAATTTGGTAAAAAATGGTGATAATTCCGCTAAATATCGTTTAAAGTCATTTGTATTGAACTAATCATACTTTTTATATTTTTATCGTTAAGTTCACATTATTTTACATCTAAAACACGTGTTTACAATACATTTGGGTGAATACAAAAAATAGAAAAAAAATTTGGTAAAAAATGGTGATAATTCCGCTAAATATCGTTTAAAGTCATTTGTATTGAACTAATCATACTTTTTATATTTTTATCGTTAAGTTCACATTATTTTACATCTAAAACACGTATTTACAATACATTTGGGTGAATACAAAAAATAGAAAAAAAATTTGGGAAAAAATTTGGTAAAAAATGGTGATAATTCCGCTAAATATCGTTTAAAGTCATTTGTATTGAACTAATCATACTTTTTATATTTTTATCGTTAAGTTCACATTATTTTACATCTAAAACACGTCTTTACAATACATTTGGGTGAATATAAAAGGTCGTAAAAAAACTTTGAAATACAGGTGATGAATCCGCTAAATATCGTCATAAGTCATTTCTATTAAACTAATCATACTTTTTATATTTTTAACGTTAAGTTCACATTATTTTACATCTAAAACACGTGTTTACAATACATTTGGGTGAATACAAAAAATAGAAAAAAAATTTGGTAAAAAATGGTGATAATTCCGCTAAATATCGTTTAAAGTCATTTGTATTGAACTAATCATACTTTTTATATTTTTATCGTTAAGTTCACATTATTTTACATCTAAAACACGTATTTACAATACATTTGGGTGAATACAAAAAATAGAAAAAAAATTTGGGAAAAAATTTGGTAAAAAATGGTGATAATTCCGCTAAATATCGTTTAAAGTCATTTGTATTGAACTAATCATACTTTTTATATTTTTATCGTTAAGTTCACATTATTTTACATCTAAAACACGTCTTTACAATACATTTGGGTGAATATAAAAGGTCGTAAAAAAACTTTGAAATACAGGTGATGAATCCGCTAAATATCGTCTTAAGTCATTTCTATTAAACTAATCATACTTTTTATATTTTTAACGTTAAGTTCACATTATTTTACATCTAAAACACGTGTTTACAATACATTTGGGTGAATATAAAAGGTCGTAAAAAAACTTTGAAATACAGGTGATGAATCCGCTAAATATCGTCTTAAGTCATTTCTATTAAACTAATCATACTTTTTATATTTTTAACGTTAAGTTCACATTATTTTACATCTAAAACACGTGTTTACAATACATTTGGGTGAATACAAAAAATAGAAAAAAAATTTGGTAAAAAATGGTGATAATTCCGCTAAATATCGTTTAAAGTCATTTGTATTGAACTAATCATACTTTTTATATTTTTATCGTTAAGTTCACATTATTTTACATCTAAAACACGTATTTACAATACATTTGGGTGAATACAAAAAATAGAAAAAAAATTTGGGAAAAAATTTGGTAAAAAATGGTGATAATTCCGCTAAATATCGTTTAAAGTCATTTGTATTGAACTAATCATACTTTTTATATTTTTATCGTTAAGTTCACATTATTTTACATCTAAAACACGTGTTTACAATACATTTGGGTGAATACAAAAAATAGAAAAAAAATTTGGTAAAAAATGGTGATAATTCCGCTAAATATCGTTTAAAGTCATTTGTATTGAACTAATCATACTTTTTATATTTTTATCGTTAAGTTCACATTATTTTACATCTAAAACACGTATTTACAATACATTTGGGTGAATACAAAAAATAGAAAAAAAATTTGGGAAAAAATTTGGTAAAAAATGGTGATAATTCCGCTAAATATCGTTTAAAGTCATTTGTATTGAACTAATCATAATTTTTATATTTTTATCGTTAAGTTCACATTATTTTACATCTAAAACACGTCTTTACAATACATTTGGGTGAATATAAAAGGTCGTAAAAAAACTTTGAAATACAGGTGATGAATCCGCTAAATATCGTCTTAAGTCATTTCTATTAAACTAATCATACTTTTTATATTTTTAACGTTAAGTTCACATTATTTTACAACTAAAACACGTGTTTACAATACATTTGGGTGAATACAAAAAATAGAAAAAAAATTTTGTAAAAAATGGTGATAATTCCGCTAAATATCGTTTAAAGTCATTTGTATTGAACTAATCATACTTTTTATATTTTTATCGTTAAGTTCACATTATTTTACATCTAAAACACGTGTTTACAATACATTTGGGTGAATACAAAAAATAGAAAAAAAATTTGGTAAAAAATGGTGATAATTCCGCTAAATATCGTTTAAAGTCATTTGTATTGAACTAATCATACTTTTTATATTTTTATCGTTAAGTTCACATTATTTTACATCTAAAACACGTATTTACAATACATTTGGGTGAATACAAAAAATAGAAAAAAAATTTGGGAAAAAATTTGGTAAAAAATGGTGATAATTCCGCTAAATATCGTTTAAAGTCATTTGTATTGAACTAATCATACTTTTTATATTTTTATCGTTAAGTTCACATTATTTTACATCTAAAACACGTCTTTACAATACATTTGGGTGAATATAAAAGGTCGTAAAAAAACTTTGAAATACAGGTGATGAATCCGCTAAATATCGTCATAAGTCATTTCTATTAAACTAATCATACTTTTTATATTTTTAACGTTAAGTTCACATTATTTTACATCTAAAACACGTGTTTACAATACATTTGGGTGAATACAAAAAATAGAAAAAAAATTTGGTAAAAAATGGTGATAATTCCGCTAAATATCGTTTAAAGTCATTTGTATTGAACTAATCATACTTTTTATATTTTTATCGTTAAGTTCACATTATTTTACATCTAAAACACGTATTTACAATACATTTGGGTGAATACAAAAAATAGAAAAAAAATTTGGGAAAAAATTTGGTAAAAAATGGTGATAATTCCGCTAAATATCGTTTAAAGTCATTTGTATTGAACTAATCATACTTTTTATATTTTTATCGTTAAGTTCACATTATTTTACATCTAAAACACGTCTTTACAATACATTTGGGTGAATATAAAAGGTCGTAAAAAAACTTTGAAATACAGGTGATGAATCCGCTAAATATCGTCTTAAGTCATTTCTATTAAACTAATCATACTTTTTATATTTTTAACGTTAAGTTCACATTATTTTACATCTAAAACACGTGTTTACAATACATTTGGGTGAATACAAAAAATAGAAAAAAAATTTGGTAAAAAATGGTGATAATTCCGCTAAATATCGTTTAAAGTCATTTGTATTGAACTAATCATACTTTTTATATTTTTATCGTTAAGTTCACATTATTTTACATCTAAAACACGTGTTTACAATACATTTGGGTGAATACAAAAAATAGAAAAAAAATTTGGGAAAAAATTTGGTAAAAAATGGTGATAATTCCGCTAAATATCGTTTAAAGTCATTTCTATTAAACTAATCATACTTTTTATATTTTTAACGTTAAGTTCACATTATTTTACATCTAAAACACGTGTTTACAATACATTTGGGTGAATACAAAAAATAGAAAAAATATTTGGTAAAAAATGGTGATAATTTCGCTAAATATCGTTTAAAGTCATTTGTATTGAACTAATCATACTTTTTATATTTTTATCGTTAAGTTCACATTATTTTACATCTAAAACACGTCTTTACAATACATTTGGGTGAATATAAAAGGTCGTAAAAAAATTTTGAAATACAGGTGATGAATCCGCTAAATATCGTCTTAAGTCATTTCTATTAAACTAATCATACTTTTTATATTTTTAACGATAAGTTCACATTATTTTACATCTAAAACACGTGTTTACAATACATTTGGGTGAATACAAAAAATAGAAAAAAAATTTGGGAAAAAATTGGGTAAAAAATGGTGATAATTCCGCTAAATATCGTTTAAAGTCATTTGTATTGAACTAATCATACTTTTTATATTTTTATCGTTAAGTTCACATTATTTTACATCTAAAACACGTCTTTACAATACATTTGGGTGAATATAAAAGGTCGTAAAAAAACTTTGAAATACAGGTGATGAATCCGCTAAATATCGTCTTAAGTCATTTCTATTAAACTAATCATACTTTTTATATTTTTAACGTTAAGTTCACATTATTTTACATCTAAAACACGTGTTTACAATACATTTGGGTGAATACAAAAAATAGAAAAAAAATTTGGTAAAAAATGGTGATAATTCCGCTAAATATCGTTTAAAGTCATTTGTATTGAACTAATCATACTTTTTAAATTTTTATCGTTAAGTTCACATTATTTTACATCTAAAACACGTATTTACAATACATTTGGGTGAATACAAAAAATAGAAAAAAAATTTGGGAAAAAATTTGGTAAAAAATGGTGATAATTCCGCTAAATATCGTTTAAAGTCATTTGTATTGAACTAATCATACTTTTTATATTTTTATCGTTAAGTTCACATTATTTTACATCTAAAACACGTCTTTACAATACATTTGGGTGAATATAAAAGGTCGTAAAAAAACTTTGAAATACAGGTGATGAATCCGCTAAATATCGTCTTAAGTCATTTCTATTAAACTAATCATACTTTTTATATTTTTAACGTTAAGTTCACATTATTTTACATCTAAAACACGTGTTTACAATACATTTGGGTGAATACAAAAAATAGAAAAAAAATTTGGTAAAAAATGGTGATAATTCCGCTAAATATCGTTTAAAGTCATTTGTATTGAACTAATCATACTTTTTATATTTTTATCGTTAAGTTCACATTATTTTACATCTAAAACACGTGTTTACAATACATTTGGGTGAATACAAAAAATAGAAAAAAAATTTGGGAAAAAATTTGGTAAAAAATGGTGATAATTCCGCTAAATATCGTTTAAAGTCATTTCTATTAAACTAATCATACTTTTTATATTTTTAACGTTAAGTTCACATTATTTTACATCTAAAACACGTGTTTACAATACATTTGGGTGAATACAAAAAATAGAAAAAATATTTGGTAAAAAATGGTGATAATTTCGCTAAATATCGTTGAAAGTCATTTGTATTGAACTAATCATACTTTTTATATTTTTATCTTTAAGTTCACATTATTTTACATCTAAAACACGTCTTTACAATACATTTGGGTGAATATAAAAGGTCGTAAAAAAATTTTGAAATACAGGTGATGAATCCGCTAAATATCGTCTTAAGTCATTTCTATTAAACTAATCATACTTTTTATATTTTTAACGATAAGTTCACATTATTTTACATCTAAAACACGTGTTTACAATACATTTGGGTGAATACAAAAAATAGAAAAAAAATTTGGTAAAAAATGGTGATAATTCCGCTAAATATCGTTAAAATCATTTGTATTGAACTAATCATACTTTTTATATTTTTATCGTTAAGTTCACATTATTTTACATCTAAAACACGTATTTACAATACATTTGGGTGAATACAAAAAATAGAAAAAAAATTTGGGAAAAAATTTGGTAAAAAATGGTGATAATTCCGCTAAATATCGTTTAAAGTCATTTGTATTGAACTAATCATACTTTTTATATTTTTATCGTTAAGTTCACATTATTTTACATCTAAAACACGTGTTTACAATACATTTGGGTGAATACAAAAAATAGAAAAAAAATTTGGTAAAAAATGGTGATAATTCCGCTAAATATCGTTTAAAGTCATTTGTATTGAACTAATCATACTTTTTATATTTTTATCGTTAAGTTCACATTATTTTACATCTAAAACACGTATTTACAATACATTTGGGTGAATACAAAAAATAGAAAAAAAATTTGGGAAAAAATTTGGAAAAAAATGGTGATAATTCCGCTAAATATCGTTTAAAGTCATTTGTATTGAACTAATCATAATTTTTATATTTTTATCGTTAAGTTCACATTATTTTACATCTAAAACACGTCTTTACAATACATTTGGGTGAATATAAAAGGTCGTAAAAAAACTTTGAAATACAGGTGATGAATCCGCTAAATATCGTCTTAAGTCATTTCTATTAAACTAATCATACTTTTTATATTTTTAACGTTAAGTTCACATTATTTTACAACTAAAACACGTGTTTACAATACATTTGGGTGAATACAAAAAATAGAAAAAAAATTTGGTAAAAAATGGTGATAATTCCGCTAAATATCGTTTAAAGTCATTTGTATTGAACTAATCATACTTTTTATATTTTTATCGTTAAGTTCACATTATTTTACATCTAAAACACGTGTTTACAATACATTTGGGTGAATACAAAAAATAGAAAAAAAATTTGGGAAAAAATTTGGTAAAAAATGGTGATAATTCCGCTAAATATCGTTTAAAGTCATTTCTATTAAACTAATCATACTTTTTATATTTTTAACGTTAAGTTCACATTATTTTACATCTAAAACACGTGTTTACAATACATTTGGGTGAATACAAAAAATAGAAAAAATATTTGGTAAAAAATGGTGATAATTCCGCTAAATATCGTTTAAAGTCATTTGTATTGAACTAATCATACTTTTTATATTTTTATCGTTAAGTTCACATTATTTTACATCTAAAACACGTCTTTACAATACATTTGGGTGAATATAAAAGGTCGTAAAAAAACTTTGAAATACAGGTGATGAATCCGCTAAATATCGTCTTAAGTCATTTCTATTAAACTAATCATACTTTTTATATTTTTAACGTTAAGTTCACATTATTTTACATCTAAAACACGTGTTTACAATACATTTGGGTGAATACAAAAAATAGAAAAAAAATTTGGTAAAAAATGGTGATAATTCCGCTAAATATCGTTTAAAGTCATTTGTATTGAACTAATCATACTTTTTATATTTTTATCGTTAAGTTCACATTATTTTACATCTAAAACACGTGTTTACAATACATTTGGGTGAATACAAAAAATAGAAAAAATATTTGGTAAAAAATGGTGATAATTCCGCTAAATATCGTTTAAAGTCATTTGTATTGAACTAATCATACTTTTTATATTTTTATCGTTAAGTTCACATTATTTTACATCTAAAACACGTCTTTACAATACATTTGGGTGAATATAAAAGGTCGTAAAAAAACTTTGAAATACAGGTGATGAATCCGCTAAATATCGTCTTAAGTCATTTCTATTAAACTAATCATACTTTTTATATTTTTAACGTTAAGTTCACATTATTTTACATCTAAAACACGTGTTTACAATACATTTGGGTGAATACAAAAAATAGAAAAAAAATTTGGTAAAAAATGGTGATAATTCCGCTAAATATCGTTTAAAGTCATTTGTATTGAACTAATCATACTTTTTATATTTTTATCGTTAAGTTCACATTATTTTACATCTAAAACACGTGTTTACAATACATTTGGGTGAATACAAAAAATAGAAAAACAATTTGGTAAAAAATGGTGATAATTCCGCTAAATATCGTTTAAAGTCATTTGTATTGAACTAATCATACTTTTTATATTTTTATCGTTAAGTTCACATTATTTTACATCTAAAACACGTATTTACAATACATTTGGGTGAATACAAAAAATAGAAAAAAAATTTGGGAAAAAATTTGGTAAAAAATGGTGATAATTCCGCTAAATATCGTTTAAAGTCATTTGTATTGAACTAATCATACTTTTTATATTTTTATCGTTAAGTTCACATAATTTTACATCTAAAACACGTGTTTACAATACATTCGGGTGAATACAAAAAATAGAAAAAAAATTTGGGAAAAAATTTGGTAAAAAATGGTGATAATTCCGCTAAATATCGTTTAAAGTCATTTGTATTGAACTAATCATACTTTTTATATTTTTATCGTTAAGTTCACATTATTTTACATCTAAAACACGTGTTTACAATACATTTGGGTGAATACAAAAAATAGAAAAAAAATTTGGTAAAAAATGGTGATAATTCCGCTAAATATCGTTTAAAGTCATTTGTATTGAACTAATCATACTTTTTATATTTTTATCGTTAAGTTCACATTATTTTACATCTTAAACACGTATTTACAATACATTTGGGTGAATACAAAAAATAGAAAAAAAATTTGGGAAAAAATTTGGTAAAAAATGGTGATAATTCCGCTAAATATCGTTTAAAGTCATTTGTATTGAACTAATCATACTTTTTATATTTTTATCGTTAAGTTCACATTATTTTACATCTAAAACACGTCTTTACAATACATTTGGGTGAATATAAAAGGTCGTAAAAAAATTTTGAATTACAGGTGATGAATCCGCTAAATATCGTCTTAAGTCATTTCTATTAAACTAATCATACTTTTTATATTTTTAACGTTAAGTTCACATTATTTTACATCTAAAACACGTGTTTACAATACATTTGGGTGAATACAAAAAATAGAAAAAAAATTTGGTAAAAAATGGTGATAATTCCGCTAAATATCGTTTAAAGTCATTTGTATTGAACTAATCATACTTTTTATATTTTTATCGTTAAGTTCACATTATTTTACATCTAAAACACGTATTTACAATACATTTGGGTGAATACAAAAAATAGAAAAAAAATTTGGGAAAAAATTTGGTAAAAAATGGTGATAATTCCGCTAAATATCGTTTAAAGTCATTTGTATTGAACTAATCATACTTTTTATATTTTTATCGTTAAGTTCACATTATTTTACATCTAAAACACGTCTTTACAATACATTTGGGTGAATATAAAAGGTCGTAAAAAAACTTTGAAATACAGGTGATGAATCCGCTAAATATCGTCTTAAGTCATTTCTATTAAACTAATCATACTTTTTATATTTTTAACGTTAAGTTCACATTATTTTACATCTAAAACACGTGTTTACAATACATTTGGGTGAATACAAAAAATAGAAAAAAAATTTGGTAAAAAATGGTGATAATTCCGCTAAATATCGTTTAAAGTCATTTGTATTGAACTAATCATACTTTTTATATTTTTATCGTTAAGTTCACATTATTTTACATCTAAAACACGTGTTTACAATACATTTGGGTGAATACAAAAAATAGAAAAAAAATTTGGGAAAAAATTTGGTAAAAAATGGTGATAATTCCGCTAAATATCGTTTAAAGTCATTTCTATTAAACTAATCATACTTTTTATATTTTTAACGTTAAGTTCACATTATTTTACATCTAAAACACGTGTTTACAATACATTTGGGTGAATACAAAAAATAGAAAAAATATTTGGTAAAAAATGGTGATAATTTCGCTAAATATCGTTTAAAGTCATTTGTATTGAACTAATCATACTTTTTATATTTTTATCGTTAAGTTCACATTATTTTACATCTAAAACACGTCTTTACAATACATTTGGGTGAATATAAAAGGTCGTAAAAAAATTTTGAAATACAGGTGATGAATCCGCTAAATATCGTCTTAAGTCATTTCTATTAAACTAATCATACTTTTTATATTTTTAACGATAAGTTCACATTATTTTACATCTAAAACACGTGTTTACAATACATTTGGGTGAATACAAAAAATAGAAAAAAAATTTGGGAAAAAATTGGGTAAAAAATGGTGATAATTCCGCTAAATATCGTTTAAAGTCATTTGTATTGAACTAATCATACTTTTTATATTTTTATCGTTAAGTTCACATTATTTTACATCTAAAACACGTCTTTACAATACATTTGGGTGAATATAAAAGGTCGTAAAAAAACTTTGAAATACAGGTGATGAATCCGCTAAATATCGTCTTAAGTCATTTCTATTAAACTAATCATACTTTTTATATTTTTAACGTTAAGTTCACATTATTTTACATCTAAAACACGTGTTTACAATACATTTGGGTGAATACAAAAAATAGAAAAAAAATTTGGTAAAAAATGGTGATAATTCCGCTAAATATCGTTTAAAGTCATTTGTATTGAACTAATCATACTTTTTATATTTTTATCGTTAAGTTCACATTATTTTACATCTAAAACACGTATTTACAATACATTTGGGTGAATACAAAAAATAGAAAAAAAATTTGGGAAAAAATTTGGTAAAAAATGGTGATAATTCCGCTAAATATCGTTTAAAGTCATTTGTATTGAACTAATCATACTTTTTATATTTTTATCGTTAAGTTCACATTATTTTACATCTAAAACACGTCTTTACAATACATTTGGGTGAATATAAAAGGTCGTAAAAAAACTTTGAAATACAGGTGATGAATCCGCTAAATATCGTCTTAAGTCATTTCTATTAAACTAATCATACTTTTTATATTTTTAACGTTAAGTTCACATTATTTTACATCTAAAACACGTGTTTACAATACATTTGGGTGAATACAAAAAATAGAAAAAAAATTTGGTAAAAAATGGTGATAATTCCGCTAAATATCGTTTAAAGTCATTTGTATTGAACTAATCATACTTTTTATATTTTTATCGTTAAGTTCACATTATTTTACATCTAAAACACGTATTTACAATACATTTGGGTGAATACAAAAAATAGAAAAAAAATTTGGGAAAAAATTTGGTAAAAAATGGTGATAATTCCGCTAAATATCGTTTAAAGTCATTTGTATTGAACTAATCATACTTTTTATATTTTTATCGTTAAGTTCACATTATTTTACATCTAAAACACGTCTTTACAATACATTTGGGTGAATATAAAAGGTCGTAAAAAAACTTTGAAATACAGGTGATGAATCCGCTAAATATCGTCTTAAGTCATTTCTATTAAACTAATCATACTTTTTATATTTTTAACGTTAAGTTCACATTATTTTACATCTAAAACACGTGTTTACAATACATTTGGGTGAATACAAAAAATAGAAAAAAAATTTGGTAAAAAATGGTGATAATTCCGCTAAATATCGTTAAAATCATTTGTATTGAACTAATCATACTTTTTATATTTTTATCGTTAAGTTCACATTATTTTACATCTAAAACACGTGTTTACAATACATTTGGGTGAATACAAAAAATAGAAAAAAAATTTGGTAAAAAATGGTGATAATTCCGCTAAATATCGTTTAAAGTCATTTGTATTGAACTAATCATACTTTTTATATTTTTATCGTTAAGTTCACATTATTTTACATCTTAAACACGTATTTACAATACATTTGGGTGAATACAAAAAATAGAAAAAAAATTTGGGAAAAAATTTGGTAAAAAATGGTGATAATTCCGCTAAATATCGTTTAAAGTCATTTGTATTGAACTAATCATACTTTTTATATTTTTATCGTTAAGTTCACATTATTTTACATCTAAAACACGTCTTTACAATACATTTGGGTGAATATAAAAGGTCGTAAAAAAATTTTGAATTACAGGTGATGAATCCGCTAAATATCGTCTTAAGTCATTTCTATTAAACTAATCATACTTTTTATATTTTTAACGTTAAGTTCACATTATTTTACATCTAAAACACGTGTTTACAATACATTTGGGTGAATACAAAAAATAGAAAAAATATTTGGTAAAAAATGGTGATAATTCCGCTAAATATCGTTTAAAGTCATTTGTATTGAACTAATCATACTTTTTATATTTTTATCGTTAAGTTCACATTATTTTACATCTAAAACACGTATTTACAATACATTTGGGTGAATACAAAAAATAGAAAAAAAATTTGGGAAAAAATTTGGTAAAAAATGGTGATAATTCCGCTAAATATCGTTTAAAGTCATTTGTATTGAACTAATCATACTTTTTATATTTTTATCGTTAAGTTCACATTATTTTACATCTAAAACACGTCTTTACAATACATTTGGGTGAATATAAAAGGTCGTAAAAAAACTTTGAAATACAGGTGATGAATCCGCTAAATATCGTCTTAAGTCATTTCTATTAAACTAATCATACTTTTTATATTTTTAACGTTAAGTTCACATTATTTTACATCTAAAACACGTGTTTACAATACATTTGGGTGAATACAAAAAATAGAAAAAAAATTTGGTAAAAAATGGTGATAATTCCGCTAAATATCGTTTAAAGTCATTTGTATTGAACTAATCATACTTTTTATATTTTTATCGTTAAGTTCACATTATTTTACATCTAAAACACGTGTTTACAATACATTTGGGTGAATACAAAAAATAGAAAAAAAATTTGGGAAAAAATTTGGTAAAAAATGGTGATAATTCCGCTAAATATCGTTTAAAGTCATTTCTATTAAACTAATCATACTTTTTATATTTTTAACGTTAAGTTCACATTATTTTACATCTAAAACACGTGTTTACAATACATTTGGGTGAATACAAAAAATAGAAAAAATATTTGGTAAAAAATGGTGATAATTTCGCTAAATATCGTTTAAAGTCATTTGTATTGAACTAATCATACTTTTTATATTTTTATCGTTAAGTTCACATTATTTTACATCTAAAACACGTCTTTACAATACATTTGGGTGAATATAAAAGGTCGTAAAAAAATTTTGAATTACAGGTGATGAATCCGCTAAATATCGTCTTAAGTCATTTCTATTAAACTAATCATACTTTTTATATTTTTAACGATAAGTTCACATTATTTTACATCTAAAACACGTGTTTACAATACATTTGGGTGAATACAAAAAATAGAAAAAAAATTTGGGAAAAAATTGGGTAAAAAATGGTGATAATTCCGCTAAATATCGTTTAAAGTCATTTGTATTGAACTAATCATACTTTTTATATTTTTATCGTTAAGTTCACATTATTTTACATCTAAAACACGTCTTTACAATACATTTGGGTGAATATAAAAGGTCGTAAAAAAACTTTGAAATACAGGTGATGAATCCGCTAAATATCGTCTTAAGTCATTTCTATTAAACTAATCATACTTTTTATATTTTTAACGTTAAGTTCACATTATTTTACATCTAAAACACGTGTTTACAATACATTTGGGTGAATACAAAAAATAGAAAAAAAATTTGGTAAAAAATGGTGATAATTCCGCTAAATATCGTTTAAAGTCATTTGTATTGAACTAATCATACTTTTTATATTTTTATCGTTAAGTTCACATTATTTTACATCTAAAACACGTATTTACAATACATTTGGGTGAATACAAAAAATAGAAAAAAAATTTGGGAAAAAATTTGGTAAAAAATGGTGATAATTCCGCTAAATATCGTTTAAAGTCATTTGTATTGAACTAATCATACTTTTTATATTTTTATCGTTAAGTTCACATTATTTTACATCTAAAACACGTCTTTACAATACATTTGGGTGAATATAAAAGGTCGTAAAAAAACTTTGAAATACAGGTGATGAATCCGCTAAATATCGTCTTAAGTCATTTCTATTAAACTAATCATACTTTTTATATTTTTAACGTTAAGTTCACATTATTTTACATCTAAAACACGTGTTTACAATACATTTGGGTGAATACAAAAAATAGAAAAAAAATTTGGTAAAAAATGGTGATAATTCCGCTAAATATCGTTTAAAGTCATTTGTATTGAACTAATCATACTTTTTATATTTTTATCGTTAAGTTCACATTATTTTACATCTAAAACACGTATTTACAATACATTTGGGTGAATACAAAAAATAGAAAAAAAATTTGGGAAAAAATTTGGTAAAAAATGGTGATAATTCCGCTAAATATCGTTTAAAGTCATTTGTATTGAACTAATCATACTTTTTATATTTTTATCGTTAAGTTCACATTATTTTACATCTAAAACACGTCTTTACAATACATTTGGGTGAATATAAAAGGTCGTAAAAAAACTTTGAAATACAGGTGATGAATCCGCTAAATATCGTCTTAAGTCATTTCTATTAAACTAATCATACTTTTTATATTTTTAACGTTAAGTTCACATTATTTTACATCTAAAACACGTGTTTACAATACATTTGGGTGAATACAAAAAATAGAAAAAAAATTTGGTAAAAAATGGTGATAATTCCGCTAAATATCGTTTAAAGTCATTTGTATTGAACTAATCATACTTTTTATATTTTTATCGTTAAGTTCACATTATTTTACATCTAAAACACGTGTTTACAATACATTTGGGTGAATACAAAAAATAGAAAAAAAATTTGGGAAAAAATTTGGTAAAAAATGGTGATAATTCCGCTAAATATCGTTTAAAGTCATTTCTATTAAACTAATCATACTTTTTATATTTTTAACGTTAAGTTCACATTATTTTACATCTAAAACACGTGTTTACAATACATTTGGGTGAATACAAAAAATAGAAAAAATATTTGGTAAAAAATGGTGATAATTTCGCTAAATATCGTTTAAAGTCATTTGTATTGAACTAATCATACTTTTTATATTTTTATCTTTAAGTTCACATTATTTTACATCTAAAACACGTCTTTACAATACATTTGGGTGAATATAAAAGGTCGTAAAAAAATTTTGAAATACAGGTGATGAATCCGCTAAATATCGTCTTAAGTCATTTCTATTAAACTAATCATACTTTTTATATTTTTAACGATAAGTTCACATTATTTTACATCTAAAACACGTGTTTACAATACATTTGGGTGAATACAAAAAATAGAAAAAAAATTTGGGAAAAAATTGGGTAAAAAATGGTGATAATTCCGCTAAATATCGTTTAAAGTCATTTGTATTGAACTAATCATACTTTTTATATTTTTATCGTTAAGTTCACATTATTTTACATCTAAAACACGTCTTTACAATACATTTGGGTGAATATAAAAGGTCGTAAAAAAACTTTGAAATACATGTGATGAATCCGCTAAATATCGTCTTAAGTCATTTCTATTAAACTAATCATACTTTTTATATTTTTAACGTTAAGTTCACATTATTTTACATCTAAAACACGTGTTTACAATACATTTGGGTGAATACAAAAAATAGAAAAAAAATTTGGTAAAAAATGGTGATAATTCCGCTAAATATCGTTAAAATCATTTGTATTGAACTAATCATACTTTTTATATTTTTATCGTTAAGTTCACATTATTTTACATCTAAAACACGTGTTTACAATACATTTGGGTGAATACAAAAAATAGAAAAAAAATTTGGTAAAAAATGGTGATAATTCCGCTAAATATCGTTTAAAGTCATTTGTATTGAACTAATCATACTTTTTATATTTTTATCGTTAAGTTCACATTATTTTACATCTTAAACACGTATTTACAATACATTTGGGTGAATACAAAAAATAGAAAAAAAATTTGGGAAAAAATTTGGTAAAAAATGGTGATAATTCCGCTAAATATCGTTTAAAGTCATTTGTATTGAACTAATCATACTTTTTATATTTTTATCGTTAAGTTCACATTATTTTACATCTAAAACACGTCTTTACAATACATTTGGGTGAATATAAAAGGTCGTAAAAAAATTTTGAATTACAGGTGATGAATCCGCTAAATATCGTCTTAAGTCATTTCTATTAAACTAATCATACTTTTTATATTTTTAACGTTAAGTTCACATTATTTTACATCTAAAACACGTGTTTACAATACATTTGGGTGAATACAAAAAATAGAAAAAAAATTTGGTAAAAAATGGTGATAATTCCGCTAAATATCGTTTAAAGTCATTTGTATTGAACTAATCATACTTTTTATATTTTTATCGTTAAGTTCACATTATTTTACATCTAAAACACGTATTTACAATACATTTGGGTGAATACAAAAAATAGAAAAAAAATTTGGGAAAAAATTTGGTAAAAAATGGTGATAATTCCGCTAAATATCGTTTAAAGTCATTTGTATTGAACTAATCATACTTTTTATATTTTTATCGTTAAGTTCACATTATTTTACATCTAAAACACGTCTTTACAATACATTTGGGTGAATATAAAAGGTCGTAAAAAAACTTTGAAATACAGGTGATGAATCCGCTAAATATCGTCTTAAGTCATTTCTATTAAACTAATCATACTTTTTATATTTTTAACGTTAAGTTCACATTATTTTACATCTAAAACACGTGTTTACAATACATTTGGGTGAATACAAAAAATAGAAAAAAAATTTGGTAAAAAATGGTGATAATTCCGCTAAATATCGTTTAAAGTCATTTGTATTGAACTAATCATACTTTTTATATTTTTATCGTTAAGTTCACATTATTTTACATCTAAAACACGTGTTTACAATACATTTGGGTGAATACAAAAAATAGAAAAAAAATTTGGGAAAAAATTTGGTAAAAAATGGTGATAATTCCGCTAAATATCGTTTAAAGTCATTTCTATTAAACTAATCATACTTTTTATATTTTTAACGTTAAGTTCACATTATTTTACATCTAAAACACGTGTTTACAATACATTTGGGTGAATACAAAAAATAGAAAAAATATTTGGTAAAAAATGGTGATAATTTCGCTAAATATCGTTTAAAGTCATTTGTATTGAACTAATCATACTTTTTATATTTTTATCGTTAAGTTCACATTATTTTACATCTAAAACACGTCTTTACAATACATTTGGGTGAATATAAAAGGTCGTAAAAAAATTTTGAAATACAGGTGATGAATCCGCTAAATATCGTCTTAAGTCATTTCTATTAAACTAATCATACTTTTTATATTTTTAACGATAAGTTCACATTATTTTACATCTAAAACACGTGTTTACAATACATTTGGGTGAATACAAAAAATAGAAAAAAAATTTGGGAAAAAATTGGGTAAAAAATGGTGATAATTCCGCTAAATATCGTTTAAAGTCATTTGTATTGAACTAATCATACTTTTTATATTTTTATCGTTAAGTTCACATTATTTTACATCTAAAACACGTCTTTACAATACATTTGGGTGAATATAAAAGGTCGTAAAAAAACTTTGAAATACAGGTGATGAATCCGCTAAATATCGTCTTAAGTCATTTCTATTAAACTAATCATACTTTTTATATTTTTAACGTTAAGTTCACATTATTTTACATCTAAAACACGTGTTTACAATACATTTGGGTGAATACAAAAAATAGAAAAAAAATTTGGTAAAAAATGGTGATAATTCCGCTAAATATCGTTTAAAGTCATTTGTATTGAACTAATCATACTTTTTATATTTTTATCGTTAAGTTCACATTATTTTACATCTAAAACACGTATTTACAATACATTTGGGTGAATACAAAAAATAGAAAAAAAATTTGGGAAAAAATTTGGTAAAAAATGGTGATAATTCCGCTAAATATCGTTTAAAGTCATTTGTATTGAACTAATCATACTTTTTATATTTTTATCGTTAAGTTCACATTATTTTACATCTAAAACACGTCTTTACAATACATTTGGGTGAATATAAAAGGTCGTAAAAAAACTTTGAAATACAGGTGATGAATCCGCTAAATATCGTCTTAAGTCATTTCTATTAAACTAATCATACTTTTTATATTTTTAACGTTAAGTTCACATTATTTTACATCTAAAACACGTGTTTACAATACATTTGGGTGAATACAAAAAATAGAAAAAAAATTTGGTAAAAAATGGTGATAATTCCGCTAAATATCGTTTAAAGTCATTTGTATTGAACTAATCATACTTTTTATATTTTTATCGTTAAGTTCACATTATTTTACATCTAAAACACGTGTTTACAATACATTTGGGTGAATACAAAAAATAGAAAAAAAATTTGGGAAAAAATTTGGTAAAAAATGGTGATAATTCCGCTAAATATCGTTTAAAGTCATTTCTATTAAACTAATCATACTTTTTATATTTTTAACGTTAAGTTCACATTATTTTACATCTAAAACACGTGTTTACAATACATTTGGGTGAATACAAAAAATAGAAAAAATATTTGGTAAAAAATGGTGATAATTTCGCTAAATATCGTTTAAAGTCATTTGTATTGAACTAATCATACTTTTTATATTTTTATCTTTAAGTTCACATTATTTTACATCTAAAACACGTCTTTACAATACATTTGGGTGAATATAAAAGGTCGTAAAAAAATTTTGAAATACAGGTGATGAATCCGCTAAATATCGTCTTAAGTCATTTCTATTAAACTAATCATACTTTTTATATTTTTAACGATAAGTTCACATTATTTTACATCTAAAACACGTGTTTACAATACATTTGGGTGAATACAAAAAATAGAAAAAAAATTTGGGAAAAAATTGGGTAAAAAATGGTGATAATTCCGCTAAATATCGTTTAAAGTCATTTGTATTGAACTAATCATACTTTTTATATTTTTATCGTTAAGTTCACATTATTTTACATCTAAAACACGTCTTTACAATACATTTGGGTGAATATAAAAGGTCGTAAAAAAACTTTGAAATACATGTGATGAATCCGCTAAATATCGTCTTAAGTCATTTCTATTAAACTAATCATACTTTTTATATTTTTAACGTTAAGTTCACATTATTTTACATCTAAAACACGTGTTTACAATACATTTGGGTGAATACAAAAAATAGAAAAAAAATTTGGTAAAAAATGGTGATAATTCCGCTAAATATCGTTAAAATCATTTGTATTGAACTAATCATACTTTTTATATTTTTATCGTTAAGTTCACATTATTTTACATCTAAAACACGTATTTACAATACATTTGGGTGAATACAAAAAATAGAAAAAAAATTTGGGAAAAAATTTGGTAAAAAATGGTGATAATTCCGCTAAATATCGTTTAAAGTCATTTGTATTGAACTAATCATACTTTTTATATTTTTATCGTTAAGTTCACATTATTTTACATCTAAAACACGTGTTTACAATACATTTGGGTGAATACAAAAAATAGAAAAAAAATTTGGTAAAAAATGGTGATAATTCCGCTAAATATCGTTTAAAGTCATTTGTATTGAACTAATCATACTTTTTATATTTTTATCGTTAAGTTCACATTATTTTACATCTAAAACACGTATTTTCAATACATTTGGGTGAATACAAAAAATAGAAAAAAAATTTGGGAAAAAATTTGGAAAAAAATGGTGATAATTCCGCTAAATATCGTTTAAAGTCATTTGTATTGAACTAATCATAATTTTTATATTTTTATCGTTAAGTTCACATTATTTTACATCTAAAACACGTCTTTACAATACATTTGGGTGAATATAAAAGGTCGTAAAAAAACTTTGAAATACAGGTGATGAATCCGCTAAATATCGTCTTAAGTCATTTCTATTAAACTAATCATACTTTTTATATTTTTAACGTTAAGTTCACATTATTTTACAACTAAAACACGTGTTTACAATACATTTGGGTGAATACAAAAAATAGAAAAAAAATTTGGTAAAAAATGGTGATAATTCCGCTAAATATCGTTTAAAGTCATTTGTATTGAACTAATCATACTTTTTATATTTTTATCGTTAAGTTCACATTATTTTACATCTAAAACACGTGTTTACAATACATTTGGGTGAATACAAAAAATAGAAAAAAAATTTGGGAAAAAATTTGGTAAAAAATGGTGATAATTCCGCTAAATATCGTTTAAAGTCATTTCTATTAAACTAATCATACTTTTTATATTTTTAACGTTAAGTTCACATTATTTTACATCTAAAACACGTGTTTACAATACATTTGGGTGAATACAAAAAATAGAAAAAATATTTGGTAAAAAATGGTGATAATTCCGCTAAATATCGTTTAAAGTCATTTGTATTGAACTAATCATACTTTTTATATTTTTATCGTTAAGTTCACATTATTTTACATCTAAAACACGTCTTTACAATACATTTGGGTGAATATAAAAGGTCGTAAAAAAACTTTGAAATACAGGTGATGAATCCGCTAAATATCGTCTTAAGTCATTTCTATTAAACTAATCATACTTTTTATATTTTTAACGTTAAGTTCACATTATTTTACATCTAAAACACGTGTTTACAATACATTTGGGTGAATACAAAAAATAGAAAAAAAATTTGGTAAAAAATGGTGATAATTCCGCTAAATATCGTTTAAAGTCATTTGTATTGAACTAATCATACTTTTTATATTTTTATCGTTAAGTTCACATTATTTTACATCTAAAACACGTGTTTACAATACATTTGGGTGAATACAAAAAATAGAAAAAAAATTTGGTAAAAAATGGTGATAATTCCGCTAAATATCGTTTAAAGTCATTTGTATTGAACTAATCATACTTTTTATATTTTTATCGTTAAGTTCACATTATTTTACATCTAAAACACGTATTTACAATACATTTGGGTGAATACAAAAAATAGAAAAAAAATTTGGGAAAAAATTTGGAAAAAAATGGTGATAATTCCGCTAAATATCGTTTAAAGTCATTTGTATTGAACTAATCATAATTTTTATATTTTTATCGTTAAGTTCACATTATTTTACATCTAAAACACGTCTTTACAATACATTTGGGTGAATATAAAAGGTCGTAAAAAAACTTTGAAATACAGGTGATGAATCCGCTAATAATATCGTCTTAAGTCATTTCTATTAAACTAATCATACTTTTTATATTTTTAACGTTAAGTTCACATTATTTTACAACTAAAACACGTGTTTACAATACATTTGGGTGAATACAAAAAATAGAAAAAAAATTTGGTAAAAAATGGTGATAATTCCGCTAAATATCGTTTAAAGTCATTTGTATTGAACTAATCATACTTTTTATATTTTTATCGTTAAGTTCACATTATTTTACATCTAAAACACGTGTTTACAATACATTTGGGTGAATACAAAAAATAGAAAAAAAATTTGGGAAAAAATTTGGTAAAAAATGGTGATAATTCCGCTAAATATCGTTTAAAGTCATTTCTATTAAACTAATCATACTTTTTATATTTTTAACGTTAAGTTCACATTATTTTACATCTAAAACACGTGTTTACAATACATTTGGGTGAATACAAAAAATAGAAAAAATATTTGGTAAAAAATGGTGATAATTCCGCTAAATATCGTTTAAAGTCATTTGTATTGAACTAATCATACTTTTTATATTTTTATCGTTAAGTTCACATTATTTTACATCTAAAACACGTCTTTACAATACATTTGGGTGAATATAAAAGGTCGTAAAAAAACTTTGAAATACAGGTGATGAATCCGCTAAATATCGTCTTAAGTCATTTCTATTAAACTAATCATACTTTTTATATTTTTAACGTTAAGTTCACATTATTTTACATCTAAAACACGTGTTTACAATACATTTGGGTGAATACAAAAAATAGAAAAAAAATTTGGTAAAAAATGGTGATAATTCCGCTAAATATCGTTTAAAGTCATTTGTATTGAACTAATCATACTTTTTATATTTTTATCGTTAAGTTCACATTATTTTACATCTAAAACACGTGTTTACAATACATTTGGGTGAATACAAAAAATAGAAAAAAAATTTGGTAAAAAATGGTGATAATTCCGCTAAATATCGTTTAAAGTCATTTGTATTGAACTAATCATACTTTTTATATTTTTATCGTTAAGTTCACATTATTTTACATCTAAAACACGTATTTACAATACATTTGGGTGAATACAAAAAATAGAAAAAAAATTTGGGAAAAAATTTGGTAAAAAATGGTGATAATTCCGCTAAATATCGTTTAAAGTCATTTGTATTGAACTAATCATACTTTTTATATTTTTATCGTTAAGTTCACATAATTTTACATCTAAAACACGTGTTTACAATACATTTGGGTGAATACAAAAAATAGAAAAAAAATTTGGGAAAAAATTTGGTAAAAAATGGTGATAATTCCGCTAAATATCGTTTAAAGTCATTTGTATTGAACTAATCATACTTTTTATATTTTTATCGTTAAGTTCACATTATTTTACATCTAAAACACGTGTTTACAATACATTTGGGTGAATACAAAAAATAGAAAAAAAATTTGGTAAAAAATGGTGATAATTCCGCTAAATATCGTTTAAAGTCATTTGTATTGAACTAATCATACTTTTTATATTTTTATCGTTAAGTTCACATTATTTTACATCTTAAACACGTATTTACAATACATTTGGGTGAATACAAAAAATAGAAAAAAAATTTGGGAAAAAATTTGGTAAAAAATGGTGATAATTCCGCTAAATATCGTTTAAAGTCATTTGTATTGAACTAATCATACTTTTTATATTTTTATCGTTAAGTTCACATTATTTTACATCTAAAACACGTCTTTACAATACATTTGGGTGAATATAAAAGGTCGTAAAAAAATTTTGAATTACAGGTGATGAATCCGCTAAATATCGTCTTAAGTCATTTCTATTAAACTAATCATACTTTTTATATTTTTAACGTTAAGTTCACATTATTTTACATCTAAAACACGTGTTTACAATACATTTGGGTGAATACAAAAAATAGAAAAAAAATTTGGTAAAAAATGGTGATAATTCCGCTAAATATCGTTTAAAGTCATTTGTATTGAACTAATCATACTTTTTATATTTTTATCGTTAAGTTCACATTATTTTACATCTTAAACACGTATTTACAATACATTTGGGTGAATACAAAAAATAGAAAAAAAATTTGGGAAAAAATTTGGTAAAAAATGGTGATAATTCCGCTAAATATCGTTTAAAGTCATTTGTATTGAACTAATCATACTTTTTATATTTTTATCGTTAAGTTCACATTATTTTACATCTAAAACACGTCTTTACAATACATTTGGGTGAATATAAAAGGTCGTAAAAAAATTTTGAATTACAGGTGATGAATCCGCTAAATATCGTCTTAAGTCATTTCTATTAAACTAATCATACTTTTTATATTTTTAACGTTAAGTTCACATTATTTTACATCTAAAACACGTGTTTACAATACATTTGGGTGAATACAAAAAATAGAAAAAAAATTTGGTAAAAAATGGTGATAATTCCGCTAAATATCGTTTAAAGTCATTTGTATTGAACTAATCATACTTTTTATATTTTTATCGTTAAGTTCACATTATTTTACATCTAAAACACGTCTTTACAATACATTTGGGTGAATATAAAAGGTCGTAAAAAAATTTTGAAATACAGGTGATGAATCCGCTAAATATCGTCTTAAGTCATTTCTATTAAACTAATCATACTTTTTATATTTTTAACGTTAAGTTCACATTATTTTACATCTAAAACACGTGTTTACAATACATTTGGGTGAATATAAAAAATAGAAAAAATATTTGGTAAAAAATGGTGATAATTCCGCTAAATATCGTTTAAAGTCATTTGTATTGAACTAATCATACTTTTTATATTTTTATCGTTAAGTTCACATTATTTTACATCTAAAACACGTCTTTACAATACATTTGGGTGAATATAAAAGGTCGTAAAAAAACTTTGAAATACAGGTGATGAATCCGCTAAATATCGTCTTAAGTCATTTCTATTAAACTAATCATACTTTTTATATTTTTAACGTTAAGTTCACATTATTTTACATCTAAAACACGTGTTTACAATACATTTGGGTGAATATAAAAGGTCGTAAAAAAATTTTGAATTACAGGTGATGAATCCGCTAAATATCGTCTTAAGTCATTTCTATTAAACTAATCATACTTTTTATATTTTTAACGTTAAGTTCACATTATTTTACATCTAAAACACGTGTTTACAATACATTTGGGTGAATACAAAAAATAGAAAAAAAATTTGGTAAAAAATGGTGATAATTCCGCTAAATATCGTTTAAAGTCATTTGTATTGAACTAATCATACTTTTTATATTTTTATCGTTAAGTTCACATTATTTTACATCTTAAACACGTATTTACAATACATTTGGGTGAATACAAAAAATAGAAAAAAAATTTGGGAAAAAATTTGGTAAAAAATGGTGATAATTCCGCTAAATATCGTTTAAAGTCATTTGTATTGAACTAATCATACTTTTTATATTTTTATCGTTAAGTTCACATTATTTTACATCTAAAACACGTCTTTACAATACATTTGGGTGAATATAAAAGGTCGTAAAAAAATTTTGAATTACAGGTGATGAATCCGCTAAATATCGTCTTAAGTCATTTCTATTAAACTAATCATACTTTTTATATTTTTAACGTTAAGTTCACATTATTTTACATCTAAAACACGTGTTTACAATACATTTGGGTGAATACAAAAAATAGAAAAAAAATTTGGTAAAAAATGGTGATAATTCCGCTAAATATCGTTTAAAGTCATTTGTATTGAACTAATCATACTTTTTATATTTTTATCGTTAAGTTCACATTATTTTACATCTAAAACACGTATTTACAATACATTTGGGTGAATACAAAAAATAGAAAAAAAATTTGGGAAAAAATTTGGTAAAAAATGGTGATAATTCCGCTAAATATCGTTTAAAGTCATTTGTATTGAACCAATCATACTTTTTATATTTTTATCGTTAAGTTCACATTATTTTACATCTAAAACACGTATTTACAATACATTTGGGTGAATACAAAAAATAGAAAAAAAATATGGGAAAAAATTTGGTAAAAAATGGTGATAATTCCGCTAAATATCGTTTAAAGTCATTTGTATTGAACTAATCATACTTTTTATATTTTTATCGTTAAGTTCACATTATTTTACATCTAAAACACGTCTTTACAATACATTTGGGTGAATATAAAAGGTCGTAAAAAAATTTTGAAATACAGGTGATGAATCCGCTAAATATCGTCTTAAGTCATTTCTATTAAACTAATCATACTTTTTATATTTTTAACGTTAAGTTCACATTATTTTACATCTAAAACACGTGTTTACAATACATTTGGGTGAATATAAAAAATAGAAAAAATATTTGGTAAAAAATGGTGATAATTCCGCTAAATATCGTTTAAAGTCATTTGTATTGAACTAATCATACTTTTTATATTTTTATCGTTAAGTTCACATTATTTTACATCTAAAACACGTATTTACAATACATTTGGGTGAATACAAAAAATAGAAAAAAAATTTGGGAAAAAATTGGGTAAAAAATGGTGATAATTCCGCTAAATATCGTTTAAAGTCATTTGTATTGAACTAATCATACTTTTTATATTTTTATCGTTAAGTTCACATTATTTTACATCTAAAACACGTCTTTACAATACATTTGGGTGAATATAAAAGGTCGTAAAAAAACTTTGAAATACAGGTGATGAATCCGCTAAATATCGTCTTAAGTCATTTCTATTAAACTAATCATACTTTTTATATTTTTAACGTTAAGTTCACATTATTTTACATCTAAAACACGTCTTTACAATACATTTGGGTGAATATAAAAGGTCGTAAAAAAACTTTGAAATACAGGTGATGAATCCGCTAAATATCGTCTTAAGTCATTTCTATTAAACTAATCATACTTTTTATATTTTTAACGTTAAGTTCACATTATTTTACAACTAAAACACGTGTTTACAATACATTTGGGTGAATACAAAAAATAGAAAAAAAATTTGGTAAAAAATGGTGATAATTCCGCTAAATATCGTTTAAAGTCATTTGTATTGAACTAATCATACTTTTTATATTTTTATCGTTAAGTTCACATTATTTTACATCTAAAACACGTGTTTACAATACATTTGGGTGAATACAAAAAATAGAAAAAAAATTTGGGAAAAAATTTGGTAAAAAATGGTGATAATTCCGCTAAATATCGTTTAAAGTCATTTCTATTAAACTAATCATACTTTTTATATTTTTAACGTTAAGTTCACATTATTTTACATCTAAAACACGTGTTTACAATACATTTGGGTGAATACAAAAAATAGAAAAAATATTTGGTAAAAAATGGTGATAATTCCGCTAAATATCGTTTAAAGTCATTTGTATTGAACTAATCATACTTTTTATATTTTTATCGTTAAGTTCACATTATTTTACATCTTAAACACGTATTTACAATACATTTGGGTGAATACAAAAAATAGAAAAAAAATTTGGGAAAAAATTTGGTAAAAAATGGTGATAATTCCGCTAAATATCGTTTAAAGTCATTTGTATTGAACTAATCATACTTTTTATATTTTTATCGTTAAGTTCACATTATTTTACATCTAAAACACGTCTTTACAATACATTTGGGTGAATATAAAAGGTCGTAAAAAAACTTTGAAATACAGGTGATGAATCCGCTAAATATCGTCTTAAGTCATTTCTATTAAACTAATCATACTTTTTATATTTTTAACGTTAAGTTCACATTATTTTACATCTAAAACACGTGTTTACAATACATTTGGGTGAATACAAAAAATAGAAAAAAAATTTGGTAAAAAATGGTGATAATTCCGCTAAATATCGTTTAAAGTCATTTGTATTGAACTAATCATACTTTTTATATTTTTATCGTTAAGTTCACATTATTTTACATCTAAAACACGTGTTTACAATACATTTGGGTGAATACAAAAAATAGAAAAAAAATTTGGGAAAAAATTTGGTAAAAAATGGTGATAATTCCGCTAAATATCGTTTAAAGTCATTTCTATTAAACTAATCATACTTTTTATATTTTTAACGTTAAGTTCACATTATTTTACATCTAAAACACGTGTTTACAATACATTTGGGTGAATACAAAAAATAGAAAAAATATTTGGTAAAAAATGGTGATAATTCCGCTAAATATCGTTTAAAGTCATTTGTATTGAACTAATCATACTTTTTATATTTTTATCGTTAAGTTCACATTATTTTACATCTAAAACACGTCTTTACAATACATTTGGGTGAATATAAAAGGTCGTAAAAAAACTTTGAAATACAGGTGATGAATCCGCTAAATATCGTCTTAAGTCATTTCTATTAAACTAATCATACTTTTTATATTTTTAACGTTAAGTTCACATTATTTTACATCTAAAACACGTGTTTACAATACATTTGGGTGAATACAAAAAATAGAAAAAAAATTTGGTAAAAAATGGTGATAATTCCGCTAAATATCGTTTAAAGTCATTTGTATTGAACTAATCATACTTTTTATATTTTTATCGTTAAGTTCACATTATTTTACATCTAAAACACGTGTTTACAATACATTTGGGTGAATACAAAAAATAGAAAAAAAATTTGGTAAAAAATGGTGATAATTCCGCTAAATATCGTTTAAAGTCATTTGTATTGAACTAATCATACTTTTTATATTTTTATCGTTAAGTTCACATTATTTTACATCTAAAACACGTATTTACAATACATTTGGGTGAATACAAAAAATAGAAAAAAAATTTGGGAAAAAATTTGGTAAAAAATGGTGATAATTCCGCTAAATATCGTTTAAAGTCATTTGTATTGAACTAATCATACTTTTTATATTTTTATCGTTAAGTTCACATAATTTTACATCTAAAACACGTGTTTACAATACATTTGGGTGAATACAAAAAATAGAAAAAATATTTGGTAAAAAATGGTGATAATTCCGCTAAATATCGTTTAAAGTCATTTGTATTGAACTAATCATACTTTTTATATTTTTATCGTTAAGTTCACATTATTTTACATCTAAAACACGTATTTACAATACATTTGGGTGAATACAAAAAATAGAAAAAAAATTTGGGAAAAAATTGGGTAAAAAATGGTGATAATTCCGCTAAATATCGTTTAAAGTCATTTGTATTGAACTAATCATACTTTTTATATTTTTATCGTTAAGTTCACATTATTTTACATCTAATACACGTGTTTACAATACATTTGGGTGAATACAAAAAATAGAAAAAAAATTTGGTAAAAAATGGTGATAATTCCGCTAAATATCGTTTAAAGTCATTTGTATTGAACTAATCATACTTTTTATATTTTTATCGTTAAGTTCACATTATTTTACATCTAAAACACGTATTTACAATACATTTGGGTGAATACAAAAAATAGAAAAAAAATTTGGGAAAAAATTTGGTAAAAAATGGTGATAATTCCGCTAAATATCGTTTAAAGTCATTTGTATTGAACTAATCATACTTTTTATATTTTTATCGTTAAGTTCACATAATTTTACATCTAAAACACGTGTTTACAATACATTTGGGTGAATACAAAAAATAGAAAAAATATTTGGTAAAAAATGGTGATAATTCCGCTAAATATCGTTTAAAGTCATTTGTATTGAACTAATCATACTTTTTATATTTTTATCGTTAAGTTCACATTATTTTACATCTAAAACACGTATTTACAATACATTTGGGTGAATACAAAAAATAGAAAAAAAATTTGGGAAAAAATTGGGTAAAAAATGGTGATAATTCCGCTAAATATCGTTTAAAGTCATTTGTATTGAACTAATCATACTTTTTATATTTTTATCGTTAAGTTCACATTATTTTACATCTAAAACACGTCTTTACAATACATTTGGGTGAATATAAAAGGTCGTAAAAAAACTTTGAAATACAGGTGATGAATCCGCTAAATATCGTCTTAAGTCATTTCTATTAAACTAATCATACTTTTTATATTTTTAACGTTAAGTTCACATTATTTTACATCTAAAACACGTGTTTACAATACATTTGGGTGAATACAAAAAATAGAAAAAAAATTTGGTAAAAAATGGTGATAATTCCGCTAAATATCGTTTAAAGTCATTTGTATTGAACTAATCATACTTTTTATATTTTTATCGTTAAGTTCACATTATTTTACATCTAAAACACGTATTTACAATACATTTGGGTGAATACAAAAAATAGAAAAAAAATTTGGGAAAAAATTTGGTAAAAAATGGTGATAATTCCGCTAAATATCGTTTAAAGTCATTTGTATTGAACTAATCATAATTTTTATATTTTTATCGTTAAGTTCACATTATTTTACATCTAAAACACGTCTTTACAATACATTTGGGTGAATATAAAAGGTCGTAAAAAAACTTTGAAATACAGGTGATGAATCCGCTAAATATCGTCTTAAGTCATTTCTATTAAACTAATCATACTTTTTATATTTTTAACGTTAAGTTCACATTATTTTACAACTAAAACACGTGTTTACAATACATTTGGGTGAATACAAAAAATAGAAAAAAAATTTGGTAAAAAATGGTGATAATTCCGCTAAATATCGTTTAAAGTCATTTGTATTGAACTAATCATACTTTTTATATTTTTATCGTTAAGTTCACATTATTTTACATCTAAAACACGTGTTTACAATACATTTGGGTGAATACAAAAAATAGAAAAAAAATTTGGGAAAAAATTTGGTAAAAAATGGTGATAATTCCGCTAAATATCGTTTAAAGTCATTTCTATTAAACTAATCATACTTTTTATATTTTTAACGTTAAGTTCACATTATTTTACATCTAAAACACGTGTTTACAATACATTTGGGTGAATACAAAAAATAGAAAAAATATTTGGTAAAAAATGGTGATAATTCCGCTAAATATCGTTTAAAGTCATTTGTATTGAACTAATCATACTTTTTATATTTTTATCGTTAAGTTCACATAATTTTACATCTAAAACACGTGTTTACAATACATTTGGGTGAATACAAAAAATAGAAAAAATATTTGGTAAAAAATGGTGATAATTCCGCTAAATATCGTTTAAAGTCATTTGTATTGAACTAATCATACTTTTTATATTTTTATCGTTAAGTTCACATTATTTTACATCTAAAACACGTATTTACAATACATTTGGGTGAATACAAAAAATAGAAAAAAAATTTGGTAAAAAATGGTGATAATTCCGCTAAATATCGTTTAAAGTCATTTGTATTGAACTAATCATACTTTTTATATTTTTATCGTTAAGTTCACATTATTTTACATCTAAAACACGTGTTTACAATACATTTGGGTGAATACAAAAAATAGAAAAAAAATTTGGGAAAAAATTTGGTAAAAAATGGTGATAATTCCGCTAAATATCGTTTAAAGTCATTTCTATTAAACTAATCATACTTTTTATATTTTTAACGTTAAGTTCACATTATTTTACATCTAAAACACGTGTTTACAATACATTTGGGTGAATACAAAAAATAGAAAAAAAATTTGGGAAAAAATTTGGTAAAAAATGGTGATAATTCCGCTAAATATCGTTTAAAGTCATTTGTATTGAACTAATCATACTTTTTATATTTTTATCGTTAAGTTCACATTATTTTACATCTAAAACACGTCTTTACAATACATTTGGGTGAATATAAAAGGTCGTAAAAAAACTTTGAAATACAGGTGATGAATCCGCTAATAATATCGTCTTAAGTCATTTCTATTAAACTAATCATACTTTTTATATTTTTAACGTTAAGTTCACATTATTTTACATCTAAAACACGTGTTTACAATACATTTGGGTGAATACAAAAAATAGAAAAAATATTTGGTAAAAAATGGTGATAATTCCGCTAAATATCGTTTAAAGTCATTTGTATTGAACTAATCATACTTTTTATATTTTTATCGTTAAGTTCACATAATTTTACATCTAAAACACGTGTTTACAATACATTTGGGTGAATACAAAAAATAGAAAAAATATTTGGTAAAAAATGGTGATAATTCCGCTAAATATCGTTTAAAGTCATTTGTATTGAACTAATCATACTTTTTATATTTTTATCGTTAAGTTCACATTATTTTACATCTAAAACACGTATTTACAATACATTTGGGTGAATACAAAAAATAGAAAAAAAATTTGGTAAAAAATGGTGATAATTCCGCTAAATATCGTTTAAAGTCATTTGTATTGAACTAATCATACTTTTTATATTTTTATCGTTAAGTTCACATTATTTTACATCTAAAACACGTGTTTACAATACATTTGGGTGAATACAAAAAATAGAAAAAAAATTTGGGAAAAAATTTGGTAAAAAATGGTGATAATTCCGCTAAATATCGTTTAAAGTCATTTCTATTAAACTAATCATACTTTTTATATTTTTAACGTTAAGTTCACATTATTTTACATCTAAAACACGTGTTTACAATACATTTGGGTGAATACAAAAAATAGAAAAAAAATTTGGGAAAAAATTTGGTAAAAAATGGTGATAATTCCGCTAAATATCGTTTAAAGTCATTTGTATTGAACTAATCATACTTTTTATATTTTTATCGTTAAGTTCACATTATTTTACATCTAAAACACGTCTTTACAATACATTTGGGTGAATATAAAAGGTCGTAAAAAAACTTTGAAATACAGGTGATGAATCCGCTAAATATCGTCTTAAGTCATTTCTATTAAACTAATCATACTTTTTATATTTTTAACGTTAAGTTCACATTATTTTACATCTAAAACACGTGTTTACAATACATTTGGGTGAATACAAAAAATAGAAAAAAAATTTGGTAAAAAATGGTGATAATTCCGCTAAATATCGTTTAAAGTCATTTGTATTGAACTAATCATACTTTTTATATTTTTATCGTTAAGTTCACATTATTTTACATCTAAAACACGTGTTTACAATACATTTGGGTGAATACAAAAAATAGAAAAAAAATTTGGGAAAAAATTTGGTAAAAAATGGTGATAATTCCGCTAAATATCGTTTAAAGTCATTTCTATTAAACTAATCATACTTTTTATATTTTTAACGTTAAGTTCACATTATTTTACATCTAAAACACGTGTTTACAATACATTTGGGTGAATACAAAAAATAGAAAAAATATTTGGTAAAAAATGGTGATAATTCCGCTAAATATCGTTTAAAGTCATTTGTATTGAACTAATCATACTTTTTATATTTTTATCGTTAAGTTCACATAATTTTACATCTAAAACACGTGTTTACAATACATTTGGGTGAATACAAAAAATAGAAAAAATATTTGGTAAAAAATTTGGTAAAAAATGGTGATAATTCCGCTAAATATCGTTTAAAGTCATTTGTATTGAACTAATCATACTTTTTATATTTTTATCGTTAAGTTCACATTATTTTACATCTAAAACACGACTTTACAATACATTTGGGTGAATATAAAAGGTCGTAAAAAAACTTTGAAATACAGGTGATGAATCCGCTAAATATCGTCTTAAGTCATTTCTATTAAACTAATCATACTTTTTATATTTTTAACGTTAAGTTCACATTATTTTACATCTAAAACACGTGTTTACAATACATTTGGGTGAATACAAAAAATAGAAAAAAAATTTGGTAAAAAATGGTGATAATTCCGGTAAATATCGTTTAAAGTCATTTGTATTGAACTAATCATACTTTTTATATTTTTATCGTTAAGTTCACATTATTTTACATCTAAAACACGTGTTTACAATACATTTGGGTGAATACAAAAAATAGAAAAAAAATTTGGGAAAAAATTTGGTAAAAAATGGTGATAATTCCGCTAAATATCGTTTAAAGTCATTTCTATTAAACTAATCATACTTTTTATATTTTTAACGTTAAGTTCACATTATTTTACATCTAAAACACGTGTTTACAATACATTTGGGTGAATACAAAAAATAGAAAAAAAATTTGGTAAAAAATGGTGATAATTCCGCTAAATATCGTTTAAAGTCATTTGTATTGAACTAATCATACTTTTTATATTTTTATCGTTAAGTTCACATTATTTTACATCTAAAACACGTGTTTACAATACATTTGGGTGAATACAAAAAATAGAAAAAAAATTTGGTAAAAAATGGTGATAATTCCGCTAAATATCGTTTAAAGTCATTTGTATTGAACTAATCATACTTTTTATATTTTTATCGTTAAGTTCACATTATTTTACATCTAAAACACGTATTTACAATACATTTGGGTGAATACAAAAAATAGAAAAAAAATTTGGGAAAAAATTTGGTAAAAAATGGTGATAATTCCGCTAAATATCGTTTAAAGTCATTTGTATTGAACTAATCATACTTTTTATATTTTTATCGTTAAGTTCACATAATTTTACATCTAAAACACGTGTTTACAATACATTTGGGTGAATACAAAAAATAGAAAAAAAATTTGGGAAAAAATTTGGTAAAAAATGGTGATAATTCCGCTAAATATCGTTTAAAGTCATTTGTATTGAACTAATCATACTTTTTATATTTTTATCGTTAAGTTCACATTATTTTACATCTAAAACACGTGTTTACAATACATTTGGGTGAATACAAAAAATAGAAAAAAAATTTGGTAAAAAATGGTGATAATTCCGCTAAATATCGTTTAAAGTCATTTGTATTGAACTAATCATACTTTTTATATTTTTATCGTTAAGTTCACATTATTTTACATCTTAAACACGTATTTACAATACATTTGGGTGAATACAAAAAATAGAAAAAAAATTTGGGAAAAAATTTGGTAAAAAATGGTGATAATTCCGCTAAATATCGTTTAAAGTCATTTGTATTGAACTAATCATACTTTTTATATTTTTATCGTTAAGTTCACATTATTTTACATCTAAAACACGTCTTTACAATACATTTGGGTGAATATAAAAGGTCGTAAAAAAATTTTGAATTACAGGTGATGAATCCGCTAAATATCGTCTTAAGTCATTTCTATTAAACTAATCATACTTTTTATATTTTTAACGTTAAGTTCACATTATTTTACATCTAAAACACGTGTTTACAATACATTTGGGTGAATACAAAAAATAGAAAAAAAATTTGGTAAAAAATGGTGATAATTCCGCTAAATATCGTTTAAAGTCATTTGTATTGAACTAATCATACTTTTTATATTTTTATCGTTAAGTTCACATTATTTTACATCTAAAACACGTATTTACAATACATTTGGGTGAATACAAAAAATAGAAAAAAAATTTGGGAAAAAATTTGGTAAAAAATGGTGATAATTCCGCTAAATATCGTTTAAAGTCATTTGTATTGAACCAATCATACTTTTTATATTTTTATCGTTAAGTTCACATTATTTTACATCTAAAACACGTATTTACAATACATTTGGGTGAATACAAAAAATAGAAAAAAAATATGGGAAAAAATTTGGTAAAAAATGGTGATAATTCCGCTAAATATCGTTTAAAGTCATTTGTATTGAACTAATCATACTTTTTATATTTTTATCGTTAAGTTCACATTATTTTACATCTAAAACACGTCTTTACAATACATTTGGGTGAATATAAAAGGTCGTAAAAAAATTTTGAAATACAGGTGATGAATCCGCTAAATATCGTCTTAAGTCATTTCTATTAAACTAATCATACTTTTTATATTTTTAACGTTAAGTTCACATTATTTTACATCTAAAACACGTGTTTACAATACATTTGGGTGATTATAAAAAATAGAAAAAATATTTGGTAAAAAATGGTGATAATTCCGCTAAATATCGTTTAAAGTCATTTGTATTGAACTAATCATACTTTTTATATTTTTATCGTTAAGTTCACATTATTTTACATCTAAAACACGTATTTACAATACATTTGGGTGAATATAAAAGGTCGTAAAAAAATTTTGAAATACAGGTGATGAATCCGCTAAATATCGTCTTAAGTCATTTCTATTAAACTAATCATACTTTTTATATTTTTAACGTTAAGTTCACATTATTTTACATCTAAAACACGTGTTTACAATACATTTGGGTGAATACAAAAAATAGAAAAAAAATTTGGTAAAAAATGGTGATAATTCCACTAAATATCGTTTAAAGTCATTTGTATTGAACTAATCATACTTTTTATATTTTTATCGTTAAGTTCACATAATTTTACATCTAAAACACGTGTTTACAATACATTTGGGTGAATACAAAAAATAGAAAAAAAATTTGGGAAAAAATTTGGTAAAAAATGGTGATAATTCCGCTAAATATCGTTTAAAGTCATTTGTATTGAACTAATCATACTTTTTATATTTTTATCGTTAAGTTCACATTATTTTACATCTAAAACACGTATTTACAATACATTTGGGTGAATACAAAAAATAGAAAAAAAATTTGGTAAAAAATGGTGATAATTCCGCTAAATATCGTTTAAAGTCATTTGTATTGAACTAATCATACTTTTTATATTTTTATCGTTAAGTTCACATTATTTTACATCTTAAACACGTATTTACAATACATTTGGGTGAATACAAAAAATAGAAAAAAAATTTGGGAAAAAATTTGGTAAAAAATGGTGATAATTCCGCTAAATATCGTTTAAAGTCATTTGTATTGAACTAATCATACTTTTTATATTTTTATCGTTAAGTTCACATTATTTTACATCTAAAACACGTCTTTACAATACATTTGGGTGAATATAAAAGGTCGTAAAAAAATTTTGAATTACAGGTGATGAATCCGCTAAATATCGTCTTAAGTCATTTCTATTAAACTAATCATACTTTTTATATTTTTAACGTTAAGTTCACATTATTTTACATCTAAAACACGTGTTTACAATACATTTGGGTGAATACAAAAAATAGAAAAAAAATTTGGTAAAAAATGGTGATAATTCCGCTAAATATCGTTTAAAGTCATTTGTATTGAACTAATCATACTTTTTATATTTTTATCGTTAAGTTCACATTATTTTACATCTAAAACACGTATTTACAATACATTTGGGTGAATATAAAAGGTCGTAAAAAAATTTTGAAATACAGGTGATGAATCCGCTAAATATCGTCTTAAGTCATTTCTATTAAACTAATCATACTTTTTATATTTTTAACGTTAAGTTCACATTATTTTACATCTAAAACACGTGTTTACAATACATTTGGGTGAATACAAAAAATAGAAAAAAAATTTGGTAAAAAATGGTGATAATTCCACTAAATATCGTTTAAAGTCATTTGTATTGAACTAATCATACTTTTTATATTTTTATCGTTAAGTTCACATAATTTTACATCTAAAACACGTGTTTACAATACATTTGGGTGAATACAAAAAATAGAAAAAAAATTTGGGAAAAAATTTGGTAAAAAATGGTGATAATTCCGCTAAATATCGTTTAAAGTCATTTGTATTGAACTAATCATACTTTTTATATTTTTATCGTTAAGTTCACATTATTTTACATCTAAAACACGTATTTACAATACATTTGGGTGAATACAAAAAATAGAAAAAAAATTTGGTAAAAAATGGTGATAATTCCGCTAAATATCGTTTAAAGTCATTTGTATTGAACTAATCATACTTTTTATATTTTTATCGTTAAGTTCACATTATTTTACATCTAAAACACGTGTTTACAATACATTTGGGTGAATACAAAAAATAGAAAAAAAATTTGGGAAAAAATTTGGTAAAAAATGGTGATAATTCCGCTAAATATCGTTTAAAGTCATTTCTATTAAACTAATCATACTTTTTATATTTTTAACGTTAAGTTCACATTATTTTACATCTAAAACACGTGTTTACAATACATTTGGGTGAATACAAAAAATAGAAAAAAAATTTGGGAAAAAATTTGGTAAAAAATGGTGATAATTCCGCTAAATATCGTTTAAAGTCATTTGTATTGAACTAATCATACTTTTTATATTTTTATCGTTAAGTTCACATTATTTTACATCTAAAACACGTCTTTACAATACATTTGGGTGAATATAAAAGGTCGTAAAAAAACTTTGAAATACAGGTGATGAATCCGCTAAATATCGTCTTAAGTCATTTCTATTAAACTAATCATACTTTTTATATTTTTAACGTTAAGTTCACATTATTTTACATCTAAAACACGTGTTTACAATACATTTGGGTGAATACAAAAAATAGAAAAAAAATTTGGTAAAAAATGGTGATAATTCCGCTAAATATCGTTTAAAGTCATTTGTATTGAACTAATCATACTTTTTATATTTTTATCGTTAAGTTCACATTATTTTACATCTAAAACACGTGTTTACAATACATTTGGGTGAATACAAAAAATAGAAAAAAAATTTGGGAAAAAATTTGGTAAAAAATGGTGATAATTCCGCTAAATATCGTTTAAAGTCATTTCTATTAAACTAATCATACTTTTTATATTTTTAACGTTAAGTTCACATTATTTTACATCTAAAACACGTGTTTACAATACATTTGGGTGAATACAAAAAATAGAAAAAATATTTGGTAAAAAATGGTGATAATTCCGCTAAATATCGTTTAAAGTCATTTGTATTGAACTAATCATACTTTTTATATTTTTATCGTTAAGTTCACATAATTTTACATCTAAAACACGTGTTTACAATACATTTGGGTGAATACAAAAAATAGAAAAAATATTTGGTAAAAAATTTGGTAAAAAATGGTGATAATTCCGCTAAATATCGTTTAAAGTCATTTGTATTGAACTAATCATACTTTTTATATTTTTATCGTTAAGTTCACATTATTTTACATCTAAAACACGACTTTACAATACATTTGGGTGAATATAAAAGGTCGTAAAAAAACTTTGAAATACAGGTGATGAATCCGCTAAATATCGTCTTAAGTCATTTCTATTAAACTAATCATACTTTTTATATTTTTAACGTTAAGTTCACATTATTTTACATCTAAAACACGTGTTTACAATACATTTGGGTGAATACAAAAAATAGAAAAAAAATTTGGTAAAAAATGGTGATAATTCCGGTAAATATCGTTTAAAGTCATTTGTATTGAACTAATCATACTTTTTATATTTTTATCGTTAAGTTCACATTATTTTACATCTAAAACACGTGTTTACAATACATTTGGGTGAATACAAAAAATAGAAAAAAAATTTGGGAAAAAATTTGGTAAAAAATGGTGATAATTCCGCTAAATATCGTTTAAAGTCATTTCTATTAAACTAATCATACTTTTTATATTTTTAACGTTAAGTTCACATTATTTTACATCTAAAACACGTGTTTACAATACATTTGGGTGAATACAAAAAATAGAAAAAAAATTTGGTAAAAAATGGTGATAATTCCGCTAAATATCGTTTAAAGTCATTTGTATTGAACTAATCATACTTTTTATATTTTTATCGTTAAGTTCACATTATTTTACATCTAAAACACGTGTTTACAATACATTTGGGTGAATACAAAAAATAGAAAAAAAATTTGGTAAAAAATGGTGATAATTCCGCTAAATATCGTTTAAAGTCATTTGTATTGAACTAATCATACTTTTTATATTTTTATCGTTAAGTTCACATTATTTTACATCTAAAACACGTATTTACAATACATTTGGGTGAATACAAAAAATAGAAAAAAAATTTGGGAAAAAATTTGGTAAAAAATGGTGATAATTCCGCTAAATATCGTTTAAAGTCATTTGTATTGAACTAATCATACTTTTTATATTTTTATCGTTAAGTTCACATAATTTTACATCTAAAACACGTGTTTACAATACATTTGGGTGAATACAAAAAATAGAAAAAAAATTTGGGAAAAAATTTGGTAAAAAATGGTGATAATTCCGCTAAATATCGTTTAAAGTCATTTGTATTGAACTAATCATACTTTTTATATTTTTATCGTTAAGTTCACATTATTTTACATCTAAAACACGTGTTTACAATACATTTGGGTGAATACAAAAAATAGAAAAAAAATTTGGTAAAAAATGGTGATAATTCCGCTAAATATCGTTTAAAGTCATTTGTATTGAACTAATCATACTTTTTATATTTTTATCGTTAAGTTCACATTATTTTACATCTTAAACACGTATTTACAATACATTTGGGTGAATACAAAAAATAGAAAAAAAATTTGGGAAAAAATTTGGTAAAAAATGGTGATAATTCCGCTAAATATCGTTTAAAGTCATTTGTATTGAACTAATCATACTTTTTATATTTTTATCGTTAAGTTCACATTATTTTACATCTAAAACACGTCTTTACAATACATTTGGGTGAATATAAAAGGTCGTAAAAAAATTTTGAATTACAGGTGATGAATCCGCTAAATATCGTCTTAAGTCATTTCTATTAAACTAATCATACTTTTTATATTTTTAACGTTAAGTTCACATTATTTTACATCTAAAACACGTGTTTACAATACATTTGGGTGAATACAAAAAATAGAAAAAAAATTTGGTAAAAAATGGTGATAATTCCGCTAAATATCGTTTAAAGTCATTTGTATTGAACTAATCATACTTTTTATATTTTTATCGTTAAGTTCACATTATTTTACATCTAAAACACGTATTTACAATACATTTGGGTGAATACAAAAAATAGAAAAAAAATTTGGGAAAAAATTTGGTAAAAAATGGTGATAATTCCGCTAAATATCGTTTAAAGTCATTTGTATTGAACCAATCATACTTTTTATATTTTTATCGTTAAGTTCACATTATTTTACATCTAAAACACGTATTTACAATACATTTGGGTGAATACAAAAAATAGAAAAAAAATATGGGAAAAAATTTGGTAAAAAATGGTGATAATTCCGCTAAATATCGTTTAAAGTCATTTGTATTGAACTAATCATACTTTTTATATTTTTATCGTTAAGTTCACATTATTTTACATCTAAAACACGTCTTTACAATACATTTGGGTGAATATAAAAGGTCGTAAAAAAATTTTGAAATACAGGTGATGAATCCGCTAAATATCGTCTTAAGTCATTTCTATTAAACTAATCATACTTTTTATATTTTTAACGTTAAGTTCACATTATTTTACATCTAAAACACGTGTTTACAATACATTTGGGTGATTATAAAAAATAGAAAAAATATTTGGTAAAAAATGGTGATAATTCCGCTAAATATCGTTTAAAGTCATTTGTATTGAACTAATCATACTTTTTATATTTTTATCGTTAAGTTCACATTATTTTACATCTAAAACACGTATTTACAATACATTTGGGTGAATATAAAAGGTCGTAAAAAAATTTTGAAATACAGGTGATGAATCCGCTAAATATCGTCTTAAGTCATTTCTATTAAACTAATCATACTTTTTATATTTTTAACGTTAAGTTCACATTATTTTACATCTAAAACACGTGTTTACAATACATTTGGGTGAATACAAAAAATAGAAAAAAAATTTGGTAAAAAATGGTGATAATTCCACTAAATATCGTTTAAAGTCATTTGTATTGAACTAATCATACTTTTTATATTTTTATCGTTAAGTTCACATAATTTTACATCTAAAACACGTGTTTACAATACATTTGGGTGAATACAAAAAATAGAAAAAAAATTTGGGAAAAAATTTGGTAAAAAATGGTGATAATTCCGCTAAATATCGTTTAAAGTCATTTGTATTGAACTAATCATACTTTTTATATTTTTATCGTTAAGTTCACATTATTTTACATCTAAAACACGTATTTACAATACATTTGGGTGAATACAAAAAATAGAAAAAAAATTTGGTAAAAAATGGTGATAATTCCGCTAAATATCGTTTAAAGTCATTTGTATTGAACTAATCATACTTTTTATATTTTTATCGTTAAGTTCACATTATTTTACATCTTAAACACGTATTTACAATACATTTGGGTGAATACAAAAAATAGAAAAAAAATTTGGGAAAAAATTTGGTAAAAAATGGTGATAATTCCGCTAAATATCGTTTAAAGTCATTTGTATTGAACTAATCATACTTTTTATATTTTTATCGTTAAGTTCACATTATTTTACATCTAAAACACGTCTTTACAATACATTTGGGTGAATATAAAAGGTCGTAAAAAAATTTTGAATTACAGGTGATGAATCCGCTAAATATCGTCTTAAGTCATTTCTATTAAACTAATCATACTTTTTATATTTTTAACGTTAAGTTCACATTATTTTACATCTAAAACACGTGTTTACAATACATTTGGGTGAATACAAAAAATAGAAAAAAAATTTGGTAAAAAATGGTGATAATTCCGCTAAATATCGTTTAAAGTCATTTGTATTGAACTAATCATACTTTTTATATTTTTATCGTTAAGTTCACATTATTTTACATCTAAAACACGTATTTACAATACATTTGGGTGAATATAAAAGGTCGTAAAAAAATTTTGAAATACAGGTGATGAATCCGCTAAATATCGTCTTAAGTCATTTCTATTAAACTAATCATACTTTTTATATTTTTAACGTTAAGTTCACATTATTTTACATCTAAAACACGTGTTTACAATACATTTGGGTGAATACAAAAAATAGAAAAAAAATTTGGTAAAAAATGGTGATAATTCCACTAAATATCGTTTAAAGTCATTTGTATTGAACTAATCATACTTTTTATATTTTTATCGTTAAGTTCACATAATTTTACATCTAAAACACGTGTTTACAATACATTTGGGTGAATACAAAAAATAGAAAAAAAATTTGGGAAAAAATTTGGTAAAAAATGGTGATAATTCCGCTAAATATCGTTTAAAGTCATTTGTATTGAACTAATCATACTTTTTATATTTTTATCGTTAAGTTCACATTATTTTACATCTAAAACACGTATTTACAATACATTTGGGTGAATACAAAAAATAGAAAAAAAATTTGGTAAAAAATGGTGATAATTCCGCTAAATATCGTTTAAAGTCATTTGTATTGAACTAATCATACTTTTTATATTTTTATCGTTAAGTTCACATTATTTTACATCTTAAACACGTATTTACAATACATTTGGGTGAATACAAAAAATAGAAAAAAAATTTGGGAAAAAATTTGGTAAAAAATGGTGATAATTCCGCTAAATATCGTTTAAAGTCATTTGTATTGAACTAATCATACTTTTTATATTTTTATCGTTAAGTTCACATTATTTTACATCTAAAACACGTCTTTACAATACATTTGGGTGAATATAAAAGGTCGTAAAAAAATTTTGAATTACAGGTGATGAATCCGCTAAATATCGTCTTAAGTCATTTCTATTAAACTAATCATACTTTTTATATTTTTAACGTTAAGTTCACATTATTTTACATCTAAAACACGTGTTTACAATACATTTGGGTGAATACAAAAAATAGAAAAAAAATTTGGTAAAAAATGGTGATAATTCCGCTAAATATCGTTTAAAGTCATTTGTATTGAACTAATCATACTTTTTATATTTTTATCGTTAAGTTCACATTATTTTACATCTAAAACACGTATTTACAATACATTTGGGTGAATACAAAAAATAGAAAAAAAATTTGGGAAAAAATTTGGTAAAAAATGGTGATAATTCCGCTAAATATCGTTTAAAGTCATTTGTATTGAACCAATCATACTTTTTAAATTTTTATCGTTAAGTTCACATTATTTTACATCTAAAACACGTCTTTACAATACATTTGGGTGAATATAAAAGGTCGTAAAAAAACTTTGAAATACAGGTGATGAATCCGCTAAATATTGTCTTAAGTCATTTCTATTAAACTAATCATACTTTTTATATTTTTAACGTTAAGTTCACATTATTTTACATCTAAAACACGTGTTTACAATACATTTGGGTGAATACAAAGAATAGAAAAAAAATTTGGTAAAAAATGGTGATAATTCCGCTAAATATCGTTTAAAGTCATTTGTATTGAACTAATCATACTTTTTATATTTTTATCGTTAAGTTCACATTATTTTACATCTAAAACACGTATTTACAATACATTTGGGTGAATACAAAAAATAGAAAAAAAATTTTGGATAAAATTTGGTAAAAAATTGTGATAATTCCGCTAAATATCGTTTAAAGTCATTTGTATTGAACTAATCATACTTTTTATATTTTTATCGTTAAGTTCACATTATTTTACATCTAAAACACGTCTTTACAATACATTTGGGTGAATATAAAAGGTCGTAAAAAAATTTTGAAATACAGGTGATGAATCCGCTAAATATCGTCTTAAGTCATTTCTATTAAACTAATCATACTTTTTATATTTTTAACGTTAAGTTCACATTATTTTACATCTAAAACACGTGTTTACAATACATTTGGGTGAATACAAAAAATAGAAAAAAAATTTGGTAAAAAATGGTGATAATTCCGCTAAATATCGTTTAAAGTCATTTGTATTGAACTAATCATACTTTTTATATTTTTATCGTTAAGTTCACATTATTTTACATCTAAAACACGTATTTACAATACATTTGGGTGAATACAAAAAATAGAAAAAAAATTTTGGAAAAAATTTGGTAAAAAATGGTGATAATTCCGCTAAATATCGTTTAAAGTCATTTGTATTGAACTAATCATACTTTTTATATTTTTATCGTTAAGTTCACATTATTTTACATCTAAAACACGTCTTTACAATACATTTGGGTGAATATAAAAGGTCGTAAAAAAATTTTGAATTACAGGTGATGAATCCGCTAAATATCGTCTTAAGTCATTTCTATTAAACTAATCATACTTTTTATATTTTTAACGTTAAGTTCACATTATTTTACATCTAAAACACGTGTTTACAATACATTTGGGTGAATACAAAAAATAGAAAAAAAATTTGGTAAAAAATGGTGATAATTCCGCTAAATATCGTTTAAAGTCATTTGTATTGAACTAATCATACTTTTTATATTTTTATCGTTAAGTTCACATTATTTTACATCTAAAACACGTATTTACAATACATTTGGGTGAATACAAAAAATAGAAAAAAAATTTGGGAAAAAATTTGGTAAAAAATGGTGATAATTCCGCTAAATATCGTTTAAAGTCATTTGTATTGAACCAATCATACTTTTTAAATTTTTATCGTTAAGTTCACATTATTTTACATCTAAAACACGTCTTTACAATACATTTGGGTGAATATAAAAGGTCGTAAAAAAACTTTGAAATACAGGTGATGAATCCGCTAAATATTGTCTTAAGTCATTTCTATTAAACTAATCATACTTTTTATATTTTTAACGTTAAGTTCACATTATTTTACATCTAAAACACGTGTTTACAATACATTTGGGTGAATACAAAGAATAGAAAAAAAATTTGGTAAAAAATGGTGATAATTCCGCTAAATATCGTTTAAAGTCATTTGTATTGAACTAATCATACTTTTTATATTTTTATCGTTAAGTTCACATTATTTTACATCTAAAACACGTATTTACAATACATTTGGGTGAATACAAAAAATAGAAAAAAAATTTTGGATAAAATTTGGTAAAAAATTGTGATAATTCCGCTAAATATCGTTTAAAGTCATTTGTATTGAACTAATCATACTTTTTATATTTTTATCGTTAAGTTCACATTATTTTACATCTAAAACACGTCTTTACAATACATTTGGGTGAATATAAAAGGTCGTAAAAAAATTTTGAAATACAGGTGATGAATCCGCTAAATATCGTCTTAAGTCATTTCTATTAAACTAATCATACTTTTTATATTTTTAACGTTAAGTTCACATTATTTTACATCTAAAACACGTGTTTACAATACATTTGGGTGAATACAAAAAATAGAAAAAAAATTTGGTAAAAAATGGTGATAATTCCGCTAAATATCGTTTAAAGTCATTTGTATTGAACTAATCATACTTTTTATATTTTTATCGTTAAGTTCACATTATTTTACATCTAAAACACGTATTTACAATACATTTGGGTGAATACAAAAAATAGAAAAAAAATTTTGGAAAAAATTTGGTAAAAAATGGTGATAATTCCGCTAAATATCGTTTAAAGTCATTTGTATTGAACTAATCATACTTTTTATATTTTTATCGTTAAGTTCACATTATTTTACATCTAAAACACGTCTTTACAATACATTTGGGTGAATATAAAAGGTCGTAAAAAAATTTTGAAATACAGGTGATGAATCCGCTAAATATCGTCTTAAGTCATTTATATTAAACTAATCATACTTTTTATATTTTTAACGTTAAGTTCACATTATTTTACATCTAAAACACGTGTTTACAATACATTTGGGTGAATACAAAAAATAGAAAAAAAATTTGGGAAAAAATTGGGTAAAAAATGGTGCAAATTCCGCTAAATATCGTTTAAAGTCATTTGTATTGAACTAATCATACTTTTTATATTTTTATCGTTAAGTTCACATTATTTTACATCTAAAACACGTATTTACAATACATTTGGGTGAATACAAAAAATAGAAAAAAAATTTGGGAAAAAATTTGGTAAAAAATGGTGATAATTCCGCTAAATATCGTTTAAAGTCATTTGTATTGAACTAATCATACTTTTTATATTTTTATCGTTAAGTTCACATTATTTTACATCTAAAACACGTCTTTACAATACATTTGGGTGAATATAAAAGGTCGTAAAAAAACTTTGAAATACAGGTGATGAATCCGCTAAATATCGTCTTAAGTCATTTCTATTAAACTAATCATACTTTTTATATTTTTAACGTTAAGTTCACATTATTTTACATCTAAAACACGTGTTTACAATACATTTGGGTGAATACAAAAAATAGAAAAAATATTTGGTAAAAAATGGTGATAATTCCGCTAAATATCGTTTTAAGTCATTTGTATTGAACTAATCATACTTTTTATATTTTTATCGTTAAGTTCACATTATTTTACATCTAAAACACGTATTTACAATACATTTGGGTGAATACAAAAAATAGAAAAAAAATTTGGTAAAAAATGGTGATAATTCCGCTAAATATCGTTTAAAGTCATTTGTATTGAACTAATCATACTTTTTATATTTTTAACGTTAAGTTCACATTATTTTACATCTAAAACACGTGTTTACAATACATTTGGGTGAATACAAAAAATAGAAAAAAAATTTGGGAAAAAATTGGGTAAAAAATGGTGATAATTCCGCTAAATATCGTTTAAAGTCATTTGTATTGAACTAATCATACTTTTTATATTTTTATCGTTAAGTTCACATTATTTTACATCTAAAACACGTATTTACAATACATTTGGGTGAATACAAAAAATAGAAAAAAAATTTGGGAAAAAATTTGGTAAAAAATGGTGATAATTCCGCTAAATATCGTTTAAAGTCATTTGTATTGAACTAATCATACTTTTTATATTTTTATCGTTAAGTTCACATTATTTTACATCTAAAACACGTCTTTACAATACATTTGGGTGAATATAAAAGGTCGTAAAAAAACTTTGAAATACAGGTGATGAATCCGCTAAATATCGTCTTAAGTCATTTCTATTAAACTAATCATACTTTTTATATTTTTAACGTTAAGTTCACATTATTTTACATCTAAAACACGTGTTTACAATACATTTGGGTGAATACAAAAAATAGAAAAAAAATTTGGTAAAAAATGGTGATAATTCCGCTAAATATCGTTTAAAGTCATTTGTATTGAACTAATCATACTTTTTATATTTTTATCGTTAAGTTCACATTATTTTACATCTAAAACACGTATTTACAATACATTTGGGTGAATACAAAAAATAGAAAAAAAATTTGGGAAAAAATTTGGTAAAAAATGGTGATAATTCCGCTAAATATCGTTTAAAGTCATTTGTATTGAACTAATCATACTTTTTATATTTTTAACGTTAAGTTCACATTATTTTACATGTAAAACACGTCTTTACAATACATTTGGGTGAATATAAAAGGTCGTAAAAATTTTTTGAAATACAGGTGATGAATCCGCTAAATATCGTCTTAAGTCATTTATATTAAACTAATCATACTTTTTATATTTTTAACGTTAAGTTCACATTATTTTACATCTAAAACACGTATTTACAATACATTTGGGTGAATACAAAAAATAGAAAAAAAATTTGGGAAAAAATTGGGTAAAAAATGGTGATAATTCCGCTAAATATCGTTTAAAGTCATTTGTATTGAACTAATCATACTTTTTATATTTTTATCGTTAAGTTCACATAATTTTACATCTAAAACACGTCTTTACAATACATTTGGGTGAATATAAAAGGTCGTAAAAAAATTTTGAAATACAGGTGATGAATCCGCTAAATATCGTCTTAAGTCATTTCTATTAAACTAATCATACTTTTTATATTTTTAACGTTAAGTTCACATTATTTTACATCTAAAACACGTGTTTACAATACATTTGGGTGAATACAAAAAATAGAAAAAATATTTGGTAAAAAATGGTGATAATTCCGCTAAATATCGTTTAAAGTCATTGGTATTGAACTAATCATACTTTTTATATTTTTAACGTTAAGTTCACATTATTTTACATCTAAAACACGTGTTTACAATACATTTGGGTGAATACAAAAAATAGAAAAAAAATTTGGTAAAAAATGGTGATAATTCCGCTAAATATCGTTTAAAGTCATTTGTATTGAACTAATCATACTTTTTATATTTTTATCGTTAAGTTCACATTATTTTACATCTAAAACACGTCTTTACAATACATTTGGGTGAATATAAAAGGTCGTAAAAAAATTTTGAAATACAGGTGATGAATCCGCTAAATATCGTCTTAAGTCATTTCTATTAAACTAATCATACTTTTTATATTTTTAACGTTAAGTTCACATTATTTTACATCTAAAACACGTGATTACAATACATTTGGGTGAATATAAAAAATAGAAAAAATATTTGGTAAAAAATGGTAATAATTCCGCTAAATATCGTTTAAAGTCATTTGTATTGAACTAATCATACTTTTTATATTTTTATCGTTAAGTTCACATTATTTTACATCTAAAACACGTATTTACAATACATTTGGGTGAATACAAAAAATAGAAAAAAAATTTGGGATAAAATTTGGTAAAAAATGGTGATAATTCCGCTAAATATCGTTTAAAGTCATTTGTATTGAACTAATCATACATTTTATATTTTTATCGTTAAGTTCACATTATTTTACATCTAAAACACGTCTTTACAATACATTTGGGTGAATATAAAAGGTCGTAAAAAAATTTTGAAATACAGGTGATGAATCCGCTAAATATCGTCTTAAGTCATTTCTATTAAACTAATCATACTTTTTATATTTTTAACGTTAAGTTCACATTATTTTACATCTAAAACACGTGTTTACAATACATTTGGGTGAATACAAAAAATAGAAAAAAAATTTGGTAAAAAATGGTGATAATTCCGCTAAATATCGTTTAAAGTCATTTGTATTGAACTAATCATACTTTTTATATTTTTATCGTTAAGTTCACATTATTTTACATCTAAAACACGTATTTACAATACATTTGGGTGAATACAAAAAATAGAAAAAAAATTTTGGAAAAAATTTGGTAAAAAATGGTGATAATTCCGCTAAATATCGTTTAAAGTCATTTGTATTGAACTAATCATACTTTTTATATTTTTATCGTTAAGTTCACATTATTTTACATCTAAAACACGTCTTTACAATACATTTGGGTGAATATAAAAGGTCGTAAAAAAATTTTGAAATACAGGTGATGAATCCGCTAAATATCGTCTTAAGTCATTTCTATTAAACTAATCATACTTTTTATATTTTTAACGTTAAGTTCACATTATTTTACATCTAAAACACGTGTTTACAATACATTTGGGTGAATACAAAAAATAGAAAAAAAATTTGGGAAAAAATTGGGTAAAAAATGGTGCAAATTCCGCTAAATATCGTTTAAAGTCATTTGTATTGAACTAATCATACTTTTTATATTTTTATCGTTAAGTTCACATTATTTTACATCTAAAACACGTATTTACAATACATTTGGGTGAATACAAAAAATAGAAAAAAAATTTGGGAAAAAATTTGGTAAAAAATGTTGATAATTCCGCTAAATATCGTTTAAAGTCATTTGTATTGAACTAATCATACTTTTTATATTTTTATCGTTAAGTTCACATTATTTTACATCTAAAACACGTCTTTACAATACATTTGGGTGAATATAAAAGGTCGTAAAAAAACTTTGAAATACAGGTGATGAATCCGCTAAATATCGTCTTAAGTCATTTCTATTAAACTAATCATACTTTTTATATTTTTAACGTTAAGTTCACATTATTTTACATCTAAAACACGTGTTTACAATACATTTGGGTGAATACAAAAAATAGAAAAAAAATTTGGTAAAAAATGGTGATAATTCCGCTAAATATCGTTTAAAGTCATTTGTATTGAACTAATCATACTTTTTATATTTTTATCGTTAAGTTCACATTATTTTACATCTAAAACACGTATTTACAATACATTTGGGTGAATACAAAAAATAGAAAAAAAATTTGGGAAAAAATTTGGTAAAAAATGGTGATAATTCCGCTAAATATCGTTTAAAGTCATTTGTATTGAACTAATCATACTTTTTATATTTTTATCGTTAAGTTCACATTATTTTACATCTAAAACACGTCTTTACAATACATTTGGGTGAATATAAAAGGTCGTAAAAAAACTTTGAAATACAGGTGATGAATCCGCTAAATATCGTCTTAAGTCATTTCTATTAAACTAATCATACTTTTTATATTTTTAACGTTAAGTTCACATTATTTTACATCTAAAACACGTATTTACAATACATTTGGGTGAATACAAAAAATAGAAAAAAAATTTGGTAAAAAATGGTGATAATTCCGCTAAATATCGTTTAAAGTCATTTGTATTGAACTAATCATACTTTTTATATTTTTAACGTTAAGTTCACATTATTTTACATCTAAAACACGTGTTTACAATACATTTGGGTGAATACAAAAAATAGAAAAAAAATTTGGGAAAAAATTGTGTAAAAAATGGTGATAATTCCGCTAAATATCGTTTAAAGTCATTTGTATTGAACTAATCATACTTTTTATATTTTTATCGTTAAGTTCACATTATTTTACATCTAAAACACGTATTTACAATACATTTGGGTGAATACAAAAAATAGAAAAAAAATTTGGGAAAAAATTTGGTAAAAAATGGTGATAATTCCGCTAAATATCGTTTAAAGTCATTTGTATTGAACTAATCATACTTTTTATATTTTTATCGTTAAGTTCACATTATTTTACATCTAAAACACGTATTTACAATACATTTGGGTGAATACAAAAAATAGAAAAAAAATTTGGGAAAAAATTTGGTAAAAAATGGTGATAATTCCGCTAAATATCGTTTAAAGTCATTTGTATTGAACTAATCATACTTTTTATATTTTTAACGTTAAGTTCACATTATTTTACATCTAAAACACGTCTTTACAATACATTTGGGTGAATATAAAAGGTCGTAAAAAAATTTTGAAATACAGGTGATGAATCCGCTAAATATCGTCTTAAGTCATTTCTATTAAACTAATCATACTTTTTATATTTTTAACGTTAAGTTCACATTATTTTACATCTAAAACACGTGTTTACAATACATTTGGGTGAATACAAAAAATAGAAAAAAAATTTGGTAAAAAATGGTGATAATTCCGCTAAATATCGTTTAAAGTCATTTGTATTGAACTAATCATACTTTTTATATTTTTATCGTTAAGTTCACATTATTTTACATCTAAAACACGTATTTACAATACATTTGGGTGAATACAAAAAATAGAAAAAAAATTTGGGAAAAAATTTGGTAAAAAATGGTGATAATTCTGCTAAATATCGTTTAAAGTCATTTGTATTGAACTAATCATACTTTTTATATTTTTATCGTTAAGTTCACATTATTTTACATCTAAAACACGTCTTTACAATACATTTGGGTGAATATAAAAGGTCGTAAAAAAATTTTGAAATACAGGTGATGAATCCGCTAAATATCGTCTTAAGTCATTTCTATTAAACTAATCATACTTTTTATATTTTTAACGTTAAGTTCACATTATTTTACATCTAAAACACGTGTTTACAATACATTTGGGTGAATACAAAAAATAGAAAAAAAATTTGGTAAAAAATGGTGATAATTCCGCTAAATATCGTTTAAAGTCATTTGTATTGAACTAATCATACTTTTTATATTTTTATCGTTAAGTTCACATTATTTTACATCTAAAACACGTATTTACAATACATTTGGGTGAATACAAAAAATAGAAAAAAAATTTTGGAAAAAATTTGGTAAAAAATGGTGATAATTCCGCTAAATATCGTTTAAAGTCATTTGTATTGAACTAATCATACTTTTTATATTTTTAACGTTAAGTTCACATTATTTTACATCTAAAACACGTGTTTACAATACATTTGGGTGAATATAAAAGGTCGTAAAAAAATTTTGAAATACAGGTGATGAATCCGCTAAATATCGTCTTAAGTCATTTCTATTAAACTAATCATACTTTTTATATTTTTAACGTTAAGTTCACATTATTTTACATCTAAAACACGTGTTTACAATACATTTGGGTGAATACAAAAAATAGAAAAAAAATTTGGGAAAAAATTGGGTAAAAAATGGTGCAAATTCCGCTAAATATCGTTTAAAGTCATTTGTATTGAACTAATCATACTTTTTATATTTTTATCGTTAAGTTCACATTATTTTACATCTAAAACACGTATTTACAATACATTTGGGTGAATACAAAAAATAGAAAAAAAATTTGGGAAAAAATTTGGTAAAAAATGGTGATAATTCCGCTAAATATCGTTTAAAGTCATTTGTATTGAACTAATCATACTTTTTATATTTTTAACGTTAAGTTCACATTATTTTACATGTAAAACACGTCTTTACAATACATTTGGGTGAATATAAAAGGTCGTAAAAATTTTTTGAAATACAGGTGATGAATCCGCTAAATATCGTCTTAAGTCATTTATATTAAACTAATCATACTTTTTATATTTTTAACGTTAAGTTCACATTATTTTACATCTAAAACACGTATTTACAATACATTTGGGTGAATACAAAAAATAGAAAAAAAATTTGGGAAAAAATTGGGTAAAAAATGGTGATAATTCCGCTAAATATCGTTTAATGTCATTTGTATTGAACTAATCATACTTTTTATATTTTTATCGTTAAGTTCACATAATTTTACATCTAAAACACGTCTTTACAATACATTTGGGTGAATATAAAAGGTCGTAAAAAAATTTTGAAATACAGGTGATGAATCCGCTAAATATCGTCTTAAGTCATTTCTATTAAACTAATCATACTTTTTATATTTTTAACGTTAAGTTCACATTATTTTACATCTAAAACACGTGTTTACAATACATTTGGGTGAATACAAAAAATAGAAAAAAAATTTGGTAAAAAATGGTGATAATTCCGCTAAATATCGTTTAAAGTCATTTGTATTGAACTAATCATACTTTTTATATTTTTATCGTTAAGTTCACATTATTTTACATCTAAAACACGTATTTACAATACATTTGGGTGAATACAAAAAATAGAAAAAAAATTTGGGAAAAAATTTGGTAAAAAATGGTGATAATTCTGCTAAATATCGTTTAAAGTCATTTGTATTGAACTAATCATACTTTTTATATTTTTATCGTTAAGTTCACATTATTTTACATCTAAAACACGTCTTTACAATACATTTGGGTGAATATAAAAGGTCGTAAAAAAATTTTGAAATACAGGTGATGAATCCGCTAAATATCGTCTTAAGTCATTTCTATTAAACTAATCATACTTTTTATATTTTTAACGTTAAGTTCACATTATTTTACATCTAAAACACGTGTTTACAATACATTTGGGTGAATACAAAAAATAGAAAAAAAATTTGGTAAAAAATGGTGATAATTCCGCTAAATATCGTTTAAAGTCATTTGTATTGAACTAATCATACTTTTTATATTTTTATCGTTAAGTTCACATTATTTTACATCTAAAACACGTATTTACAATACATTTGGGTGAATACAAAAAATAGAAAAAAAATTTTGGAAAAAATTTGGTAAAAAATGGTGATAATTCCGCTAAATATCGTTTAAAGTCATTTGTATTGAACTAATCATACTTTTTATATTTTTAACGTTAAGTTCACATTATTTTACATCTAAAACACGTGTTTACAATACATTTGGGTGAATATAAAAGGTCGTAAAAAAATTTTGAAATACAGGTGATGAATCCGCTAAATATCGTCTTAAGTCATTTCTATTAAACTAATCATACTTTTTATATTTTTAACGTTAAGTTCACATTATTTTACATCTAAAACACGTGTTTACAATACATTTGGGTGAATACAAAAAATAGAAAAAAAATTTGGGAAAAAATTGGGTAAAAAATGGTGCAAATTCCGCTAAATATCGTTTAAAGTCATTTGTATTGAACTAATCATACTTTTTATATTTTTATCGTTAAGTTCACATTATTTTACATCTAAAACACGTATTTACAATACATTTGGGTGAATACAAAAAATAGAAAAAAAATTTGGGAAAAAATTTGGTAAAAAATGGTGATAATTCCGCTAAATATCGTTTAAAGTCATTTGTATTGAACTAATCATACTTTTTATATTTTTATCGTTAAGTTCACATTATTTTACATCTAAAACACGTCTTTACAATACATTTGGGTGAATATAAAAGGTCGTAAAAAAACTTTGAAATACAGGTGATGAATCCGCTAAATATCGTCTTAAGTCATTTCTATTAAACTAATCATACTTTTTATATTTTTAACGTTAAGTTCACATTATTTTACATCTAAAACACGTGTTTACAATACATTTGGGTGAATACAAAAAATAGAAAAAATATTTGGTAAAAAATGGTGATAATTCTGCTAAATATCGTTTTAAGTCATTTGTATTGAACTAATCATACTTTTTATATTTTTATCGTTAAGTTCACATTATTTTACATCTAAAACACGTATTTACAATACATTTGGGTGAATACAAAAAATAGAAAAAAAATTTGGTAAAAAATGGTGATAATTCCGCTAAATATCGTTTAAAGTCATTTGTATTGAACTAATCATACTTTTTATATTTTTAACGTTAAGTTCACATTATTTTACATCTAAAACACGTGTTTACAATACATTTGGGTGAATACAAAAAATAGAAAAAAAATTTGGGAAAAAATTGTGTAAAAAATGGTGATAATTCCGCTAAATATCGTTTAAAGTCATTTGTATTGAACTAATCATACTTTTTATATTTTTATCGTTAAGTTCACATTATTTTACATCTAAAACACGTATTTACAATACATTTGGGTGAATACAAAAAATAGAAAAAAAATTTGGAAAAAATTTGGTAAAAAATGGTGATAATTCCGCTAAATATCGTTTAAAGTCATTTGTATTGAACTAATCATACTTTTTATATTTTTATCGTTAAGTTCACATTATTTTACATCTAAAACACGTCTTTACAATACATTTGGGTGAATATAAAAGGTCGTAAAAAAACTTTGAAATACAGGTGATGAATCCGCTAAATATCGTCTTAAGTCATTTCTATTAAACTAATCATACTTTTTATATTTTTAACGTTAAGTTCACATTATTTTACATCTAAAACACGTGTTTACAATACATTTGGGTGAATACAAAAAATAGAAAAAAAATTTGGTAAAAAATGGTGATAATTCCGCTAAATATCGTTTAAAGTCATTTGTATTGAACTAATCATACTTTTTATATTTTTATCGTTAAGTTCACATTATTTTACATCTAAAACACGTATTTACAATACATTTGGGTGAATACAAAAAATAGAAAAAAAATTTGGGAAAAAATTTGGTAAAAAATGGTGATAATTCCGCTAAATATCGTTTAAAGTCATTTGTATTGAACTAATCATACTTTTTATATTTTTATCGTTAAGTTCACATTATTTTACATCTAAAACACGTCTTTACAATACATTTGGGTGAATATAAAAGGTCGTAAAAAAACTTTGAAATACAGGTGATGAATCCGCTAAATATCGTCTTAAGTCATTTCTATTAAACTAATCATACTTTTTATATTTTTAACGTTAAGTTCACATTATTTTACATCTAAAACACGTGTTTACAATACATTTGGGTGAATACAAAAAATAGAAAAAATATTTGGTAAAAAATGGTGATAATTCCGCTAAATATCGTTTTAAGTCATTTGTATTGAACTAATCATACTTTTTATATTTTTATCGTTAAGTTCACATTATTTTACATCTAAAACACGTATTTACAATACATTTGGGTGAATACAAAAAATAGAAAAAAAATTTGGTAAAAAATGGTGATAATTCCGCTAAATATCGTTTAAAGTCATTTGTATTGAACTAATCATACTTTTTATATTTTTAACGTTAAGTTCACATTATTTTACATCTAAAACACGTGTTTACAATACATTTGGGTGAATACAAAAAATAGAAAAAAAATTTGGGAAAAAATTGTGTAAAAAATGGTGATAATTCCGCTAAATATCGTTTAAAGTCATTTGTATTGAACTAATCATACTTTTTATATTTTTATCGTTAAGTTCACATTATTTTACATCTAAAACACGTATTTACAATACATTTGGGTGAATACAAAAAATAGAAAAAAAATTTGGGAAAAAATTTGGTAAAAAATGGTGATAATTCCGCTAAATATCGTTTAAAGTCATTTGTATTGAACTAATCATACTTTTTATATTTTTATCGTTAAGTTCACATTATTTTACATCTAAAACACGTCTTTACAATACATTTGGGTGAATATAAAAGGTCGTAAAAAAACTTTGAAATACAGGTGATGAATCCGCTAAATATCGTCTTAAGTCATTTCTATTAAACTAATCATACTTTTTATATTTTTAACGTTAAGTTCACATTATTTTACATCTAAAACACGTGTTTACAATACATTTGGGTGAATACAAAAAATAGAAAAAAAATTTGGTAAAAAATGGTGATAATTCCGCTAAATATCGTTTAAAGTCATTTGTATTGAACTAATCATACTTTTTATATTTTTATCGTTAAGTTCACATTATTTTACATCTAAAACACGTATTTACAATACATTTGGGTGAATACAAAAAATAGAAAAAAAATTTGGGAAAAAATTTGGTAAAAAATGGTGATAATTCCGCTAAATATCGTTTAAAGTCATTTGTATTGAACTAATCATACTTTTTATATTTTTAACGTTAAGTTCACATTATTTTACATCTAAAACACGTCTTTACAATACATTTGGGTGAATATAAAAGGTCGTAAAAATTTTTTGAAATACAGGTGATGAATCCGCTAAATATCGTCTTAAGTCATTTATATTAAACTAATCATACTTTTTATATTTTTAACGTTAAGTTCACATTATTTTACATCTAAAACACGTATTTACAATACATTTGGGTGAATACAAAAAATAGAAAAAAAATTTGGGAAAAAATTGGGTAAAAAATGGTGATAATTCCGCTAAATATCGTTTAAAGTCATTTGTATTGAACTAATCATACTTTTTATATTTTTATCGTTAAGTTCACATAATTTTACATCTAAAACACGTCTTTACAATACATTTGGGTGAATATAAAAGGTCGTAAAAAAATTTTGAAATACAGGTGATGAATCCGCTAAATATCGTCTTAAGTCATTTCTATTAAACTAATCATACTTTTTATATTTTTAACGTTAAGTTCACATTATTTTACATCTAAAACACGTGTTTACAATACATTTGGGTGAATACAAAAAATAGAAAAAATATTTGGTAAAAAATGGTGATAATTCCGCTAAATATCGTTTAAAGTCATTTGTATTGAACTAATCATACTTTTTATATTTTTAACGTTAAGTTCACATTATTTTACATCTAAAACACGTGTTTACAATACATTTGGGTGAATACAAAAAATAGAAAAAAAATTTGGTAAAAAATGGTGATAATTCCGCTAAATATCGTTTAAAGTCATTTGTATTGAACTAATCATACTTTTTATATTTTTATCGTTAAGTTCACATTATTTTACATCTAAAACACGTATTTACAATACATTTGGGTGAATACAAAAAATAGAAAAAAAATTTGGGAAAAAATTTGGTAAAAAATGGTGATAATTCCGCTAAATATCGTTTAAAGTCATTTGTATTGAACTAATCATACTTTTTATATTTTTAACGTTAAGTTCACATTATTTTACATCTAAAACACGTCTTTACAATACATTTGGGTGAATATAAAAGGTCGTAAAAATTTTTTGAAATACAGGTGATGAATCCGCTAAATATCGTCTTAAGTCATTTATATTAAACTAATCATACTTTTTATATTTTTAACGTTAAGTTCACATTATTTTACATCTAAAACACGTATTTACAATACATTTGGGTGAATACAAAAAATAGAAAAAAAATTTGGGAAAAAATTGGGTAAAAAATGGTGATAATTCCGCTAAATATCGTTTAAAGTCATTTGTATTGAACTAATCATACTTTTTATATTTTTATCGTTAAGTTCACATAATTTTACATCTAAAACACGTCTTTACAATACATTTGGGTGAAAATAAAAGGTCGTAAAAAAATTTTGAAATACAGGTGATGAATCCGCTAAATATCGTCTTAAGTCATTTCTATTAAACTAATCATACTTTTTATATTTTTAACGTTAAGTTCACATTATTTTACATCTAAAACACGTGTTTACAATACATTTGGGTGAATACAAAAAATAGAAAAAATATTTGGTAAAAAATGGTGATAATTCCGCTAAATATCGTTTTAAGTCATTTGTATTGAACTAATCATACTTTTTATATTTTTATCGTTAAGTTCACATTATTTTACATCTAAAACACGTATTTACAATACATTTGGGTGAATACAAAAAATAGAAAAAAAATTTGGTAAAAAATGGTGATAATTCCGCTAAATATCGTTTAAAGTCATTTGTATTGAACTAATCATACTTTTTATATTTTTAACGTTAAGTTCACATTATTTTACATCTAAAACACGTGTTTACAATACATTTGGGTGAATACAAAAAATAGAAAAAAAATTTGGGAAAAAATTGTGTAAAAAATGGTGATAATTCCGCTAAATATCGTTTAAAGTCATTTGTATTGAACTAATCATACTTTTTATATTTTTATCGTTAAGTTCACATTATTTTACATCTAAAACACGTATTTACAATACATTTGGGTGAATACAAAAAATAGAAAAAAAATTTGGGAAAAAATTTGGTAAAAAATGGTGATAATTCCGCTAAATATCGTTTAAAGTCATTTGTATTGAACTAATCATACTTTTTATATTTTTATCGTTAAGTTCACATTATTTTACATCTAAAACACGTCTTTACAATACATTTGGGTGAATATAAAAGGTCGTAAAAAAACTTTGAAATACAGGTGATGAATCCGCTAAATATCGTCTTAAGTCATTTCTATTAAACTAATCATACTTTTTATATTTTTAACGTTAAGTTCACATTATTTTACATCTAAAACACGTGTTTACAATACATTTGGGTGAATACAAAAAATAGAAAAAAAATTTGGTAAAAAATGGTGATAATTCCGCTAAATATCGTTTAAAGTCATTTGTATTGAACTAATCATACTTTTTATATTTTTATCGTTAAGTTCACATTATTTTACATCTAAAACACGTATTTACAATACATTTGGGTGAATACAAAAAATAGAAAAAAAATTTGGGAAAAAATTTGGTAAAAAATGGTGATAATTCCGCTAAATATCGTTTAAAGTCATTTGTATTGAACTAATCATACTTTTTATATTTTTATCGTTAAGTTCACATTATTTTACATCTAAAACACGTCTTTACAATACATTTGGGTGAATATAAAAGGTCGTAAAAAAACTTTGAAATACAGGTGATGAATCCGCTAAATATCGTCTTAAGTCATTTCTATTAAACTAATCATACTTTTTATATTTTTAACGTTAAGTTCACATTATTTTACATCTAAAACACGTGTTTACAATACATTTGGGTGAATACAAAAAATAGAAAAAATATTTGGTAAAAAATGGTGATAATTCCGCTAAATATCGTTTTAAGTCATTTGTATTGAACTAATCATACTTTTTATATTTTTATCGTTAAGTTCACATTATTTTACATCTAAAACACGTATTTACAATACATTTGGGTGAATACAAAAAATAGAAAAAAAATTTGGTAAAAAATGGTGATAATTCCGCTAAATATCGTTTAAAGTCATTTGTATTGAACTAATCATACTTTTTATATTTTTAACGTTAAGTTCACATTATTTTACATCTAAAACACGTGTTTACAATACATTTGGGTGAATACAAAAAATAGAAAAAAAATTTGGGAAAAAATTGTGTAAAAAATGGTGATAATTCCGCTAAATATCGTTTAAAGTCATTTGTATTGAACTAATCATACTTTTTATATTTTTATCGTTAAGTTCACATTATTTTACATCTAAAACACGTATTTACAATACATTTGGGTGAATACAAAAAATAGAAAAAAAATTTGGGAAAAAATTTGGTAAAAAATGGTGATAATTCCGCTAAATATCGTTTAAAGTCATTTGTATTGAACTAATCATACTTTTTATATTTTTATCGTTAAGTTCACATTATTTTACATCTAAAACACGTCTTTACAATACATTTGGGTGAATATAAAAGGTCGTAAAAAAACTTTGAAATACAGGTGATGAATCCGCTAAATATCGTCTTAAGTCATTTCTATTAAACTAATCATACTTTTTATATTTTTAACGTTAAGTTCACATTATTTTACATCTAAAACACGTGTTTACAATACATTTGGGTGAATACAAAAAATAGAAAAAAAATTTGGTAAAAAATGGTGATAATTCCGCTAAATATCGTTTAAAGTCATTTGTATTGAACTAATCATACTTTTTATATTTTTATCGTTAAGTTCACATTATTTTACATCTAAAACACGTATTTACAATACATTTGGGTGAATACAAAAAATAGAAAAAAAATTTGGGAAAAAATTTGGTAAAAAATGGTGATAATTCCGCTAAATATCGTTTAAAGTCATTTGTATTGAACTAATCATACTTTTTATATTTTTAACGTTAAGTTCACATTATTTTACATCTAAAACACGTCTTTACAATACATTTGGGTGAATATAAAAGGTCGTAAAAATTTTTTGAAATACAGGTGATGAATCCGCTAAATATCGTCTTAAGTCATTTATATTAAACTAATCATACTTTTTATATTTTTAACGTTAAGTTCACATTATTTTACATCTAAAACACGTATTTACAATACATTTGGGTGAATACAAAAAATAGAAAAAAAATTTGGGAAAAAATTGGGTAAAAAATGGTGATAATTCCGCTAAATATCGTTTAAAGTCATTTGTATTGAACTAATCATACTTTTTATATTTTTATCGTTAAGTTCACATAATTTTACATCTAAAACACGTCTTTACAATACATTTGGGTGAATATAAAAGGTCGTAAAAAAATTTTGAAATACAGGTGATGAATCCGCTAAATATCGTCTTAAGTCATTTCTATTAAACTAATCATACTTTTTATATTTTTAACGTTAAGTTCACATTATTTTACATCTAAAACACGTGTTTACAATACATTTGGGTGAATACAAAAAATAGAAAAAATATTTGGTAAAAAATGGTGATAATTCCGCTAAATATCGTTTAAAGTCATTTGTATTGAACTAATCATACTTTTTATATTTTTAACGTTAAGTTCACATTATTTTACATCTAAAACACGTGTTTACAATACATTTGGGTGAATACAAAAAATAGAAAAAAAATTTGGTAAAAAATGGTGATAATTCCGCTAAATATCGTTTAAAGTCATTTGTATTGAACTAATCATACTTTTTATATTTTTATCGTTAAGTTCACATTATTTTACATCTAAAACACGTATTTACAATACATTTGGGTGAATACAAAAAATAGAAAAAAAATTTGGGAAAAAATTTGGTAAAAAATGGTGATAATTCCGCTAAATATCGTTTAAAGTCATTTGTATTGAACTAATCATACTTTTTATATTTTTAACGTTAAGTTCACATTATTTTACATCTAAAACACGTCTTTACAATACATTTGGGTGAATATAAAAGGTCGTAAAAATTTTTTGAAATACAGGTGATGAATCCGCTAAATATCGTCTTAAGTCATTTATATTAAACTAATCATACTTTTTATATTTTTAACGTTAAGTTCACATTATTTTACATCTAAAACACGTATTTACAATACATTTGGGTGAATACAAAAAATAGAAAAAAAATTTGGGAAAAAATTGGGTAAAAAATGGTGATAATTCCGCTAAATATCGTTTAAAGTCATTTGTATTGAACTAATCATACTTTTTATATTTTTATCGTTAAGTTCACATAATTTTACATCTAAAACACGTCTTTACAATACATTTGGGTGAATATAAAAGGTCGTAAAAAAATTTTGAAATACAGGTGATGAATCCGCTAAATATCGTCTTAAGTCATTTCTATTAAACTAATCATACTTTTTATATTTTTAACGTTAAGTTCACATTATTTTACATCTAAAACACGTGTTTACAATACATTTGGGTGAATACAAAAAATAGAAAAAATATTTGGTAAAAAATGGTGATAATTCCGCTAAATATCGTTTAAAGTCATTTGTATTGAACTAATCATACTTTTTATATTTTTAACGATAAGTTCACATTATTTTACATCTAAAACACGTGTTTACAATACATTTGGGTGAATACAAAAAATAGAAAAAAAATTTGGGAAAAAATTGGGTAACAAATGGTGATAATTCCGCTAAATATCGTTTAAAGTCATTTGTATTGAACTAATCATACTTTTTATATTTTTAACGTTAAGTTCACATTATTTTACATCTAAAACACGTGTTTACAATACATTTGGGTGAATACAAAAAATAGAAAAAAAATTTGGTAAAAAATGGTGATAATTCCGCTAAATATCGTTTAAAGTCATTTGTATTGAACTAATCATACTTTTTATATTTTTATCGTTAAGTTCACATTATTTTACATCTAAAACACGTATTTACAATACATTTGGGTGAATACAAAAAATAGAAAAAAAATTTGGGAAAAAATTTGGTAAAAAATGGTGATAATTCCGCTAAATATCGTTTAAAGTCATTTGTATTGAACTAATCATACTTTTTATATTTTTATCGTTAAGTTCACATTATTTTACATCTAAAACACGTCTTTACAATACATTTGGGTGAATATAAAAGGTCGTAAAAAAACTTTGAAATACAGGTGATGAATCCGCTAAATATCGTCTTAAGTCATTTCTATTAAACTAATCATACTTTTTATATTTTTAACGTTAAGTTCACATTATTTTACATCTAAAACACGTGTTTACAATACATTTGGGTGAATACAAAAAATAGAAAAAAAATTTGGTAAAAAATGGTGATAATTCCGCTAAATATCGTTTAAAGTCATTTGTATTGAACTAATCATACTTTTTATATTTTTATCGTTAAGTTCACATTATTTTACATCTAAAACACGTATTTACAATACATTTGGGTGAATACAAAAAATAGAAAAAAAATTTGGGAAAAAATGGTGATAATTCCGCTAAATATCGTTTAAAGTCATTTGTATTGAACTAATCATACTTTTTATATTTTTAACGTTAAGTTCACATTATTTTACATCTAAAACACGTCTTTACAATACATTTGGGTGAATATAAAAGGTCGTAAAAATTTTTTGAAATACAGGTGATGAATCCGCTAAATATCGTCTTAAGTCATTTATATTAAACTAATCATACTTTTTATATTTTTAACGTTAAGTTCACATTATTTTACATCTAAAACACGTATTTACAATACATTTGGGTGAATACAAAAAATAGAAAAAAAATTTGGGAAAAAATTGGGTAAAAAATGGTGATAATTCCGCTAAATATCGTTTAAAGTCATTTGTATTGAACTAATCATACTTTTTATATTTTTATCGTTAAGTTCACATAATTTTACATCTAAAACACGTCTTTACAATACATTTGGGTGAATATAAAAGGTCGTAAAAAAATTTTGAAATACAGGTGATGAATCCGCTAAATATCGTCTTAAGTCATTTCTATTAAACTAATCATACTTTTTATATTTTTAACGTTAAGTTCACATTATTTTACATCTAAAACACGTGTTTACAATACATTTGGGTGTATACAAAAAATAGAAAAAATATTTGGTAAAAAATGGTGATAATTCCGCTAAATATCGTTTAAAGTCATTTGTATTGAACTAATCATACTTTTTATATTTTTAACGTTAAGTTCACATTATTTTACATCTAAAACACGTGTTTACAATACATTTGGGTGAATACAAAAAATAGAAAAAAAATTTGGTAAAAAATGGTGATAATTCCGCTAAATATCGTTTAAAGTCATTTGTATTGAACTAATCATACTTTTTATATTTTTATCGTTAAATTCACATTATTTTACATCTAAAACACGTATTTACAATACATTTGGGTGAATACAAAAAATAGAAAAAAAATTTGGGAAAAAATTTGGTAAAAAATGGTGATAATTCCGCTAAATATCGTTTAAAGTCATTTGTATTGAACTAATCATACTTTTTATATTTTTAACGTTAAGTTCACATTATTTTACATCTAAAACACGTCTTTACAATACATTTGGGTGAATATAAAAGGTCGTAAAAATTTTTTGAAATACAGGTGATGAATCCGCTAAATATCGTCTTAAGTCATTTATATTAAACTAATCATACTTTTTATATTTTTAACGTTAAGTTCACATTATTTTACATCTAAAACACGTATTTACAATACATTTGGGTGAATACAAAAAATAGAAAAAAAATTTGGGAAAAAATTGGGTAAAAAATGGTGATAATTCCGCTAAATATCGTTTAAAGTCATTTGTATTGAATTAATCATACTTTTTATATTTTTATCGTTAAGTTCACATAATTTTACATCTAAAACACGTCTTTACAATACATTTGGGTGAATATAAAAGGTCGTAAAAAAATTTTGAAATACAGGTGATGAATCCGCTAAATATCGTCTTAAGTCATTTCTATTAAACTAATCATACTTTTTATATTTTTAACGTTAAGTTCACATTATTTTACATCTAAAACACGTGTTTACAATACATTTGGGTGAATACAAAAAATAGAAAAAATATTTGGTAAAAAATGGTGATAATTCCGCTAAATATCGTTTAAAGTCATTTGTATTGAACTAATCATACTTTTTATATTTTTAACGTTAAGTTCACATTATTTTACATCTAAAACACGTGTTTACAATACATTTGGGTGAATACAAAAAATAGAAAAAAAATTTGGGAAAAAATTGGGTAACAAATGGTGATAATTCCGCTAAATATCGTTTAAAGTCATTTGTATTGAACTAATCATACTTTTTATATTTTTATCGTTAAGTTCACATTATTTTACATCTAAAACACGTATTTACAATACATTTGGGTGAATACAAAAAATAGAAAAAAAATTTGGGAAAAAATTTGGTAAAAAATGGTGATAATTCCGCTAAATATCGTTTAAAGTCATTTGTATTGAACTAATCATACTTTTTATATTTTTAACGTTAAGTTCACATTATTTTACATCTAAAACACGTGTTTACAATACATTTGGGTGAATACAAAAAATAGAAAAAATATTTGGTAAAAAATGGTGATAATTCCGCTAAATATCGTTTTAAGTCATTTGTATTGAACTAATCATACTTTTTATATTTTTATCGTTAAGTTCACATTATTTTACATCTAAAACACGTATTTACAATACATTTGGGTGAATACAAAAAATAGAAAAAAAATTTGGTAAAAAATGGTGATAATTCCGCTAAATATCGTTTAAAGTCATTTGTATTGAACTAATCATACTTTTTATATTTTTAACGTTAAGTTCACATTATTTTACATCTAAAACACGTCTTTACAATACATTTGGGTGAATATAAAAGGTCGTAAAAATTTTTTGAAATACAGGTGATGAATCCGCTAAATATCGTCTTAAGTCATTTATATTAAACTAATCATACTTTTTATATTTTTAACGTTAAGTTCACATTATTTTACATCTAAAACACGTATTTACAATACATTTGGGTGAATACAAAAAATAGAAAAAAAATTTGGGAAAAAATTGGGTAAAAAATGGTGATAATTCCGCTAAATATCGTTTAAAGTCATTTGTATTGAATTAATCATACTTTTTATATTTTTATCGTTAAGTTCACATAATTTTACATCTAAAACACGTCTTTACAATACATTTGGGTGAATATAAAAGGTCGTAAAAAAATTTTGAAATACAGGTGATGAATCCGCTAAATATCGTCTTAAGTCATTTCTATTAAACTAATCATACTTTTTATATTTTTAACGTTAAGTTCACATTATTTTACATCTAAAACACGTGTTTACAATACATTTGGGTGAATACAAAAAATAGAAAAAATATTTGGTAAAAAATGGTGATAATTCCGCTAAATATCGTTTAAAGTCATTTGTATTGAACTAATCATACTTTTTATATTTTTAACGTTAAGTTCACATTATTTTACATCTAAAACACGTGTTTACAATACATTTGGGTGAATACAAAAAATAGAAAAAATATTTGGTAAAAAATGGTGATAATTCCGCTAAATATCGTTTTAAGTCATTTGTATTGAACTAATCATACTTTTTATATTTTTATCGTTAAGTTCACATTATTTTACATCTAAAACACGTATTTACAATACATTTGGGTGAATACAAAAAATAGAAAAAAAATTTGGTAAAAAATGGTGATAATTCCGCTAAATATCGTTTAAAGTCATTTGTATTGAACTAATCATACTTTTTATATTTTTAACGTTAAGTTCACATTATTTTACATCTAAAACACGTGTTTACAATACATTTGGGTGAATACAAAAAATAGAAAAAAAATTTGGGAAAAAATTGTGTAAAAAATGGTGATAATTCCGCTAAATATCGTTTAAAGTCATTTGTATTGAACTAATCATACTTTTTATATTTTTATCGTTAAGTTCACATTATTTTACATCTAAAACACGTCTTTACAATACATTTGGGTGAATATAAAAGGTCGTAAAAAAATTTTGAAATACAGGTGATGAATCCGCTAAATATCGTCTTAAGTCATTTCTATTAAACTAATCATACTTTTTATATTTTTAACGTTAAGTTCACATTATTTTACATCTAAAACACGTGTTTACAATACATTTGGGTGAATACAAAAAATAGAAAAAATATTTGGTAAAAAATGGTGATAATTCCGCTAAATATCGTTTAAAGTCATTTGTATTGAACTAATCATACTTTTTATATTTTTAACGTTAAGTTCACATTATTTTACATCTAAAACACGTGTTTACAATACATTTGGGTGAATACAAAAAATAGAAAAAAAATTTGGGAAAAAATTGGGTAACAAATGGTGATAATTCCGCTAAATATCGTCTTAAGTCATTTCTATTAAACTCATCATACTTTTTATATTTTTAACGTTAAGTTCACATTATTTTACATCTAAAACCCGTGTTAACAATACATTTGGGTGAATACAAAAAATAGAAAAAAAATTTGGGAAAAAATTGGGTAAAAAATGGTGATAATTCCGCTAAATATCGTTTAAAGTCATTTGTATTGAACTAATCATACTTTTTATATTTTTAACGTTAAGTTCACATTATTTTACATCTAAAACACGTCTTTACAATACATTTGGGTGAATATAAAAGGTCGTAAAAAATTTTTGAAATACAGGTGATGAATCCGCTAAATATCGTCTTAAGTCATTTCTATTAAACTAATCATACTTTTTATATTTTTAACGTTAAGTTCACATTATTTTACATCTAAAACACGTATTTACAATACATTTGGGTGAATACAAAAAATAGAAAAAAAATTTGGTAAAAAATGATGATAATTCCGCTAAATATCGTTTAAAGTCATTTGTATTGAACTAATCATACTTTTTATATTTTTATCGTTAAGTTCACATTATATTTCATCTAAAACACGTCTTTACAATACATTTGGGTGAATATAAAAGGTCGTAAAAAAACTTTGAAATACAGGTGATGAATCCGCTAAATATCGTCTTAAGTCATTTCTATTAAACTAATCATACTTTTTATATTTTTAACGTTAAGTTCACATTATTTTACATCTAAAACCCGTGTTAACAATACATTTGGGTGAATACAAAAAATAGAAAAAAAATTTGGGAAAAAATTGGGTAAAAAATGGTGATAATTCCGCTAAATATCGTTTAAAGTCATTTGTATTGAACTAATCATACTTTTTATATTTTTAACGTTAAGTTCACATTATTTTACATCTAAAACACGTCTTTACAATACATTTGGGTGAATATAAAAGGTCGTAAAAAAACTTTGAAATACAGGTGATGAATCCGCTAAATATCGTCTTAAGTCATTTCTATTAAACTAATCATACTTTTTATATTTTTAACGTTAAGTTCACATTATTTTACATCTAAAACACGTGTTTACAATACATTTGGGTGAATACAAAAAATAGAAAAAATATTTGGTAAAAAATGGTGATAATTCCGCTAAATATCGTTTTAAGTCATTTGTATTGAACTAATCATACTTTTTATATTTTTATCGTTAAGTTCACATTATTTTACATCTAAAACACGTATTTACAATACATTTGGGTGAATACAAAAAATAGAAAAAAAATTTGGTAAAAAATGGTGATAATTCCGCTAAATATCGTTTAAAGTCATTTGTATTGAACTAATCATACTTTTTATATTTTTATCGTTAAGTTCACATTATTTTACATCTAAAACACGTATTTACAATACATTTGGGTGAATACAAAAAATAGAAAAAAAATTTGGGAAAAAATTTGGTAAAAAATGGTGATAATTCCGCTAAATATCGTTTAAAGTCATTTGTATTGAACTAATCATACTTTTTATATTTTTATCGTTAAGTTCACATTATTTTACATCTAAAACACGTCTTTACAATACATTTGGGTGAATATAAAAGGTCGTAAAAAAACTTTGAAATACAGGTGATGAATCCGCTAAATATCGTCTTAAGTCATTTCTATTAAACTAATCATACTTTTTATATTTTTAACGTTAAGTTCACATTATTTTACATCTAAAACACGTGTTTACAATACATTTGGGTGAATACAAAAAATAGAAAAAAAATTTGGTAAAAAATGGTGATAATTCCGCTAAATATCGTTTAAAGTCATTTGTATTGAACTAATCATACTTTTTATATTTTTATCGTTAAGTTCACATTATTTTACATCTAAAACACGTATTTACAATACATTTGGGTGAATACAAAAAATAGAAAAAAAATTTGGGAAAAAATTTGGTAAAAAATGGTGATAATTCCGCTAAATATCGTTTAAAGTCATTTGTATTGAACTAATCATACTTTTTATATTTTTAACGTTAAGTTCACATTATTTTACATCTAAAACACGTCTTTACAATACATTTGGGTGAATACAAAAAATAGAAAAAAAATTTGGTAAAAAATGGTGATAATTCCGCTAAATATCGTTTAAAGTCATTTGTATTGAACTAATCATACTTTTTATATTTTTATCGTTAAGTTCACATTATATTTCATCTAAAACACGTCTTTACAATACATTTGGGTGAATATAAAAGGTCGTAAAAAAACTTTGAAATACAGGTGATGAATCCGCTAAATATCGTCTTAAGTCATTTCTATTAAACTAATCATACTTTTTATATTTTTAACGTTAAGTTCACATTATTTTACATCTAAAACCCGTGTTAACAATACATTTGGGTGAATACAAAAAATAGAAAAAAAATTTGGGAAAAAATTGGGTAAAAAATGGTGATAATTCCGCTAAATATCGTTTAAAGTCATTTGTATTGAACTAATCATACTTTTTATATTTTTATCGTTAAGTTCACATAATTTTACATCTAAAACACGTCTTTACAATACATTTGGGTGAAAATAAAAGGTCGTAAAAAAATTTTGAAATACAGGTGATGAATCCGCTAAATATCGTCTTAAGTCATTTCTATAAAACTAATCATACTTTTTATATTTTTAACGTTAAGTTCACATTATTTTACATCTAAAACACGTGTTTACAATACATTTGGGTGAATACAAAAAATAGAAAAAATATTTGGTAAAAAATGGTGATAATTCCGCTAAATATCGTTTAAAGTCATTTGTATTGAACTAATCATACTTTTTATATTTTTAACGTTAAGTTCACATTATTTTACATCTAAAACACGTGTTTACAATACATTTGGTTGAATACAAAAAATAGAAAAAAAATTTGGGAAAAAATTGGGTAACAAATGGTGATAATTCCGCTAAATATCGTTTAAAGTCATTTGTATTGAACTAATCATACTTTTTATATTTTTATCGTTAAATTCACATTATTTTACATCTAAAACACGTATTTACAATACATTTGGGTGAATACAAAAAATAGAAAAAAAATTTGGGAAAAAATTTGGTAAAAAATGGTGATAATTCCGCTAAATATCGTTTAAAGTCATTTGTATTGAACTAATCATACTTTTTATATTTTTAACGTTAAGTTCACATTATTTTACATCTAAAACACGTCTTTACAATACATTTGGGTGAATATAAAAGGTCGTAAAAAAACTTTGAAATACAGGTGATGAATCCGCTAAATATCGTCTTAAGTCATTTCTATTAAACTAATCATACTTTTTATATTTTTAACGTTAAGTTCACATTATTTTACATATAAAACACGTGTTTACAATACATTTGGGTGAATACAAAAAATAGAAAAAATATTTGGTAAAAAATGGTGATAATTCCGCTAAATATCGTTTTAAGTCATTTGTATTGAAATAATCATACTTTTTATATTTTTATCGTTAAGTTCACATTATTTTACATCTAAAACACGTATTTACAATACATTTGGGTGAATACAAAAAATAGAAAAAAAATTTGGTAAAAAATGGTGATAATTCCGCTAAATATCGTTTAAAGTCATTTGTATTGAACTAATCATACTTTTTATATTTTTAACGTTAAGTTCACATTATTTTACATCTAAAACACGTGTTTACAATACATTTGGGTGAATACAAAAAATAGAAAAAAAATTTGGGAAAAAATTGTGTAAAAAATGGTGATAATTCCGCTAAATATCGTTTAAAGTCATTTGTATTGAACTAATCATACTTTTTATATTTTTATCGTTAAGTTCACATTATTTTACATCTAAAACACGTATTTACAATACATTTGGGTGAATACAAAAAATAGAAAAAAAATTTGGGAAAAAATTTGGTAAAAAATGGTGATAATTCCGCTAAATATCGTTTAAAGTCATTTGTATTGAACTAATCATACTTTTTATATTTTTATCGTTAAGTTCACATTATTTTACATCTAAAACACGTCTTTACAATACATTTGGGTGAATATAAAAGGTCGTAAAAAAACTTTGAAATACAGGTGATGAATCCGCTAAATATCGTCTTAAGTCATTTCTATTAAACTAATCATACTTTTTATATTTTTAACGTTAAGTTCACATTATTTTACATCTAAAACACGTGTTTACAATACATTTGGGTGAATACAAAAAATAGAAAAAAAATTTGGTAAAAAATGGTGATAATTCCGCTAAATATCGTTTAAAGTCATTTGTATTGAACTAATCATACTTTTTATATTTTTATCGTTAAGTTCACATTATTTTACATCTAAAACACGTATTTACAATACATTTGGGTGAATACAAAAAATAGAAAAAAAATTTGGGAAAAAATTTGGTAAAAAATGGTGATAATTCCGCTAAATATCGTTTAAAGTCATTTGTATTGAACTAATCATACTTTTTATATTTTTAACGTTAAGTTCACATTATTTTACATCTAAAACACGTCTTTACAATACATTTGGGTGAATATAAAAGGTCGTAAAAAATTTTTGAAATACAGGTGATGAATCCGCTAAATATCGTCTTAAGTCATTTCTATTAAACTAATCATACTTTTTATATTTTTAACGTTAAGTTCACATTATTTTACATCTAAAACACGTATTTACAATACATTTGGGTGAATACAAAAAATAGAAAAAAAATTTGGTAAAAAATGGTGATAATTCCGCTAAATATCGTTTAAAGTCATTTGTATTGAACTAATCATACTTTTTATATTTTTATCGTTAAGTTCACATTATATTTCATCTAAAACACGTCTTTACAATACATTTGGGTGAATATAAAAGGTCGTAAAAAAACTTTGAAATACAGGTGATGAATCCGCTAAATATCGTCTTAAGTCATTTCTATTAAACTAATCATACTTTTTATATTTTTAACGTTAAGTTCACATTATTTTACATCTAAAACCCGTGTTAACAATACATTTGGGTGAATACAAAAAATAGAAAAAAAATTTGGGAAAAAATTGGGTAAAAAATGGTGATAATTCCGCTAAATATCGTTTAAAGTCATTTGTATTGAACTAATCATACTTTTTATATTTTTATCGTTAAGTTCACATAATTTTACATCTAAAACACGTCTTTACAATACATTTGGGTGAAAATAAAAGGTCGTAAAAAAATTTTGAAATACAGGTGATGAATCCGCTAAATATCGTCTTAAGTCATTTCTATAAAACTAATCATACTTTTTATATTTTTAACGTTAAGTTCACATTATTTTACATCTAAAACACGTGTTTACAATACATTTGGGTGAATACAAAAAATAGAAAAAATATTTGGTAAAAAATGGTGATAATTCCGCTAAATATCGTTTAAAGTCATTTGTATTGAACTAATCATACTTTTTATATTTTTAACGTTAAGTTCACATTATTTTACATCTAAAACACGTGTTTACAATACATTTGGTTGAATACAAAAAATAGAAAAAAAATTTGGGAAAAAATTGGGTAACAAATGGTGATAATTCCGCTAAATATCGTTTAAAGTCATTTGTATTGAACTAATCATACTTTTTATATTTTTATCATTAAGTTCACATTATTTTACATCTAAAACACGTATTTACAATACATTTGGGTGAATACAAAAAATAGAAAAAAAATTTGGGAAAAAATTTGGTAAAAAATGGTGATAATTCCGCTAAATATCGTTTAAAGTCATTTGTATTGAACTAATCATACTTTTTATATTTTTATCGTTAAGTTCACATTATTTTACATCTAAAACACGTCTTTACAATACATTTGGGTGAATATAAAAGGTCGTAAAAAAATTTTGAAATACAGGTGATGAATCCGCTAAATATCGTCTTAAGTCATTTCTATTAAACTAATCATACTTTTTATATTTTTAACGTTAAGTTCACATTATTTTACATCTAAAACACGTATTTACAATACATTTGGGTGAATACAAAAAATAGAAAAAAAATTTGGGAAAAAATTGGGTAAAAAATGGTGATAATTCCGCTAAATATCGTTTAAAGTCATTTGTATTGAACTAATCATACTTTTTATATTTTTATCGTTAAGTTCACATTATTTTACATCTAAAACACGTATTTACAATACATTTGGGTGAATACAAAAAATAGAAAAAAAATTTGGGAAAAAATTTGGTAAAAAATGGTGATAATTCCGCTAAATATCGTTTAAAGTCATTTGTATTGAACTAATCATACTTTTTATATTTTTATCGTTAAGTTCACATTATTTTACATCTAAAACACGTGTTTACAATACATTTGGGTGAATACAAAAAATAGAAAAAATATTTGGTAAAAAATGGTGATAATTCCGCTAAATATCGTTTAAAGTCATTTGTATTGAACTAATCATACTTTTTATATTTTTAACGTTAAGTTCACATTATTTTACATCTAAAACACGTGTTTACAATACATTTGGGTGAATACAAAAAATAGAAAAAAAATTTGGGAAAAAATTTGGTAAAAAATGGTGATAATTCCGCTAAATATCGTTTAAAGTCATTTGTATTGAACTAATCATACTTTTTATATTTTTATCGTTAAGTTCACATTATTTTACATCTAAAACACGTGTTTACAATACATTTGGGTGAATACAAAAAATAGAAAAAATATTTGGTAAAAAATGGTGATAATTCCGCTAAATATCGTTTAAAGTCATTTGTATTGAACTAATCATACTTTTTATATTTTTAACGTTAAGTTCACATTATTTTACATCTAAAACACGTGTTTACAATACATTTGGGTGAATACAAAAAATAGAAAAAAAATTTGGGAAAAAATTGGGTAACAAATGGTGATAATTCCGCTAAATATCGTTTAAAGTCATTTGTATTGAACTAATCATACTTTTTATATTTTTAACGTTAAGTTCACATTATTTTACATCTAAAACACGTCTTTACAATACATTTGGGTGAATATAAAAGGTCGTAAAAATTTTTTGAAATACAGGTGATGAATCCGCTAAATATCGTCTTAAGTCATTTATATTAAACTAATCATACTTTTTATATTTTTAACGTTAAGTTCACACTATTTTACATCTAAAACACGTATTTACAATACATTTGGGTGAATACAAAAAATAGAAAAAAAATTTGGGAAAAAATTGTGTAAAAAATGGTGATAATTCCGCTAAATATCGTTTAAAGTCATTTGTATTGAACTAATCATACTTTTTATATTTTTATCGTTAAGTTCACATTATTTTACATCTAAAACACGTGTTTACAATACATTTGGGTGAATACAAAAAATAGAAAAAAAATTTGGGAAAAAATTTGGTAAAAAATGGTGATAATTCCGCTAAATATCGTTTAAAGTCATTTGTATTGAACTAATCATACTTTTTATATTTTTATCGTTAAGTTCACATTATTTTACATCTAAAACACGTATTTACAATACATTTGGGTGAATACAAAAAATAGAAAAAAAATTTGGGAAAAAATTTGGTAGAAAATGGTGATAATTCCGCTAAATATCGTTTAAAGTCATTTGTATTGAACTAATCATACTTTTTATATTTTTATCGTTAAGTGCACATTATTTTACATCTAAAACACGTCTTTACAATACATTTGGGTGAATATAAAAGGTCGTAAAAAAATTTTGAAATACAGGTGATGAATCCGCTAAATATCGTCTTAAGTCATTTCTATTAAACTAATCATACTTTTTATATTTTTAACGTTAAGTTCACATTATTTTACATCTAAAACACGTGTTTACAATACATTTGGGTGAATACAAAAAATAGAAAAAATATTTGGTAAAAAATGGTGATAATTCCGCTAAATATCGTTTAAAGTCATTTGTATTGAACTAATCATACTTTTTATATTTTTAACGTTAAGTTCACATTATTTTACATCTAAAACACGTGTTTACAATACATTTGGGTGAATACAAAAAATAGAAAAAAAATTTGGGAAAAAATTGGGTAACAAATGGTGATAATTCCGCTAAATATCGTTTAAAGTCATTTGTATTGAACTAATCATACTTTTTATATTTTTATCGTTAAGTTCACATTATTTTACATCTAATACACGTATTTACAATACATTTGGGTGAATACAAAAAATAGAAAAAAAATTTGGGAAAAAATTTGGTAAAAAATGGTGATAATTCCGCTAAATATCGTTTAAAGTCATTTGTATTGAACTAATCATACTTTTTATATTTTTATCGTTAAGTTCACATTATTTTACATCTAAAACACGTATTTACAATACATTTGGGTGAATACAAAAAATAGAAAAAAAATTTGGGAAAAAATTTGGTAGAAAATGGTGATAATTCCGCTAAATATCGTTTAAAGTCATTTGTATTGAACTAATCATACTTTTTATATTTTTATCGTTAAGTGCACATTATTTTACATCTAAAACACGTCTTTACAATACATTTGGGTGAATATAAAAGGTCGTAAAAAAACTTTGAAATACAGGTGATGAATCCGCTAAATATCGTCTTAAGTCATTTCTATTAAACTAATCATACTTTTTATACTTTTAACGTTAAGTTCACATTATTTTACATCTTAAACACGTGTTTACAATACATTTGGGTGAATACAAAAAATAGAAAAAAAATTTGGTAAAAAATGGTGATAATTCCGCTAAATATCGTTTAAAGTCATTTGTATTGAACTAATCATACTTTTTATATTTTTATCGTTAAGTTCACATTATTTTACATCTAAAACACGTATTTACAATACATTTGGGTGAATACAAAAAATAGAAAAAAAATTTTGGAAAAAATTTGGTAACAAATGGTGATAATTCCGCTAAATATCGTTTAAAGTCATTTGTATTGAACTAATCATACTTTTTATATTTTTATCGTTAAGTTCACATTATTTTACATCTAAAACACGTCTTTACAATACATTTGGGTGAATATAAAAGGTCGTAAAAAAATTTTGAAATACAGGTGATGAATCCGCTAAATATCGTCTTAAGTCATTTCTATTAAACTAATCATACTTTTTATATTTTTAACGTTAAGTTCACATTATTTTACATCTAAAACACGTGTTAACAATACATTTGGGTGAATACAAAAAATAGAAAAAAAATTTGGGAAAAAATTGGGTAACAAATGGTGATAATTCCGCTAAATATCGTTTAAAGTCATTTGTATTGAACTAATCATACTTTTTATATTTTTATCGTTAAGTTCACATTATATTTCATCTAAAACACGTCTTTACAATACATTTGGGTGAATATAAAAGGTCGTAAAAAAACTTTGAAATACAGGTGATGAATCCGCTAAATATCGTCTTAAGTCATTTCTATTAAACTAATCATACTTTTTATATTTTTAACGTTAAGTTCACATTATTTTACATCTAAAACCCGTGTTAACAATACATTTGGGTGAATACAAAAAATAGAAAAAAAATTTGGGAAAAAATTGGGTAAAAAATGGTGATAATTCCGCTAAATATCGTTTAAAGTCATTTGTATTGAACTAATCATACTTTTTATATTTTTATCGTTAAGTTCACATAATTTTACATCTAAAACACGTCTTTACAATACATTTGGGTGAAAATAAAAGGTCGTAAAAAAATTTTGAAATACAGGTGATGAATCCGCTAAATATCGTCTTAAGTCATTTCTATAAAACTAATCATACTTTTTATATTTTTAACGTTAAGTTCACATTATTTTACATCTAAAACACGTGTTTACAATACATTTGGGTGAATACAAAAAATAGAAAAAATATTTGGTAAAAAATGGTGATAATTCCGCTAAATATCGTTTAAAGTCATTTGTATTGAACTAATCATACTTTTTATATTTTTAACGTTAAGTTCACATTATTTTACATCTAAAACACGTGTTTACAATACATTTGGTTGAATACAAAAAATAGAAAAAAAATTTGGGAAAAAATTGGGTAACAAATGGTGATAATTCCGCTAAATATCGTTTAAAGTCATTTGTATTGAACTAATCATACTTTTTATATTTTTATCGTTAAGTTCACATTATTTTACATCTAAAACACGTATTTACAATACATTTGGGTGAATACAAAAAATAGAAAAAAAATTTGGGAAAAAATTTGGTAAAAAATGGTGATAATTCCGCTAAATATCGTTTAAAGTCATTTGTATTGAACTAATCATACTTTTTATATTTTTATCGTTAAGTTCACATTATTTTACATCTAAAACACGTCTTTACAATACATTTGGGTGAATATAAAAGGTCGTAAAAAAACTTTGAAATACAGGTGATGAATCCGCTAAATATCGTCTTAAGTCATTTCTATTAAACTAATCATACTTTTTATACTTTTAACGTTAAGTTCACATTATTTTACATCTTAAACACGTGTTTACAATACATTTGGGTGAATACAAAAAATAGAAAAAAAATTTGGTAAAAAATGGTGATAATTCCGCTAAATATCGTTTAAAGTCATTTGTATTGAACTAATCATACTTTTTATATTTTTATCGTTAAGTTCACATTATTTTACATCTAAAACACGTATTTACAATACATTTGGGTGAATACAAAAAATAGAAAAAAAATTTTGGAAAAAATTTGGTAAAAAATGGTGATAATTCCGCTAAATATCGTTTAAAGTCATTTGTATTGAACTAATCATACTTTTTATATTTTTATCGTTAAGTTCACATTATTTTACATCTAAAACACGTCTTTACAATACATTTGGGTGAATATAAAAGGTCGTAAAAAAATTTTGAAATACAGGTGATGAATCCGCTAAATATCGTCTTAAGTCATTTCTATTAAACTAATCATACTTTTTATATTTTTAACGTTAAGTTCACATTATTTTACATCTAAAACACGTGTTAACAATACATTTGGGTGAATACAAAAAATAGAAAAAAAATTTGGGAAAAAATTGGGTAACAAATGGTGATAATTCCGCTAAATATCGTTTAAAGTCATTTGTATTAAACTAATCATACTTTTTATATTTTTATCGTTAAGTTCACATTATTTTACATCTAAAACACGTATTTACAATACATTTGGGTGAATACAAAAAATAGAAAAAAAATTTGGGAAAAAATTTGGTAGAAAATGGTGATAATTCCGCTAAATATCGTTTAAAGTCATTTGTATTGAACTAATCATACTTTTTATATTTTTATCGTTAAGTTCACATTATTTTACATCTAAAACACGTCTTTACAATACATTTGGGTGAATATAAAAGGTCGTAAAAAAATTTTGAAATACAGGTGATGAATCCGCTAAATATCGTCATAAGTCATTTCTATTAAACTAATCATACTTTTTATATTTTTAACGTTAAGTTCACATTATTTTACATCTAAAACACGTGTTTACAATACATTTGGGTGAATACAAAAAATAGAAAAAAAATTTGGTAAAAAATGGTGATAATTCCGCTAAATATCGTTTAAAGTCATTTGTATTGAACTAATCATACTTTTTATATTTTTATCGTTAAGTTCACATTATTTTACATCTAAAACACGTCTTTACAATACATTTGGGTGAATATAAAAGGTCGTAAAAAAACTTTGAAATACAGGTGATGAATCCGCTAAATATCGTCTTAAGTCATTTCTATTAAACTAATCATACTTTTTATACTTTTAACGTTAAGTTCACATTATTTTACATCTAAAACACGTGTTTACAATACATTTGGGTGAATACAAAAAATAGAAAAAAAATTTGGTAAAAAATGGTGATAATTCCGCTAAATATCGTTTAAAGTCATTTGTATTAAACTAATCATACTTTTTATATTTTTATCGTTAAGTTCACATTATTTTACATCTAAAACACGTATTTACAATACATTTGGGTGAATACAAAAAATAGAAAAAAAATTTGGGAAAAAATTTGGTAAAAAATGGTGATAATTCCGCTAAATATCGTTTAAAGTCATTTGTATTGAACTAATCATACTTTTTATATTTTTATCGTTAAGTTCACATTATTTTACATCTAATACACGTATTTACAATACATTTGGGTGAATACAAAAAATAGAAAAAAAATTTGGGAAAAAATTTGGTAAAAAATGGTGATAATTCCGCTAAATATCGTTTAAAGTCATTTGTATTGAACTAATCATACTTTTTATATTTTTATCGTTAAGTTCACATTATTTTACATCTAAAACACGTCTTTACAATACATTTGGGTGAATATAAAAGGTCGTAAAAAAACTTTGAAATACAGGTGATGAATCCGCTAAATATCGTCTTAAGTCATTTCTATTAAACTAATCATACTTTTTATACTTTTAACGTTAAGTTCACATTATTTTACATCTTAAACACGTGTTTACAATACATTTGGGTGAATACAAAAAATAGAAAAAAAATTTGGTAAAAAATGGTGATAATTCCGCTAAATATCGTTTAAAGTCATTTGTATTGAACTAATCATACTTTTTATATTTTTATCGTTAAGTTCACATTATTTTACATCTAAAACACGTATTTACAATACATTTGGGTGAATACAAAAAATAGAAAAAAAATTTTGGAAAAAATTTGGTAACAAATGGTGATAATTCCGCTAAATATCGTTTAAAGTCATTTGTATTGAACTAATCATACTTTTTATATTTTTATCGTTAAGTTCACATTATTTTACATCTAAAACACGTCTTTACAATACATTTGGGTGAATATAAAAGGTCGTAAAAAAAATTTGGAAATACAGGTGATGAATCCGCTAAATATCGTCTTAAGTCATTTCTATTAAACTAATCATACTTTTTATATTTTTAACGTTAAGTTCACATTATTTTACATCTAAAACACGTGTTAACAATACATTTGGGTGAATACAAAAAATAGAAAAAAAATTTGGGAAAAAATTGGGTAACAAATGGTGATAATTCCGCTAAATATCGTTTAAAGTCATTTGTATTGAACTAATCATACTTTTTATATTTTTATCGTTAAGTTCACATTATATTTCATCTAAAACACGTCTTTACAATACATTTGGGTGAATATAAAAGGTCGTAAAAAAACTTTGAAATACAGGTGATGAATCCGCTAAATATCGTCTTAAGTCATTTCTATTAAACTAATCATACTTTTTATATTTTTAACGTTAAGTTCACATTATTTTACATCTAAAACACGTATTTACAATACATTTGGGTGAATACAAAAAATAGAAAAAAAATTTGGGAAAAAATTTGGTAAAAAATGGTGATAATTCCGCTAAATATCGTTTAAAGTCATTTGTATTGAACTAATCATACTTTTTATATTTTTATCGTTAAGTTCACATTATTTTACATCTAAAACACGTATTTACAATACATTTGGGTGAATACAAAAAATAGAAAAAAAATTTTGGAAAAAATTTGGTAAAAAATGGTGATAATTCCGCTAAATATCGTTTAAAGTCATTTGTATTGAACTAATCATACTTTTTATATTTTTATCGTTAAGTTCACATTATTTTACATCTAAAACACGTCTTTACAATACATTTGGGTGAATATAAAAGGTCGTAAAAAAATTTTGAAATACAGGTGATGAATCCGCTAAATATCGTCTTAAGTCATTTCTATAAAACTAATCATACTTTTTATATTTTTAACGTTAAGTTCACATTATTTTACATCTAAAACACGTGTTTACAATACATTTGGGTGAATACAAAAAATAGAAAAAATATTTGGTAAAAAATGGTGATAATTCCGCTAAATATCGTTTAAAGTCATTTGTATTGAACTAATCATACTTTTTATATTTTTAACGTTAAGTTCACATTATTTTACATCTAAAACACGTGTTTACAATACATTTGGTTGAATACAAAAAATAGAAAAAAAATTTGGGAAAAAATTGGGTAACAAATGGTGATAATTCCGCTAAATATCGTTTAAAGTCATTTGTATTGAACTAATCATACTTTTTATATTTTTATCGTTAAGTTCACATTATTTTACATCTAAAACACGTATTTACAATACATTTGGGTGAATACAAATAATAGAAAAAAAATTTGGGAAAAAATTTGGTAAAAAATGGTGATAATTCCGCTAAATATCGTTTAAAGTCATTTGTATTGAACTAATCATACTTTTTATATTTTTATCGTTAAGTTCACATTATTTTACATCTAAAACACGTCTTTACAATACATTTGGGTGAATATAAAAGGTCGTAAAAAAACTTTGAAATACAGGTGATGAATCCGCTAAATATCGTCTTAAGTCATTTCTATTAAACTAATCATACTTTTTATACTTTTAACGTTAAGTTCACATTATTTTACATCTTAAACACGTGTTTACAATACATTTGGGTGAATACAAAAAATAGAAAAAAAATTTGGTAAAAAATGGTGATAATTCCGCTAAATATCGTTTAAAGTCATTTGTATTGAACTAATCATACTTTTTATATTTTTATCGTTAAGTTCACATTATTTTACATCTAAAACACGTATTTACAATACATTTGGGTGAATACAAAAAATAGAAAAAAAATTTTGGAAAAAATTTGGTAAAAAATGGTGATAATTCCGCTAAATATCGTTTAAAGTCATTTGTATTGAACTAATCATACTTTTTATATTTTTATCGTTAAGTTCACATTATTTTACATCTAAAACACGTCTTTACAATACATTTGGGTGAATATAAAAGGTCGTAAAAAAATTTTGAAATACAGGTGATGAATCCGCTAAATATCGTCTTAAGTCATTTCTATTAAACTAATCATACTTTTTATATTTTTAACGTTAAGTTCACATTATTTTACATCTAAAACACGTGTTAACAATACATTTGGGTGAATACAAAAAATAGAAAAAAAATTTGGGAAAAAATTGGGTAACAAATGGTGATAATTCCGCTAAATATCGTTTAAAGTCATTTGTATTAAACTAATCATACTTTTTATATTTTTATCGTTAAGTTCACATTATTTTACATCTAAAACACGTATTTACAATACATTTGGGTGAATACAAAAAATAGAAAAAAAATTTGGGAAAAAATTTGGTAAAAAATGGTGATAATTCCGCTAAATATCGTTTAAAGTCATTTGTATTGAACTAATCATACTTTTTATATTTTTATCGTTAAGTTCACATTATTTTACATCTAAAACACGTCTTTACAATACATTTGGGTGAATATAAAAGGTCGTAAAAAAACTTTGAAATACAGGTGATGAATCCGCTAAATATCGTCTTAAGTCATTTCTATTAAACTAATCATACTTTTTATACTTTTAACGTTAAGTTCACATTATTTTACATCTTAAACACGTGTTTACAATACATTTGGGTGAATACAAAAAATAGAAAAAAAATTTGGTAAAAAATGGTGATAATTCCGCTAAATATCGTTTAAAGTCATTTGTATTGAACTAATCATACTTTTTATATTTTTATCGTTAAGTTCACATTATTTTACATCTAAAACACGTATTTACAATACATTTGGGTGAATACAAAAAATAGAAAAAAAATTTTGGAAAAAATTTGGTAACAAATGGTGATAATTCCGCTAAATATCGTTTAAAGTCATTTGTATTGAACTAATCATACTTTTTATATTTTTATCGTTAAGTTCACATTATTTTACATCTAAAACACGTCTTTACAATACATTTGGGTGAATATAAAAGGTCGTAAAAAAAATTTGGAAATACAGGTGATGAATCCGCTAAATATCGTCTTAAGTCATTTCTATTAAACTAATCATACTTTTTATATTTTTAACGTTAAGTTCACATTATTTTACATCTAAAACACGTGTTAACAATACATTTGGGTGAATACAAAAAATAGAAAAAAAATTTGGGAAAAAATTGGGTAACAAATGGTGATAATTCCGCTAAATATCGTTTAAAGTCATTTGTATTGAACTAATCATACTTTTTATATTTTTATCGTTAAGTTCACATTATATTTCATCTAAAACACGTCTTTACAATACATTTGGGTGAATATAAAAGGTCGTAAAAAAACTTTGAAATACAGGTGATGAATCCGCTAAATATCGTCTTAAGTCATTTCTATTAAACTAATCATACTTTTTATATTTTTAACGTTAAGTTCACATTATTTTACATCTAAAACACGTATTTACAATACATTTGGGTGAATACAAAAAATAGAAAAAAAATTTGGGAAAAAATTTGGTAAAAAATGGTGATAATTCCGCTAAATATCGTTTAAAGTCATTTGTATTGAACTAATCATACTTTTTATATTTTTATCGTTAAGTTCACATTATTTTACATCTAAAACACGTATTTACAATACATTTGGGTGAATACAAAAAATAGAAAAAAAATTTTGGAAAAAATTTGGTAAAAAATGGTGATAATTCCGCTAAATATCGTTTAAAGTCATTTGTATTGAACTAATCATACTTTTTATATTTTTATCGTTAAGTTCACATTATTTTACATCTAAAACACGTCTTTACAATACATTTGGGTGAATATAAAAGGTCGTAAAAAAATTTTGAAATACAGGTGATGAATCCGCTAAATATCGTCTTAAGTCATTTCTATAAAACTAATCATACTTTTTATATTTTTAACGTTAAGTTCACATTATTTTACATCTAAAACACGTGTTTACAATACATTTGGGTGAATACAAAAAATAGAAAAAATATTTGGTAAAAAATGGTGATAATTCCGCTAAATATCGTTTAAAGTCATTTGTATTGAACTAATCATACTTTTTATATTTTTAACGTTAATTTCACATTATTTTACATCTAAAACACGTGTTTACAATACATTTGGTTGAATACAAAAAATAGAAAAAAAATTTGGGAAAAAATTGGGTAACAAATGGTGATAATTCCGCTAAATATCGTTTAAAGTCATTTGTATTGAACTAATCATACTTTTTATATTTTTATCGTTAAGTTCACATTATTTTACATCTAAAACACGTATTTACAATACATTTGGGTGAATACAAATAATAGAAAAAAAATTTGGGAAAAAATTTGGTAAAAAATGGTGATAATTCCGCTAAATATCGTTTAAAGTCATTTGTATTGAACTAATCATACTTTTTATATTTTTATCGTTAAGTTCACATTATTTTACATCTAAAACACGTCTTTACAATACATTTGGGTGAATATAAAAGGTCGTAAAAAAACTTTGAAATACAGGTGATGAATCCGCTAAATATCGTCTTAAGTCATTTCTATTAAACTAATCATACTTTTTATACTTTTAACGTTAAGTTCACATTATTTTACATCTTAAACACGTGTTTACAATACATTTGGGTGAATACAAAAAATAGAAAAAAAATTTGGTAAAAAATGGTGATAATTCCGCTAAATATCGTTTAAAGTCATTTGTATTGAACTAATCATACTTTTTATATTTTTATCGTTAAGTTCACATTATTTTACATCTAAAACACGTATTTACAATACATTTGGGTGAATACAAAAAATAGAAAAAAAATTTTGGAAAAAATTTGGTAAAAAATGGTGATAATTCCGCTAAATATCGTTTAAAGTCATTTGTATTGAACTAATCATACTTTTTATATTTTTATCGTTAAGTTCACATTATTTTACATCTAAAACACGTCTTTACAATACATTTGGGTGAATATAAAAGGTCGTAAAAAAATTTTGAAATACAGGTGATGAATCCGCTAAATATCGTCTTAAGTCATTTCTATTAAACTAATCATACTTTTTATATTTTTAACATTAAGTTCACATTATTTTACATCTAAAACACGTGTTAACAATACATTTGGGTGAATACAAAAAATAGAAAAAAAATTTGGGAAAAAATTGGGTAACAAATGGTGATAATTCCGCTAAATATCGTTTAAAGTCATTTGTATTAAACTAATCATACTTTTTATATTTTTATCGTTAAGTTCACATTATTTTACATCTAAAACACGTATTTACAATACATTTGGGTGAATACAAAAAATAGAAAAAAAATTTGGGAAAAAATTTGGTAGAAAATGGTGATAATTCCGCTAAATATCGTTTAAAGTCATTTGTATTGAACTAATCATACTTTTTATATTTTTATCGTTAAGTTCACATTATTTTACATCTAAAACACGTCTTTACAATACATTTGGGTGAATATAAAAGGTCGTAAAAAAATTTTGAAATACAGGTGATGAATCCGCTAAATATCGTCATAAGTCATTTCTATTAAACTAATCATACTTTTTATATTTTTAACGTTAAGTTCACATTATTTTACATCTAAAACACGTGTTTACAATACATTTGGGTGAATACAAAAAATAGAAAAAAAATTTGGTAAAAAATGGTGATAATTCCGCTAAATATCGTTTAAAGTCATTTGTATTGAACTAATCATACTTTTTATATTTTTATCGTTAAGTTCACATTATTTTACATCTAAAACACGTCTTTACAATACATTTGGGTGAATATAAAAGGTCGTAAAAAAACTTTGAAATACAGGTGATGAATCCGCTAAATATCGTCTTAAGTCATTTCTATTAAACTAATCATACTTTTTATACTTTTAACGTTAAGTTCACATTATTTTACATCTAAAACACGTGTTTACAATACATTTGGGTGAATACAAAAAATAGAAAAAAAATTTGGTAAAAAATGGTGATAATTCCGCTAAATATCGTTTAAAGTCATTTGTATTAAACTAATCATACTTTTTATATTTTTATCGTTAAGTTCACATTATTTTACATCTAAAACACGTATTTACAATACATTTGGGTGAATACAAAAAATAGAAAAAAAATTTGGGAAAAAATTTGGTAAAAAATGGTGATAATTCCGCTAAATATCGTTTAAAGTCATTTGTATTGAACTAATCATACTTTTTATATTTTTATCGTTAAGTTCACATTATTTTACATCTAATACACGTATTTACAATACATTTGGGTGAATACAAAAAATAGAAAAAAAATTTGGGAAAAAATTTGGTAAAAAATGGTGATAATTCCGCTAAATATCGTTTAAAGTCATTTGTATTGAACTAATCATACTTTTTATATTTTTATCGTTAAGTTCACATTATTTTACATCTAAAACACGTCTTTACAATACATTTGGGTGAATATAAAAGGTCGTAAAAAAACTTTGAAATACAGGTGATGAATCCGCTAAATATCGTCTTAAGTCATTTCTATTAAACTAATCATACTTTTTATACTTTTAACGTTAAGTTCACATTATTTTACATCTTAAACACGTGTTTACAATACATTTGGGTGAATACAAAAAATAGAAAAAAAATTTGGTAAAAAATGGTGATAATTCCGCTAAATATCGTTTAAAGTCATTTGTATTGAACTAATCATACTTTTTATATTTTTATCGTTAAGTTCACATTATTTTACATCTAAAACACGTATTTACAATACATTTGGGTGAATACAAAAAATAGAAAAAAAATTTTGGAAAAAATTTGGTAACAAATGGTGATAATTCCGCTAAATATCGTTTAAAGTCATTTGTATTGAACTAATCATACTTTTTATATTTTTATCGTTAAGTTCACATTATTTTACATCTAAAACACGTCTTTACAATACATTTGGGTGAATATAAAAGGTCGTAAAAAAAATTTGGAAATACAGGTGATGAATCCGCTAAATATCGTCTTAAGTCATTTCTATTAAACTAATCATACTTTTTATATTTTTAACGTTAAGTTCACATTATTTTACATCTAAAACACGTGTTAACAATACATTTGGGTGAATACAAAAAATAGAAAAAAAATTTGGGAAAAAATTGGGTAACAAATGGTGATAATTCCGCTAAATATCGTTTAAAGTCATTTGTATTGAACTAATCATACTTTTTATATTTTTATCGTTAAGTTCACATTATATTTCATCTAAAACACGTCTTTACAATACATTTGGGTGAATATAAAAGGTCGTAAAAAAACTTTGAAATACAGGTGATGAATCCGCTAAATATCGTCTTAAGTCATTTCTATTAAACTAATCATACTTTTTATATTTTTAACGTTAAGTTCACATTATTTTACATCTAAAACACGTATTTACAATACATTTGGGTGAATACAAAAAATAGAAAAAAAATTTGGGAAAAAATTTGGTAAAAAATGGTGATAATTCCGCTAAATATCGTTTAAAGTCATTTGTATTGAACTAATCATACTTTTTATATTTTTATCGTTAAGTTCACATTATTTTACATCTAAAACACGTCTTTACAATACATTTGGGTGAATATAAAAGGTCGTAAAAAAACTTTGAAATACAGGTGATGAATCCGCTAAATATCGTCTTAAGTCATTTCTATTAAACTAATCATACTTTTTATACTTTTAACGTTAAGTTCACATTATTTTACATCTTAAACACGTGTTTACAATACATTTGGGTGAATACAAAAAATAGAAAAAAAATTTGGTAAAAAATGGTGATAATTCCGCTAAATATCGTTTAAAGTCATTTGTATTGAACTAATCATACTTTTTATATTTTTATCGTTAAGTTCACATTATTTTACATCTAAAACACGTATTTACAATACATTTGGGTGAATACAAAAAATAGAAAAAAAATTTTGGAAAAAATTTGGTAGAAAATGGTGATAATTCTGCTAAATATCGTTTAAAGTCATTTGTATTGAACTAATCATACTTTTTATATTTTTATCGTTAAGTTCACATTATTTTACATCTAAAACACGTCTTTACAATACATTTGGGTGAATATAAAAGGTCGTAAAAAAATTTTGAAATACAGGTGATGAATCCGCTAAATATCGTCATAAGTCATTTCTATTAAACTAATCATACTTTTTATATTTTTAACGTTAAGTTCACATTATTTTACATCTAAAACACGTGTTTACAATACATTTGGGTGAATACAAAAAATAGAAAAAAAATTTGGTAAAAAATGGTGATAATTCCGCTAAATATCGTTTAAAGTCATTTGTATTGAACTAATCATACTTTTTATATTTTTATCGTTAAGTTCACATTATTTTACATCTAAAACACGTCTTTACAATACATTTGGGTGAATATAAAAGGTCGTAAAAAAACTTTGAAATACAGGTGATGAATCCGCTAAATATCGTCTTAAGTCATTTCTATTAAACTAATCATACTTTTTATACTTTTAACGTTAAGTTCACATTATTTTACATCTAAAACACGTGTTTACAATACATTTGGGTGAATACAAAAAATAGAAAAAAAATTTGGTAAAAAATGGTGATAATTCCGCTAAATATCGTTTAAAGTCATTTGTATTAAACTAATCATACTTTTTATATTTTTATCGTTAAGTTCACATTATTTTACATCTAAAACACGTATTTACAATACATTTGGGTGAATACAAAAAATAGAAAAAAAATTTGGGAAAAAATTTGGTAAAAAATGGTGATAATTCCGCTAAATATCGTTTAAAGTCATTTGTATTGAACTAATCATACTTTTTATATTTTTATCGTTAAGTTCACATTATTTTACATCTAATACACGTATTTACAATACATTTGGGTGAATACAAAAAATAGAAAAAAAATTTGGGAAAAAATTTGGTAAAAAATGGTGATAATTCCGCTAAATATCGTTTAAAGTCATTTGTATTGAACTAATCATACTTTTTATATTTTTATCGTTAAGTTCACATTATTTTACATCTAAAACACGTCTTTACAATACATTTGGGTGAATATAAAAGGTCGTAAAAAAACTTTGAAATACAGGTGATGAATCCGCTAAATATCGTCTTAAGTCATTTCTATTAAACTAATCATACTTTTTATATTTTTAACGTTAAGTTCACATTATTTTACATCTAAAACACGTGTTAACAATACATTTGGGTGAATACAAAAAATAGAAAAAAAATTTGGGAAAAAATTGGGTAACAAATGGTGATAATTCCGCTAAATATCGTTTAAAGTCATTTGTATTGAACTAATCATACTTTTTATATTTTTATCGTTAAGTTCACATTATATTTCATCTAAAACACGTCTTTACAATACATTTGGGTGAATATAAAAGGTCGTAAAAAAACTTTGAAATACAGGTGATGAATCCGCTAAATATCGTCTTAAGTCATTTCTATTAAACTAATCATACTTTTTATATTTTTAACGTTAAGTTCACATTATTTTACATCTAAAACACGTATTTACAATACATTTGGGTGAATACAAAAAATAGAAAAAAAATTTGGGAAAAAATTTGGTAAAAAATGGTGATAATTCCGCTAAATATCGTTTAAAGTCATTTGTATTGAACTAATCATACTTTTTATATTTTTATCGTTAAGTTCACATTATTTTACATCTAAAACACGTCTTTACAATACATTTGGGTGAATATAAAAGGTCGTAAAAAAACTTTGAAATACAGGTGATGAATCCGCTAAATATCGTCTTAAGTCATTTCTATTAAACTAATCATACTTTTTATACTTTTAACGTTAAGTTCACATTATTTTACATCTTAAACACGTGTTTACAATACATTTGGGTGAATACAAAAAATAGAAAAAAAATTTGGTAAAAAATGGTGATAATTCCGCTAAATATCGTTTAAAGTCATTTGTATTGAACTAATCATACTTTTTATATTTTTATCGTTAAGTTCACATTATTTTACATCTAAAACACGTATTTACAATACATTTGGGTGAATACAAAAAATAGAAAAAAAATTTTGGAAAAAATTTGGTAAAAAATGGTGATAATTCCGCTAAATATCGTTTAAAGTCATTTGTATTGAACTAATCATACTTTTTATATTTTTATCGTTAAGTTCACATTATTTTACATCTAAAACACGTCTTTACAATACATTTGGGTGAATATAAAAGGTCGTAAAAAAATTTTGAAATACAGGTGATGAATCCGCTAAATATCGTCTTAAGTCATTTCTATTAAACTAATCATACTTTTTATATTTTTAACGTTAAGTTCACATTATTTTACATCTAAAACACGTGTTAACAATACATTTGGGTGAATACAAAAAATAGAAAAAAAATTTGGGAAAAAATTGGGTAACAAATGGTGATAATTCCGCTAAATATCGTTTAAAGTCATTTGTATTAAACTAATCATACTTTTTATATTTTTATCGTTAAGTTCACATTATTTTACATCTAAAACACGTATTTACAATACATTTGGGTGAATACAAAAAATAGAAAAAAAATTTGGGAAAAAATTTGGTAAAAAATGGTGATAATTCCGCTAAATATCGTTTAAAGTCATTTGTATTGAACTAATCATACTTTTTATATTTTTATCGTTAAGTTCACATTATTTTACATCTAATACACGTATTTACAATACATTTGGGTGAATACAAAAAATAGAAAAAAAATTTGGGAAAAAATTTGGTAAAAAATGGTGATAATTCCGCTAAATATCGTTTAAAGTCATTTGTATTGAACTAATCATACTTTTTATATTTTTATCGTTAAGTTCACATTATTTTACATCTAAAACACGTCTTTACAATACATTTGGGTGAATATAAAAGGTCGTAAAAAAACTTTGAAATACAGGTGATGAATCCGCTAAATATCGTCTTAAGTCATTTCTATTAAACTAATCATACTTTTTATACTTTTAACGTTAAGTTCACATTATTTTACATCTTAAACACGTGTTTACAATACATTTGGGTGAATACAAAAAATAGAAAAAAAATTTGGTAAAAAATGGTGATAATTCCGCTAAATATCGTTTAAAGTCATTTGTATTGAACTAATCATACTTTTTATATTTTTATCGTTAAGTTCACATTATTTTACATCTAAAACACGTATTTACAATACATTTGGGTGAATACAAAAAATAGAAAAAAAATTTTGGAAAAAATTTGGTAACAAATGGTGATAATTCCGCTAAATATCGTTTAAAGTCATTTGTATTGAACTAATCATACTTTTTATATTTTTATCGTTAAGTTCACATTATTTTACATCTAAAACACGTCTTTACAATACATTTGGGTGAATATAAAAGGTCGTAAAAAAAATTTGGAAATACAGGTGATGAATCCGCTAAATATCGTCTTAAGTCATTTCTATTAAACTAATCATACTTTTTATATTTTTAACGTTAAGTTCACATTATTTTACATCTAAAACACGTGTTAACAATACATTTGGGTGAATACAAAAAATAGAAAAAAAATTTGGGAAAAAATTGGGTAACAAATGGTGATAATTCCGCTAAATATCGTTTAAAGTCATTTGTATTGAACTAATCATACTTTTTATATTTTTATCGTTAAGTTCACATTATATTTCATCTAAAACACGTCTTTACAATACATTTGGGTGAATATAAAAGGTCGTAAAAAAACTTTGAAATACAGGTGATGAATCCGCTAAATATCGTCTTAAGTCATTTCTATTAAACTAATCATACTTTTTATATTTTTAACGTTAAGTTCACATTATTTTACATCTAAAACACGTATTTACAATACATTTGGGTGAATACAAAAAATAGAAAAAAAATTTGGGAAAAAATTTGGTAAAAAATGGTGATAATTCCGCTAAATATCGTTTAAAGTCATTTGTATTGAACTAATCATACTTTTTATATTTTTATCGTTAAGTTCACATTATTTTACATCTAAAACACGTCTTTACAATACATTTGGGTGAATATAAAAGGTCGTAAAAAAACTTTGAAATACAGGTGATGAATCCGCTAAATATCGTTTAAAGTCATTTGTATTGAACTAATCATACTTTTTAAATTTTTAACGTTAAGTTCACATTATTTTACATCTAAAACACGTGTTTACAATACATTTGGTTGAATACAAAAAATAGAAAAAAAATTTGGGAAAAAATTGGGTAACAAATGGTGATAATTCCGCTAAATATCGTTTAAAGTCATTTGTATTGAACTAATCATACTTTTTATATTTTTATCGTTAAGTTCACATTATTTTACATCTAAAACACGTATTTACAATACATTTGGGTGAATACAAAAAATAGAAAAAAAATTTGGGAAAAAATTTGGTAAAAAATGGTGATAATTCCGCTAAATATCGTTTAAAGTCATTTGTATTGAACTAATCATACTTTTTATATTTTTATCGTTAAGTTCACATTATTTTACATCTAAAACACGTCTTTACAATACATTTGGGTGAATATAAAAGGTCGTAAAAAATTTTTGAAATACAGGTGATGAATCCGCTAAATATCGTCTTAAGTCATTTCTATTAAACTAATCATACTTTTTATATTTTTAACGTTAAGTTCACATTATTTTACATCTAAAACACGTGTTAACAATACATTTGGGTGAATACAAAAAATAGAAAAAAAATTTGGGAAAAAATTGGGTAACAAATGGTGATAATTCCGCTAAATATCGTTTAAAGTCATTTGTATTAAACTAATCATACTTTTTATATTTTTATCGTTAAGTTCACATTATTTTACATCTAAAACACGTATTTACAATACATTTGGGTGAATACAAAAAATAGAAAAAAAATTTGGGAAAAAATTTGGTAGAAAATGGTGATAATTCCGCTAAATATCGTTTAAAGTCATTTGTATTGAACTAATCATACTTTTTATATTTTTATCGTTAAGTTCACATTATTTTACATCTAAAACACGTCTTTACAATACATTTGGGTGAATATAAAAGGTCGTAAAAAAATTTTGAAATACAGGTGATGAATCCGCTAAATATCGTCATAAGTCATTTCTATTAAACTAATCATACTTTTTATATTTTTAACGTTAAGTTCACATTATTTTACATCTAAAACACGTGTTTACAATACCTTTGGGTGAATACAAAAAATAGAAAAAAAATTTGGTAAAAAATGGTGATAATTCCGCTAAATATCGTTTAAAGTCATTTGTATTAAACTAATCATACTTTTTATATTTTTATCGTTAAGTTCACATTATTTTACATCTAAAACACGTATTTACAATACATTTGGGTGAATACAAAAAATAGAAAAAAAATTTGGGAAAAAATTTGGTAAAAAATGGTGATAATTCCGCTAAATATCGTTTAAAGTCATTTGTATTGAACTAATCATACTTTTTATATTTTTATCGTTAAGTTCACATTATTTTACATCTAAAACACGTCTTTACAATACATTTGGGTGAATATAAAAGGTCGTAAAAAAACTTTGAAATACAGGTGATGAATCCGCTAAATATCGTCTTAAGTCATTTCTATTAAACTAATCATACTTTTTATACTTTTAACGTTAAGTTCACATTATTTTACATCTAAAACACGTGTTTACAATACATTTGGGTGAATACAAAAAATAGAAAAAAAATTTGGTAAAAAATGGTGATAATTCCGCTAAATATCGTTTAAAGTCATTTGTATTAAACTAATCATACTTTTTATATTTTTATCGTTAAGTTCACATTATTTTACATCTAAAACACGTATTTACAATACATTTGGGTGAATACAAAAAATAGAAAAAAAATTTGGGAAAAAATTTGGTAGAAAATGGTGATAATTCCGCTAAATATCGTTTAAAGTCATTTGTATTGAACTAATCATACTTTTTATATTTTTATCGTTAAGTTCACATAATTTTACATCTAAAACACGTCTTTACAATACATTTGGGTGAATATAAAAGGTCGTAAAAAAATTTTGAAATACAGGTGATGAATCCGCTAAATATCGTCTTAAGTCATTTCTATAAAACTAATCATACTTTTTATATTTTTAACGTTAAGTTCACATTATTTTACATCTAAAACACGTGTTTACAATACATTTGGGTGAATACAAAAAATAGAAAAAATATTTGGTAAAAAATGGTGATAATTCCGCTAAATATCGTTTAAAGTCATTTGTATTGAACTAATCATACTTTTTAAATTTTTAACGTTAAGTTCACATTATTTTACATCTAAAACACGTGTTTACAATACATTTGGTTGAATACAAAAAATAGAAAAAAAATTTGGGAAAAAATTGGGTAACAAATGGTGATAATTCCGCTAAATATCGTTTAAAGTCATTTGTATTGAACTAATCATACTTTTTATATTTTTATCGTTAAGTTCACATTATTTTACATCTAAAACACGTATTTACAATACATTTGGGTGAATACAAAAAATAGAAAAAAAATTTGGGAAAAAATTTGGTAAAAAATGGTGATAATTCCGCTAAATATCGTTTAAAGTCATTTGTATCGAACTAATCATACTTTTTATATTTTTATCGTTAAGTTCACATTATTTTACATCTAAAACACGTCTTTACAATACATTTGGGTGAATATAAAAGGTCGTAAAAAAACTTTGAAATACAGGTGATGAATCCGCTAAATATCGTCTTAAGTCATTTCTATTAAACTAATCATACTTTTTATACTTTTAACGTTAAGTTCACATTATTTTACATCTAAAACACGTGTTTACAATACATTTGGGTGAATACAAAAAATAGAAAAAAAATTTGGTAAAAAATGGTGATAATTCCGCTAAATATCGTTTAAAGTCATTTGTATTAAACTAATCATACTTTTTATATTTTTATCGTTAAGTTCACATTATTTTACATCTAAAACACGTATTTACAATACATTTGGGTGAATACAAAAAATAGAAAAAAAATTTGGGAAAAAATTTGGTAAAAAATGGTGATAATTCCGCTAAATATCGTTTAAAGTCATTTGTATTGAACTAATCATACTTTTTATATTTTTATCGTTAAGTTCACATTATTTTACATCTAAAACACGTCTTTACAATACATTTGGGTGAATATAAAAGGTCGTAAAAAAACTTTGAAATACAGGTGATGAATCCGCTAAATATCGTCTTAAGTCATTTCTATTAAACTAATCATACTTTTTATACTTTTAACGTTAAGTTCACATTATTTTACATCTAAAACACGTGTTTACAATACATTTGGGTGAATACAAAAAATAGAAAAAAAATTTGGTAAAAAATGGTGATAATTCCGCTAAATATCGTTTAAAGTCATTTGTATTAAACTAATCATACTTTTTATATTTTTATCGTTAAGTTCACATTATTTTACATCTAAAACACGTATTTACAATACATTTGGGTGAATACAAAAAATAGAAAAAAAATTTGGTAAAAAATGGTGATAATTCCGCTAAATATCGTTTAAAGTCATTTGTATTGAACTAATCATACTTTTTATATTTTTATCGTTAAGTTCACATTATTTTACATCTAAAACACGTCTTTACAATACATTTGGGTGAATATAAAAGGTCGTAAAAAAACTTTGAAATACAGGTGATGAATCCGCTAAATATCGTCTTAAGTCATTTCTATTAAACTAATCATACTTTTTATACTTTTAACGTTAAGTTCACATTATTTTACATCTAAAACACGTGTTTACAATACATTTGGGTGAATACAAAAAATAGAAAAAAAATTTGGTAAAAAATGGTGATAATTCCGCTAAATATCGTTTAAAGTCATTTGTATTGAACTAATCATACTTTTTATATTTTTATCGTTAAGTTCACATTATTTTACATCTAAAACACGTCTTTACAATACATTTGGGTGAATATAAAAGGTCGTAAAAAAATTTTGAAATACAGGTGATGAATCCGCTAAATATCGTCATAAGTCATTTCTATTAAACTAATCATACTTTTTATATTTTTAACGTTAAGTTCACATTGTTTTACATCTAAAACACGTGTTTACAATACATTTGGGTGAATACAAAAAATAGAAAAAAAATTTGGTAAAAAATGGTGATAATTCCGCTAAATATCGTTTAAAGTCATTTGTATTGAACTAATCATACTTTTTATATTTTTATCGTTAAGTTCACATTATTTTACATCTAAAACACGTATTTACAATACATTTGGGTGAATACAAAAAATAGAAAAAAAATTTGGTAAAAAATGGTGATAATTCCGCTAAATATCGTTTAAAGTCATTTGTATTAAGCTAATCATACTTTTTATATTTTTATCGTTAAGTTCACATTATTTTACATCTAAAACACGTATTTACAATACATTTGGGTGAATACAAAAAATAGAAAAAAAATTTGGGAAAAAATTTGGTAAAAAATGGTGATAATTCCGCTAAATATCGTTTAAAGTCATTTGTATTGAACTAATCATACTTTTTATATTTTTATCGTTAAGTTCACATTATTTTACATCTAAAACACGTCTTTACAATACATTTGGGTGAATATAAAAGGTCGTAAAAAAACTTTGAAATACAGGTGATGAATCCGCTAAATATCGTCTTAAGTCATTTCTATTAAACTAATCATACTTTTTATACTTTTAACGTTAAGTTCACATTATTTTACATCTAAAACACGTGTTTACAATACATTTGGGTGAATACAAAAAATAGAAAAAAAATTTGGTAAAAAATGGTGATAATTCCGCTAAATATCGTTTAAAGTCATTTGTATTGAACTAATCATACTTTTTATATTTTTATCGTTAAGTTCACATTATTTTACATCTAAAACACGTCTTTACAATACATTTGGGTGAATATAAAAGGTCGTAAAAAAATTTTGAAATACAGGTGATGAATCCGCTAAATATCGTCATAAGTCATTTCTATTAAACTAATCATACTTTTTATATTTTTAACGTTAAGTTCACATTGTTTTACATCTAAAACACGTGTTTACAATACATTTGGGTGAATACAAAAAATAGAAAAAAAATTTGGTAAAAAATGGTGATAATTCCGCTAAATATCGTTAAAAGTCATTTGTATTGAACTAATCATACTTTTTATATTTTTATCGTTAAGTTCACATTATTTTACATCTAAAACACGTATTTACAATACATTTGGGTGAATACAAAAAATAGAAAAAAAATTTGGTAAAAAATGGTGATAATTCCGCTAAATATCGTTTAAAGTCATTTGTATTAAGCTAATCATACTTTTTATATTTTTATCGTTAAGTTCACATTATTTTACATCTAAAACACGTATTTACAATACATTTGGGTGAATACAAAAAATAGAAAAAAAATTTGGGAAAAAATTTGGTAGAAAATGGTGATAATTCCGCTAAATATCGTTTAAAGTCATTTGTATTGAACTAATCATACTTTTTATATTTTTATCGTTAAGTGCACATTATTTTACATCTAAAACACGTCTTTACAATACATTTGGGTGAATATAAAAGGTCGTAAAAAAATTTTGAAATACAGGTGATGAATCCGCTAAATATCGTCATAAGTCATTTTTATTAAACTAATCATACTTTTTATATTTTTAACGTTAAGTTCACATTATTTTACATCTAAAACACGTGTTTACAATACATTTGGGTGAATACAAAAAATAGAAAAAAAATTTGGTAAAAAATGGTGATAATTCCGCTAAATATCGTTTAAAGTCATTTGTATTGAACTAATCATACTTTTTATATTTTTATCGTTAAGTTCACATTATTTTACATCTAAAACACGTCTTTACAATACATTTGGGTGAATATAAAAGGTCGTAAAAAAATTTTGAAATACAGGTGATGAATCCGCTAAATATCGTCATAAGTCATTTCTATTAAACTAATCATACTTTTTATATTTTTAACGTTAAGTTCACATTGTTTTACATCTAAAACACGTGTTTACAATACATTTGGGTGAATACAAAAAATAGAAAAAAAATTTGGTAAAAAATGGTGATAATTCCGCTAAATATCGTTTAAAGTCATTTGTATTAAACTAATCATACTTTTTATATTTTTATCGTTAAGTTCACATTATATTACATCTAAAACACGTATTTACAATACATTTGGGTGAATACAAAAAATAGAAAAAAAATTTGGGAAAAAATTTGGTAAAAAATGGTGATAATTCCGCTAAATATCGTTTAAAGTCATTTGTATTGAACTAATCATACTTTTTATATTTTTATCGTTAAGTTCACATTATTTTACATCTAAAACACGTCTTTACAATACATTTGGGTGAATATAAAAGGTCGTAAAAAAACTTTGAAATACAGGTGATGAATCCGCTAAATATCGTCTTAAGTCATTTCTATTAAACTAATCATACTTTTTATACTTTTAACGTTAAGTTCACATTATTTTACATCTAAAACACGTGTTTACAATACATTTGGGTGAATACAAAAAATAGAAAAAAAATTTGGTAAAAAATGGTGATAATTCCGCTAAATATCGTTTAAAGTCATTTGTATTGAACTAATCATACTTTTTATATTTTTATCGTTAAGTTCACATTATTTTACATCTAAAACACGTCTTTACAATACATTTGGGTGAATATAAAAGGTCGTAAAAAAATTTTGAAATACAGGTGATGAATCCGCTAAATATCGTCATAAGTCATTTCTATTAAACTAATCATACTTTTTATATTTTTAACGTTAAGTTCACATTGTTTTACATCTAAAACACGTGTTTACAATACATTTGGGTGAATACAAAAAATAGAAAAAAAATTTGGTAAAAAATGGTGATAATTCCGCTAAATATCGTTAAAAGTCATTTGTATTGAACTAATCATACTTTTTATATTTTTATCGTTAAGTTCACATTATTTTACATCTAAAACACGTATTTACAATACATTTGGGTGAATACAAAAAATAGAAAAAAAATTTGGTAAAAAATGGTGATAATTCCGCTAAATATCGTTTAAAGTCATTTGTATTAAGCTAATCATACTTTTTATATTTTTATCGTTAAGTTCACATTATTTTACATCTAAAACACGTATTTACAATACATTTGGGTGAATACAAAAAATAGAAAAAAAATTTGGGAAAAAATTTGGTAGAAAATGGTGATAATTCCGCTAAATATCGTTTAAAGTCATTTGTATTGAACTAATCATACTTTTTATATTTTTATCGTTAAGTGCACATTATTTTACATCTAAAACACGTCTTTACAATACATTTGGGTGAATATAAAAGGTCGTAAAAAAATTTTGAAATACAGGTGATGAATCCGCTAAATATCGTCATAAGTCATTTTTATTAAACTAATCATACTTTTTATATTTTTAACGTTAAGTTCACATTATTTTACATCTAAAACACGTGTTTACAATACATTTGGGTGAATACAAAAAATAGAAAAAAAATTTGGTAAAAAATGGTGATAATTCCGCTAAATATCGTTTAAAGTCATTTGTATTGAACTAATCATACTTTTTATATTTTTATCGTTAAGTTCACATTATTTTAAATCTAAAACACGTATTTACAATACATTTGGGTGAATACAAAAAATAGAATAAAAATTTTGGAAAAAATTTGGTAAAAAATGGTGATAATTCCGCTAAATATCGTTTAAAGTCATTTGTATTGAACTAATCATACTTTTTATATTTTTATCGTTAAGTTCACATTATTTTACATCTAAAACACGTCTTTACAATACATTTGGGTGAATATAAAAGGTCGTAAAAAAACTTTGAAATACAGGTGATGAATCCGCTAAATATCGTCTTAAGTCATTTCTATTAAACTAATCATACTTTTTATACTTTTAACGTTAAGTTCACATTATTTTACATCTAAAACACGTGTTTACAATACATTTGGGTGAATACAAAAAATAGAAAAAAAATTTGGTAAAAAATGGTGATAATTCCGCTAAATATCGTTTAAAGTCATTTGTATTAAACTAATCATACTTTTTATATTTTTATCGTTAAGTTCACATTATTTTACATCTAAAACACGTATTTACAATACATTTGGGTGAATACAAAAAATAGAAAAAAAATTTGGGAAAAAATTTGGTAAAAAATGGTGATAATTCCGCTATATATCGTTTAAAGTCATTTGTATTGAACTAATCATACTTTTTATATTTTTATCGTTAAGTTCACATTATTTTACATCTAAAACACGTCTTTACAATACATTTGGGTGAATATAAAAGGTCGTAAAAAAACTTTGAAATACAGGTGATGAATCCGCTAAATATCGTCTTAAGTCATTTCTATTAAACTAATCATACTTTTTATACTTTTAACGTTAAGTTCACATTATTTTACATCTAAAACACGTGTTTACAATACATTTGGGTGAATACAAAAAATAGAAAAAAAATTTGGTAAAAAATGGTGATAATTCCGCTAAATATCGTTTAAAGTCATTTGTATTAAACTAATCATACTTTTTATATTTTTATCGTTAAGTTCACATTATTTTACATCTAAAACACGTATTTACAATACATTTGGGTGAATACAAAAAATAGAAAAAAAATTTGGGAAAAAATTTGGTAAAAAATGGTGATAATTCCGCTAAATATCGTTTAAAGTCATTTGTATTGAACTAATCATACTTTTTATATTTTTATCGTTAAGTTCACATTATTTTACATCTAAAACACGTCTTTACAATACATTTGGGTGAATATAAAAGGTCGTAAAAAAACTTTGAAATACAGGTGATGAATCCGCTAAATATCGTCTTAAGTCATTTCTATTAAACTAATCATACTTTTTATACTTTTAACGTTAAGTTCACATTATTTTACATCTAAAACACGTGTTTACAATACATTTGGGTGAATACAAAAAATAGAAAAAAAATTTGGTAAAAAATGGTGATAATTCCGCTAAATATCGTTTAAAGTCATTTGTATTAAACTAATCATACTTTTTATATTTTTATCGTTAAGTTCACATTATTTTACATCTAAAACACGTATTTACAATACATTTGGGTGAATACAAAAAATAGAAAAAAAATTTGGGAAAAAATTTGGTAAAAAATGGTGATAATTCCGCTAAATATCGTTTAAAGTCATTTGTATTGAACTAATCATACTTTTTATATTTTTATCGTTAAGTTCACATTATTTTACATCTAAAACACGTCTTTACAATACATTTGGGTGAATATAAAAGGTCGTAAAAAAACTTTGAAATACAGGTGATGAATCCGCTAAATATCGTCTTAAGTCATTTCTATTAAACTAATCATACTTTTTATACTTTTAACGTTAAGTTCACATTATTTTACATCTAAAACACGTGTTTACAATACATTTGGGTGAATACAAAAAATAGAAAAAAAATTTGGTAAAAAATGGTGATAATTCCGCTAAATATCGTTTAAAGTCATTTGTATTAAACTAATCATACTTTTTATATTTTTATCGTTAAGTTCACATTATTTTACATCTAAAACACGTCTTTACAATACATTTGGGTGAATATAAAAGGTCGTAAAAAAATTTTGAAATACAGGTGATGAATCCGCTAAATATCGTCATAAGTCATTTCTATTAAACTAATCATACTTTTTATATTTTTAACGTTAAGTTCACATTGTTTTACATCTAAAACACGTGTTTACAATACATTTGGGTGAATACAAAAAATAGAAAAAAAATTTGGTAAAAAATGGTGATAATTCCGCTAAATATCGTTTAAAGTCATTTGTATTGAACTAATCATACTTTTTATATTTTTATCGTTAAGTTCACATTATTTTACATCTAAACCACGTATTTACAATACATTTGGGTGAATACAAAAAATAGAAAAAAAATTTGGTAAAAAATGGTGATAATTCCGCTAAATATCGTTTAAAGTCATTTGTATTAAGCTAATCATACTTTTTATATTTTTATCGTTAAGTTCACATTATTTTACATCTAAAACACGTATTTACAATACATTTGGGTGAATACAAAAAATAGAAAAAAAATTTGGGAAAAAATTTGGTAGAAAATGGTGATAATTCCGCTAAATATCGTTTAAAGTCATTTGTATTGAACTAATCATACTTTTTATATTTTTATCGTTAAGTGCACATTATTTTACATCTAAAACACGTCTTTACAATACATTTGGGTGAATATAAAAGGTCGTAAAAAAATTTTGAAATACAGGTGATGAATCCGCTAAATATCGTCATAAGTCATTTTTATTAAACTAATCATACTTTTTATATTTTTAACGTTAAGTTCACATTATTTTACATCTAAAACACGTGTTTACAATACATTTGGGTGAATACAAAAAATAGAAAAAAAATTTGGTAAAAAATGGTGATAATTCCGCTAAATATCGTTTAAAGTCATTTGTATTGAACTAATCATACTTTTTATATTTTTATCGTTAAGTTCACATTATTTTACATCTAAAACACGTATTTACAATACATTTGGGTGAATACAAAAAATAGAATAAAAATTTTGGAAAAAATTTGGTAAAAAATGGTGATAATTCCGCTAAATATCGTTTAAAGTCATTTGTATTGAACTAATCATACTTTTTATATTTTTATCGTTAAGTTCACATTATTTTACATCTAAAACACGTCTTTACAATACATTTGGGTGAATATAAAAGGTCGTAAAAAAACTTTGAAATACAGGTGATGAATCCGCTAAATATCGTCTTAAGTCATTTCTATTAAACTAATCATACTTTTTATACTTTTAACGTTAAGTTCACATTATTTTACATCTAAAACACGTGTTTACAATACATTTGGGTGAACACAAAAAATAGAAAAAAAATTTGGTAAAAAATGGTGATAATTCCGCTAAATATCGTTTAAAGTCATTTGTATTAAACTAATCATACTTTTTATATTTTTATCGTTAAGTTCACATTATTTTACATCTAAAACACGTATTTACAATACATTTGGGTGAATACAAAAAATAGAAAAAAAATTTGGGAAAAAATTTGGTAAAAAATGGTGATAATTCCGCTAAATATCGTTTAAAGTCATTTGTATTGAACTAATCATACTTTTTATATTTTTATCGTTAAGTTCACATTATTTTAAATCTAAAACACGTATTTACAATACATTTGGGTGAATACAAAAAATAGAATAAAAATTTTGGAAAAAATTTGGTAAAAAATGGTGATAATTCCGCTAAATATCGTTTAAAGTCATTTGTATTGAACTAATCATACTTTTTATATTTTTATCGTTAAGTTCACATTATTTTACATCTAAAACACGTCTTTACAATACATTTGGGTGAATATAAAAGGTCGTAAAAAAACTTTGAAATACAGGTGATGAATCCGCTAAATATCGTCTTAAGTCATTTCTATTAAACTAATCATACTTTTTATACTTTTAACGTTAAGTTCACATTATTTTACATCTAAAACACGTGTTTACAATACATTTGGGTGAATACAAAAAATAGAAAAAAAATTTGGTAAAAAATGGTGATAATTCCGCTAAATATCGTTTAAAGTCATTTGTATTAAACTAATCATACTTTTTATATTTTTATCGTTAAGTTCACATTATTTTACATCTAAAACACGTATTTACAATACATTTGGGTGAATACAAAAAATAGAAAAAAAATTTGGGAAAAAATTTGGTAAAAAATGGTGATAATTCCGCTAAATATCGTTTAAAGTCATTTGTATTGAACTAATCATACTTTTTATATTTTTATCGTTAAGTTCACATTATTTTACATCTAAAACACGTCTTTACAATACATTTGGGTGAATATAAAAGGTCGTAAAAAAACTTTGAAATACAGGTGATGAATCCGCTAAATATCGTCTTAAGTCATTTCTATTAAACTAATCATACTTTTTATACTTTTAACGTTAAGTTCACATTATTTTACATCTAAAACACGTGTTTACAATACATTTGGGTGAATACAAAAAATAGAAAAAAAATTTGGTAAAAAAATGGTGATAATTCCGCTAAATATCGTTTAAAGTCATTTGTATTAAACTAATCATACTTTTTATATTTTTATCGTTAAGTTCACATTATTTTACATCTAAAACACGTATTTACAATACATTTGGGTGAATACAAAAAATAGAAAAAAAATTTGGGAAAAAATTTGGTAAAAAATGGTGATAATTCCGCTAAATATCGTTTAAAGTCATTTGTATTGAACTAATCATACTTTTTATATTTTTATCGTTAAGTTCACATTATTTTACATCTAAAACACGTCTTTACAATACATTTGGGTGAATATAAAAGGTCGTAAAAAAACTTTGAAATACAGGTGATGAATCCGCTAAATATCGTCTTAAGTAATTTCTATTAAACTAATCATACTTTTTATACTTTTAACGTTAAGTTCACATTATTTTACATCTAAAACACGTATTTACAATACATTTGGGTGAATACAAAAAATAGAAAAAAAATTTGGTAAAAAATGGTGATAATTCCGCTAAATATCGTTTAAAGTCATTTGTATTAAGCTAATCATACTTTTTATATTTTTATCGTTAAGTTCACATTATTTTACATCTAAAACACGTATTTACAATACATTTGGGTGACTACAAAAAATAGAAAAAAAATTTGGGAAAAAATTTGGTAGAAAATGGTGATAATTCCGCTAAATATCGTTTAAAGTCATTTGTATTGAACTAATCATACTTTTTATATTTTTATCGTTAAGTGCACATTATTTTACATCTAAAACACGTCTTTACAATACATTTGGGTGAATATAAAAGGTCGTAAAAAAATTTTGAAATACAGGTGATGAATCCGCTAAATATCGTCATAAGTCATTTTTATTAAACTAATCATACTTTTTATATTTTTAACGTTAAGTTCACATTATTTTACATCTAAAACACGTGTTTACAATACATTTGGGTGAATACAAAAAATAGAAAAAAAATTTGGTAAAAAATGGTGATAATTCCGCTAAATATCGTTTAAAGTCATTTGTATTGAACTAATCATACTTTTTATATTTTTATCGTTAAGTTCACATTATTTTACATCTAAAACACGTATTTACAATACATTTGGGTGAATACAAAAAATAGAATAAAAATTTTGGAAAAAATTTGGTAAAAAATGGTGATAATTCCGCTAAATATCGTTTAAAGTCATTTGTATTGAACTAATCATACTTTTTATATTTTTATCGTTAAGTTCACATTATTTTACATCTAAAACACGTCTTTACAATACATTTGGGTGAATATAAAAGGTCGTAAAAAAACTTTGAAATACAGGTGATGAATCCGCTAAATATCGTCTTAAGTCATTTCTATTAAACTAATCATACTTTTTATACTTTTAACGTTAAGTTCACATTATTTTACATCTAAAACACGTGTTTACAATACATTTGGGTGAATACAAAAAATAGAAAAAAAATTTGGTAAAAAATGGTGATAATTCCGCTAAATATCGTTTAAAGTCATTTGTATTAAACTAATCATACTTTTTATATTTTTATCGTTAAGTTCACATTATTTTACATCTAAAACACGTATTTACAATACATTTGGGTGAATACAAAAAATAGAAAAAAAATTTGGGAAAAAATTTGGTAAAAAATGGTGATAATTCCGCTAAATATCGTTTAAAGTCATTTGTATTGAACTAATCATACTTTTTATATTTTTATCGTTAAGTTCACATTATTTTACATCTAAAACACGTCTTTACAATACATTTAGGTAAATATAAAAGGTCGTAAAAAAACTTTGAAATACAGGTGATGAATCCGCTAAATATCGTCTTAAGTCATTTCTATTAAACTAATCATACTTTTTATACTTTTAACGTTAAGTTCACATTATTTTACATCTAAAACACGTGTTTACAATACATTTGGGTGAATACAAAAAATAGAAAAAAAATTTGGTAAAAAATGGTGATAATTCCGCTAAATATCGTTTAAAGTCATTTGTATTAAACTAATCATACTTTTTATATTTTTATCGTTAAGTTCACATTATTTTACATCTAAAACACGTATTTACAATACATTTGGGTGAATACAAAAAATAGAAAAAAAATTTGGGAAAAAATTTGGTAGAAAATGGTGATAATTCCGCTAAATATCGTTTAAAGTCATTTGTATTGAACTAATCATACTTTTTATATTTTTATCGTTAAGTTCACATTATTTTACATCTAAAACACGTCTTTACAATACATTTGGGTGAATATAAAAGGTCGTAAAAAAATTTTGAAATACAGGTGATGAATCCGCTAAATATCGTCATAAGTCATTTCTATTAAACTAATCATACTTTTTATATTTTTAACGTTAAGTTCACATTATTTTACATCTAAAACACGTGTTTACAATACATTTGGGTGAATACAAAAAATAGAAAAAAAATTTGGTAAAAAATGGTGATAATTCCGCTAAATATCGTTTAAAGTCATTTGTATTGAACTAATCATACTTTTTATATTTTTATCGTTAAGTTCACATTATTTTACATCTAAAACACGTATTTACAATACATTTGGGTGAATACAAAAAATAGAATAAAAATTTTGGAAAAAATTTGGTAAAAAATGGTGATAATTCCGCTAAATATCGTTTAAAGTCATTTGTATTGAACTAATCATACTTTTTATATTTTTATCGTTAAGTTCACATTATTTTACATCTAAAACACGTCTTTACAATACATTTGGGTGAATATAAAAGGTCGTAAAAAAACTTTGAAATACAGGTGATGAATCCGCTAAATATCGTCTTAAGTCATTTCTATTAAACTAATCATACTTTTTATACTTTTAACGTTAAGTTCACATTATTTTACATCTAAAACACGTGTTTACAATACATTTGGGTGAATACAAAAAATAGAAAAAAAATTTGGTAAAAAATGGTGATAATTCCGCTAAATATCGTTTAAAGTCATTTGTATTAAACTAATCATACTTTTTATATTTTTATCGTTAAGTTCACATTATTTTACATCTAAAACACGTATTTACAATACATTTGGGTGAATACAAAAAATAGAAAAAAAATTTGGGAAAAAATTTGGTAAAAAATGGTGATAATTCCGCTAAATATCGTTTAAAGTCATTTGTATTGAACTAATCATACTTTTTATATTTTTATCGTTAAGTTCACATTATTTTACATCTAAAACACGTCTTTACAATACATTTAGGTAAATATAAAAGGTCGTAAAAAAACTTTGAAATACAGGTGATGAATCCGCTAAATATCGTCTTAAGTCATTTCTATTAAACTAATCATACTTTTTATACTTTTAACGTTAAGTTCACATTATTTTACATCTAAAACACGTGTTTACAATACATTTGGGTGAATACAAAAAATAGAAAAAAAATTTGGTAAAAAATGGTGATAATTCCGCTAAATATCGTTTAAAGTCATTTGTATTAAACTAATCATACTTTTTATATTTTTATCGTTAAGTTCACATTATTTTACATCTAAAACACGTATTTACAATACATTTGGGTGAATACAAAAAATAGAAAAAAAATTTGGGAAAAAATTTGGTAGAAAATGGTGATAATTCCGCTAAATATCGTTTAAAGTCATTTGTATTGAACTAATCATACTTTTTATATTTTTATCGTTAAGTTCACATTATTTTACATCTAAAACACGTCTTTACAATACATTTGGGTGAATATAAAAGGTCGTAAAAAAATTTTGAAATACAGGTGATGAATCCGCTAAATATCGTCATAAGTCATTTCTATTAAACTAATCATACTTTTTATATTTTTAACGTTAAGTTCACATTATTTTACATCTAAAACACGTGTTTACAATACATTTGGGTGAATACAAAAAATAGAAAAAAAATTTGGTAAAAAATGGTGATAATTCCGCTAAATATCGTTTAAAGTCATTTGTATTGAACTAATCATACTTTTTATATTTTTATCGTTAAGTTCACATTATTTTACATCTAAAACACGTATTTACAATACATTTGGGTGAATACAAAAAATAGAAAAAAAATTTGGTAAAAAATGGTGATAATTCCGCTAAATATCGTTTAAAGTCATTTGTATTAAGCTAATCATACTTTTTATATTTTTATCGTTAAGTTCACATTATTTTACATCTAAAACACGTATTTACAATACATTTGGGTGAATACAAAAAATAGAAAACAAATTTGGGAAAAAATTTGGTAAAAAATGGTGATAATTCCGCTAAATATCGTTTAAAGTCATTTGTATTGAACTAATCATACTTTTTATATTTTTATCGTTAAGTTCACATTATTTTACATCTAAAACACGTCTTTACAATACATTTGGGTGAATATAAAAGGTCGTAAAAAAATTTTGAAATACAGGTGATGAATCCGCTAAATATCGTCTTAAGTCATTTCTATTAAACTAATCATACTTTTTATATTTTTAACGTTAAGTTCACATTATTTTACATCTAAAACACGTGTTAACAATACATTTGGGTGAATACAAAAAATAGAAAAAAAATTTGGGAAAAAATTGGGTAACAAATGGTGATAATTCCGCTAAATATCGTTTAAAGTCATTTGTATTGAACTAATCATACTTTTTATATTTTTATCGTTAAGTTCACATTATTTTACATCTAAAACACGTATTTACAATACATTTGGGTGAATACAAAAAATAGAAAAAAAATTTGGTAAAAAATGGTGATAATTCCGCTAAATATCGTTTAAAGTCATTTGTATTGAACTAATCATACTTTTTATATTTTTATCGTTAAGTTCACATTATATTTCATCTAAAACACGTCTTTACAATACATTTGGGTGAATATAAAAGGTCGTAAAAAAATTTTGAAATACAGGTGATGAATCCGCTAAATATCGTCTTAAGTCATTTGTATTGAACTAATCATACTTTTTATATTTTTAACGTTAAGTTCACATTATTTTACATCTAAAACACGTGTTTACAATACATTTGGGTGAATACAAAAAATAGAAAAAAAATTTGGTAAAAAATGGTGATAATTCCGCTAAATATCGTTTAAAGTCATTTGTATTGAACTAATCATACTTTTTATATTTTTATCGTTAAGTTCACATTATTTTACATCTAAAACACGTATTTACAATACATTTGGGTGAATACAAAAAATAGAAAAAAAATTTTGGAAAAAATTTGGTAAAAAATGGTGATAATTCCGCTAAATATCGTTTAAAGTCATTTGTATTGAACTAATCATACTTTTTATATTTTTATCGTTAAGTGCACATTATTTTACATCTAAAACACGTCTTTACAATACATTTGGGTGAATATAAAAGGTCGTAAAAAAATTTTGAAATACAGGTGATGAATCCGCTAAATATCGTCATAAGTCATTTTTATTAAACTAATCATACTTTTTATATTTTTAACGTTAAGTTCACATTATTTTACATCTAAAACACGTGTTTACAATACATTTGGGTGAATACAAAAAATAGAAAAAAAATTTGGTAAAAAATGGTGATAATTCCGCTAAATATCGTTTAAAGTCATTTGTATTGAACTAATCATACTTTTTATATTTTTATCGTTAAGTTCACATTATTTTACATCTAAAACACGTATTTACAATACATTTGGGTGAATACAAAAAATAGAATAAAAATTTTGGAAAAAATTTGGTAAAAAATGGTGATAATTCCGCTAAATATCGTTTAAAGTCATTTGTATTGAACTAATCATACTTTTTATATTTTTATCGTTAAGTTCACATTATTTTACATCTAAAACACGTCTTTACAATACATTTGGGTGAATATAAAAGGTCGTAAAAAAACTTTGAAATACAGGTGATGAATCCGCTAAATATCGTCTTAAGTCATTTCTATTAAACTAATCATACTTTTTATACTTTTAACGTTAAGTTCACATTATTTTACATCTAAAACACGTGTTTACAATACATTTGGGTGAATACAAAAAATAGAAAAAAAATTTGGTAAAAAATGGTGATAATTCCGCTAAATATCGTTTAAAGTCATTTGTATTAAACTAATCATACTTTTTATATTTTTATCGTTAAGTTCACATTATTTTACATCTAAAACACGTATTTACAATACATTTGGGTGAATACAAAAAATAGAAAAAAAATTTGGTAAAAAATGGTGATAATTCCGCTAAATATCGTTTAAAGTCATTTGTATTAAGCTAATCATACTTTTTATATTTTTATCGTTAAGTTCACATTATTTTACATCTAAAACACGTATTTACAATACATTTGGGTGAATACAAAAAATAGAAAACAAATTTGGGAAAAAATTTGGTAAAAAATGGTGATAATTCCGCTAAATATCGTTTAAAGTCATTTGTATTGAACTAATCATACTTTTTATATTTTTATCGTTAAGTTCACATTATATTTCATCTAAAACACGTCTTTACAATACATTTGGGTGAATATAAAAGGTCGTAAAAAAATTTTGAAATACAGGTGATGAATCCGCTAAATATCGTCTTAAGTCATTTGTATTGAACTAATCATACTTTTTATATTTTTAACGTTAAGTTCACATTATTTTACATCTAAAACACGTGTTTACAATACATTTGGGTGAATACAAAAAATAGAAAAAAAATTTGGTAAAAAATGGTGATAATTCCGCTAAATATCGTTTAAAGTCATTTGTATTGAACTAATCATACATTTTATATTTTTATCGTTAAGTTCACATTATTTTACATCTAAAACACGTATTTACAATACATTTGGGTGAATACAAAAAATAGAAAAAAAATTTTGGAAAAAATTTGGTAAAAAATGGTGATAATTCCGCTAAATATCGTTTAAAGTCATTTGTATTGAACTAATCATACTTTTTATATTTTTATCGTTAAGTGCACATTATTTTACATCTAAAACACGTCTTTACAATACATTTGGGTGAATATAAAAGGTCGTAAAAAAATTTTGAAATACAGGTGATGAATCCGCTAAATATCGTCATAAGTCATTTTTATTAAACTAATCATACTTTTTATATTTTTAACGTTAAGTTCACATTATTTTACATCTAAAACACGTGTTTACAATACATTTGGGTGAATACAAAAAATAGAAAAAAAATTTGGTAAAAAATGGTGATAATTCCGCTAAATATCGTTTAAAGTCATTTGTATTGAACTAATCATACTTTTTATATTTTTATCGTTAAGTTCACATTATTTTACATCTAAAACACGTATTTACAATACATTTGGGTGAATACAAAAAATAGAATAAAAATTTTGGAAAAAATTTGGTAAAAAATGGTGATAATTCCGCTAAATATCGTTTAAAGTCATTTGTATTGAACTAATCATACTTTTTATATTTTTATCGTTAAGTTCACATTATTTTACATCTAAAACACGTCTTTACAATACATTTGGGTGAATATAAAAGGTCGTAAAAAAACTTTGAAATACAGGTGATGAATCCGCTAAATATCGTCTTAAGTCATTTCTATTAAACTAATCATACTTTTTATACTTTTAACGTTAAGTTCACATTATTTTACATCTAAAACACGTGTTTACAATACATTTGGGTGAATACAAAAAATAGAAAAAAAATTTGGTAAAAAATGGTGATAATTCCGCTAAATATCGTTTAAAGTCATTTGTATTAAACTAATCATACTTTTTATATTTTTATCGTTAAGTTCACATTATTTTACATCTAAAACACGTATTTACAATACATTTGGGTGAATACAAAAAATAGAAAAAAAATTTGGGAAAAAATTTGGTAAAAAATGGTGATAATTCCGCTAAATATCGTTTAAAGTCATTTGTATTGAACTAATCATACTTTTTATATTTTTATCGTTAAGTTCACATTATTTTACATCTAAAACACGTCTTTACAATACATTTAGGTGAATATAAAAGGTCGTAAAAAAACTTTGAAATACAGGTGATGAATCCGCTAAATATCGTCTTAAGTCATTTCTATTAAACTAAACATACTTTTTATACTTTTAACGTTAAGTTCACATTATTTTACATCTAAAACACGTGTTTACAATACATTTGGGTGAATACAAAAAATAGAAAAAAAATTTGGTAAAAAATGGTGATAATTCCGCTAAATATCGTTTAAAGTCATTTGTATTAAACTAATCATACTTTTTATATTTTTATCGTTAAGTTCACATTATTTTACATCTAAAACACGTATTTACAATACATTTGGGTGAATACAAAAAATAGAAAAAAAATTTGGGAAAAAATTTGGTAGAAAATGGTGATAATTCCGCTAAATATCGTTTAAAGTCATTTGTATTGAACTAATCATACTTTTTATATTTTTATCGTTAAGTTCACATTATTTTACATCTAAAACACGTCTTTACAATACATTTGGGTGAATATAAAAGGTCGTACAAAAATTTTGAAATACAGGTGATGAATCCGCTAAATATCGTCATAAGTCATTTCTATTAAACTAATCATACTTTTTATATTTTTAACGTTAAGTTCACATTATTTTACATCTAAAACACGTGTTTACAATACATTTGGGTGAATACAAAAAATAGAAAAAAAATTTGGTAAAAAATGGTGATAATTCCGCTAAATATCGTTTAAAGTCATTTGTATTGAACTAATCATACTTTTTATATTTTTATCGTTAAGTTCACATTATTTTACATCTAAAACACGTATTTACAATACATTTGGGTGAATACAAAAAATAGAAAAAAAATTTGGTAAAAAATGGTGATAATTCCGCTAAATATCGTTTAAAGTCATTTGTATTGAACTAATCATACTTTTTATATTTTTATCGTTAAGTTCACATTATTTTACATCTAAAACACGTCTTTACAATACATTTGGGTGAATATAAAAGGTCGTAAAAAAACTTTGAAATACAGGTGATGAATCCGCTAAATATCGTCTTAAGTCATTTCTATTAAACTAATCATACTTTTTATACTTTTAACGTTAAGTTCACATTATTTTACATCTAAAACACGTGTTTACAATACATTTGGGTGAATACAAAAAATAGAAAAAAAATTTGGTAAAAAATGGTGATAATTCCGCTAAATATCGTTTAAAGTCATTTGTATTGAACTAATCATACTTTTTATATTTTTATCGTTAAGTTCACATTATTTTACATCTAAAACACGTCTTTACAATACATTTGGGTGAATATAAAAGGTCGTAAAAAAATTTTGAAATACAGGTGATGAATCCGCTAAATATCGTCATAAGTCATTTCTATTAAACTAATCATACTTTTTATATTTTTAACGTTAAGTTCACATTGTTTTACATCTAAAACACGTGTTTACAATACATTTGGGTGAATACAAAAAATAGAAAAAAAATTTGGTAAAAAATGGTGATAATTCCGCTAAATATCGTTTAAAGTCATTTGTATTGAACTAATCATACTTTTTATATTTTTATCGTTAAGTTCACATTATTTTACATCTAAAACACGTATTTACAATACATTTGGGTGAATACAAAAAATAGAAAAAAAATTTGGTAAAAAATGGTGATAATTCCGCTAAATATCGTTTAAAGTCATTTGTATTAAGCTAATCATACTTTTTATATTTTTATCGTTAAGTTCACATTATTTTACATCTAAAACACGTATTTACAATACATTTGGGTGAATACAAAAAATAGAAAAAAAATTTGGGAAAAAATTTGGTAGAAAATGGTGATAATTCCGCTAAATATCGTTTAAAGTCATTTGTATTGAACTAATCATACTTTTTATATTTTTATCGTTAAGTGCACATTATTTTACATCTAAAACACGTCTTTACAATACATTTGGGTGAATATAAAAGGTCGTAAAAAAATTTTGAAATACAGGTGATGAATCCGCTAAATATCGTCATAAGTCATTTTTATTAAACTAATCATACTTTTTATATTTTTAACGTTAAGTTCACATTATTTTACATCTAAAACACGTGTTTACAATACATTTGGGTGAAGACAAAAAATAGAAAAAAAATTTGGTAAAAAATGGTGATAATTCCGCTAAATATCGTTTAAAGTCATTTGTATTGAACTAATCATACTTTTTATATTTTTATCGTTAAGTTCACATTATTTTACATCTAAAACACGTCTTTACAATACATTTGGGTGAATATAAAAGGTCGTAAAAAAACTTTGAAATACAGGTGATGAATCCGCTAAATATCGTCTTAAGTCATTTCTATTAAACTAATCATACTTTTTATACTTTTAACGTTAAGTTCACATTATTTTACATCTAAAACACGTGTTTACAATACATTTGGGTGAATACAAAAAATAGAAAAAAAATTTGGTAAAAAATGGTGATAATTCCGCTAAATATCGTTTAAAGTCATTTGTATTAAACTAATCATACTTTTTATATTTTTATCGTTAAGTTCACATTATTTTACATCTAAAACACGTATTTACAATACATTTGGGTGAATACAAAAAATAGAAAAAAAATTTGGGAAAAAATTTGGTAAAAAATGGTGATAATTTCGCTAAATATCGTTTAAAGTCATTTGTATTGAACTAATCATACTTTTTATATTTTTATCGTTAAGTTCACATTATTTTACATCTAAAACACGTCTTTACAATACATTTGGGTGAATATAAAAGGTCGTAAAAAAATTTTGAAATACAGGTGATGAATCCGCTAAATATCGTCTTAAGTCATTTCTATTAAACTAATCATACTTTTTATATTTTTAACGTTAAGTTCACATTATTTTACATCTAAAACACGTCTTTACAATACATATGGGTGAATATAAAAGGTCGTAAAAAATTTTTGAAATACAGGTGATGAATCCGCTAAATATCGTCTTAAGTCATTTCTATTAAACTAATCATACTTTTTATATTTTTAACGTTAAGTTCACATTATTTTACATCTAAAACACGTATTTACAATACATTTGGGTGAATACAAAAAATAGAAAAAAAATTTGGTAAAAAATGGTGATAATTCCGCTAAATATCGTTTAAAGTCATTTGTATTGAACTAATCATACTTTTTATATTTTTATCGTTAAGTTCACATTATTTTACATCTAAAACACGTATTTACAATACATTTGGGTGAATACAAAAAATAGAATAAAAATTTTGGAAAAAATTTGGTAAAAAATGGTGATAATTCCGCTAAATATCGTTTAAAGTCATTTGTATTGAACTAATCATACTTTTTATATTTTTATCGTTAATTTCACATTATTTTACATCTAAAACACGTCTTTACAATACATTTGGGTGAATATAAAAGGTCGTAAAAAAACTTTGAAATACAGGTGATGAATCCGCTAAATATCGTCTTAAGTCATTTCTATTAAACTAATCATACTTTTTATACTTTTAACGTTAAGTTCACATTATTTTACATCTAAAACACGTGTTTACAATACATTTGGGTGAATACAAAAAATAGAAAAAAAATTTGGTAAAAAATGGTGATAATTCCGCTAAATATCGTTTAAAGTCATTTGTATTAAACTAATCATACTTTTTATATTTTTATCGTTAAGTTCACATTATTTTACATCTAAAACACGTATTTACAATACATTTGGGTGAATACAAAAAATAGAAAAAAAATTTGGGAAAAAATTTGGTAAAAAATGGTGATAATTTCGCTAAATATCGTTTAAAGTCATTTGTATTGAACTAATCATACTTTTTATATTTTTATCGTTAAGTTCACATTATTTTACATCTAAAACACGTCTTTACAATACATTTGGGTGAATATAAAAGGTCGTAAAAAAATTTTGAAATACAGGTGATGAATCCGCTAAATATCGTCTTAAGTCATTTCTATTAAACTAATCATACTTTTTATATTTTTAACGTTAAGTTCACATTATTTTACATCTAAAACACGTCTTTACAATACATTTGGGTGAATATAAAAGGTCGTAAAAAATTTTTGAAATACAGGTGATGAATCCGCTAAATATCGTCTTAAGTCATTTCTATTAAACTAATCATACTTTTTATATTTTTAACGTTAAGTTCACATTATTTTACATCTAAAACACGTATTTACAATACATTTGGGTGAATACAAAAAATAGAAAAAAAATTTGGGAAAAAATTGGGTAAAAAATGGTGATAATTCCGCTAAATATCGTTTAAAGTCATTTGTATTGAACTAATCATACTTTTTATATTTTTATCGTTAAGTTCACATTATTTTACATCTAAAACACGTCTTTACAATACATTTGGGTGAATATAAAAGGTCGTAAAAAAATTTTGAAATACAGGTGATGAATCCGCTAAATATCGTCTTAAGTCATTTCTATTAAACTAATCATACTTTTTATATTTTTAACGTTAAGTTCAAATTATTTTGCATCTAAAACACGTGTTTACAATACATTTGGGTGAATACAAAAAATAGAAAAAAAATTTGGTAAAAAATGGTGATAATTCTGCTAAATATCGTTTAAAGTCATTTGTATTGAACTAATCATACTTTTTATATTTTTATCGTTAAGTTCACATTATTTTACATCTAAAACACGTCTTTACAATACATTTGGGTGAATATAAAAGGTCGTAAAAAAATTTTGAAATACAGGTGATGAATCCGCTAAATATCGTCTTAAGTCATTTCTATTAAACTAATCATACTTTTTATATTTTTAACGTTAAATTCACATTATTTTACATCTAAAACACGTCTTTACAATACATTTGGGTGAATATAAAAGGTCGTAAAAAAATTTTGAAATACAGGTGATGAATCCGCTAAATATCGTCTTAAGTCATTTCTATTAAACTAATCATACTTTTTATATTTTTAACGTTAAGTTCACATTATTTTACATCTAAAACACGTGTTTACAATACATTTGGGTGAATACAAAAAATAGAAAAAAAATTTGGGAAAAAATTGGGTAAAAAATGGTGATAATTCCGCTAAATATCGTTTAAAGTCATTTGTATTGAACTAATCATACTTTTTATATTTTTATCGTTAAGTTCACATTATTTTACATCTAAAACACGTCTTTACAATACATTTGGGTGAATATAAAAGGTCGTAAAAAAATTTTGAAATACAGGTGATGAATCCGCTAAATATCGTCTTAAGTCATTTCTATTAAACTAATCATACTTTTTATATTTTTAACGTTAAGTTCAAATTATTTTACATCTAAAACACGTGTTTACAATACATTTGGGTGAATACAAAAAATAGAAAAAAAATTTGGTAAAAAATGGTGATAATTCTGCTAAATATCGTTTAAAGTCATTTGTATTGAACTAATCATACTTTTTATATTTTTAACGTTAAATTCACATAATTTTACATCTAAAACACGTCTTTACAATACATTTGGGTGAATATAAAAGGTCGTAAAAAAATTTTGAAATACAGGTGATGAATCCGCTAAATATCCTTAAGTCATTTCTATTAAACTAATCATACTTTTTATATTTTTAACGTTAAGTTCACATTATTTTACATCTAAAACACGTCTTTACAATACATTTGGGTGAATACAAAAAATAGAAAAAAAATTTGGGAAAAAATTTGGTAAAAAATGGTGATAATTCCGCTAAATATCGTTTAAAGTCATTTGTATTGAACTAATCATACTTTTTATATTTTTATCGTTAAGTTCACATTATTTTACATCTAAAACACGTCTTTACAATACATTTGGGTGAATATAAAAGGTCGTAAAAAAATTTTGAAATACAGGTGATGAATCCGCTAAATATCGTCTTAAGTCATTTCTATTAAACTAATCATACTTTTTATATTTTTAACGTTAAGTTCACATTATTTTACATCTAAAACACGTGTTTACAATACATTTGGGTGAATACAAAAAATAGAAAAAATATTTGGTAAAAAATGGTGATAATTCCGCTAAATATCGTTTAAAGTCATTTGTATTGAACTAATCATACTTTTTATATTTTTATCGTTAAGTTCACATTATTTTACATCTAAAACACGTATTTACAATACATTTGGGTGAATACAAAAAATAGAAAAAAAATTTGGGAAAAAATTGGGTAAAAAATGGTGATAATTCCGCTAAATATCGTTTAAAGTCATTTGTATTGAACTAATCATACTTTTTATATTTTAATCGTTAAGTTCACATTATTTTACATCTAAAACACGTCTTTACAATACATTTGGGTGAATATAAAAGGTCGTAAAAAAATTTTGAAATACAGGTGATGAATCCGCTAAATATCGTCTTAAGTCATTTCTATTAAACTAATCATACTTTTTATATTTTTAACGTTAAGTTCACATTATTTTACATCTAAAACACGTCTTTACAATACATTTGGGTGAATACAAAAAATAGAAAAAAAATTTGGTAAAAAATGGTGATAATTCCGCTAAATATCGTTTAAAGTCATTTGTATTGAACTAATCATACTTTTTATATTTTTATCGTTAAGTTCACATTATTTTACATCTAAAACACGTATTTACAATACATTTGGGTGAATACAAAAAATAGAATAAAAATTTTGGAAAAAATTTGGTAAAAAATGGTGATAATTCCGCTAAATATCGTTTAAAGTCATTTGTATTGAACTAATCATACTTTTTATATTTTTATCGTTAAGTTCACATAATTTTACATCTAAAACACGTCTTTACAATACATTTGGGTGAATATAAAAGGTCGTAAAAAATTTTTGAAATACAGGTGATGAATCCGCTAAATATCGTCTTAAGTCATTTCTATTTAACTAATCATACTTTTTATATTTTTAACGTTAAGTTCACATTATGTTACATCTAAAACACGTATTTACAATACATTTGGGTGAATACAAAAAATAGAAAAAAAATTTGGGAAAAAATTGGGTAAAAAATGGTGATAATTCCGCTAAATATCGTTTAAAGTCATTTGTATTGAACTAATCATACTTTTTATATTTTTATCGTTAAGTTCACATAATTTTACATCTAAAACACGTCTTTACAATACATTTGGGTGAATATAAAAGGTCGTAAAAAAATTTTGAAATACAGGTGATGAATCCGCTAAATATCGTCTTAAGTCATTTCTATTAAACTAATCATACTTTTTATATTTTTAACGTTAAGTTCACATTATTTTACATCTAAAACACGTGTTTACAATACATTTGGGTGAATACAAAAAATAGAAAAAAAATTTGGGAAAAAATTTGGTAAAAAATGGTGATAATTCCGCTAAATATCGTTTAAAGTCATTTGTATTGAACTAATCATACTTTTTATATTTTTATCGTTAAGTTCACATTATTTTACATCTAAAACACGTATTTACAATACATTTGGGTGAATACAAAAAATAGAAAAAAAATTTGGGAAAAAATTTGGTAAAAAATGGTGATAATTCCGCTAAATATCGTTTAAAGTCATTTGTATTGAACTAATCATACTTTTTATATTTTTATCGTTAAGTTCACATTATTTTACATCTAAAACACGTCTTTACAATACATTTGGGTGAATACAAAAAATAGAAAAAAAATTTGGGAAAAAATTGGGTAAAAAATGGTGATAATTCCGCTAAATATCGTTTAAAGTCATTTGTATTGAACTAATCATACTTTTTATATTTTTATCGTTAAGTTCACATTATTTTACATCTAAAACACGTCTTTACAATACATTTGGGTGAATATAAAAGGTCGTAAAAAAATTTTGAAATACAGGTGATGAATCCGCTAAATATCGTCTTAAGTCATTTCTATTAAACTAATCATACTTTTTATATTTTTAACGTTTAGTTCAAATTATTTTACATCTAAAACACGTGTTTACAATACATTTGGGTGAATACAAAAAATAGAAAAAAAATTTGGTAAAAAATGGTGATAATTCTGCTAAATATCGTTTAAAGTCATTTGTATTGAACTAATCATACTTTTTATATTTTTAACGTTAAATTCACATAATTTTACATCTAAAACACGTCTTTACAATACATTTGGGTGAATATAAAAGGTCGTAAAAAAATTTTGAAATACAGGTGATGAATCCGCTAAATATCGTCTTAAGTCATTTCTATTAAACTAATCATACTTTTTATATTTTTAACGTTAAGTTCACATTATTTTACATCTAAAACACGTCTTTACAATACATTTGGGTGAATACAAAAAATAGAAAAAAAATTTGGGAAAAAATTTGGTAAAAAATGGTGATAATTCCGCTAAATATCGTTTAAAGTCATTTGTATTGAACTAATCATACTTTTTATATTTTTATCGTTAAGTTCACATTATTTTACATCTAAAACACGTCTTTACAATACATTTGGGTGAATATAAAAGGTCGTAAAAAAATTTTGAAATACAGGTGATGAATCGGCTAAATATCGTCTTAAGTCATTTCTATTAAACTAATCATACTTTTTATATTTTTAACGTTAAGTTCACATTATTTTACATCTAAAACACGTGTTTACAATACATTTGGGTGAATACAAAAAATAGAAAAAATATTTGGTAAAAAATGGTGATAATTCCGCTAAATATCGTTTAAAGTCATTTGTATTGAACTAATCATACTTTTTATATTTTTATCGTTAAGTTCACATTATTTTACATCTAAAACACGTATTTACAATACATTTGGGTGAATACAAAAAATAGAAAAAAAATTTGGGAAAAAATTGGGTAAAAAATGGTGATAATTCCGCTAAATATCGTTTAAAGTCATTTGTATTGAACTAATCATACTTTTTATATTTTAATCGTTAAGTTCACATTATTTTACATCTAAAACACGTCTTTACAATACATTTGGGTGAATATAAAAGGTCGTAAAAAAATTTTGAAATACAGGTGATGAATCCGCTAAATATCGTCTTAAGTCATTTCTATTAAACTAATCATACTTTTTATATTTTTAACGTTAAGTTCACATTATTTTACATCTAAAACACGTCTTTACAATACATTTGGGTGAATACAAAAAATAGAAAAAAAATTTGGTAAAAAATGGTGATAATTCCGCTAAATATCGTTTAAAGTCATTTGTATTGAACTAATCATACTTTTTATATTTTTATCGTTAAGTTCACATTATTTTACATCTAAAACACGTATTTACAATACATTTGGGTGAATACAAAAAATAGAATAAAAATTTTGGAAAAAATTTGGTAAAAAATGGTGATAATTCCGCTAAATATCGTTTAAAGTCATTTGTATTGAACTAATCATACTTTTTATATTTTTATCGTTAAGTTCACATAATTTTACATCTAAAACACGTCTTTACAATACATTTGGGTGAATATAAAAGGTCGTAAAAAATTTTTGAAATACAGGTGATGAATCCGCTAAATATCGTCTTAAGTCATTTCTATTTAACTAATCATACTTTTTATATTTTTAACGTTAAGTTCACATTATGTTACATCTAAAACACGTATTTACAATACATTTGGGTGAATACAAAAAATAGAAAAAAAATTTGGGAAAAAATTGGGTAAAAAATGGTGATAATTCCGCTAAATATCGTTTAAAGTCATTTGTATTGAACTAATCATACTTTTTATATTTTTATCGTTAAGTTCACATAATTTTACATCTAAAACACGTCTTTACAATACATTTGGGTGAATATAAAAGGTCGTAAAAAAATTTTGAAATACAGGTGATGAATCCGCTAAATATCGTCTTAAGTCATTTCTATTAAACTAATCATACTTTTTATATTTTTAACGTTAAGTTCACATTATTTTACATCTAAAACACGTGTTTACAATACATTTGGGTGAATACAAAAAATAGAAAAAAAATTTGGGAAAAAATTTGGTAAAAAATGGTGATAATTCCGCTAAATATCGTTTAAAGTCATTTGTATTGAACTAATCATACTTTTTATATTTTTATCGTTAAGTTCACATTATTTTACATCTAAAACACGTATTTACAATACATTTGGGTGAATACAAAAAATAGAAAAAAAATTTGGGAAAAAATTTGGTAAAAAATGGTGATAATTCCGCTAAATATCGTTTAAAGTCATTTGTATTGAACTAATCATACTTTTTATATTTTTATCGTTAAGTTCACATTATTTTACATCTAAAACACGTATTTACAATACATTTGGGTGAATACAAAAAATAGAATAAAAATTTTGGAAAAAATTTGGTAAAAAATGGTGATAATTCCGCTAAATATCGTTTAAAGTCATTTGTATTGAACTAATCATACTTTTTATATTTTTATCGTTAAGTTCACATTATTTTACATCTAAAACACGTCTTTACAATACATTTGGGTGAATATAAAAGGTCGTAAAAAAATTTTGAAATACAGGTGATGAATCCGCTAAATATCGTCTTAAGTCATTTCTATTAAACTAATCATACTTTTTATATTTTTAACGTTAAGTTCACATTATTTTACATCTAAAAAACGTCTTTACAATACATTTGGGTGAATACAAAAAATATAAAAAAAATTTGGTAAAAAATGGTGATAATTCCGCTAAATATCGTTTAAAGTCATTTGTATTGAACTAATCATACTTTTTATATTTTTATCGTTAAGTTCACATTATTTTACATCTAAAACACGTATTTACAATACATTTGGGTGAATACAAAAAATAGAATAAAAATTTTGGAAAAAATTTGGTAAAAAATGGTGATAATTTCGCTAAATATCGTTTAAAGTCATTTGTATTGAACTAATCATACTTTTTATATTTTTATCGTTAAGTTCACATTATTTTACATCTAAAACACATCTTTACAATACATTTGGGTGAATATAAAAGGTCGTAAAAAAATTTTGAAATACTGGTGATGAATCCGCTAAATATCGTCTTAAGTCATTTCTATTAAACTAATCATACTTTTTATATTTTTAACGTTAAGTTCACAGTATTTTACATCTAAAAAACGTGTTTACAATACATTTGGGTGAATACAAAAAATAGAAAAAAAATTTGGGAAAAAATTGGGTAAAAAATGGTGATAATTCCGCTAAATATCGTTTATAGTCATTTGTATTGATTTAATCATACTTTTTATATTTTTATCGTTAAGTTCACATTATTTTACATCTAAAACACGTATTTACAATACATTTGGGTGAATACAAAAAATAGAAAAAAAATTTGGGAAAAAATTGGGTAAAAAATGGTGATAATTCCGCTAAATATCGTTTAAAGTCATTTGTATTGAATTAATCATACTTTTTATATTTTTATCGTTAAGTTCACATTATTTTACATCTAAAACACGTCTTTACAATACATTTGGGTGAATATAAAAGGTCGTAAAAAAATTTTGAAATACAGGTGATGAATCCGCTAAATATCGTCTTAAGTCATTTCTATTAAACTAATCATACTTTTTATATTTTTAACGTTAAGTTCACATTATTTTACATCTAAAACACGTGTTTACAATACATTTGGGTGAATACAAAAAATAGAAAAAAAATTTGGTAAAAAATGGTGATAATTCTGCTAAATATCGTTTAAAGTCATTTGTATTGAACTAATCATACTTTTTATATTTTTATCGTTAAGTTCACATTATTTTACATCTAAAACACGTCTTTACAATACATTTGGGTGAATATAAAAGGTCGTAAAAAAATTTTGAAATACAGGTGATGAATCCGCTAAATATCGTCTTAAGTCATTTCTATTAAACTAATCATACTTTTTATATTTTTAACGTTAAATTCACATTATTTTACATCTAAAACACGTCTTTACAATACATTTGGGTGAATATAAAAGGTCGTAAAAAATTTTTGAAATACAGGTGATGAATCCGCTAAATATCGTCTTAAGTCATTTGTATTGAACTAATCATACTTTTTATATTTTTAACGTTAAGTTCACATTATTTTACATCTAAAACACGTGTTTACAATACATTTGGGTGAATACAAAAAATAGAAAAAAAATTTGGGAAAAAATTTGGTAAAAAATGGTGATAATTCCGCTAAATATCGTTTAAAGTCATTTGTATTGAACTAATCATACTTTTTATATTTTTATCGTTAAGTTCACATTATTTTACATCTAAAACACGTCTTTACAATACATTTGGGTGAATATAAAAGGTCGTAAAAAAATTTTGAAATACAGGTGATGAATCCGCTAAATATCGTCTTAAGTCATTTCTTTTAAACTAATCATACTTTTTATATTTTTAACGTTAAATTCACATTATTTTACATCTAAAACACGTCTTTACAATACATTTGGGTGAATATAAAAGGTCGTAAAAAATTTTTGAAATACAGGTGATGAATCCGCTAAATATCGTCTTAAGTCATTTCTATTAAACTAATCATACTTTTTATATTTTTAACGTTAAGTTCACATTATTTTACATCTAAAACACGTGTTTACAATACATTTGGGTGAATACAAAAAATAGAAAAAAAATTTGGGAAAAAATTTGGTAAAAAATGGTGATAATTCCGCTAAATATCGTTTAAAGTCATTTGTATTGAACTAATCATACTTTTTATATTTTTATCGTTAAGTTCACATTATTTTACATCTAAAACACGTATTTACAATACATTTGGGTGAATACAAAAAATAGAAAAAAAATTTGGGAAAAAATTTGGTAAAAAATGGTGATAATTCCGCTAAATATCGTTTAAAGTCATTTGTATTGAACTAATCATACTTTTTATATTTTTATCGTTAAGTTCACATTATTTTACATCTAAAACACATCTTTACAGTACATTTGGGTGAATATAAAAGGTCGTAAAAAAATTTTGAAATACTGGTGATGAATCCGCTAAATATCGTCTTAAGTCATTTCTATTAAACTAATCATACTTTTTATATTTTTAACGTTAAGTTCACAGTATTTTACATCTAAAAAACGTGTTTACAATACATTTGGGTGAATACAAAAAATAGAAAAAAAATTTGGGAAAAAATTGGGTAAAAAATGGTGATAATTCCGCTAAATATCGTTTATAGTCATTTGTATTGAACTAATCATACTTTTTATATTTTTATCGTTAAGTTCACATTATTTTACATCTAAAACACGTATTTACAATACATTTGGGTGAATACAAAAAATAGAAAAAAAATTTGGGAAAAAATTGGGTAAAAAATGGTGATAATTCCGCTAAATATCGTTTAAAGTCATTTGTATTGAATTAATCATACTTTTTATATTTTTATCGTTAAGTTCACATTATTTTACATCTAAAACACGTCTTTACAATACATTTGGGTGAATATAAAAGGTCGTAAAAAAATTTTGAAATACAGGTGATGAATCCGCTAAATATCGTCTTAAGTCATTTCTATTAAACTAATCATACTTTTTATATTTTTAACGTTAAGTTCACATTATTTTACATCTAAAACACGTCTTTACAATACATTTGGGTGAATATAAAAGGTCGTAAAAAATTTTTGAAATACAGGTGATGAATCCGCTAAATATCGTCTTAAGTCATTTCTATTAAACTAATCATACTTTTTATATTTTTAACGTTAAGTTCACATTATTTTACATCTAAAACACGTATTTACAATACATTTGGGTGAATACAAAAAATAGAAAAAAAATTTGGGAAAAAATTGGGTAAAAAATGGTGATAATTCCGCTAAATATCTTTTAAAGTAATTTTATTGAACTAATCATACTTTTTATATTTTTATCGTTAAGTTCACATTATTTTACATCTAAAACACGTCTTTACAATACATTTGGGTGAATATAAAAGGTCGTAAAAAAATTTTGAAATACAGGTGATGAATCCGCTAAATATCGTCTTAAGTCATTTCTATTAAACTAATCATACTTTTTATATTTTTAACGTTAAGTTCAAATTATTTTACATCTAAAACACGTGTTTACAATACATTTGGGTGAATACAAAAAATAGAAAAAAAATTTGGTAAAAAATGGTGATAATTCTGCTAAATATCGTTTAAAGTCATTTGTATTGAACCAATCATACTTTTTATATTTTTATCGTTAAGTTCACATTATTTTACATCTAAAACACGTCTTTACAATACATTTGGGTGAATATAAAAGGTCGTAAAAAAATTTTGAAATACAGGTGATGAATCCGCTAAATATCGTCTTAAGTCATTTCTATTAAACTAATCATACTTTTTATATTTTTAACGTTAAATTCACATTATTTTACATCTAAAACACGTCTTTACAATACATTTGGGTGAATATAAAAGGTCGTAAAAAATTTTTGAAATACAGGTGATGAATCCGCTAAATATCGTCTTAAGTCATTTCTATTAAACTAATCATACTTTTTATATTTTTAACGTTAAGTTCTCATTATTTTACATCTAAAACACGTGTTTACAATACATTTGGGTGAATACAAAAAATAGAAAGAAAATTTGGTAAAAAATGGTGATAATTCCGCTAAATATCGTTTAAAGTCATTTGTATTGAACTAATCATACTTTTTATATTTTTTATCGTTAAGTTCACATTATTTTACATCTAAAACACGTCTTTACAATACATTTGGGTGAATATAAAAGGTCGTAAAAAAACTTTGAAATACAGTTGATGAATCCGCTAAATATCGTCTTAAGTCATTTCTATTAAACTAATCATACTTTTTATATTTTTAACGTTAAGTTCACATTATTTTACATCTAAAACATGTGTTTACAATACATTTGGGTGAATACAAAAAATAGAAAAAAAATTTGGTAAAAAATGGTGATAATTCCGCTAAATATCGTCTTAAGTCATTTCTATTAAACTAATCATACTTTTTATATTTTTAACGTTAAGTTCACATTATTTTACATCTAAAACACGTCTTTACAATACATTTGGGTGAATATAAAAGGTCGTAAAAAATTTTTGAAATACAGGTGATGAATCCGCTAAATATCGTCTTAAGTCATTTCTATTAAACTAATCATACTTTTTATATTTTTAACGTTAAGTTCACATTATTTTACATCTAAAACACGTATTTACAATACATTTGGGTGAATACAAAAAATAGAAAAAAAATTTGGGAAAAAATTGGGTAAAAAATGGTGATAATTCCGCTAAATATCTTTTAAAGTCATTTGTATTGAACTAATCATACTTTTTATATTTTTAACGTTAAATTCACATTATTTTACATCTAAAACACGTCTTTACAATACATTTGGGTGAATATAAAAGGTCGTAAAAAATTTTTGAAATACAGGTGATGAATCCGCTAAATATCGTCTTAAGTCATTTCTATTAAACTAATCATACTTTTTATATTTTTAACGTTAAGTTCACATTATGTTACATCTAAAACACGTATTTACAATACATTTGGGTGAATACAAAAAATAGAAAAAAAATTTGGGAAAAAATTTGGTAAAAAATGGTGATAATTCCGCTAAATATCGTTTAAAGTCATTTGTATTGAACTAATCATACTTTTTATATTTTTATCGTTAAGTTCACATTATTTTACATCTAAAACACGTCTTTACAATACATTTGGGTGAATATAAAAGGTCGTAAAAAAATTTTGAAATACAGGTGATGAATCCGCTAAATATCGTCTTAAGTCATTTCTATTAAACTAATCATACTTTTTATATTTTTAACGTTAAGTTCAAATTATTTTACATCTAAAACACGTGTTTACAATACATTTGGGTGAATACAAAAAATAGAAAAAAAATTTGGTAAAAAATGGTGATAATTCTGCTAAATATCGTTTAAAGTCATTTGTATTGAACTAATCATTCTTTTTATATTTTTATCGTTAAGTTCACATTATTTTACATCTAAAACACGTCTTTACAATACATTTGGGTGAATATAAAAGGTCGTAAAAAAATTTTGAAATACAGGTGATGAATCCGCTAAATATCGTCTTAAGTCATTTCTATTAAACTAATCATACTTTTTATATTTTAAACGTTAAATTCACATTATTTTACATCTAAAACACGTCTTTACAATACATTTGGGTGAATATAAAAGGTCGTAAAAAATTTTTGAAATACAGGTGATGAATCCGCTAAATATCGTCTTAAGTCATTTCTATTAAACTAATCATACTTTTTATATTTTTAACGTTAAGTTCACATTATGTTACATCTAAAACACGTATTTACAATACATTTGGGTGAATACAAAAAATAGAAAAAAAATTTGGGAAAAAATTGGGTAAAAAATGGTGATAATTCCGCTAAATATCGTTTAAAGTCATTTGTATTGAACTAATCATACTTTTTATATTTTTATCGTTATGTTCACATAATTTTACATCTAAAACACGTCTTTACAATACATTTGGGTGAATATAAAAGGTCGTAAAAAAATTTTGAAATACAGGTGATGAATCCGCTAAATATCGTCTTAAGTCATTTCTATTAAACTAATCATACTTTTTATATTTTTAACGTTAAGTTCACATTATTTTACATCTAAAACACGTGTTTACAATACATTTGGGTGAATACAAAAAATAGAAAAAAAATTTGGGAAAAAATTTGGTAAAAAATGGTGATAATTCCGCTAAATATCGTTTAAAGTCATTTGTATTGAACTAATCATACTTTTTATAATTTTATCGTTAAGTTCACATTATTTTACATCTAAAACACGTATTTACAATACATTTGGGTGAATACAAAAAATAGAAAAAAAATTTGGGAAAAAATTTGGTAAAAAATGGTGATAATTCCGCTAAATATCGTTTAAAGTCATTTGTATTGAACTAATCATACTTTTTATATTTTTATCGTTAAGTTCACATTATTTTACATCTAAAACACGTCTTTACAATACATTTGGGTGAATATAAAAGGTCGTAAAAAAATTTTGAAATACAGGTGATGAATCCGCTAAATATCGTCTTAAGTCATTTCTATTAAACTAATCATACTTTTTATATTTTTAACGTTAAGTTCACATTATTTTACATCTAAAACACGTCTTTACAATACATTTGGGTGAATATAAAAGGTCGTAAAAAATTTTTGAAATACAGGTGATGAATCCGCTAAATATCGTCTTAAGTCATTTCTATTAAACTAATCATACTTTTTATATTTTTAACGTTAAGTTCACATTATTTTACATCTAAAACACGTATTTACAATACATTTGGGTGAATACAAAAAATAGAAAAAAAATTTGGGAAAAAATTGGGTAAAAAATGGTGATAATTCCGCTAAATATCTTTTAAAGTCATTTGTATTGAACTAATCATACTTTTTATATTTTTAACGTTAAATTCACATTATTTTACATCTAAAACACGTCTTTACAATACATTTGGGTGAATATAAAAGGTCGTAAAAAATTTTTGAAATACAGGTGATGAATCCGCTAAATATCGTCTTAAGTCATTTCTATTAAACTAATCATACTTTTTATATTTTTAACGTTAAGTTCACATTATGTTACATCTAAAACACGTATTTACAATACATTTGGGTGAATACAAAAAATAGAAAAAAAATTTGGGAAAAAATTTGGTAAAAAATGGTGATAATTCCGCTAAATATCGTTTAAAGTCATTTGTATTGAACTAATCATACTTTTTATATTTTTATCGTTAAGTTCACATTATTTTACATCTAAAACACGTCTTTACAATACATTTGGGTGAATATAAAAGGTCGTAAAAAAATTTTGAAATACAGGTGATGAATCCGCTAAATATCGTCTTAAGTCATTTCTATTAAACTAATCATACTTTTTATATTTTTAACGTTAAGTTCAAATTATTTTACATCTAAAACACGTGTTTACAATACATTTGGGTGAATACAAAAAATAGAAAAAAAATTTGGTAAAAAATGGTGATAATTCTGCTAAATATCGTTTAAAGTCATTTGTATTGAACTAATCATACTTTTTATATTTTTATCGTTAAGTTCACATTATTTTACATCTAAAACACGTCTTTACAATACATTTGGGTGAATATAAAAGGTCGTAAAAAAATTTTGAAATACAGGTGATGAATCCGCTAAATATCGTCTTAAGTCATTTCTATTAAACTAATCATACTTTTTATATTTTAAACGTTAAATTCACATTATTTTACATCTAAAACACGTCTTTACAATACATTTGGGTGAATATAAAAGGTCGTAAAAAATTTTTGAAATACAGGTGATGAATCCGCTAAATATCGTCTTAAGTCATTTCTATTAAACTAATCATACTTTTTATATTTTTAACGTTAAGTTCACATTATGTTACATCTAAAACACGTATTTACAATACATTTGGGTGAATACAAAAAATAGAAAAAAAATTTGGGAAAAAATTGGGTAAAAAATGGTGATAATTCCGCTAAATATCGTTTAAAGTCATTTGTATTGAACTAATCATACTTTTTATATTTTTATCGTTATGTTCACATAATTTTACATCTAAAACACGTCTTTACAATACATTTGGGTGAATATAAAAGGTCGTAAAAAAATTTTGAAATACAGGTGATGAATCCGCTAAATATCGTCTTAAGTCATTTCTATTAAACTAATCATACTTTTTATATTTTTAACGTTAAGTTCACATTATTTTACATCTAAAACACGTGTTTACAATACATTTGGGTGAATACAAAAAATAGAAAAAAAATTTGGGAAAAAATTTGGTAAAAAATGGTGATAATTCCGCTAAATATCGTTTAAAGTCATTTGTATTGAACTAATCATACTTTTTATAATTTTATCGTTAAGTTCACATTATTTTACATCTAAAACACGTATTTACAATACATTTGGGTGAATACAAAAAATAGAAAAAAAATTTGGGAAAAAATTGGGTAAAAAATGGTGATAATTCCGCTAAATATCTTTTAAAGTCATTTGTATTGAACTAATCATACTTTTTATATTTTTAACGTTAAATTCACATTATTTTACATCTAAAACACGTCTTTACAATACATTTGGGTGAATATAAAAGGTCGTAAAAAATTTTTGAAATACAGGTGATGAATCCGCTAAATATCGTCTTAAGTCATTTCTATTAAACTAATCATACTTTTTATATTTTTAACGTTAAGTTCACATTATGTTACATCTAAAACACGTATTTACAATACATTTGGGTGAATACAAAAAATAGAAAAAAAATTTGGGAAAAAATTTGGTAAAAAATGGTGATAATTCCGCTAAATATCGTTTAAAGTCATTTGTATTGAACTAATCATACTTTTTATATTTTTATCGTTAAGTTCACATTATTTTACATCTAAAACACGTCTTTACAATACATTTGGGTGAATATAAAAGGTCGTAAAAAAATTTTGAAATACAGGTGATGAATCCGCTAAATATCGTCTTAAGTCATTTCTATTAAACTAATCATACTTTTTATATTTTTAACGTTAAGTTCAAATTATTTTACATCTAAAACACGTGTTTACAATACATTTGGGTGAATACAAAAAATAGAAAAAAAATTTGGTAAAAAATGGTGATAATTCTGCTAAATATCGTTTAAAGTCATTTGTATTGAACTAATCATACTTTTTATATTTTTATCGTTAAGTTCACATTATTTTACATCTAAAACACGTCTTTACAATACATTTGGGTGAATATAAAAGGTCGTAAAAAAATTTTGAAATACAGGTGATGAATCCGCTAAATATCGTCTTAAGTCATATCTATTAAACTAATCATACTTTTTATATTTTAAACGTTAAATTCACATTATTTTACATCTAAAACACGTCTTTACAATACATTTGGGTGAATATAAAAGGTCGTAAAAAATTTTTGAAATACAGGTGATGAATCCGCTAAATATCGTCTTAAGTCATTTCTATTAAACTAATCATACTTTTTATATTTTTAACGTTAAGTTCACATTATGTTACATCTAAAACACGTATTTACAATACATTTGGGTGAATACAAAAAATAGAAAAAAAATTTGGTAAAAAATGGTGATAATTCCGCTAAATATCGTTTAAAGTCATTTGTATTGAACTAATCATACTTTTTATATTTTTATCGTTATGTTCACATTATTTTACATCTAAAACACGTATTTACAATACATTTGGGTGAATACAAAAAATAGAATAAAAATTTTGGAAAAAATTTGGTAAAAAATGGTGATAATTCAGCTAAATATCGTTTAAAGTCATTTGTATTGAACTAATCATACTTTTTATATTTTTATCGTTAAGTTCACATTATTTTACATCTAAAACACATCTTTACAATACATTTGGGTGAATATAAAAGGTCGTAAAAAAATTTTGAAATACAGGTGATGAATCCGCTAAATATCGTCTTAAGTCATTTCTATTAAACTAATCATACTTTTTATATTTTTAACGTTAAGTTCACAGTATTTTACATCTAAAAAACGTGTTTACAATACATTTGGGTGAATACAAAAAATAGAAAAAAAATTTGGGAAAAAATTGGGTAAAAAATGGTGATAATTCCGCTAAATATCGTTTATAGTCATTTGTATTGAACTAATCATACTTTTTATATTTTTATCGTTAAGTTCACATTATTTTACATCTAAAACACGTATTTACAATACATTTGGGTGAATACAAAAAATAGAAAAAAAATTTGGGAAAAAATTGGGTAAAAAATGGTGATAATTCCGCTAAATATCGTTTAAAGTCATTTGTATTGAACTAATCATACTTTTTATATTTTTATCGTTATGTTCACATAATTTTACATCTAAAACACGTCTTTACAATACATTTGGGTGAATATAAAAGGTCGTAAAAAAATTTTGAAATACAGGTGATGAATCCGCTAAATATCGTCTTAAGTCATTTCTATTAAACTAATCATACTTTTTATATTTTTAACGTTAAGTTCACATTATTTTACATCTAAAACACGTGTTTACAATACATTTGGGTGAATACAAAAAATAGAAAAAAAATTTGGGAAAAAATTGGTAAAAAATGGTGATAATTCCGCTAAATATCGTTTAAAGTCATTTGTATTGAACTAATCATACTTTTTATATTTTTATCGTTAAGTTCACATTATTTTACATCTAAAACACGTCTTTACAATACATTTGGGTGAATATAAAAGGTCGTAAAAAAATTTTGAAATACAGGTGATGAATCCGCTAAATATCGTCTTAAGTCATTTCTATTAAACTAATCATACTTTTTATATTTTTAACGTTAAGTTCACATTATTTTACATCTAAAACACGTGTTTACAATACATTTGGGTGAATACAAAAAATAGAAAAAATATTTGGTAAAAAATGGTGATAATTCCACTAAATATCGTTTAAAGTCATTTGTATTGAACTAATCATACTTTTTATATTTTTATCGTTAAGTTCACATTATTTTACATCTAAAACACGTATTTACAATACATTTGGGTGAATACAAAAAATAGAAAAAAAATTTGGGAAAAAATTGGGTAAAAAATGGTGATAATTCCGCTAAATATCGTTTAAAGTCATTTGTATTGAACTAATCATACTTTTTATATTTTTATCGTTAAGTTCACATTATTTTACATCTAAAACACGTCTTTACAATACATTTGGGTGAATATAAAAGGTCGTAAAAAAATTTTGAAATACAGGTGATGAATCCGCTAAATATCGTCTTAAGTCATTTCTATTAAACTAATCATACTTTTTATATTTTTAACGTTAAGTTCACATTATTTTACATCTAAAACACGTCTTTACAATACATTTGGGTGAATACAAAAAATAGAAAAAAAATTTGGTAAAAAATGGTGATAATTCCGCTAAATATCGTTTAAAGTCATTTGTATTGAACTAATCATACTTTTTATATTTTTATCGTTATGTTCACATTATTTTACATCTAAAACACGTATTTACAATACATTTGGGTGAATACAAAAAATAGAATAAAAATTTTGGAAAAAATTGGGTAAAAAATGGTGATAATTCCGCTAAATATCGTTTAAAGTCATTTGTATTGAACTAATCATACTTTTTATATTTTTATCGTTAAGTTCACATTATTTTACATCTAAAACACGTCTTTACAATACATTTGGGTGAATATAAAAGGTCGTAAAAAAATTTTGAAATACAGGTGATGAATCCGCTAAATATCGTCTTAAGTCATTTCTATTAAACTAATCATACTTTTTATATTTTTAACGTTAAGTTCACAGTATTTTACATCTAAAAAACGTGTTTACAATACATTTGGGTGAATACAAAAAATAGAAAAAAAATTTGGGAAAAAATTGGGTAAAAAATGGTGATAATTCCGCTAAATATCGTTTATAGTCATTTGTATTGAACTAATCATACTTTTTATATTTTTATCGTTAAGTTCACATTATTTTACATCTAAAACACGTATTTACAATACATTTGGGTGAATACAAAAAATAGAAAAAAAATTTGGGAAAAAATTGGGTAAAAAATGGTGATAATTCCGCTAAATATCGTTTAAAGTCATTTGTATTGAACTAATCATACTTTTTATATTTTTATCGTTAAGTTCACATTATTTTACATCTAAAACACGTCTTTACAATACATTTGGGTGAATATAAAAGGTCGTAAAAAAATTTTGAAATACAGGTGATGAATCCGCTAAATATCGTCTTAAGTCATTTCTATTAAACTAATCATACTTTTTATATTTTTAACGTTAAGTTCACATTATTTTACATCTAAAACACGTGTTTACAATACATTTGGGTGAATACAAAAAATAGAAAAAAAATTTGGTAAAAAATGGTGATAATTCCGCTAAATATCGTTTAAAGTCATTTGTATTGAACTAATCATACTTTTTATATTTTTATCGTTAAGTTCACATTATTTTACATCTAAAACACGTATTTACAATACATTTGGGTGAATACAAAAAATAGAAAAAAAATTTGGGAAAAAATTTGGTAAAAAATGGTGATAATTCCGCTAAATATCGTTTAAAGTCATTTGTATTGAACTAATCATACTTTTTATATTTTTTATCGTTAAGTTCACATTATTTTACATCTAAAACACGTCTTTACAATACATTTGGGTGAATATAAAAGGTCGTAAAAAAACTTTGAAATACAGGTGATGAATCCGCTAAATATCGTCTTAGTCATTTCTATTAAACTAATCATACTTTTTATATTTTTAACGTTAAGTTCACATTATTTTACATCTAAAACATGTGTTTACAATACATTTGGGTGAATACAAAAAATAGAAAAAAAATTTGGTAAAAAATGGTGATAATTCCGCTAAATATCGTTTAAAGTCATTTGTATTGAACTAATCATACTTTTTATATTTTTATCGTTAAGTTCACATTATTTTACATCTAAAACACGTATTTACAATACATTTGGGTGAATACAAAAAATAGAATAAAAATTTTGGAAAAAATTTGGTAAAAAATGGTGATAATTCCGCTAAATATCGTTTAAAGTCATTTGTATTGAACTAATCATACTTTTTATATTTTTATCGTTAAGTTCACATTATTTTACATCTAAAACACATCTTTACAATACATTTGGGTGAATATAAAAGGTCGTAAAAAAATTTTGAAATACAGGTGATGAATCCGCTAAATATCGTCTTAAGTCATTTCTATTAAACTAATCATACTTTTTATATTTTTAACGTTAAGTTCACAGTATTTTACATCTGAAAAACGTGTTTACAATACATTTGGGTGAATACAAAAAATAGAAAAAAAATTTGGGAAAAAATTGGGTAAAAAATGGTGATAATTCCGCTAAATATCGTTTATAGTCATTTGTATTGAACTAATCATACTTTTTATATTTTTATCGTTAAGTTCACATAATTTTACATCTAAAACACGTCTTTACAATACATTTGGGAGAATATAAAAGGTCGTAAAAAAATTTTGAAATAAAGGTGATGAATCCGCTAAATATCGTCTTAAGTCATTTCTATTAAACTAATCATACTTTTTATATTTTTAACGTTAAGTTCACAGTATTTTACATCTAAAACACGTGTTTACAATACATTTGGGTGAATACAAAAAATAGAAAAAAAATTTGGTAAAAAATGGTGATAATTCCGCTAAATATCGTTTAAAGTCATTTGTATTGAACTAATCATACTTTTTATATTTTTATCGTTAAGTTCACATTATTTTACATCTAAAACACGTATTTACAATACATTTGGGTGAATACAAAAAATAGAAAAAAAATTTGGGAAAAAATTTGGTAAAAAATGGTGATAATTCCGCTAAATATCGTTTAAAGTCATTTGTATTGAACTAATCATACTTTTTATATTTTTTATCGTTAAGTTCACATTATTTTACATCTAAAACACGTCTTTACAATACATTTGGGTGAATATAAAAGGTCGTAAAAAAACTTTGAAATACAGGTGATGAATCCGCTAAATATCGTCTTAGTCATTTCTATTAAACTAATCATACTTTTTATATTTTTAAAGTTAAGTTCACATTATTTTACATCTAAAACATGTGTTTACAATACATTTGGGTGAATACAAAAAATAGAAAAAAAATTTGGTAAAAAATGGTGATAATTCCGCTAAATATCGTTTAAAGTCATTTGTATTGAACTAATCATACTTTTTATATTTTTATCGTTAAGTTCACATTATTTTACATCTAAAACACGTATTTACAATACATTTGGGTGAATACAAAAAATAGAATAAAAATTTTGGAAAAAATTTGGTAAAAAATGGTGATAATTCCGCTAAATATCGTTTAAAGTCATTTGTATAGAACTAATCATACTTTTTATAATTTTATCGTTAAGTTCACATTATTTTACATCTAAAACACGTGTTTACAATACATTTGGGTGAATACAAAAAATAGAAAAAATATTTGGTAAAAAATGGTGATAATTCCACTAAATATCGTTTAAAGTCATTTGTATTGAACTAATCATACTTTTTATATTTTTATCGTTAAGTTCACATTATTTTACATCTAAAACACGTATTTACAATACATTTGGGTGAATACAAAAAATAGAAAAAAAATTTGGGAAAAAATTGGGTAAAAAATGGTGATAATTCCGCTAAATATCGTTTAAAGTCATTTGTATTGAACTAATCATACTTTTTATATTTTTATCGTTAAGTTCACATTATTTTACATCTAAAACACGTCTTTACAATACATTTGGGTGAATATAAAAGGTCGTAAAAAAATTTTGAAATACAGGTGATGAATCCGCTAAATATCGTCTTAAGTCATTTCTATTAAACTAATCATACTTTTTATATTTTTAACGTTAAGTTCACATTATTTTACATCTAAAACACGTCTTTACAATACATTTGGGTGAATACAAAAAATAGAAAAAAAATTTGGTAAAAAATGGTGATAATTCCGCTAAATATCGTTTAAAGTCATTTGTATTGAACTAATCATACTTTTTATATTTTTATCGTTATGTTCACATTATTTTACATCTAAAACACGTATTTACAATACATTTGGGTGAATACAAAAAATAGAATAAAAATTTTGGAAAAAATTTGGTAAAAAATGGTGATAATTCAGCTAAATATCGTTTAAAGTCATTTGTATTGAACTAATCATACTTTTTATATTTTTATCGTTAAGTTCACATTATTTTACATCTAAAACACATCTTTACAATACATTTGGGTGAATATAAAAGGTCGTAAAAAAATTTTGAAATACAGGTGATGAATCCGCTAAATATCGTCTTAAGTCATTTCTATTAAACTAATCATACTTTTTATATTTTTAACGTTAAGTTCACAGTATTTTACATCTAAAAAACGTGTTTACAATACATTTGGGTGAATACAAAAAATAGAAAAAAAATTTGGGAAAAAATTGGGTAAAAAATGGTGATAATTCCGCTAAATATCGTTTATAGTCATTTGTATTGAACTAATCATACTTTTTATATTTTTATCGTTAAGTTCACATTATTTTACATCTAAAACACGTATTTACAATACATTTGGGTGAATACAAAAAATAGAAAAAAAATTTGGGAAAAAATTGGGTAAAAAATGGTGATAATTCCGCTAAATATCGTTTAAAGTCATTTGTATTGAACTAATCATACTTTTTATATTTTTATCGTTAAGTTCACATTATTTTACATCTAAAACACGTCTTTACAATACATTTGGGTGAATATAAAAGGTCGTAAAAAAATTTTGAAATACAGGTGATGAATCCGCTAAATATCGTCTTAAGTCATTTCTATTAAACTAATCATACTTTTTATATTTTTAACGTTAAGTTCACATTATTTTACATCTAAAACACGTGTTTACAATACATTTGGGTGAATACAAAAAATAGAAAAAAAATTTGGTAAAAAATGGTGATAATTCCGCTAAATATCGTTTAAAGTCATTTGTATTGAACTAATCATACTTTTTATATTTTTATCGTTAAGTTCACATTATTTTACATCTAAAACACGTATTTACAATACATTTGGGTGAATACAAAAAATAGAAAAAAAATTTGGGAAAAAATTTGGTAAAAAATGGTGATAATTCCGCTAAATATCGTTTAAAGTCATTTGTATTGAACTAATCATACTTTTTATATTTTTTATCGTTAAGTTCACATTATTTTACATCTAAAACACGTCTTTACAATACATTTGGGTGAATATAAAAGGTCGTAAAAAAACTTTGAAATACAGGTGATGAATCCGCTAAATATCGTCTTAGTCATTTCTATTAAACTAATCATACTTTTTATATTTTTAACGTTAAGTTCACATTATTTTACATCTAAAACACGTGTTTACAATACATTTGGGTGAATACAAAAAATAGAAAAAAAATTTGGGAAAAAATTTGGTAAAAAATGGTGATAATTCCGCTAAATATCGTTTAAAGTCATTTGTATTGAACTAATCATACTTTTTATATTTTTATCGTTAAGTTCACATTATTTTACATCTAAAACACGTCTTTACAATACATTTGGGTGAATATAAAAGGTCGTAAAAAAATTTTGAAATACAGGTGATGAATCCGCTAAATATCGTCTTAAGTCATTTCTATTAAACTAATCATACTTTTTATATTTTTAACGTTAAGTTCACATTATTTTACATCTAAAACACGTGTTTACAATACATTTGGGTGAATACAAAAAATAGAAAAAATATTTGGTAAAAAATGGTGATAATTCCACTAAATATCGTTTAAAGTCATTTGTATTGAACTAATCATACTTTTTATATTTTTATCGTTAAGTTCACATTATTTTACATCTAAAACACGTATTTACAATACATTTGGGTGAATACAAAAAATAGAAAAAAAATTTGGGAAAAAATTGGGTAAAAAATGGTGATAATTCCGCTAAATATCGTTTAAAGTCATTTGTATTGAACTAATCATACTTTTTATATTTTTATCGTTAAGTTCACATTATTTTACATCTAAAACACGTCTTTACAATACATTTGGGTGAATATAAAAGGTCGTAAAAAAATTTTGAAATACAGGTGATGAATCCGCTAAATATCGTCTTAAGTCATTTCTATTAAACTAATCATACTTTTTATATTTTTAACGTTAAGTTCACATTATTTTACATCTAAAACACGTCTTTACAATACATTTGGGTGAATACAAAAAATAGAAAAAAAATTTGGTAAAAAATGGTGATAATTCCGCTAAATATCGTTTAAAGTCATTTGTATTGAACTAATCATACTTTTTATATTTTTATCGTTATGTTCACATTATTTTACATCTAAAACACGTATTTACAATACATTTGGGTGAATACAAAAAATAGAATAAAAATTTTGGAAAAAATTTGGTAAAAAATGGTGATAATTCAGCTAAATATCGTTTAAAGTCATTTGTATTGAACTAATCATACTTTTTATATTTTTATCGTTAAGTTCACATTATTTTACATCTAAAACACATCTTTACAATACATTTGGGTGAATATAAAAGGTCGTAAAAAAATTTTGAAATACAGGTGATGAATCCGCTAAATATCGTCTTAAGTCATTTCTATTAAACTAATCATACTTTTTATATTTTTAACGTTAAGTTCACAGTATTTTACATCTAAAAAACGTGTTTACAATACATTTGGGTGAATACAAAAAATAGAAAAAAAATTTGGGAAAAAATTGGGTAAAAAATGGTGATAATTCCGCTAAATATCGTTTATAGTCATTTGTATTGAACTAATCATACTTTTTATATTTTTATCGTTAAGTTCACATTATTTTACATCTAAAACACGTATTTACAATACATTTGGGTGAATACAAAAAATAGAAAAAAAATTTGGGAAAAAATTGGGTAAAAAATGGTGATAATTCCGCTAAATATCGTTTAAAGTCATTTGTATTGAACTAATCATACTTTTTATATTTTTATCGTTAAGTTCACATTATTTTACATCTAAAACACGTCTTTACAATACATTTGGGTGAATATAAAAGGTCGTAAAAAAATTTTGAAATACAGGTGATGAATCCGCTAAATATCGTCTTAAGTCATTTCTAATAAACTAATCATACTTTTTATATTTTTAACGTTAAGTTCACATTATTTTACATCTAAAACACGTGTTTACAATACATTTGGGTGAATACAAAAAATAGAAAAAAAATTTGGTAAAAAATGGTGATAATTCCGCTAAATATCGTTTAAAGTCATTTGTATTGAACTAATCATACTTTTTATATTTTTATCGTTAAGTTCACATTATTTTACATCTAAAACACGTATTTACAATACATTTGGGTGAATACAAAAAATAGAAAAAAAATTTGGGAAAAAATTTGGTAAAAAATGGTGATAATTCCGCTAAATATCGTTTAAAGTCATTTGTATTGAACTAATCATACTTTTTATATTTTTTATCGTTAAGTTCACATTATTTTACATCTAAAACACGTCTTTACAATACATTTGGGTGAATATAAAAGGTCGTAAAAAAACTTTGAAATACAGGTGATGAATCCGCTAAATATCGTCTTAGTCATTTCTATTAAACTAATCATACTTTTTATATTTTTAACGTTAAGTTCACATTATTTTACATCTAAAACACGTCTTTACAATACATTTGGGTGAATACAAAAAATAGAAAAAAAATTTGGGAAAAAATTTGGTAAAAAATGGTGATAATTCCGCTAAATATCGTTTAAAGTCATTTGTATTGAACTAATCATACTTTTTATATTTTTATCGTTAAGTTCACATTATTTTACATCTAAAACACGTCTTTACAATACATTTGGGTGAATATAAAAGGTCGTAAAAAAATTTTGAAATACAGGTGATGAATCCGCTAAATATCGTCTTAAGTCATTTCTATTAAACTAATCATACTTTTTATATTTTTAACGTTAAGTTCACATTATTTTACATCTAAAACACGTGTTTACAATACATTTGGGTGAATACAAAAAATAGAAAAAATATTTGGTAAAAAATGGTGATAATTCCACTAAATATCGTTTAAAGTCATTTGTATTGAACTAATCATACTTTTTATATTTTTATCGTTAAGTTCACATTATTTTACATCTAAAACACGTATTTACAATACATTTGGGTGAATACAAAAAATAGAAAAAAAATTTGGGAAAAAATTGGGTAAAAAATGGTGATAATTCCGCTAAATATCGTTTAAAGTCATTTGTATTGAACTAATCATACTTTTTATATTTTTATCGTTAAGTTCACATTATTTTACATCTAAAACACGTCTTTACAATACATTTGGGTGAATATAAAAGGTCGTAAAAAAATTTTGAAATACAGGTGATGAATCCGCTAAATATCGTCTTAAGTCATTTCTATTAAACTAATCATACTTTTTATATTTTTAACGTTAAGTTCACATTATTTTACATCTAAAACACGTCTTTACAATACATTTGGGTGAATACAAAAAATAGAAAAAAAATTTGGTAAAAAATGGTGATAATTCCGCTAAATATCGTTTAAAGTCATTTGTATTGAACTAATCATACTTTTTATATTTTTATCGTTATGTTCACATTATTTTACATCTAAAACACGTATTTACAATACATTTGGGTGAATACAAAAAATAGAATAAAAATTTTGGAAAAAATTTGGTAAAAAATGGTGATAATTCAGCTAAATATCGTTTAAAGTCATTTGTATTGAACTAATCATACTTTTTATATTTTTATCGTTAAGTTCACATTATTTTACATCTAAAACACATCTTTACAATACATTTGGGTGAATATAAAAGGTCGTAAAAAAATTTTGAAATACAGGTGATGAATCCGCTAAATATCGTCTTAAGTCATTTCTATTAAACTAATCATACTTTTTATATTTTTAACGTTAAGTTCACAGTATTTTACATCTAAAAAACGTGTTTACAATACATTTGGGTGAATACAAAAAATAGAAAAAAAATTTGGGAAAAAATTGGGTAAAAAATGGTGATAATTCCGCTAAATATCGTTTATAGTCATTTGTATTGAACTAATCATACTTTTTATATTTTTATCGTTAAGTTCACATTATTTTACATCTAAAACACGTATTTACAATACATTTGGGTGAATACAAAAAATAGAAAAAAAATTTGGGAAAAAATTGGGTAAAAAATGGTGATAATTCCGCTAAATATCGTTTAAAGTCATTTGTATTGAACTAATCATACTTTTTATATTTTTATCGTTAAGTTCACATTATTTTACATCTAAAACACGTCTTTACAATACATTTGGGTGAATATAAAAGGTCGTAAAAAAATTTTGAAATACAGGTGATGAATCCGCTAAATATCGTCTTAAGTCATTTCTAATAAACTAATCATACTTTTTATATTTTTAACGTTAAGTTCACATTATTTTACATCTAAAACACGTGTTTACAATACATTTGGGTGAATACAAAAAATAGAAAAAAAATTTGGTAAAAAATGGTGATAATTCCGCTAAATATCGTTTAAAGTCATTTGTATTGAACTAATCATACTTTTTATATTTTTATCGTTAAGTTCACATTATTTTACATCTAAAACACGTATTTACAATACATTTGGGTGAATACAAAAAATAGAAAAAAAATTTGGGAAAAAATTTGGTAAAAAATGGTGATAATTCCGCTAAATATCGTTTAAAGTCATTTGTATTGAACTAATCATACTTTTTATATTTTTTATCGTTAAGTTCACATTATTTTACATCTAAAACACGTCTTTACAATACATTTGGGTGAATATAAAAGGTCGTAAAAAAACTTTGAAATACAGGTGATGAATCCGCTAAATATCGTCTTAGTCATTTCTATTAAACTAATCATACTTTTTATATTTTTAACGTTAAGTTCACATTATTTTACATCTAAAACACGTCTTTACAATACATTTGGGTGAATACAAAAAATAGAAAAAAAATTTGGTAAAAAATGGTGATAATTCCGCTAAATATCGTTTAAAGTCATTTGTATTGAACTAATCATACTTTTTATATTTTTATCGTTATGTTCACATTATTTTACATCTAAAACACGTATTTACAATACATTTGGGTGAATACAAAAAATAGAATAAAAATTTTGGAAAAAATTTGGTAAAAAATGGTGATAATTCAGCTAAATATCGTTTAAAGTCATTTGTATTGAACTAATCATACTTTTTATATTTTTATCGTTAAGTTCACATTATTTTACATCTAAAACACATCTTTACAATACATTTGGGTGAATATAAAAGGTCGTAAAAAAATTTTGAAATACAGGTGATGAATCCGCTAAATATCGTCTTAAGTCATTTCTATTAAACTAATCATACTTTTTATATTTTTAACGTTAAGTTCACAGTATTTTACATCTAAAAAACGTGTTTACAATACATTTGGGTGAATACAAAAAATAGAAAAAAAATTTGGGAAAAAATTGGGTAAAAAATGGTGATAATTCCGCTAAATATCGTTTATAGTCATTTGTATTGAACTAATCATACTTTTTATATTTTTATCGTTAAGTTCACATTATTTTACATCTAAAACACGTATTTACAATACATTTGGGTGAATACAAAAAATAGAAAAAAAATTTGGGAAAAAATTGGGTAAAAAATGGTGATAATTCCGCTAAATATCGTTTAAAGTCATTTGTATTGAACTAATCATACTTTTTATATTTTTATCGTTAAGTTCACATTATTTTACATCTAAAACACGTCTTTACAATACATTTGGGTGAATATAAAAGGTCGTAAAAAAATTTTGAAATACAGGTGATGAATCCGCTAAATATCGTCTTAAGTCATTTCTATTAAACTAATCATACTTTTTATATTTTTAACGTTAAGTTCACATTATTTTACATCTAAAACACGTGTTTACAATACATTTGGGTGAATACAAAAAATAGAAAAAAAATTTGGTAAAAAATGGTGATAATTCCGCTAAATATCGTTTAAAGTCATTTGTATTGAACTAATCATACTTTTTATATTTTTATCGTTAAGTTCACATTATTTTACATCTAAAACACGTATTTACAATACATTTGGGTGAATACAAAAAATAGAAAAAAAATTTGGGAAAAAATTTGGTAAAAAATGGTGATAATTCCGCTAAATATCGTTTAAAGTCATTTGTATTGAACTAATCATACTTTTTATATTTTTTATCGTTAAGTTCACATTATTTTACATCTAAAACACGTCTTTACAATACATTTGGGTGAATATAAAAGGTCGTAAAAAAACTTTGAAATACAGGTGATGAATCCGCTAAATATCGTCTTAGTCATTTCTATTAAACTAATCATACTTTTTATATTTTTAACGTTAAGTTCACATTATTTTACATCTAAAACACGTCTTTACAATACATTTGGGTGAATACAAAAAATAGAAAAAAAATTTGGTAAAAAATGGTGATAATTCCGCTAAATATCGTTTAAAGTCATTTGTATTGAACTAATCATACTTTTTATATTTTTATCGTTATGTTCACATTATTTTACATCTAAAACACGTATTTACAATACATTTGGGTGAATACAAAAAATAGAATAAAAATTTTGGAAAAAATTTGGTAAAAAATGGTGATAATTCAGCTAAATATCGTTTAAAGTCATTTGTATTGAACTAATCATACTTTTTATATTTTTATCGTTAAGTTCACATTATTTTACATCTAAAACACATCTTTACAATACATTTGGGTGAATATAAAAGGTCGTAAAAAAATTTTGAAATACAGGTGATGAATCCGCTAAATATCGTCTTAAGTCATTTCTATTAAACTAATCATACTTTTTATATTTTTAACGTTAAGTTCACAGTATTTTACATCTAAAAAACGTGTTTACAATACATTTGGGTGAATACAAAAAATAGAAAAAAAATTTGGGAAAAAATTGGGTAAAAAATGGTGATAATTCCGCTAAATATCGTTTATAGTCATTTGTATTGAACTAATCATACTTTTTATATTTTTATCGTTAAGTTCACATTATTTTACATCTAAAACACGTATTTACAATACATTTGGGTGAATACAAAAAATAGAAAAAAAATTTGGGAAAAAATTGGGTAAAAAATGGTGATAATTCCGCTAAATATCGTTTAAAGTCATTTGTATTGAACTAATCATACTTTTTATATTTTTATCGTTAAGTTCACATTATTTTACATCTAAAACACGTCTTTACAATACATTTGGGTGAATATAAAAGGTCGTAAAAAAATTTTGAAATACAGGTGATGAATCCGCTAAATATCGTCTTAAGTCATTTCTATTAAACTAATCATACTTTTTATATTTTTAACGTTAAGTTCACATTATTTTACATCTAAAACACGTGTTTACAATACATTTGGGTGAATACAAAAAATAGAAAAAAAATTTGGTAAAAAATGGTGATAATTCCGCTAAATATCGTTTAAAGTCATTTGTATTGAACTAATCATACTTTTTATATTTTTATCGTTAAGTTCACATTATTTTACATCTAAAACACGTATTTACAATACATTTGGGTGAATACAAAAAATAGAAAAAAAATTTGGGAAAAAATTTGGTAAAAAATGGTGATAATTCCGCTAAATATCGTTTAAAGTCATTTGTATTGAACTAATCATACTTTTTATATTTTTTATCGTTAAGTTCACATTATTTTACATCTAAAACACGTCTTTACAATACATTTGGGTGAATATAAAAGGTCGTAAAAAAACTTTGAAATACAGGTGATGAATCCGCTAAATATCGTCTTAGTCATTTCTATTAAACTAATCATACTTTTTATATTTTTAACGTTAAGTTCACATTATTTTACATCTAAAACATGTGTTTACAATACATTTGGGTGAATACAAAAAATAGAAAAAGATTTGGTAAAAAATGGTGATAATTCCGCTAAATATCGTTTAAAGTCATTTGTATTGAACTAATCATACTTTTTATATTTTTATCGTTAAGTTCACATTATTTTACATCTAAAACACGTATTTACAATACATTTGGGTGAATACAAAAAATAGAATAAAAAATAGAAAAAAAATTTGGTAAAAAATGGTGATAATTCCGCTAAATATCGTTTAAAGTCATTTGTATTGAACTAATCATACTTTTTATATTTTTATCGTTAAGTTCACATTATTTTACATCTAAAACACATCTTTACAATACATTTGGGTGAATATAAAAGGTCGTAAAAAAATTTTGAAATACAGGTGATGAATCCGCTAAATATCGTCTTAAGTCATTTCTATTAAACTAATCATACTTTTTATATTTTTAACGTTAAGTTCACAGTATTTTACATCTGAAAAACGTGTTTACAATACATTTGGGTGAATACAAAAAATAGAAAAAAAATTTGGGAAAAAATTGGGTAAAAAATGGTGATAATTCCGCTAAATATCGTTTATAGTCATTTGTATTGAACTAATCATACTTTTTATATTTTTATCGTTAAGTTCACATAATTTTACATCTAAAACACGTCTTTACAATACATTTGGGAGAATATAAAAGGTCGTAAAAAAATTTTGAAATAAAGGTGATGAATCCGCTAAATATCGTCTTAAGTCATTTCTATTAAACTAATCATACTTTTTATATTTTTAACGTTAAGTTCACAGTATTTTACATCTAAAACACGTGTTTACAATACATTTGGGTGAATACAAAAAATAGAAAAAAAATTTGGTAAAAAATGGTGATAATTCCGCTAAATATCGTTTAAAGTCATTTGTATTGAACTAATCATACTTTTTATATTTTTATCGTTAAGTTCACATTATTTTACATCTAAAACACGTATTTACAATACATTTGGGTGAATACAAAAAATAGAATAAAAATTTTGGAAAAAATTTGGTAAAAAATGGTGATAATTCCGCTAAATATCGTTTAAAGTCATTTGTATTGAACTAATCATACTTTTTATATTTTTATCGTTAAGTTCACATTATTTTACATCTAAAACACATCTTTACAATACATTTGGGTGAATATAAAAGGTCGTAAAAAAATTTTGAAATACAGGTGATGAATCCGCTAAATATCGTCTTAAGTCATTTCTATTAAACTAATCATACTTTTTATATTTTTAACGTTAAGTTCACAGTATTTTACATCTGAAAAACGTGTTTACAATACATTTGGGTGAATACAAAAAATAGAAAAAAAATTTGGGAAAAAATTGGGTAAAAAATGGTGATAATTCCGCTAAATATCGTTTATAGTCATTTGTATTGAACTAATCATACTTTTTATATTTTTATCGTTAAGTTCACATAATTTTACATCTAAAACACGTCTTTACAATACATTTGGGAGAATATAAAAGGTCGTAAAAAAATTTTGAAATAAAGGTGATGAATCCGCTAAATATCGTCTTAAGTCATTTCTATTAAACTAATCATACTTTTTATATTTTTAACGTTAAGTTCACAGTATTTTACATCTAAAACACGTGTTTACAATACATTTGGGTGAATACAAAAAATAGAAAAAAAATTTGGTAAAAAATGGTGATAATTCCGCTAAATATCGTTTAAAGTCATTTGTATTGAACTAATCATACTTTTTATATTTTTATCGTTAAGTTCACATTATTTTACTTCTAAAACACGTATTTACAATACATTTGGGTGAATACAAAAAATAGAAAAAAAATTTGGGAAAAAATTTGGTAAAAAATGGTGATAATTCCGCTAAATATCGTTTAAAGTCATTTGTATTGAACTAATCATACTTTTTATATTTTTATCGTTAAGTTCACATTATTTTACATCTAAAACACGTCTTTACAATACATTTGGGTGAATATAAAAGGTCGTAAAAAAATTTTGAATTACAGGTGATGAATCCGCTAAATATCGTCTTAAGTCATTTCTATTAAACTAATCATACTTTTTATATTTTTAACGTTAAGTTCACATTATTTTACATCTAAAACACGTGTTTACAATACATTTGGGTGAATACAAAAAATAGAAAAAAAATTTGGTAAAAAATGGTGATAATTCCGCTAAATATCGTTTAAAGTCATTTGTATTGAACTAATCATACTTTTTATATTTTTATCGTTAAGTTCACATTATTTTACATCTAAAACACGTCTTTACAATACATTTGGGTGAATACAAAAAATAGAAAAAAAATTTGGTAAAAAATGGTGATAATTCCGCTAAATATCGTTTAAAGTCATTTTTATTGAACTAATCATACTTTTTATATTTTTATCGTTAAGTTCACATTATTTTACATCTAAAACACGTCTTTACAATACATTTGGGTGAATATAAAAGGTCGTAAAAAAATTTTGAATTACAGGTGATGAATCCGCTAAATATCGTCTTAAGTCATTTCTATTAAACTAATCATACTTTTTATATTTTTAACGTTAAGTTCACATTATTTTACATCTAAAACACGTGTTTACAATACATTTGGGTGAATACAAAAAATAAAAAAAAAATTTGGGAAAAAATTTGGTAAAAAATGGTGATAATTCCGCTAAATATCGTTTAAAGTCATTTGTATTGAACTAATCATACTTTTTATATTTTTATCGTTAAGTTCACATTATTTTACATCTAAAACACGTATTTACAATACATTTGGGTGAATACAAAAAATAGAAAAAAAATTTGGTAAAAAATGGTGATAATTCCGCTAAATATCGTTTAAAGTCATTTGTATTGAACTAATCATACTTTTTATATTTTTATCGTTAAGTTCACATTATTTTACATCTAAAACACGTCTTTACAATACATTTGGGTGAATATAAAAGGTCGTAAAAAAATTTTGAAATACAGGTGATGAATCCGCTAAATATCGTCTTAAGTCATTTCTATTAAACTAATCATACTTTTTATATTTTTAACGTTAAGTTCACATTATTTTACATCTAAAACACGTCTTTACAATACATTTGGGTGAATATAAAAGGTCGTAAAAATTTTTTGAAATACAGGTGATGAATCCGCTAAATATCGTCTTAAGTCATTTATATTAAACTAATCATACTTTTTATATTTTTAACGTTAAGTTCACATTATTTTACATCTAAAACACGTATTAACAATACATTTGGGTGAATACAAAAAATAGAAAAAAAATTTGGGAAAAAATTGGGTAAAAAATGGTGATAATTCCGCTAAATATCGTTTAAAGTCATTTGTATTGAACTAATCATACTTTTTATATTTTTATCGTTAAGTTCACATAATTTTACATCTAAAACACGTCTTTACAATACATTTGGGTGAATATAAAAGGTCGTAAAAAAATTTTGAAATACAGGTGATGAATCCGCTAAATATCGTCTTAAGTCATTTCTATTAAACTAATCATACTTTTTATATTTTTAACGTTAAGTTCACATTATTTTACATCTAAAACACGTCTTTACAATACATTTGGGTGAATATAAAAGGTCGTAAAAATTTTTTGAAATACAGGTGATGAATCCGCTAAATATCGTCTTAAGTCATTTCTATTAAACTAATCATACTTTTTATATTTTTAACGTTAAGTTCACATTATTTTACATCTAAAACACGTATTTACAATACATTTGGGTGAATACAAAAAATAGAAAAAAAATTTGGGAAAAAATTGGGTAAAAAATGGTGATAATTCCGCTAAATATCGTTTAAAGTCATTTGTATTGAACTAATCATACTTTTTATATTTTTATCGTTAAGTTCACATAATTTTACATCTAAAACACGTCTTTACAATACATTTGGGAGAATATAAAAGGTCGTAAAAAAATTTTGAAATAAAGGTGATGAATCCGCTAAATATCGTCTTAAGTCATTTCTATTAAACTAATCATACTTTTTATATTTTTAACGTTAAGTTCACAGTATTTTACATCTAAAACACGTGTTTACAATACATTTGGGTGAATACAAAAAATAGAAAAAAAATTTGGTAAAAAATGGTGATAATTCCGCTAAATATCGTTTAAAGTCATTTGTATTGAACTAATCATACTTTTTATATTTTTATCGTTAAGTTCACATTATTTTACATCTAAAACACGTATTTACAATACATTTGGGTGAATACAAAAAATAGAAAAAAAATTTGGGAAAAAATTTGGTAAAAAATGGTGATAATTCCGCTAAATATCGTTTAAAGTCATTTGTATTGAACTAATCATACTTTTTATATTTTTATCGTTAAGTTCACATTATTTTACATCTAAAACACGTCTTTACAATACATTTGGGTGAATATAAAAGGTCGTAAAAAAATTTTGAAATACAGGAGATGAATCCGCTAAATATCGTCTTAAGTCATTTCTATTAAACTAATCATACTTTTTATATTTTTAACGTTAAGTTCACATTATTTTACATCTAAAACATGTGTTTACAATACATTTGGGTGAATACAAAAAATAGAAAAAAAATTTGGTAAAAAATGGTGATAATTCCGCTAAATATCGTTTAAAGTCATTTGTATTGAACTAATCATAATTTTTATATTTTTATCGTTAAGTTCACATTATTTTACATCTAAAACACGTATTTACAATACATTTGGGTGAATACAAAAAATAGAAAAAAAATTTTGGAAAAAATTTGGTAAAAAATGGTGATAATTCCGCTAAATATCGTTTAAAGTCATTTGTATTGAACTAATCATACTTTTTATATTTTTATCGTTAAGTTCACATTATTTTACATCTAAAACACGTATTTACAATACATTTGGGTGAATACAAAAAATAGAAAAAAAATTTGGTAAAAAATGGTGATAATTCCGCTAAATATCGTTTAAAGTCATTTGTATTGAACTAATCATACTTTTTATATTTTTATCGTTAAGTTCACATTATTTTACATCTAAAACACGTCTTTACAATACATTTGGGTGAATATAAAAGGTCGTAAAAAAATTTTGAAATACAGGTGATGAATCCGCTAAATATCGTCTTAAGTCATTTCTATTAAACTAATCATACTTTTTATATTTTTAACGTTAAGTTCACATTATTTTACATCTAAAACACGTCTTTACAATACATTTGGGTGAATATAAAAGGTCGTAAAAATTTTTTGAAATACAGGTGATGAATCCGCTAAATATCGTCTTAAGTCATTTATATTAAACTAATCATACTTTTTATATTTTTAACGTTAAGTTCACATTATTTTACATCTAAAACACGTATTAACAATACATTTGGGTGAATACAAAAAATAGAAAAAAAATTTGGGAAAAAATTGGGTAAAAAATGGTGATAATTCCGCTAAATATCGTTTAAAGTCATTTGTATTGAACTAATCATACTTTTTATATTTTTATCGTTAAGTTCACATAATTTTACATCTAAAACACGTCTTTACAATACATTTGGGTGAATATAAAAGGTCGTAAAAAAATTTTGAAATACAGGTGATGAATCCGCTAAATATCGTCTTAAGTCATTTCTATTAAACTAATCATACTTTTTATATTTTTAACGTTAAGTTCACATTATTTTACATCTAAAACACGTCTTTACAATACATTTGGGTGAATATAAAAGGTCGTAAAAATTTTTTGAAATACAGGTGATGAATCCGCTAAATATCGTCTTAAGTCATTTCTATTAAACTAATCATACTTTTTATATTTTTAACGTTAAGTTCACATTATTTTACATCTAAAACACGTATTTACAATACATTTGGGTGAATACAAAAAATAGAAAAAAAATTTGGGAAAAAATTGGGTAAAAAATGGTGATAATTCCGCTAAATATCGTTTAAAGTCATTTGTATTGAACTAATCATACTTTTTATATTTTTATCGTTAAGTTCACATAATTTTACATCTAAAACACGTCTTTACAATACATTTGGGAGAATATAAAAGGTCGTAAAAAAATTTTGAAATAAAGGTGATGAATCCGCTAAATATCGTCTTAAGTCATTTCTATTAAACTAATCATACTTTTTATATTTTTAACGTTAAGTTCACAGTATTTTACATCTAAAACACGTGTTTACAATACATTTGGGTGAATACAAAAAATAGAAAAAAAATTTGGTAAAAAATGGTGATAATTCCGCTAAATATCGTTTAAAGTCATTTGTATTGAACTAATCATACTTTTTATATTTTTATCGTTAAGTTCACATTATTTTACATCTAAAACACGTATTTACAATACATTTGGGTGAATACAAAAAATAGAAAAAAAATTTGGGAAAAAATTTGGTAAAAAATGGTGATAATTCCGCTAAATATCGTTTAAAGTCATTTGTATTGAACTAATCATACTTTTTATATTTTTATCGTTAAGTTCACATTATTTTACATCTAAAACACGTCTTTACAATACATTTGGGTGAATATAAAAGGTCGTAAAAAAATTTTGAAATACAGGAGATGAATCCGCTAAATATCGTCTTAAGTCATTTCTATTAAACTAATCATACTTTTTATATTTTTAACGTTAAGTTCACATTATTTTACATCTAAAACATGTGTTTACAATACATTTGGGTGAATACAAAAAATAGAAAAAAAATTTGGTAAAAAATGGTGATAATTCCGCTAAATATCGTTTAAAGTCATTTGTATTGAACTAATCATAATTTTTATATTTTTATCGTTAAGTTCACATTATTTTACATCTAAAACACGTATTTACAATACATTTGGGTGAATACAAAAAATAGAAAAAAAATTTTGGAAAAAATTTGGTAAAAAATGGTGATAATTCCGCTAAATATCGTTTAAAGTCATTTGTATTGAACTAATCATACTTTTTATATTTTTATCGTTAAGTTCACATTATTTTACATCTAAAACACGTCTTTACAATACATTTGGGTGAATATAAAAGGTCGTAAAAAAATTTTGAAATACAGGTGATGAATCCGCTGAATATCGTCTTAAGTCATTTCTATTAAACTAATCATACTTTTTATATTTTTAACGTTAAGTTCACAGTATTTTACATCTAAAACACGTGTTTACAATACATTTGGGTGAATACAAAAAATAGAAAAAAAATTTGGTAAAAAATGGTGATAATTCCGCTAAATATCGTTTAAAGTCATTTGTATTGAACTAATCATACTTTTTATATTTTTATCGTTAAGTTCACATTATTTTACATCTAAAACACGTATTTACAATACATTTGGGTGAATACAAAAAATAGAAAAAAAATTTGGGAAAAAATTTGGTAAAAAATGGTGATAATTCCGCAAAATATCGTTTAAAGTCATTTGTATTGAACTAATCATACTTTTTATATTTTTATCGTTAAGTTCACATTATTTTACATCTAAAACACGTCTTTACAATACATTTGGGTGAATATAAAAGGTCGTAAAAAAATTTTGAAATACAGGAGATGAATCCGCTAAATATCGTCTTAAGTCATTTCTATTAAACTAATCATACTTTTTATATTTTTAACGTTAAGTTCACATTATTTTACATCTAAAACATGTGTTTACAATACATTTGGGTGAATACAAAAAATAGAAAAAAAATTTGGTAAAAAATGGTGATAATTCCGCTAAATATCGTTTAAAGTCATTTGTATTGAACTAATCATAATTTTTATATTTTTATCGTTAAGTTCACATTATTTTACATCTAAAACACGTATTTACAATACATTTGGGTGAATACAAAAAATAGAAAAAAAATTTTGGAAAAAATTTGGTAAAAAATGGTGATAATTCCGCTAAATATCGTTTAAAGTCATTTGTATTGAACTAATCATACTTTTTATATTTTTATCGTTAAGTTCACATTATTTTACATCTAAAACACGTCTTTACAATACATTTGGGTGAATATAAAAGGTCGTAAAAAAATTTTGAAATACAGGTGATGAATCCGCTGAATATCGTCTTAAGTCATTTCTATTAAACTAATCATACTTTTTATATTTTTAACGTTAAGTTCACAGTATTTTACATCTAAAACACGTGTTTACAATACATTTGGGTGAATACAAAAAATAGAAAAAAAATTTGGTAAAAAATGGTGATAATTCCGCTAAATATCGTTTAAAGTCATTTGTATTGAACTAATCATACTTTTTATATTTTTATCGTTAAGTTCACATTATTTTACATCTAAAACACGTATTTACAATACATTTGGGTGAATACAAAAAATAGAAAAAAAATTTGGGAAAAAATTTGGTAAAAAATGGTGATAATTCCGCTAAATATCGTTTAAAGTCATTTGTATTGAACTAATCATACTTTTTATATTTTTATCGTTAAGTTCACATTATTTTACATCTAAAACACGTCTTTACAATACATTTGGGTGAATATAAAAGGTCGTAAAAAAATTTTGAAATACAGGAGATGAATCCGCTAAATATCGTCTTAAGTCATTTCTATTAAACTAATCATACTTTTTATATTTTTAACGTTAAGTTCACATTATTTTACATCTAAAACATGTGTTTACAATACATTTGGGTGAATACAAAAAATAGAAAAAAAATTTGGTAAAAAATGGTGATAATTCCGCTAAATATCGTTTAAAGTCATTTGTATTGAACTAATCATAATTTTTATATTTTTATCGTTAAGTTCACATTATTTTACATCTAAAACACGTATTTACAATACATTTGGGTGAATACAAAAAATAGAAAAAAAATTTTGGAAAAAATTTGGTAAAAAATGGTGATAATTCCGCTAAATATCGTTTAAAGTCATTTGTATTGAACTAATCATACTTTTTATATTTTTATCGTTAAGTTCACATTATTTTACATCTAAAACACGTCTTTACAATACATTTGGGTGAATATAAAAGGTCGTAAAAAAATTTTGAAATACAGGTGATGAATCCGCTGAATATCGTCTTAAGTCATTTCTATTAAACTAATCATACTTTTTATATTTTTAACGTTAAGTTCACAGTATTTTACATCTAAAACACGTGTTTACAATACATTTGGGTGAATACAAAAAATAGAAAAAAAATTTGGTAAAAAATGGTGATAATTCCGCTAAATATCGTTTAAAGTCATTTGTATTGAACTAATCATACTTTTTATATTTTTATCGTTAAGTTCACATTATTTTACATCTAAAACACGTATTTACAATACATTTGGGTGAATACAAAAAATAGAAAAAAAATTTGGGAAAAAATTTGGTAAAAAATGGTGATAATTCCGCTAAATATCGTTTAAAGTCATTTGTATTGAACTAATCATACTTTTTATATTTTTATCGTTAAGTTCACATTATTTTACATCTAAAACACGTCTTTACAATACATTTGGGTGAATATAAAAGGTCGTAAAAAAATTTTGAATTACAGGTGATGAATCCGCTAAATATCGTCTTAAGTCATTTCTATTAAACTAATCATACTTTTTATATTTTTAACGTTAAGTTCACATATTTTACATCTAAAACACGTGTTTACAATACATTTGGGTGAATACAAAAAATAGAAAAAAAATTTGGTAAAAAATTGTGATAATTCCGCTAAATATCGTTTAAAGTCATTTGTATTGAACTAATCATACTTTTTATATTTTTATCGTTAAGTTCACATTATTTTACATCTAAAACACGTCTTTACAATACATTTGGGTGAATACAAAAAATAGAAAAAAAATTTGGTAAAAAATGGTGATAATTCCGCTAAATATCGTTTAAAGTCATTTGTATTGAACTAATCATACTTTTTATATTTTTATCGTTAAGTTCACATTATTTTACATCTAAAACACGTCTTTACAATACATTTGGGTGAATATAAAAGGTCGTAAAAAAATTTTGAAATACAGGTGATGAATCCGCTGAATATCGTCTTAAGTCATTTCTATTAAACTAATCATACTTTTTATATTTTTAACGTTAAGTTCACAGTATTTTACATCTAAAACACGTGTTTACAATACATTTGGGTGAATACAAAAAATAGAAAAAAAATTTGGTAAAAAATGGTGATAATTCCGCTAAATATCGTTTAAAGTCATTTGTATTGAACTAATCATACTTTTTATATTTTTATCGTTAAGTTCACATTATTTTACATCTAAAACACGTATTTACAATACATTTGGGTGAATATAAAAAATAGAAAAAAAATTTGGGAAAAAATTTGGTAAAAAATGGTGATAATTCCGCTAAATATCGTTTAAAGTCATTTGTATTGAACTAATCATACTTTTTATATTTTTATCGTTAAGTTCACATTATTTTACATCTAAAACACGTCTTTACAATACATTTGGGTGAATATAAAAGGTCGTAAAAAAATTTTGAATTACAGGTGATGAATCCGCTAAATATCGTCTTAAGTCATTTCTATTAAACTAATCATACTTTTTATATTTTTAACGTTAAGTTCACATTATTTTACATCTAAAACACGTGTTTACAATACATTTGGGTGAATACAAAAAATAGAAAAAAAATTTGGTAAAAAATTGTGATAATTCCGCTAAATATCGTTTAAAGTCATTTGTATTGAACTAATCATACTTTTTATATTTTTATCGTTAAGTTCACATTATTTTACATCTAAAACACGTCTTTACAATACATTTGGGTGAATACAAAAAATAGAAAAAAAATTTGGTAAAAAATGGTGATAATTCCGCTAAATATCGTTTAAAGTCATTTGTATTGAACTAATCATACTTTTTATATTTTTATCGTTAAGTTCACATTATTTTACATCTAAAACACGTATTTACAATACATTTGGGTGAATACAAAAAATAGAAAAAAAATTTGGGAAAAAATTTGGTAAAAAATGGTGATAATTCCGCTAAATATCGTTTAAAGTCATTTGTATTGAACTAATCATACTTTTTATATTTTTATCGTTAAGTTCACATTATTTTACATCTAAAACACGTATTTACAATACATTTGGGTGAATACAAAAAATAGAAAAAAAATTTTGGAAAAAATTTGGTAAAAAATGGTGATAATTCCGCTAAATATCGTTTAAAGTCATTTGTATTGAACTAATCATACTTTTTATATTTTTATCGTTAAGTTCACATTATTTTACATCTAAAACACGTCTTTACAATACATTTGGGTGAATATAAAAGGTCGTAAAAAAATTTTGAAATACAGGTGATGAATCCGCTAAATATCGTCTTAAGTCATTTCTATTAAACTAATCATACTTTTTATATTTTTAACGTTAAGTTCACAGTATTTTACATCTAAAACACGTGTTTACAATACATTTGGGTGAATACAAAAAATAGAAAAAAAATTTGGGAAAAAATTGGGTAAAAAATGGTGATAATTCCGCTAAATATCGTTTAAAGTCATTTGTATTGAACTAATCATACTTTTTATATTTTTATCGTTAAGTTCACATTATTTTACATCTAAAACACGTCTTTACAATACATTTGGGTGAATATAAAAGGTCGTAAAAAAATTTTGAAATACAGGTGATGAATCCGCTAAATATCGTCTTAAGTCATTTCTATTAAACTAATCATACTTTTTATATTTTTAACGTTAAGTTCACAGTATTTTACATCTAAAACACGTGTTTACAATACATTTGGGTGAATACAAAAAATAGAAAAAAAATTTGGGAAAAAATTGGGTAAAAAATGGTGATAATTCCGCTAAATATCGTTTAAAGTCATTTGTATTGAACTAATCATACTTTTTATATTTTTATCGTTAAGTTCACATTATTTTACATCTAAAACACGTCTTTACAATACATTTGGGTGAATATAAAAGGTCGTAAAAAAATTTTGAAATACAGGTGATGAATCCGCTAAATATCGTCTTAAGTCATTTCTATTAAACTAATCATACTTTTTATATTTTTAACGTTAAGTTCACAGTATTTTACATCTAAAACACGTGTTTACAATACATTTGGGTGAATACAAAAAATAGAAAAAAAATTTGGGAAAAAATTTGGTAAAAAATGGTGATAATTCCGCTAAATATCGTTTAAAGTCATTTGTATTGAACTAATCATACTTTTTATATTTTTATCGTTAAGTTCACATTATTTTACATCTAAAACACGTCTTTACAATACATTTGGGTGAATATAAAAGGTCGTAAAAAAATTTTGAATTACAGGTGATGAATCCGCTAAATATCGTCTTAAGTCATTTCTATTAAACTAATCATACTTTTTATATTTTTAACGTTAAGTTCACATTATTTTACATCTAAAACACGTGTTTACAATACATTTGGGTGAATACAAAAAATAGAAAAAAAATTTGGTAAAAAATGGTGATAATTCCGCTAAATATCGTTTAAAGTCATTTGTATTGAACTAATCATACTTTTTATATTTTTTATCGTTAAGTTCACATTATTTTACATCTAAAACACGTCTTTACAATACATTTGGGTGAATATAAAAGGTCGTAAAAAAACTTTGAAATACAGTTGATGAATCCGCTAAATATCGTCTTAAGTCATTTCTATTAAACTAATCATACTTTTTATATTTTTAACGTTAAGTTCACATTATTTTACATCTAAAACATGTGTTTACAATACATTTGGGTGAATACAAAAAATAGAAAAAAAATTTGGTAAAAAATGGTGATAATTCCGCTAAATATCGTTTAAAGTCATTTGTATTGAACTAATCATACTTTTTATATTTTTATCGTTAAGTTCACATTATTTTACATCTAAAACACGTATTTACAATACATTTGGGTGAATACAAAAAATAGAAAAAAAATTTTGGAAAAAATTTGGTAAAAAATGGTGATAATTCCGCTAAATATCGTTTAAAGTCATTTGTATTGAACTAATCATACTTTTTATATTTTTAACGTTAAGTTCACAGTATTTTACATCTAAAACACGTGTTTACAATACATTTGGGTGAATACAAAAAATAGAAAAAAAATTTGGGAAAAAATTGGGTAAAAAATGGTGATAATTCCGCTAAATATCGTTTAAAGTCATTTGTATTGAACTAATCATACTTTTTATATTTTTATCGTTAAGTTCACATTATTTTACATCTAAAACACGTCTTTACAATACATTTGGGTGAATACAAAAAATAGAAAAAAAATTTGGGAAAAAATTGGGTAAAAAATGGTGATAATTCCGCTAAATATCGTTTAAAGTCATTTGTATTGAACTAATCATACTTTTTATATTTTTATCGTTAAGTTCACATTATTTTACATCTAAAACACGTCTTTACAATACATTTGGGTGAATATAAAAGGTCGTAAAAAAATTTTGAAATACAGGTGATGAATCCGCTAAATATCGTCTTAAGTCATTTCTATTAAACTAATCATACTTTTTATATTTTTAACGTTAAGTTCACAGTATTTTACATCTAAAACACGTGTTTACAATACATTTGGGTGAATACAAAAAATAGAAAAAAAATTTGGGAAAAAATTGGGTAAAAAATGGTGATAATTCCGCTAAATATCGTTTAAAGTCATTTGTATTGAACTAATCATACTTTTTATATTTTTATCGTTAAGTTCACATTATTTTACATCTAAAACACGTCTTTACAATACATTTGGGTGAATATAAAAGGTCGTAAAAAAATTTTGAAATACAGGTGATGAATCCGCTAAATATCGTCTTAAGTCATTTCTATTAAACTAATCATACTTTTTATATTTTTAACGTTAAGTTCACAGTATTTTACATCTAAAACACGTGTTTACAATACATTTGGGTGAATACAAAAAATAGAAAAAAAATTTGGGAAAAAATTTGGTAAAAAATGGTGATAATTCCGCTAAATATCGTTTAAAGTCATTTGTATTGAACTAATCATACTTTTTATATTTTTATCGTTAAGTTCACATTATTTTACATCTAAAACACGTCTTTACAATACATTTGGGTGAATATAAAAGGTCGTAAAAAAATTTTGAATTACAGGTGATGAATCCGCTAAATATCGTCTTAAGTCATTTCTATTAAACTAATCATACTTTTTATATTTTTAACGTTAAGTTCACATTATTTTACATCTAAAACACGTGTTTACAATACATTTGGGTGAATACAAAAAATAGAAAAAAAATTTGGTAAAAAATGGTGATAATTCCGCTAAATATCGTTTAAAGTCATTTGTATTGAACTAATCATACTTTTTATATTTTTTATCGTTAAGTTCACATTATTTTACATCTAAAACACGTCTTTACAATACATTTGGGTGAATATAAAAGGTCGTAAAAAAACTTTGAAATACAGTTGATGAATCCGCTAAATATCGTCTTAAGTCATTTCTATTAAACTAATCATACTTTTTATATTTTTAACGTTAAGTTCACATTATTTTACATCTAAAACATGTGTTTACAATACATTTGGGTGAATACAAAAAATAGAAAAAAAATTTGGTAAAAAATGGTGATAATTCCGCTAAATATCGTTTAAAGTCATTTGTATTGAACTAATCATACTTTTTATATTTTTATCGTTAAGTTCACATTATTTTACATCTAAAACACGTATTTACAATACATTTGGGTGAATACAAAAAATAGAAAAAAAATTTTGGAAAAAATTTGGTAAAAAATGGTGATAATTCCGCTAAATATCGTTTAAAGTCATTTGTATTGAACTAATCATACTTTTTATATTTTTATCGTTAAGTTCACATTATTTTACATCTAAAACACGTCTTTACAATACATTTGGGTGAATATAAAAGGTCGTAAAAAAATTTTGAAATACAGGAGATGAATCCGCTAAATATCGTCTTAAGTCATTTCTATTAAACTAATCATACTTTTTATATTTTTAACGTTAAGTTCACATTATTTTACATCTAAAACATGTGTTTACAATACATTTGGTGAATACAAAAAATAGAAAAAAAATTTGGTAAAAAATGGTGATAATTCCGCTAAATATCGTTTAAAGTCATTTGTATTGAACTAATCATACTTTTTATATTTTTATCGTTAAGTTCACATTATTTTACATCTAAAACACGTATTTACAATACATTTGGGTGAATACAAAAAATAGAAAAAAAATTTTGGAAAAAATTTGGTAAAAAATGGTGATAATTCCGCTAAATATCGTTTAAAGTCATTTGTATTGAACTAATCATACTTTTTATATTTTTATCGTTAAGTTCACATTATTTTACATCTAAAACACGTCTTTACAATACATTTGGGTGAATATAAAAGGTCGTAAAAAAATTTTGAAATACAGGTGATGAATCCGCTGAATATCGTCTTAAGTCATTTCTATTAAACTAATCATACTTTTTATATTTTTAACGTTAAGTTCACAGTATTTTACATCTAAAACACGTGTTTACAATACATTTGGGTGAATACAAAAAATAGAAAAAAAATTTGGTAAAAAATGGTGATAATTCCGCTAAATATCGTTTAAAGTCATTTGTATTGAACTAATCATACTTTTTATATTTTTATCGTTAAGTTCACATTATTTTACATCTAAAACACGTATTTACAATACATTTGGGTGAATACAAAAAATAGAAAAAAAATTTGGGAAAAAATTTGGTAAAAAATGGTGATAATTCCGCTAAATATCGTTTAAAGTCATTTGTATTGAACTAATCATACTTTTTATATTTTTATCGTTAAGTTCACATTATTTTACATCTAAAACACGTCTTTACAATACATTTGGGTGAATATAAAAGGTCGTAAAAAAATTTTGAATTACAGGTGATGAATCCGCTAAATATCGTCTTAAGTCATTTCTATTAAACTAATCATACTTTTTATATTTTTAACGTTAAGTTCACATTATTTTACATCTAAAACACGTGTTTACAATACATTTGGGTGAATACAAAAAATAGAAAAAAAATTTGGTAAAAAATTGTGATAATTCCGCTAAATATCGTTTAAAGTCATTTGTATTGAACTAATCATACTTTTTATATTTTTATCGTTAAGTTCACATTATTTTACATCTAAAACACGTCTTTACAATACATTTGGGTGAATACAAAAAATAGAAAAAAAATTTGGTAAAAAATGGTGATAATTCCGCTAAATATCGTTTAAAGTCATTTGTATTGAACTAATCATACTTTTTATATTTTTATCGTTAAGTTCACATTATTTTACATCTAAAACACGTATTTACAATACATTTGGGTGAATACAAAAAATAGAAAAAAAATTTGGGAAAAAATTTGGTAAAAAATGGTGATAATTCCGCTAAATATCGTTTAAAGTCATTTGTATTGAACTAATCATACTTTTTATATTTTTATCGTTAAGTTCACATTATTTTACATCTAAAACACGTATTTACAATACATTTGGGTGAATACAAAAAATAGAAAAAACATTTTGGAAAAAATTTGGTAAAAAATGGTGATAATTCCGCTAAATATCGTTTAAAGTCATTTGTATTGAACTAATCATACTTTTTATATTTTTATCGTTAAGTTCACATTATTTTACATCTAAAACACGTCTTTACAATACATTTGGGTGAATATAAAAGGTCGTAAAAAAATTTTGAAATACAGGTGATGAATCCGCTAAATATCGTCTTAAGTCATTTCTATTAAACTAATCATACTTTTTATATTTTTAACGTTAAGTTCACAGTATTTTACATCTAAAACACGTGTTTACAATACATTTGGGTGAATACAAAAAATAGAAAAAAAATTTGGGAAAAAATTGGGTAAAAAATGGTGATAATTCCGCTAAATATCGTTTAAAGTCATTTGTATTGAACTAATCATACTTTTTATATTTTTATCGTTAAGTTCACATTATTTTACATCTAAAACACGTCTTTACAATACATTTGGGTGAATATAAAAGGTCGTAAAAAAATTTTGAAATACAGGTGATGAATCCGCTAAATATCGTCTTAAGTCATTTCTATTAAACTAATCATACTTTTTATATTTTTAACGTTAAGTTCACAGTATTTTACATCTAAAACACGTGTTTACAATACATTTGGGTGAATACAAAAAATAGAAAAAAAATTTGGGAAAAAATTGGGTAAAAAATGGTGATAATTCCGCTAAATATCGTTTAAAGTCATTTGTATTGAACTAATCATACTTTTTATATTTTTATCGTTAAGTTCACATTATTTTACATCTAAAACACGTCTTTACAATACATTTGGGTGAATATAAAAGGTCGTAAAAAAATTTTGAAATACAGGTGATGAATCCGCTAAATATCGTCTTAAGTCATTTCTATTAAACTAATCATACTTTTTATATTTTTAACGTTAAGTTCACAGTATTTTACATCTAAAACACGTGTTTACAATACATTTGGGTGAATACAAAAAATAGAAAAAAAATTTGGGAAAAAATTTGGTAAAAAATGGTGATAATTCCGCTAAATATCGTTTAAAGTCATTTGTATTGAACTAATCATACTTTTTATATTTTTATCGTTAAGTTCACATTATTTTACATCTAAAACACGTCTTTACAATACATTTGGGTGAATATAAAAGGTCGTAAAAAAATTTTGAATTACAGGTGATGAATCCGCTAAATATCGTCTTAAGTCATTTCTATTAAACTAATCATACTTTTTATATTTTTAACGTTAAGTTCACATTATTTTACATCTAAAACACGTGTTTACAATACATTTGGGTGAATACAAAAAATAGAAAAAAAATTTGGTAAAAAATGGTGATAATTCCGCTAAATATCGTTTAAAGTCATTTGTATTGAACTAATCATACTTTTTATATTTTTTATCGTTAAGTTCACATTATTTTACATCTAAAACACGTCTTTACAATACATTTGGGTGAATATAAAAGGTCGTAAAAAAACTTTGAAATACAGTTGATGAATCCGCTAAATATCGTCTTAAGTCATTTCTATTAAACTAATCATACTTTTTATATTTTTAACGTTAAGTTCACATTATTTTACATCTAAAACATGTGTTTACAATACATTTGGGTGAATACAAAAAATAGAAAAAAAATTTGGTAAAAAATGGTGATAATTCCGCTAAATATCGTTTAAAGTCATTTGTATTGAACTAATCATACTTTTTATATTTTTATCGTTAAGTTCACATTATTTTACATCTAAAACACGTATTTACAATACATTTGGGTGAATACAAAAAATAGAAAAAAAATTTTGGAAAAAATTTGGTAAAAAATGGTGATAATTCCGCTAAATATCGTTTAAAGTCATTTGTATTGAACTAATCATACTTTTTATATTTTTATCGTTAAGTTCACATTATTTTACATCTAAAACACGTCTTTACAATACATTTGGGTGAATATAAAAGGTCGTAAAAAAATTTTGAAATACAGGTGATGAATCCGCTAAATATCGTCTTAAGTCATTTCTATTAAACTAATCATACTTTTTATATTTTTATCGTTAAGTTCACATAATTTTACATCTAAAACACGTCTTTACAATACATTTGGGTGAATATAAAAGGTCGTAAAAAAATTTTGAAATAAAGGTGATGAATCCGCTAAATATCGTTTAAAGTCATTTGTATTGAACTAATCATACTTTTTATATTTTTATCGTTAAGTTCACATTATTTTACATCTAAAACACGTATTTACAATACATTTGGGTGAATACAAAAAATAGAAAAAAAATTTGGGAAAAAATTTGGTAAAAAATGGTGATAATTCCGCTAAATATCGTTTAAAGTCATTTGTATTGAACTAATCATACTTTTTATATTTTTATCGTTAAGTTCACATTATTTTACATCTAAAACACGTCTTTACAATACATTTGGGTGAATATAAAAGGTCGTAAAAAAATTTTGAATTACAGGTGATGAATCCGCTAAATATCGTCTTAAGTCATTTCTATTAAACTAATCATACTTTTTATATTTTTAACGTTAAGTTCACATTATTTTACATCTAAAACACGTGTTTACAATACATTTGGGTGAATACAAAAAATAGAAAAAAAATTTGGTAAAAAATTGTGATAATTCCGCTAAATATCGTTTAAAGTCATTTGTATTGAACTAATCATACTTTTTATATTTTTATCGTTAAGTTCACATTATTTTACATCTAAAACACGTCTTTACAATACATTTGGGTGAATACAAAAAATAGAAAAAAAATTTGGTAAAAAATGGTGATAATTCCGCTAAATATCGTTTAAAGTCATTTGTATTGAACTAATCATACTTTTTATATTTTTATCGTTAAGTTCACATTATTTTACATCTAAAACACGTATTTACAATACATTTGGGTGAATACAAAAAATAGAAAAAAAATTTGGGAAAAAATTTGGTAAAAAATGGTGATAATTCCGCTAAATATCGTTTAAAGTCATTTGTATTGAACTAATCATACTTTTTATATTTTTATCGTTAAGTTCACATTATTTTACATCTAAAACACGTATTTACAATACATTTGGGTGAATACAAAAAATAGAAAAAAAATTTTGGAAAAAATTTGGTAAAAAATGGTGATAATTCCGCTAAATATCGTTTAAAGTCATTTGTATTGAACTAATCATACTTTTTATATTTTTATCGTTAAGTTCACATTATTTTACATCTAAAACACGTCTTTACAATACATTTGGGTGAATATAAAAGGTCGTAAAAAAATTTTGAAATACAGGTGATGAATCCGCTAAATATCGTCTTAAGTCATTTCTATTAAACTAATCATACTTTTTATATTTTTAACGTTAAGTTCACAGTATATTACATCTAAAACACGTGTTTACAATACATTTGGGTGAATACAAAAAATAGAAAAAAAATTTGGGAAAAAATTGGGTAAAAAATGGTGATAATTCCGCTAAATATCGTTTAAAGTCATTTGTATTGAACTAATCATACTTTTTATATTTTTATCGTTAAGTTCACATAATTTCACATCTAAAACACGTCTTTACAATACATTTGGGTGAATATAAAAGGTCGTAAAAAAATTTTGAAATAAAGGTGATGAATCCGCTAAATATCGTCTTAAGTCATTTCTATTAAACTAATCATACTTTTTATATTTTTAACGTTAAGTTCTCATTATTTTACATCTAAAACACGTGTTTACAATACATTTGGGTGAATACAAAAAATAGAAAGAAAATTTGGTAAAAAATGGTGATAATTCCGCTAAATATCGTTTAAAGTCATTTGTATTGAACTAATCATACTTTTTATATTTTTTATCGTTAAGTTCACATTATTTTACATCTAAAACACGTCTTTACAATACATTTGGGTGAATATAAAAGGTCGTAAAAAAACTTTGAAATACAGTTGATGAATCCGCTAAATATCGTCTTAAGTCATTTCTATTAAACTAATCATACTTTTTATATTTTTAACGTTAAGTTCACATTATTTTACATCTAAAACATGTGTTTACAATACATTTGGGTGAATATAAAAAATAGAAAAAAAATTTGGGAAAAAATTGGGTAAAAAATGGTGATAATTCCGCTAAATATCGTTTAAAGTCATTTGTATTGAACTAATCATACTTTTTATATTTTTATCGTTAAGTTCACATTATTTTACATCTAAAACACGTATTTACAATACATTTGGGTGAATACAAAAAATAGAAAAAAAATTTGGGAAAAAATTTGGTAAAAAATGGTGATAATTCCGCTAAATATCGTTTAAAGTCATTTGTATTGAACTAATCATACTTTTTATATTTTTATCGTTAAGTTCACATTATTTTACATCTAAAACACGTCTTTACAATACATTTGGGTGAATATAAAAGGTCGTAAAAAAATTTTGAATTACAGGTGATGAATCCGCTAAATATCGTCTTAAGTCATTTCTATTAAACTAATCATACTTTTTATATTTTTAACGTTAAGTTCACATTATTTTACATCTAAAACACGTGTTTACAATACATTTGGGTGAATACAAAAAATAGAAAAAAAATTTGGTAAAAAATTGTGATAATTCCGCTAAATATCGTTTAAAGTCATTTGTATTGAACTAATCATACTTTTTATATTTTTATCGTTAAGTTCACATTATTTTACATCTAAAACACGTCTTTACAATACATTTGGGTGAATACAAAAAATAGAAAAAAAATTTGGTAAAAAATGGTGATAATTCCGCTAAATATCGTTTAAAGTCATTTGTATTGAACTAATCATACTTTTTATATTTTTATCGTTAAGTTCACATTATTTTACATCTAAAACACGTATTTACAATACATTTGGGTGAATACAAAAAATAGAAAAAAAATTTGGGAAAAAATTTGGTAAAAAATGGTGATAATTCCGCTAAATATCGTTTAAAGTCATTTGTATTGAACTAATCATACTTTTTATATTTTTATCGTTAAGTTCACATTATTTTACATCTAAAACACGTATTTACAATACATTTGGGTGAATACAAAAAATAGAAAAAAAATTTTGGAAAAAATTTGGTAAAAAATGGTGATAATTCCGCTAAATATCGTTTAAAGTCATTTGTATTGAACTAATCATACTTTTTATATTTTTATCGTTAAGTTCACATTATTTTACATCTAAAACACGTCTTTACAATACATTTGGGTGAATATAAAAGGTCGTAAAAAAATTTTGAAATACAGGTGATGAATCCGCTAAATATCGTCTTAAGTCATTTCTATTAAACTAATCATACTTTTTATATTTTTAACGTTAAGTTCACAGTATTTTACATCTAAAACACGTGTTTACAATACATTTGGGTGAATACAAAAAATAGAAAAAAAATTTGGGAAAAAATTGGGTAAAAAATGGTGATAATTCCGCTAAATATCGTTTAAAGTCATTTGTATTGAACTAATCATACTTTTTATATTTTTATCGTTAAGTTCACATAATTTCACATCTAAAACACGTCTTTACAATACATTTGGGTGAATATAAAAGGTCGTAAAAAAATTTTGAAATAAAGGTGATGAATCCGCTAAATATCGTCTTAAGTCATTTCTATTAAACTAATCATACTTTTTATATTTTTAACGTTAAGTTCTCATTATTTTACATCTAAAACACGTGTTTACAATACATTTGGGTGAATACAAAAAATAGAAAGAAAATTTGGTAAAAAATGGTGATAATTCCGCTAAATATCGTTTAAAGTCATTTGTATTGAACTAATCATACTTTTTATATTTTTTATCGTTAAGTTCACATTATTTTACATCTAAAACACGTCTTTACAATACATTTGGGTGAATATAAAAGGTCGTAAAAAAACTTTGAAATACAGTTGATGAATCCGCTAAATATCGTCTTAAGTCATTTCTATTAAACTAATCATACTTTTTATATTTTTAACGTTAAGTTCACATTATTTTACATCTAAAACATGTGTTTACAATACATTTGGGTGAATACAAAAAATAGAAAAAAAATTTGGTAAAAAATGGTGATAATTCCGCTAAATATCGTTTAAAGTCATTTGTATTGAACTAATCATACTTTTTATATTTTTATCGTTAAGTTCACATTATTTTACATCTAAAACACGTATTTACAATACATTTGGGTGAATACAAAAAATAGAAAAAAAATTTTGGAAAAAATTTGGTAAAAAATGGTGATAATTCCGCTAAATATCGTTTAAAGTCATTTGTATTGAACTAATCATACTTTTTATATTTTTATCGTTAAGTTCACATTATTTTACATCTAAAACACGTCTTTACAATACATTTGGGTGAATATAAAAGGTCGTAAAAAAATTTTGAAATACAGGTGATGAATCCGCTAAATATCGTCTTAAGTCATTTCTATTAAACTAATCATACTTTTTATATTTTTAACGTTAAGTTCACAGTATTTTACATCTAAAACACGTGTTTACAATACATTTGGGTGAATACAAAAAATAGAAAAAAAATTTGGGAAAAAATTGGGTAAAAAATGGTGATAATTCCGCTAAATATCGTTTAAAGTCATTTGTATTGAACTAATCATACTTTTTATATTTTTATCGTTAAGTTCACATTATTTTACATCTAAAACACGTATTTACAATACATTTGGGTGAATACAAAAAATAGAAAAAAAATTTGGGAAAAAATTTGGTAAAAAATGGTGATAATTCCGCTAAATATCGTTTAAAGTCATTTGTATTGAACTAATCATACTTTTTATATTTTTATCGTTAAGTTCACATTATTTTACATCTAAAACACGTATTTACAATACATTTGGGTGAATACAAAAAATAGAAAAAAAATTTTGGAAAAAATTTGGTAAAAAATGGTGATAATTCCGCTAAATATCGTTTAAAGTCATTTGTATTGAACTAATCATACTTTTTATATTTTTATCGTTAAGTTCACATTATTTTACATCTAAAACACGTCTTTACAATACATTTGGGTGAATATAAAAGGTCGTAAAAAAATTTTGAAATACAGGTGATGAATCCGCTAAATATCGTCTTAAGTCATTTCTATTAAACTAATCATACTTTTTATATTTTTAACGTTAAGTTCACAGTATTTTACATCTAAAACACGTGTTTACAATACATTTGGGTGAATACAAAAAATAGAAAAAAAATTTGGGAAAAAATTGGGTAAAAAATGGTGATAATTCCGCTAAATATCGTTTAAAGTCATTTGTATTGAACTAATCATACTTTTTATATTTTTATCGTTAAGTTCACATAATTTCACATCTAAAACACGTCTTTACAATACATTTGGGTGAATATAAAAGGTCGTAAAAAAATTTTGAAATAAAGGTGATGAATCCGCTAAATATCGTCTTAAGTCATTTCTATTAAACTAATCATACTTTTTATATTTTTAACGTTAAGTTCTCATTATTTTACATCTAAAACACGTGTTTACAATACATTTGGGTGAATACAAAAAATAGAAAGAAAATTTGGTAAAAAATGGTGATAATTCCGCTAAATATCGTTTAAAGTCATTTGTATTGAACTAATCATACTTTTTATATTTTTTATCGTTAAGTTCACATTATTTTACATCTAAAACACGTCTTTACAATACATTTGGGTGAATATAAAAGGTCGTAAAAAAACTTTGAAATACAGTTGATGAATCCGCTAAATATCGTCTTAAGTCATTTCTATTAAACTAATCATACTTTTTATATTTTTAACGTTAAGTTCACATTATTTTACATCTAAAACATGTGTTTACAATACATTTGGGTGAATACAAAAAATAGAAAAAAAATTTGGTAAAAAATGGTGATAATTCCGCTAAATATCGTTTAAAGTCATTTGTATTGAACTAATCATACTTTTTATATTTTTATCGTTAAGTTCACATTATTTTACATCTAAAACACGTATTTACAATACATTTGGGTGAATACAAAAAATAGAAAAAAAATTTTGGAAAAAATTTGGTAAAAAATGGTGATAATTCCGCTAAATATCGTTTAAAGTCATTTGTATTGAACTAATCATACTTTTTATATTTTTATCGTTAAGTTCACATTATTTTACATCTAAAACACGTCTTTACAATACATTTGGGTGAATATAAAAGGTCGTAAAAAAATTTTGAAATACAGGTGATGAATCCGCTAAATATCGTCTTAAGTCATTTCTATTAAACTAATCATACTTTTTATATTTTTAACGTTAAGTTCACAGTATTTTACATCTAAAACACGTGTTTACAATACATTTGGGTGAATACAAAAAATAGAAAAAAAATTGGGAAAAAATTGGGTAAAAAATGGTGATAATTCCGCTAAATATCGTTTAAAGTCATTTGTATTGAACTAATCATACTTTTTATATTTTTATCGTTAAGTTCACATAATTTTACATCTAAAACACGTCTTTACAATACATTTGGGTGAATATAAAAGGTCGTAAAAAAATTTTGAAATAAAGGTGATGAATCCGCTAAATATCGTCTTAAGTCATTTCTATTAAACTAATCATACTTTTTATATTTTTAACGTTAAGTTCTCATTATTTTACATCTAAAACACGTGTTTACAATACATTTGGGTGAATACAAAAAATAGAAAGAAAATTTGGTAAAAAATGGTGATAATTCCGCTAAATATCGTTTAAAGTCATTTGTATTGAACTAATCATACTTTTTATATTTTTATCGTTAAGTTCACATTATTTTACATCTAAAACACGTCTTTACAATACATTTGGGTGAATATAAAAGGTCGTAAAAAAACTTTGAAATACAGGTGATAATTCCGCTAAATATCGTTTAAAGTCATTTGTATTGAACTAATCATACTTTTTATATTTTTATCGTTAAGTTCACATTATTTTACATCTAAAACACGTATTTACAATACATTTGGGTGAATACAAAAAATAGAAAAAAAATTTTGGAAAAAATTTGGTAAAAAATGGTGATAATTCCGCTAAATATCGTTTAAAGTCATTTGTATTGAACTAATCATACTTTTTATATTTTTATCGTTAAGTTCACATTATTTTACATCTAAAACACGTCTTTACAATACATTTGGGTGAATATAAAAGGTCGTAAAAAAATTTTGAAATACAGGTGATGAATCCGCTAAATATCGTCTTAAGTCATTTCTATTAAACTAATCATACTTTTTATATTTTTAACGTTAAGTTCACAGTATTTTACATCTAAAACACGTGTTTACAATACATTTGGGTGAATACAAAAAATAGAAAAAAAATTTGGGAAAAAATTGGGTAAAAAATGGTGATAATTCCGCTAAATATCGTTTAAAGTCATTTGTATTGAACTAATCATACTTTTTATATTTTTATCGTTAAGTTCACATAATTTTACATCTAAAACACGTCTTTACAATACATTTGGGTGAATATAAAAGGTCGTAAAAAAATTTTGAAATAAAGGTGATGAATCCGCTAAATATCGTCTTAAGTCATTTCTATTAAACTAATCATACTTTTTATATTTTTAACGTTAAGTTCTCATTATTTTACATCTAAAACACGTATTTACAATACATTTGGGTGAATATAAAAGGTCGTAAAAAAATTTTGAATTACAGGTGATGAATCCGCTAAATATCGTCTTAAGTCATTTCTATTAAACTAATCATACTTTTTATATTTTTAACGTTAAGTTCACATTATTTTACATCTAAAACACGTGTTTACAATACATTTGGGTGAATACAAAAAATAGAAAAAAAATTTGGTAAAAAATGGTGATAATTCCGCTAAATATCGTTTAAAGTCATTTGTATTGAACTAATCATACTTTTTATATTTTTATCGTTAAGTTCACATTATTTTACATCTAAAACACGTATTTACAATACATTTGGGTGAATACAAAAAATAGAAAAAAAATTTGGGAAAAAATTTGGTAAAAAATGGTGATAATTCCGCTAAATATCGTTTAAAGTCATTTGTATTGAACTAATCATACTTTTTATATTTTTATCGTTAAGTTCACATTATTTTACATCTAAAACACATCTTTACAATACATTTGGGTGAATATAAAAGGTCGTAAAAAAATTTTGAAATACAGGTGATGAATCCGCTAAATATCGTCTTAAGTCATTTCTATTAAACTAATCATACTTTTTATATTTTTATCGTTAAGTTCACATTATTTTACATCTAAAACACGTCTTTACAATACATTTGGGTGAATATAAAAGGTCGTAAAAAAATTTTGAAATACAGGTGATGAATCCGCTAAATATCGTCTTAAGTCATTTCTATTAAACTAATCATACTTTTTATATTTTTAACGTTAAGTTCACAGTATTTTACATCTAAAACACGTGTTTACAATACATTTGGGTGAATACAAAAAATAGAAAAAAAATTTGGGAAAAAATTGGGTAAAAAATGGTGATAATTCCGCTAAATATCGTTTAAAGTCATTTGTATTGAACTAATCATACTCTTTATATTTTTATCGTTAAGTTCACATAATTTCACATCTAAAACACGTCTTTACAATACATTTGGGTGAATATAAAAGGTCGTAAAAAAATTTTGAAATAAAGGTGATGAATCCGCTAAATATCGTCTTAAGTCATTTCTATTAAACTAATCATACTTTTTATATTTTTAACGTTAAGTTCTCATTATTTTACATCTAAAACACGTGTTTACAATACATTTGGGTGAATACAAAAAATAGAAAGAAAATTTGGTAAAAAATGGTGATAATTCCGCTAAATATCGTTTAAAGTCATTTGTATTGAACTAATCATACTTTTTATATTTTTTATCGTTAAGTTCACATTATTTTACATCTAAAACACGTCTTTACAATACATTTGGGTGAATATAAAAGGTCGTAAAAAAACTTTGAAATACAGTTGATGAATCCGCTAAATATCGTCTTAAGTCATTTCTATTAAACTAATCATACTTTTTATATTTTTAACGTTAAGTTCACATTATTTTACATCTAAAACATGTGTTTACAATACATTTGGGTGAATACAAAAAATAGAAAAAAAATTTGGTAAAAAATGGTGATAATTCCGCTAAATATCGTTTAAAGTCATTTGTATTGAACTAATCATACTTTTTATATTTTTATCGTTAAGTTCACATTATTTTACATCTAAAACACGTATTTACAATACATTTGGGTGAATACAAAAAATAGAAAAAAAATTTTGGAAAAAATTTGGTAAAAAATGGTGATAATTCCGCTAAATATCGTTTAAAGTCATTTGTATTGAACTAATCATACTTTTTATATTTTTATCGTTAAGTTCACATTATTTTACATCTAAAACACGTCTTTACAATACATTTGGGTGAATATAAAAGGTCGTAAAAAAATTTTGAAATACAGGTGATGAATCCGCTAAATATCGTCTTAAGTCATTTCTATTAAACTAATCATACTTTTTATATTTTTAACGTTAAGTTCACAGTATTTTACATCTAAAACACGTGTTTACAATACATTTGGGTGAATACAAAAAATAGAAAAAAAATTTGGGAAAAAATTGGGTAAAAAATGGTGATAATTCCGCTAAATATCGTTTAAAGTCATTTGTATTGAACTAATCATACTTTTTATATTTTTATCGTTAAGTTCACATAATTTTACATCTAAAACACGTCTTTACAATACATTTGGGTGAATATAAAAGGTCGTAAAAAAATTTTGAAATAAAGGTGATGAATCCGCTAAATATCGTCTTAAGTCATTTCTATTAAACTAATCATACTTTTTATATTTTTAACGTTAAGTTCTCATTATTTTACATCTAAAACACGTGTTTACAATACATTTGGGTGAATACAAAAAATAGAAAGAAAATTTGGTAAAAAATGGTGATAATTCCGCTAAATATCGTTTAAAGTCATTTGTATTGAACTAATCATACTTTTTATATTTTTATCGTTAAGTTCACATTATTTTACATCTAAAACACGTCTTTACAATACATTTGGGTGAATATAAAAGGTCGTAAAAAAACTTTGAAATACAGTTGATGAATCCGCTAAATATCGTCTTAAGTCATTTCTATTAAACTAATCATACTTTTTATATTTTTAACGTTAAGTTCACATTATTTTACATCTAAAACACGTGTTTACAACACATTTGGGTGAATACAAAAAATAGAAAAAAAATTTGGTAAAAAATGGTGATAATTCCGCTAAATATCGTTTAAAGTCATTTGTATTGAACTAATCATACTTTTTATATTTTTATCGTTAAGTTCACATTATTTTACATCTAAAACACGTATTTACAATACATTTGGGTGAATACAAAAAATAGAAAAAAAATTTGGGAAAAAATTTGGTAAAAAATGGTGATAATTCCGCTAAATATCGTTTAAAGTCATTTGTATAGAACTAATCATACTTTTTATATTTTTATCGTTAAGTTCACATTATTTTACATCTAAAACACGTCTTTACAATACATTTGGGTGAATATAAAAGGTCGTAAAAAAATTTTGAAATAAAGGTGATGAATCCGCTAAATATCGTCTTAAGTCATTTCTATTAAACTAATCATACTTTTTATATTTTTAACTTTAAGTTCTCATTATTTTACATCTAAAACACGTGTTTACAATACATTTGGGTGAATACAAAAAATAGAAAGAAAATTTGGTAAAAAATGGTGATAATTCCGCTAAATATCGTTTAAAGTCATTTGTATTGAACTAATCATACTTTTTATATTTTTATCGTTAAGTTCACATTATTTTACATCTAAAACACGTCTTTACAATACATTTGGGTGAATATAAAAGGTCGTAAAAAAACTTTGAAATACAGGTGATGAATCCGCTAAATATCGTCTTAAGTCATTTCTATTAAACTAATCATACTTTTTATATTTTTAACGTTAAGTTCACATTATTTTACATCTAAAACACGTGTTTACAACACATTTGGGTGAATACAAAAAATAGAAAAAAAATTTGGTAAAAAATGGTGATAATTCCGCTAAATATCGTTTAAAGTCATTTGTATTGAACTAATCATACTTTTTATATTTTTATCGTTAAGTTCACATTATTTTACATCTAAAACACGTATTTACAATACATTTGGGTGAATACAAAAAATAGAAAAAAAATTTGGGAAAAAATTTGGTAAAAAATGGTGATAATTCCGCTAAATATCGTTTAAAGTCATTTGTATTGAACTAATCATACTTTTTATATTTTTATCGTTAAGTTCACATAATTTTACATCTAAAACACGTCTTTACAATACATTTGGGTGAATATAAAAGGTCGTAAAAAAATTTTGAAATACAGGTGATGAATCCGCTAAATATCGTCTTAAGTCATTTCTATTAAACTAATCATACTTTTTATATTTTTAACGTTAAGTTCACATTATTTTACATCTAAAACACGTGTTTACAATACATTTGGGTGAATACAAAAAATAGAAAAAATATTTGGTAAAAAATGGTGATAATTCCGCTAAATATCGTTTAAAGTCATTTGTATTGAACTAATCATACTTTTTATATTTTTATCGTTAAGTTCACATTATTTTACATCTAAAACACGTATTTACAATACATTTGGGTGAATACAAAAAATAGAAAAAAAATTTTGGAAAAAATTTGGTAAAAAATGGTGATAATTCCGCTAAATATCGTTTAAAGTAATTTATATTGAACTAATCATACTTTTTATATTTTTACCGTTAAGTTCACATTATTTTACATCTAAAACACGTCTTTACAATACATTTGGGTGAATATAAAAGGTCGTAAAAAAATTTTGAAATACAGGTGATGAATCCGCTAAATATCGTCTTAAGTCATTTCTATTAAACTAATCATACTTTTTATATTTTTAACGTTAAGTTCACAGTATTTTACATCTAAAACACGTGTTTACAATACATTTGGGTGAATACAAAAAATAGAAAAAAAATTTGGGAAAAAATTGGGTAAAAAATGGTGATAATTCCGCTAAATATCGTTTAAAGTCATTTGTATTGAACTAATCATACTTTTTATATTTTTATCGTTAAGTTCACATAATTTCACATCTAAAACACGTCTTTACAATACATTTGGGTGAATATAAAAGGTCGTAAAAAAATTTTGAAATAAAGGTGATGAATCCGCTAAATATCGTCTTAAGTCATTTCTATTAAACTAATCATACTTTTTATATTTTTAACGTTAAGTTCTCATTATTTTACATCTAAAACACGTGTTTACAATACATTTGGGTGAATACAAAAAATAGAAAGAAAATTTGGTAAAAAATGGTGATAATTCCGCTAAATATCGTTTAAAGTCATTTGTATTGAACTAATCATACTTTTTATATTTTTATCGTTAAGTTCACATTATTTTACATCTAAAACACGTATTTACAATACATTTGGGTGAATACAAAAAATAGAAAAAAAATTTTGGAAAAAATTTGGTAAAAAATGGTGATAATTCCGCTAAATATCGTTTAAAGTCATTTATATTGAACTAATCATACTTTTTATATTTTTATCGTTAAGTTCACATTATTTTACATCTAAAACACGTCTTTACAATACATTTGGGTGAATATAAAAGGTCGTAAAAAAATTTTGAAATACAGGTGATGAATCCGCTAAATATCGTCTTAAGTCATTTCTATTAAACTAATCATACTTTTTATATTTTTAACGTTAAGTTCACAGTATTTTACATCTAAAACACGTGTTTACAATACATTTGGGTGAATACAAAAAATAGAAAAAAAATTTGGGAAAAAATTGGGTAAAAAATGGTGATAATTCCGCTAAATATCGTTTAAAGCCATTTGTATTGAACTAATCATACTTTTTATATTTTTATCGTTAAGTTCACATAATTTTACATCTAAAACACGTCTTTACAATACATTTGGGTGAATATAAAAGGTCGTAAAAAAATTTTGAAATAAAGGTGATGAATCCGCTAAATATCGTCTTAAGTCATTTCTATTAAACTAATCATACTTTTTATATTTTTAACGTTAAGTTCTCATTATTTTACATCTAAAACACGTGTTTACAATACATTTGGGTGAATACAAAAAATAGAAAGAAAATTTGGTAAAAAATGGTGATAATTCCGCTAAATATCGTTTAAAGTCATTTGTATTGAACTAATCATACTTTTTATATTTTTATCGTTAAGTTCACATTATTTTACATCTAAAACACGTCTTTGCAATACATTTGGGTGAATATAAAAGGTCGTAAAAAAACTTTGAAATACAGGTGATGAATCCGCTAAATATCGTCTTAAGTCATTTCTATTAAACTAATCATACTTTTTATATTTTTAACGTTAAGTTCACATTATTTTACAACTAAAACACGTGTTTACAACACATTTGGGTGAATACAAAAAATAGAAAAAAAATTTGGTAAAAAATGGTGATAATTCCGCTAAATATCGTTTAAAGTCATTTGTATTGAACTAATCATAATTTTTATATTTTTATCGTTAAGTTCACATTATTTTACATCTAAAACACGTGTTTACAATACATTTGGGTGAATACAAAAAATAGAAAAAATATTTGGTAAAAAATGGTGATAATTCCGCTAAATATCGTTTAAAGTCATTTGTATTGAACTAATCATACTTTTTATATTTTTATCGTTAAGTTCACATTATTTTACATCTAAAACACGTATTTACAATACATTTGGGTGAATACAAAAAATAGAAAAAAAATTTTGGAAAAAATTTGGTAAAAAATGGTGATAATTCCGCTAAATATCGTTTAAAGTCATTTATATTGAACTAATCATACTTTTTATATTTTTATCGTTAAGTTCACATTATTTTACATCTAAAACACGTCTTTACAATACATTTGGGTGAATATAAAAGGTCGTAAAAAAATTTTGAAATACAGGTGATGAATCCGCTAAATATCGTCTTAGGTCATTTCTATTAAACTAATCATACTTTTTATATTTTTAACGTTAAGTTCACAGTATTTTACATCTAAAACACGTGTTTACAATACATTTGGGTGAATACAAAAATTAGAAAAAAAATTTGGGAAAAAATTGGGTAAAAAATGGTGATAATTCCGCTAAATATCGTTTAAAGTCATTTGTATTGAACTAATCATACTTTTTATATTTTTATCGTTAAGTTCACATAATTTTACATCTAAAACACGTCTTTACAATACATTTGGGTGAATATAAAAGGTCGTAAAAAAATTTTGAAATAAAGGTGATGAATCCGCTAAATATCGTCTTAAGTCATTTCTATTAAACTAATCATACTTTTTATATTTTTAACGTTAAGTTCTCATTATTTTACATCTAAAACACGTGTTTACAATACATTTGGGTGAATACAAAACATAGAAAGAAAATTTGGTAAAAAATGGTGATAATTCCGCTAAATATCGTTTAAAGTCATTTGTATTGAACTAATCATACTTTTTATATTTTTATCGTTAAGTTCACATTATTTTACATCTAAAACACGTATTTACAATACATTTGGGTGAATACAAAAAATAGAAAAAAAATTTGGGAAAAAATTTGGTAAAAAATTGTGATAATTCCGCTAAATATTGTTTAAAGTCATTTGTATTGAACTAATCATACTTTTTATATTTTTATCGTTAAGTTCACATTATTTTACATCTAAAACACGTCTTTACAATACATTTGGGTGAATATAAAAGGTCGTAAAAAAATTTTGAAATACAGGTGATGAATCCGCTAAATGTCGTCTTAAGTCATTTCTATTAAACTAATCATACTTTTTATATTTTTAACGTTAAGTTCACATTATTTTACATCTAAAACACGTGTTTACAATACATTTGGGTGAATACAAAAAATAGAAAAAAAATTTGGGAAAAAATTTGGTAAAAAATGGTGATAATTCCGCTAAATATCGTTTAAAGTCATTTGTATTGAACTAATCATACTTTTTATATTTTTATCGTTAAGTTCACATTATTTTACATCTAAAACACGTATTTACAATACATTTGGGTGAATACAAAAAATAGAAAAAAAATTTGGGAAAAAATTTGGTAAAAAATGGTGATAATTCCGCTAAATATCGTTTAAAGTCATTTGTATTGAACTAATCATACTTTTTATATTTTTATCGTTAAGTTCACATAATTTTACATATAAAACACGTCTTTACAATACATTTGGGTGAATATAAAAGGTCGTAAAAAAATTTTGAAATACAGGTGATGAATCCGCTAAATATCGTCTTAAGTCATTTCTATTAAACTAATCATACTTTTTATATTTTTAACGTTAAGTTCACATTATTTTACATCTAAAACACGTGTTTACAATACATTTGGGTGAATACAAAAAATAGAAAAAATATTTGGTAAAAAATGGTGATAATTCCGCTAAATATCGTTTAAAGTCATTTGTATTGAACTAATCATACTTTTTATATTTTTATCGTTAAGTTCACATTATTTTACATCTAAAACACGTCTTTACAATACATTTGGGTGAATATAAAAGGTCGTATAAAAATTTTGAAATACAGGTGATGAATCCGATAAATATCGTCTTAAGTCATTTCTATTAAATTAATCATACTTTTTATATTTTTAACGTTAAGTTCACATTATTTTACATCTAAAACACGTGTTTACAATACATTTGGGTGAATACAAAAAATAGAAAAAAAATTTGGGAAAAAATTTGGTAAAAAATGGTGATAATTCCGCTAAATATCGTTTAAAGTCATTTGTATTGAACTAATCATACTTTTTATATTTTTATCGTTAAGTTCACATTATTTTACATCTAAAACACGTATTTACAATACATTTGGGTGAATACAAAAAATAGAAAAAAAATTTGGGAAAAAATTGGGTAAAAAATGGTTATAATTCCGCTAAATATCGTTTAAAGTCATTTGTATTGAACTAATCATACTTTTTATATTTTTATCGTTAAGTTCACATTATTTTACATCTAAAACACGTATTTACAATACATTTGGGTGAATACAAAAAATAGAAAAAAAATTTGGGAAAAAATTTGGTAAAAAATGGTGATAATTCCGCTAAATATCGTTTAAAGTCATTTGTATTGAACTAATCATACTTTTTATATTTTTATCGTTAAGTTCACATTATTTTACATCTAAAACACGTGTTTACAATACATTTGGGTGAATACAAAAAATAGAAAAAATATTTGGTAAAAAATGGTGATAATTCCGCTAAATATCGTTTAAAGTCATTTGTATTGAACTAATCATACTTTTTATATTTTTTCGTTAAGTTCACATTATTTTACATCTAAAACACGTCTTTACAATACATTTGGGTGAATACAAAAAATAGAAAAAATATTTGGTAAAAAATGGTGATAATTCCGCTAAATATCGTTTAAAGTCATTTGTATTGAACTAATCATACTTTTTATATTTTTATCGTTAAGTTAACATTATTTTACATCTAAAAAACGTATTTACAATACATTTGGGTGAATACAAAAAATAGAAAAAAAATTTGGGAAAAAATTGGGTAAAAAATGGTGATAATTCCGCTAAATATCGTTGAAAGTCATTTGTATTGAACTAATCATACTTTTTATATTTTTATCGTTAAGTTCACATTATTTTACATCTAAAACACGTATTTACAATACATTTGGGTGAATACAAAAAATAGAAAAAAAATTTGGGAAAAAATTTGGTAAAAAATGGTGATAATTCCGCTAAATATCGTTTAAAGTCATTTGTATTGAACTAATCATACTTTTTATATTTTTATCGTTAAGTTCACATAATTTTACATCTAAAACACGTCTTTACAATACATTTGGGTGAATATAAAAGGTCGTAAAAAAATTTTGAAATACAGGTGATGAATCCGCTAAATATCGTCTTAAGTCATTTCTATTAAACTAATCATACTTTTTATATTTTTAACGTTAAGTTCACATTATTTTACATCTAAAACACGTGTTTACAATACATTTGGGTGAATACAAAAAATAGAAAAAATATTTGGTAAAAAATGGTGATAATTCCGCTAAATATCGTTTAAAGTCATTTGTATTGAACTAATCATACTTTTTATATTTTTATCGTTAAGTTCACATTATTTTACATCTAAAACACGTCTTTACAATACATTTGGGTGAATATAAAAGGTCGTAAAAAAATTTTGAAATACAGGTGATGAATCCGCTAAATATCGTCTTAAGTCATTTCTATTAAACTAATCATACTTTTTATATTTTTAACGTTAAGTTCACATTATTTTACATCTAAAACACGTGTTTACAATACATTTGGGTGAATACAAAAAATAGAAAAAAAATTTGGGAAAAAATTTGGTAAAAAATGGTGATAATTCCGCTAAATATCGTTTAAAGTCATTTGTATTGAACTAATCATACTTTTTATATTTTTATCGTTAAGTTCACATTATTTTACATCTAAAACACGTATTTACAATACATTTGGGTGAATACAAAAAATAGAAAAAAAATTTGGGAAAAAATTTGGTAAAAAATGGTGATAATTCCGCTAAATATCGTTTAAAGTCATTTGTATTGAACTAATCATACTTTTTATATTTTTATCGTTAAGTTCACATAATTTTACATATAAAACACGTCTTTACAATACATTTGGGTGAATATAAAAGGTCGTAAAAAAATTTTGAAATACAGGTGATGAATCCGCTAAATATCGTCTTAAGTCATTTCTATTAAACTAATCATACTTTTTATATTTTTAACGTTAAGTTCACATTATTTTACATCTAAAACACGTGTTTACAATACATTTGGGTGAATACAAAAAATAGAAAAAATATTTGGTAAAAAATGGTGATAATTCCGCTAAATATCGTTTAAAGTCATTTGTATTGAACTAATCATACTTTTTATATTTTTATCGTTAAGTTCACATTATTTTACATCTAAAACACGTCTTTACAATACATTTGGGTGAATATAAAAGGTCGTAAAAAAATTTTGAAATACAGGTGATGAATCCGCTAAATATCGTCTTAAGTCATTTCTATTAAATTAATCATACTTTTTATATTTTTAACGTTAAGTTCACATTATTTTACATCTAAAACACGTATTTACAATACATTTGGGTGAATACAAAAAATAGAAAAAAAATTTGGGAAAAAATTTGGTAAAAAATGGTGATAATTCCGCTAAATATCGTTTAAAGTCATTTGTATTGAACTAATCATACTTTTTATATTTTTATCGTTAAGTTCACATTATTTTACATCTAAAACACGTGTTTACAATACATTTGGGTGAATACAAAAAATAGAAAAAATATTTGGTAAAAAATGGTGATAATTCCGCTAAATATCGTTTAAAGTCATTTGTATTGAACTAATCATACTTTTTATATTTTTTCGTTAAGTTCACATTATTTTACATCTAAAACACGTCTTTACAATACATTTGGGTGAATATAAAAGGTCGTAAAAAAATTTTGAAATACAAGTGATGAATCCGCTAAATATCGTCTTAAGTCATTTCTATTAAACTAATCATACTTTTTATATTTTTAACGTTAAGTTCACATTATTTTACATCTAAAACACGTGTTTACAATACATTTGGGTGAATACAAAAAATAGAAAAAAAATTTGGGAAAAAATTGGGTAAAAAATGGTTATAATTCCGCTAAATATCGTTTAAAGTCATTTGTATTGAACTAATCATACTTTTTATATTTTTATCGTTAAGTTCACATAATTTTACATCTAAAACACGTCTTTACAATACATTTGGGTGAATATAAAAGGTCGTAAAAAAATTTTGAAATACAGATGATGAATCCGCTAAATATCGTCTTAAGTCATTTCTATTAAACTAATCATACTTTTTATATTTTTAACGTTAAGTTCACATTATTTTACATCTAAAACACGTGTTTACAATACATTTGGGTAAATACAAAAAATAGAAAAAAAATTTGGGAAAAAATTTGGTAAAAAATTGTGATAATTCCGCTAAATATCGTTTAAAGTCATTTGTATTGAACTAATCATACTTTTTATATTTTTATCGTTAAGCTCACATTATTTTACATCTAAAACACGTATTTACAATACATTTGGGTGAATACAAAAAATAGAAAAAAAATTTGGGAAAAAATTTGGTAAAAAATGGTGATAATTCCGCTAAATATCGTTTAAAGTCATTTGTATTGAACTAATCATACTTTTTATATTTTTATAGTTAAGTTCACATTATTTTAGATCTAAAACACGTCTTTACAATACATTTGGGTGAATATAAAAGGTCGTAAAAAAATTTTGACATACAGGTTATCAATCCGCTAAATATCGTCTTAAGTCATTTCTATTAAACTAATCATACTTTTTATATTTTTAACGTTAAGTTCACATTATTTTACATCTAAAACACGTGTTTACAATACATTTGGGTGAATACAAAAAATAGAAAAAATATTTGGTAAAAAATGGTGATAATTCCGCTAAATATCGTTTAAAGTCATTTGTATTGAACTAATCATACTTTTTATATTTTTATCGTTAAGTTCACATTATTTTACATCTAAAACACGTATTTACAATACATTTGGGTGAATACAAAAAATAGAAAAAAAATTTGGGAAAAAATTTGGTAAAAAATGGTGATAATTCCGCTAAATATCGTTTAAAGTCATTTGTATTGAACTAATCATACTTTTTATATTTTTATCGTTAAGTTCACATTATTTTACATCTAAAACACGTCTTTACAATACATTTGGGTGAATATAAATGGTCGTAAAAAAATTTTGAATTACAGGTGATGAATCCGCTAAATATCGTCTTAAGTCATTTCTATTAAACTAATCATACTTTTTATATTTTTAACGTTAAGTTCACATTATTTTACATCTAAAACACGTGTTTACAATACATTTGGGTGAATACAAAAAATAGAAAAAAAATTTGGGAAAAAATTGGGTAAAAAATGGTTATAATTCCGCTAAATATCGTTTAAAGTCATTTGTATTGAACTAATCATACTTTTTATATTTTTATCGTTAAGTTCACATAATTTTACATATAAAACACGTCTTTACAATACATTTGGGTGAATATAAAAGGTCGTAAAAAAATTTTGAAATACAGGTGATGAATCCGCTAAATATCGTCTTAAGTCATTTCTATTAAACTAATCATACTTTTTATATTTTTAACGTTAAGTTCACATTATTTTACATCTAAAACACGTGTTTACAATACATTTGGGTGAATACAAAAAATAGAAAAAAAATTTGGGAAAAAATTTGGTAAAAAATGGTGATAATTCCGCTAAATATCGTTTAAAGTCATTTGTATTGAACTAATCATTCTTTTTATATTTTTATCGTTAAGTTCACATTATTTTACATCTAAAACACGTATTTACAATACATTTGGGTGAATACAAAAAATAGAAAAAAAATTTGGGAAAAAATTTAGTAAAAAATGGTGATAATTCCGCTAAATATCGTTTAAAGTCATTTGTATTGAACTAATCATACTTTTTATATTTTTATCGTTAAGTTCACATAATTTTACATATAAAACACGTCTTTACAATACATTTGGGTGAATATAAAAGGTCGTAAAAAAATTTTGAAATACAGGTGATGAATCCGCTAAATATCGTCTTAAGTCATTTCTATTAAACTAATCATACTTTTTATATTTTTAACGTTAAGTTCACATTATTTTACATCTAAAACACGTGTTTACAATACATTTGGGTGAATACAAAAAATAGAAAAAAAATTTGGGAAAAAATTTGGTAAAAAATGGTGATAATTCCGCTAAATATCGTTTAAAGTCATTTGTATTGAACTAATCATACTTTTTATATTTTTATCGTTAAGTTCACATTATTTTACATCTAAAACACGTATTTACAATACATTTGGGTGAATACAAAAAATAGAAAAAAAATTTGGGAAAAAATTTGGTAAAAAATGGTGATAATTCCGCTAAATATCGTTTAAAGTCATTTGTATTGAACTAATCATACTTTTTATATTTTTATCGTTAAGTTCACATAATTTTACATATAAAACACGTCTTTACAATACATTTGGGTGAATATAAAAGGTCGTAAAAAAATTTTGAAATACAGGTGATGAATCCGCTAAATATCGTCTTAAGTCATTTCTATTAAACTAATCATACTTTTTATATTTTTAACGTTAAGTTCACATTATTTTACATCTAAAACACGTGTTTACAATACATTTGGGTGAATACAAAAAATAGAAAAAATATTTGGTAAAAAATGGTGATAATTCCGCTAAATATCGTTTAAAGTCATTTGTATTGAACTAATCATACTTTTTATATTTTTATCGTTAAGTTCACATTATTTTACATCTAAAACACGTCTTTACAATACATTTGGGTGAATATAAAAGGTCGTAAAAAAATTTTGAAATACAGGTGATGAATCCGCTAAATATCGTCTTAAGTCATTTCTATTAAATTAATCATACTTTTTATATTTTTAACGTTAAGTTCACATTATTTTACATCTAAAACACGTATTTACAATACATTTGGGTGAATACAAAAAATAGAAAAAAAATTTGGGAAAAAATTTGGTAAAAAATGGTGATAATTCCGCTAAATATCGTTTAAAGTCATTTGTATTGAACTAATCATACTTTTTATATTTTTATCGTTAAGTTCACATTATTTTACATCTAAAACACGTGTTTACAATACATTTGGGTGAATACAAAAAATAGAAAAAATATTTGGTAAAAAATGGTGATAATTCCGCTAAATATCGTTTAAAGTCATTTGTATTGAACTAATCATACTTTTTATATTTTTTCGTTAAGTTCACATTATTTTACATCTAAAACACGTCTTTACAATACATTTGGGTGAATATAAAAGGTCGTAAAAAAATTTTGAAATACAAGTGATGAATCCGCTAAATATCGTCTTAAGTCATTTCTATTAAACTAATCATACTTTTTATATTTTTAACGTTAAGTTCACATTATTTTACATCTAAAACACGTGTTTACAATACATTTGGGTGAATACAAAAAATAGAAAAAATATTTGGTAAAAAATGGTGATAATTCCGCTAAATATCGTTTAAAGTCATTTGTATTGAACTAATCATACTTTTTATATTTTTATCGTTAAGTTCACATTATTTTACATCTAAAACACGTATTTACAATACATTTGGGTGAATACAAAAAATAGAAAAAAAATTTGGGAAAAAATTTGGTAAAAAATGGTGATAATTCCGCTAAATATCGTTTAAAGTCATTTGTATTGAACTAATCATACTTTTTATATTTTTATCGTTAAGTTCACATTATTTTACATCTAAAACACGTCTTTACAATACATTTGGGTGAATATAAATGGTCGTAAAAAAATTTTGAATTACAGGTGATGAATCCGCTAAATATCGTCTTAAGTCATTTCTATTAAACTAATCATACTTTTTATATTTTTAACGTTAAGTTCACATTATTTTACATCTAAAACACGTGTTTACAATACATTTGGGTGAATACAAAAAATAGAAAAAAAATTTGGGAAAAAATTGGGTAAAAAATGGTTATAATTCCGCTAAATATCGTTTAAAGTCATTTGTATTGAACTAATCATACTTTTTATATTTTTATCGTTAAGTTCACATAATTTTACATATAAAACACGTCTTTACAATAAATTTGGGTGAATATAAAAGGTCGTAAAAAAATTTTGAAATACAGGTGATGAATCCGCTAAATATCGTCTTAAGTCATTTCTATTAAACTAATCATACTTTTTATATTTTTAACGTTAAGTTCACATTATTTTACATCTAAAACACGTGTTTACAATACATTTGGGTGAATACAAAAAATAGAAAAAAAATTTGGGAAAAAATTTGGTAAAAAATGGTGATAATTCCGCTAAATATCGTTTAAAGTCATTTGTATTGAACTAATCATACTTTTTATATTTTTATCGTTAAGTTCACATTATTTTACATCTAAAACACGTATTTACAATACATTTGGATGAATACAAAAAATAGAAAAAAAATTTGGGAAAAAATTTGGTAAAAAATGGTGATAATTCCGCTAAATATCGTTTAAAGTCATTTGTATTGAACTAATCATACTTTTTATATTTTTATCGTTAAGTTCACATAATTTTACATATAAAACACGTCTTTACAATACATTTGGGTGAATATAAAAGGTCGTAAAAAAATTTTGAAATACAGGTGATGAATCCGCTAAATATCGTCTTAAGTCATTTCTATTAAACTAATCATACTTTTTATATTTTTAACGTTAAGTTCACATTATTTTACATCTAAAACACGTGTTTACAATACATTTGGGTGAATACAAAAAATAGAAAAAATATTTGGTAAAAAATGGTGATAATTCCGCTAAATATCGTTTAAAGTCATTTGTATTGAACTAATCATACTTTTTATATTTTTATCGTTAAGTTCACATTATTTTACATCTAAAACACGTCTTTACAATACATTTGGGTGAATATAAAAGGTCGTAAAAAAATTTTGAAATACAGGTGATGAATCCGCTAAATATCGTCAAGTCATTTCTATTAAACTAATCATACTTTTTATATTTTTAACGTTAAGTTCACATTATTTTACATCTAAAACACGTGTTTACAATACATTTGGGTGAATACAAAAAATAGAAAAAAAATTTGGGAAAAAATTGGGTAAAAAATGGTTATAATTCCGCTAAATATCGTTTAAAGTCATTTGTATTGAACTAATCATACTTTTTATATTTTTATCGTTAAGTTCACATTATTTTACATCTAAAACACGTATTTACAATACATTTGGGTGAATACAAAAAATAGAAAAAAAATTTGGGAAAAAATTTGGTAAAAAATGGTGATAATTCCGCTAAATATCGTTTAAAGTCATTTGTATTGAACTAATCATACTTTTTATATTTTTATCGTTAAGTTCACATTATTTTACATCTAAAACACGTGTTTACAATACATTTGGGTGAATACAAAAAATAGAAAAAATATTTGGTAAAAAATGGTGATAATTCCGCTAAATATCGTTTAAAGTCATTTGTATTGAACTAATCATACTTTTTATATTTTTATCGTTAAGTTCACATTATTTTACATCTAAAACACGTCTTTACAATACATTTGGGTGAATATAAAAGGTCGTAAAAAAATTTTGAAATACAGGAGATGAATCCGCTAAATATCGTCTTAAGTCATTTCTATTAAACTAATCATACTTTTTATATTTTTAACGTTAAGTTCACATTATTTTACATCTAAAACACGTGTTTACAATACATTTGGGTGAATACAAAAAATAGAAAAAAAATTTGGGAAAAAATTTGGTAAAAAATGGTGATAATTCCGCTAAATATCGTTTAAAGTCATTTGTATTGAACTAATCATACTTTTTATATTTTTATCGTTAAGTTCACATTATTTTACATCTAAAACACTTATTTACAATACATTTGGGTGAATACAAAAAATAGAAAAAAAATTTGGGAAAAAATTTGGTAAAAAATGGTGATAATTCCGCTAAATATCGTTTAAAGTCATTTGTATTGAACTAATCATACTTTTTATATTTTTATCGTTAAGTTCACATAATTTTACATATAAAACACGTCTTTACAATACATTTGGGTGAATATAAAAGGTCGTAAAAAAATTTTGAAATACAGGTGATGAATCCGCTAAATATCGTCTTAAGTCATTTCTATTAAACTAATCATACTTTTTATATTTTTAACGTTAAGTTCACATTATTTTACATCTAAAACACGTGTTTAAAATACATTTGGGTGAATACAAAAAATAGAAAAAATATTTGGTAAAAAATGGTGATAATTCCGCTAAATATCGTTTAAAGTCATTTGTATTGAACTAATCATACTTTTTATATTTTTATCGTTAAGTTCACATTATTTTACATCTAAAACACGTCTTTACAATACATTTGGGTGAATATAAAAGGTCGTAAAAAAATTTTGAAATACAGGTGATGAATCCGCTAAATATCGTCAAGTCATTTCTATTAAACTAATCATACTTTTTATATTTTTAACGTTAAGTTCACATTATTTTACATCTAAAACACGTGTTTACAATACATTTGGGTGAATACAAAAAATAGAAAAAAAATTTGGGAAAAAATTGGGTAAAAAATGGTTATAATTCCGCTAAATATCGTTTAAAGTCATTTGTATTGAACTAATCATACTTTTTATATTTTTATCGTTAAGTTCACATTATTTTACATCTAAAACACGTATTTACAATACATTTGGGTGAATACAAAAAATAGAAAAAAAATTTGGGAAAAAATTTGGTAAAAAATGGTGATAATTCCGCTAAATATCGTTTAAAGTCATTTGTATTGAACTAATCATACTTTTTATATTTTTATCGTTAAGTTCACATTATTTTACATCTAAAACACATCTTTACAATACATTTGGGTGAATATAAAAGGTCGTAAAAAAATTTTGAAATACAGGTGATGAATCCGCTAAATATCGTCTTAAGTCATTTCTATTAAACTAATCATACTTTTTATATTTTTAACGTTAAGTTCACAGTATTTTACATCTGAAAAACGTGTTTACAATACATTTGGGTGAATACAAAAAATAGAAAAAAAATTTGGGAAAAAATTGGGTAAAAAATGGTGATAATTCCGCTAAATATCGTTTATAGTCATTTGTATTGAACTAATCATACTTTTTATATTTTTATCGTTAAGTTCACATAATTTTACATCTAAAACACGTCTTTACAATACATTTGGGAGAATATAAAAGGTCGTAAAAAAATTTTGAAATAAAGGTGATGAATCCGCTAAATATCGTCTTAAGTCATTTCTATTAAACTAATCATAGTTTTTATATTTTTAACGTTAAGTTCACAGTATTTTACATCTAAAACACGTGTTTACAATACATTTGGGTGAATACAAAAAATAGAAAAAAAATTTGGTAAAAAATGGTGATAATTCCGCTAAATATCGTTTAAAGTCATTTGTATTGAACTAATCATACTTTTTATATTTTTATCGTTAAGTTCACATTATTTTACATCTAAAACACGTATTTACAATACATTTGGGTGAATACAAAAAATAGAAAAAAAATTTGGGAAAAAATTTGGTAAAAAATGGTGATAATTCCGCTAAATATCGTTTAAAGTCATTTGTATTGAACTAATCATACTTTTTATATTTTTTATCGTTAAGTTCACATTATTTTACATCTAAAACACGTCTTTACAATACATTTGGGTGAATATAAAAGGTCGTAAAAAAACTTTGAAATACAGGTGATGAATCCGCTAAATATCGTCTTAAGTCATTTCTATTAAACTAATCATACTTTTTATATTTTTAACGTTAAGTTCACATTATTTTACATCTAAAACATGTGTTTACAATAAATTTGGGTGAATACAAAAAATAGAAAAAAAATTTGGTAAAAAATGGTGATAATTCCGCTAAATATCGTTTAAAGTCATTTGTATTGAACTAATCATACTTTTTATATTTTTATCGTTAAGTTCACATTATTTTACATCTAAAACACGTCTTTACAATACATTTGGGTGAATACAAAAAATAGAAAAAAAATTTGGGAAAAAATTGGGTAAAAAATGGTGATAATTCCGCTAAATATCGTTTAAAGTCATTTGTATTGAACTAATCATACTTTTTATATTTTTATCGTTAAGTTCACATTATTTTACATCTAAAACACGTCTTTACAATACATTTGGGTGAATATAAAAGGTCGTAAAAAAATTTTGAAATACAGGTGATGAATCCGCTAAATATCGTCTTAAGTCATTTCTATTAAACTAATCATATTTTTTATATTTTTAACGTTAAGTTCACATTATTTTACATCTAAAACACGTGTTTACAATACATTTGGGTGAATACAAAAAATAGAAAAAAAATTTGGTAAAAAATGGTGATAATTCCGCTAAATATCGTTTAAAGTCATTTGTATTGAACTAATCATACTTTTTATATTTTTATCGTTAAGTTCACATTATTTTACATCTAAAACACGTATTTACAATACATTTGGGTGAATACAAAAAATAGAAAAAAAATTTGGGAAAAAATTTGGTAAAAAATGGTGATAATTCCGCTAAATATCGTTTAAAGTCATTTGTATTGAACTAATCATACTTTTTATATTTTTTATCGTTAAGTTCACATTATTTTACATCTAAAACACGTCTTTACAATACATTTGGGTGAATATAAAAGGTCGTAAAAAAACTTTGAAATACAGGTGATGAATCCGCTAAATATCGTCTTAAGTCATTTCTATTAAACTAATCATACTTTTTATATTTTTAACGTTAAGTTCACATTATTTTACATCTAAAACATGTGTTTACAATAAATTTGGGTGAATACAAAAAATAGAAAAAAAATTTGGTAAAAAATGGTGATAATTCCGCTAAATATCGTTTAAAGTCATTTGTATTGAACTAATCATACTTTTTATATTTTTATCGTTAAGTTCACATTATTTTACATCTAAAACACGTCTTTACAATACATTTGGGTGAATACAAAAAATAGAATAAAAATTTTGGAAAAAATTTGGTAAAAAATGGTGATAATTCCGCTAAATATCGTTTAAAGTCATTTGTATTGAACTAATTATACTTTTTATATTTTTATCGTTAAGTTCACATTATTTTACATCTAAAACACATCTTTACAATACATTTGGGTGAATATAAAAGGTCGTAAAAAAATTTTGAAATACAGGTGATGAATCCGCTAAATATCGTCTTAAGTCATTTCTATTAAACTAATCATACTTTTTATATTTTTAACGTTAAGTTCACAGTATTTTACATCTGAAAAACGTGTTTACAATACATTTGGGTGAATACAAAAAATAGAAAAAAAATTTGGGAAAAAATTGGGTAAAAAATGGTGATAATTCCGCTAAATATCGTTTATAGTCATTTGTATTGAACTAATCATACTTTTTATATTTTTATCGTTAAGTTCACATAATTTTACATCTAAAACACGTCTTTACAATACATTTGGGAGAATATAAAAGGTCGTAAAAAAATTTTGAAATAAAGGTGATGAATCCGCTAAATATCGTCTTAAGTCATTTCTATTAAACTAATCATACTTTTTATATTTTTAACGTTAAGTTCACAGTATTTTACATCTAAAACACGTGTTTACAATACATTTGGGTGAATACAAAAAATAGAAAAAAAATTTGGTAAAAAATGGTGATAATTCCGCTAAATATCGTTTAAAGTCATTTGTATTGAAATAATCATACTTTTTATATTTTTATCGTTAAGTTCACATTATTTTACATCTAAAACACGTATTTACAATACATTTGGGTGAATACAAAAAATAGAAAAAAAATTTGGGAAAAAATTTGGTAAAAAATGGTGATAATTCCGCTAAATATCGTTTAAAGTCATTTGTATTGAACTAATCATACTTTTTATATTTTTATCGTTAAGTTCACATTATTTTACATCTAAAACACGTCTTTACAATACATTTGGGTGAATATAAAAGGTCGTAAAAAAATTTTGAATTACAGGTGATGAATACGCTAAATATCGTCTTAAGTCATTTCTATTAAACTAATCATACTTTTTATATTTTTAACGTTAAGTTCACATTATTTTACATCTAAAACACGTGTTTACAATACATTTGGGTGAATACAAAAAATAGAAAAAAAATTTGGTAAAAAATGGTGATAATTCCGCTAAATATCGTTTAAAGTCATTTGTATTGAACTAATCATACTTTTTATATTTTTATCGTTAAGTTCACATTATTTTACATCTAAAACACGTCTTTACAATACATTTGGGTGAATACAAAAAATAGAAAAAAAATTTGGTAAAAAATGGTGATAATTCCGCTAAATATCGTTTAAAGTCATTTTTATTGAACTAATCATACTTTTTATATTTTTATCGTTAAGTTCACATTATTTTACATCTAAAACACGTCTTTACAATACATTTGGGTGAATATAAAAGGTCGTAAAAAAATTTTGAATTACAGGTGATGAATCCGCTAAATATCGTCTTAAGTCATTTCTATTAAACTAATCATACTTTTTATATTTTTAACGTTAAGTTCACATTATTTTACATCTAAAACACGTGTTTACAATACATTTGGGTGAATACAAAAAATAAAAAAAAAATTTGGGAAAAAATTTGGTAAAAAATGGTGATAATTCCGCTAAATATCGTTTAAAGTCATTTGTATTGAACTAATCATACTTTTTATATTTTTATCGTTAAGTTCACATTATTTTACATCTAAAACACGTATTTACAATACATTTGGGTGAATACAAAAAATAGAAAAAAAATTTGGGAAAAAATTTGGTAAAAAATGGTGATAATTCCGCTAAATATCGTTTAAAGTCGTTTGTATTGAACTAATCATACTTTTTATATTTTTTATCGTTAAGTTTACATTATTTTACATCTAAAACACGTCTTTACAATACATTTGGGTGAATATAAAAGGTCGTAAAAAAACTTTGAAATACAGGTGATGAATCCGCTAAATATCGTCTTAAGTCATTTCTATTAAACTAATCATACTTTTTATATTTTTAACGTTAAGTTCACATTATTTTACATCTAAAACATGTGTTTACAATACATTTGGGTGAATACAAAAAATAGAAAAAAATTTGGTAAAAAATGGTGATAATTCCGCTAAATATCGTTTAAAGTCATTTGTATTGAACTAATCATACTTTTTATATTTTTATCGTTAAGTTCACATTATTTTACATCTAAAACACATCTTTACAATACATTTGGGTGAATATAAAAGGTCGTAAAAAAATTTTGAAATACAGGTGATGAATCCGCTAAATATCGTCTTAAGTCATTTCTATTAAACTAATCATACTTTTTATATTTTTAACGTTAAGTTCACAGTATTTTACATCTGAAAAACGTGTTTACAATACATTTGGGTGAATACAAAAAATAGAAAAAAAATTTGGGAAAAAATTGGGTAAAAAATGGTGATAATTCCGCTAAATATCGTTTATAGTCATTTGTATTGAATTAATCATACTTTTTATATTTTTATCGTTAAGTTCACATAATTTTACATCTAAAACACGTCTTTACAATACATTTGGGAGAATATAAAAGGTCGTAAAAAAATTTTGAAATAAAGGTGATGAATCCGCTAAATATCGTCTTAAGTCATTTCTATTAAACTAATCATACTTTTTATATTTTTAACGTTAAGTTCACATTATTTTACATCTAAAACACGTGTTTACAATACATTTGGGTGAATACAAAAAATAGAAAAAAAATTTGGTAAAAAATGGTGATAATTCCGCTAAATATCGTTTAAAGTCATTTGTATTGAACTAATCATACTTTTTATATTTTTATCGTTAAGTTCACATTATTTTACATCTAAAACACGTATTTACAATACATTTGGGTGAATACAAAAAATAGAAAAAAAATTTGGGAAAAAATTTGGTAAAAAATGGTGATAATTCCGCTAAATATCGTTTAAAGTCATTTGTATTGAACTAATCATACTTTTTATATTTTTATCGTTAAGTTCACATTATTTTACATCTAAAACACGTCTTTACAATACATTTGGGTGAATATAAAAGGTCGTAAAAAAATTTTGAATTACAGGTGATGAATCCGCTAAATATCGTCTTAAGTCATTTCTATTAAACTAATCATACTTTTTATATTTTTAACGTTAAGTTCACATTATTTTACATCTAAAACACGTAATTACAATACATTTGGGTGAATACAAAAAATAGAAAAAAAATTTGGTAAAAAATGGTGATAATTCCGCTAAATATCGTTTAAAGTCATTTGTATTGAACTAATCATACTTTTTATATTTTTATCGTTAAGTTCACATTATTTTACATCTAAAACACGTCTTTACAATACATTTGGGTGAATATAAAAGGTCGTAAAAAAATTTTGAAATACAGGTGATGAATCCGCTAAATATCGTCTTAAGTCATTTCTATTAAACTAATCATACTGTTTATATTTTTAACGTTAAGTTCACATTATTTTACATCTAAAACACGTCTTTACAATACATTTGGGTGAATATAAAAGGTCGTAAAAATTTTTTGAAATACAGGTGATGAATCCGCTAAATATCGTCTTAAGTCATTTATATTAAACTAATCATACTTTTTATATTTTTAACGTTAAGTTCACATTATTTTACATCTAAAACACGTATTAACAATACATTTGGGTGAATACAAAAAATAGAAAAAAAATTTGGGAAAAAATTGGGTAAAAAATGGTGATAATTCCGCTAAATATCGTTTAAAGTCATTTGTATTGAACTAATCATACTTTTTATATTTTTATCGTTAAGTTCACATTATTTTACATCTAAAACACGTATTAACAATACATTTGGGTGAATACAAAAAATAGAAAAAAAATTTGGGAAAAAATTGGGTAAAAAATGGTGATAATTCCGCTAAATATCGTTTAAAGTCATTTGTATTGAACTAATCATACTTTTTATATTTTTATCGTTAAGTTCACATAATTTTACATCTAAAACACGTCTTTACAATACATTTGGGTGAATATAAAAGGTCGTAAAAAAATTTTGAAATACAGGTGATGAATCCGCTAAATATCGTCTTAAGTCATTTCTATTAAACTAATCATACTTTTTATATTTTTAACGTTAAGTTCACATTATTTTACATCTAAAACACGTCTTTACAATACATTTGGGTGAATATAAAAGGTCGTAAAAATTTTTTGAAATACAGGTGATGAATCCGCTAAATATCGTCTTAAGTCATTTCTATTAAACTAATCATACTTTTTATATTTTTAACGTTAAGTTCACATTATTTTACATCTAAAACACGTATTTACAATACATTTGGGTGAATACAAAAAATAGAAAAAAAATTTGGGAAAAAATTGGGTAAAAAATGGTGATAATTCCGCTAAATATCGTTTAAAGTCATTTGTATTGAACTAATCATACTTTTTATATTTTTATCGTTAAGTTCACATTATTTTACATCTAAAACACGTATTTACAATACATTTGGGTGAATACAAAAAATAGAAAAAAAATTTGGGAAAAAATTGGGTAAAAAATGGTGATAATTCCGCTAAATATCGTTTAAAGTCATTTGTATTGAACTAATCATACTTTTTATATTTTTATCGTTAAGTTCACATAATTTTACATCTAAAACACGTCTTTACAATACATTTGGGAGAATATAAAAGGTCGTAAAAAAATTTTGAAATAAAGGTGATGAATCCGCTAAATATCGTCTTAAGTCATTTCTATTAAACTAATCATACTTTTTATATTTTTAACGTTAAGTTCACAGTATTTTACATCTAAAACACGTGTTTACAATACATTTGGGTGAATACAAAAAATAGAAAAAAAATTTGGTAAAAAATGGTGATAATTCCGCTAAATATCGTTTAAAGTCATTTGTATTGAACTAATCATACTTTTTATATTTTTATCGTTAAGTTCACATTATTTTACATCTAAAACACGTATTTACAATACATTTGGGTGAATACAAAAAATAGAAAAAAAATTTGGGAAAAAATTTGGTAAAAAATGGTGATAATTCCGCTAAATATCGTTTAATGTCATTTGTATTGAACTAATCATACTTTTTATATTTTTATCGTTAAGTTCACATTATTTTACATCTAAAACACGTCTTTACAATACATTTGGGTGAATATAAAAGGTCGTAAAAAAATTTTGAAATACAGGAGATGAATCCGCTAAATATCGTCTTAAGTCATTTCTATTAAACTAATCATACTTTTTATATTTTTAACGTTAAGTTCACATTATTTTACATCTAAAACATGTGTTTACAATACATTTGGGTGAATACAAAAAATAGAAAAAAAATTTGGTAAAAAATGGTGATAATTCCGCTAAATATCGTTTAAAGTCATTTGTATTGAACTAATCATAATTTTTATATTTTTATCGTTAAGTTCACATTATTTTACATCTAAAACACGTATTTACAATACATTTGGGTGAATACAAAAAATAGAAAAAAAATTTTGGAAAAAATTTGGTAAAAAATGGTGATAATTCCGCTAAATATCGTTTAAAGTCATTTGTATTGAACTAATCATACTTTTTATATTTTTATCGTTAAGTTCACATTATTTTACATCTAAAACACGTCTTTACAATACATTTGGGTGAATATAAAAGGTCGTAAAAAAATTTTGAAATACAGGTGATGAATCCGCTGAATATCGTCTTAAGTCATTTCTATTAAACTAATCATACTTTTTATATTTTTAACGTTAAGTTCACAGTATTTTACATCTAAAACACGTGTTTACAATACATTTGGGTGAATACAAAAAATAGAAAAAAAATTTGGTAAAAAATGGTGATAATTCCGCTAAATATCGTTTAAAGTCATTTGTATTGAACTAATCATACTTTTTATATTTTTATCGTTAAGTTCACATTATTTTACATCTAAAACACGTATTTACAATACATTTGGGTGAATACAAAAAATAGAAAAAAAATTTGGGAAAAAATTTGGTAAAAAATGGTGATAATTCCGCTAAATATCGTTTAAAGTCATTTGTATTGAACTAATCATACTTTTTATATTTTTATCGTTAAGTTCACATTATTTTACATCTAAAACACGTCTTTACAATACATTTGGGTGAATATAAAAGGTCGTAAAAAAATTTTGAATTACAGGTGATGAATCCGCTAAATATCGTCTTAAGTCATTTCTATTAAACTAATCATACTTTTTATATTTTTAACGTTAAGTTCACATTATTTTACATCTAAAACACGTGTTTACAATACATTTGGGTGAATACAAAAAATAGAAAAAAAATTTGGTAAAAAATTGTGATAATTCCGCTAAATATCGTTTAAAGTCATTTGTATTGAACTAATCATACTTTTTATATTTTTATCGTTAAGTTCACATTATTTTACATCTAAAACACGTCTTTACAATACATTTGGGTGAATACAAAAAATAGAAAAAAAATTTGGTAAAAAATGGTGATAATTCCGCTAAATATCGTTTAAAGTCATTTGTATTGAACTAATCATACTTTTTATATTTTTATCGTTAAGTTCACATTATTTTACATCTAAAACACGTCTTTACAATACATTTGGGTGAATATAAAAGGTCGTAAAAAAATTTTGAAATACAGGTGATGAATCCGCTAAATATCGTCTTAAGTCATTTCTATTAAACTAATCATACTTTTTATATTTTTAACGTTAAGTTCACATTATTTTACATCTAAAACACGTGTTTACAATACATTTGGGTGAATATAAAAAATAGAAAAAATATTTGGTAAAAAATGGTGATAATTCGGCTAAATATCGTTTAAAGTCATTTGTATTGAACTAATCATACTTTTTATATTTTTATCATTAAGTTCACATTATTTTACATCTAAAACACGTATTTACAATACATTTGGGTGAATACAAAAAATAGAAAAAAAATTTGGGAAAAAATTGGGTAAAAAATGGTGATAATTCCGCTAAATATCGTTTAAAGTCATTTGTATTGAACTAATCATACTTTTTATATTTTTATCGTTAAGTTCACATAATTTTACATCTAAAACACGTCTTTACAATACATTTGGGAGAATATAAAAGGTCGTAAAAAAATTTTGAAATAAAGGTGATGAATCCGCTAAATATCGTCTTAAGTCATGTCTATTAAACTAATCATACTTTTTATATTTTTAACGTTAAGTTCACAGTATTTTACATCTAAAACACGTGTTTACAATACATTTGGGTGAATACAAAAAATAGAAAAAAAATTTGGTAAAAAATGGTGATAATTCCGCTAAATATCGTTTAAAGTCATTTGTATTGAACTAATCATACTTTTTATATTTTTATCGTTAAGTTCACATTATTTTACATCTAAAACACGTATTTACAATACATTTGGGTGAATACAAAAAATAGAAAAAAAATTTGGGAAAAAATTTGGTAAAAAATGGTGATAATTCCGCTAAATATCGTTTAAAGTCATTTGTATTGAACTAATCATACTTTTTATATTTTTATCGTTAAGTTCACATTATTTTACATCTAAAACACGTCTTTACAATACATTTGGGTGAATATAAAAGGTCGTAAAAAAATTTTGAAATACAGGAGATGAATCCGCTAAATATCGTCTTAAGTCATTTCTATTAAACTAATCATACTTTTTATATTTTTAACGTTAAGTTCACATTATTTTACATCTAAAACATGTGTTTACAATACATTTGGTGAATACAAAAAATAGAAAAAAAATTTGGTAAAAAATGGTGATAATTCCGCTAAATATCGTTTAAAGTCATTTGTATTGAACTAATCATACTTTTTATATTTTTATCGTTAAGTTCACATTATTTTACATCTAAAACACGTATTTACAATACATTTGGGTGAATACAAAAAATAGAAAAAAAATTTTGGAAAAAATTTGGTAAAAAATGGTGATAATTCCGCTAAATATCGTTTAAAGTCATTTGTATTGAACTAATCATACTTTTTATATTTTTATCGTTAAGTTCACATTATTTTACATCTAAAACACGTCTTTACAATACATTTGGGTGAATATAAAAGGTCGTAAAAAAATTTTGAAATACAGGTGATGAATCCGCTGAATATCGTCTTAAGTCATTTCTATTAAACTAATCATACTTTTTATATTTTTAACGTTAAGTTCACAGTATTTTACATCTAAAACACGTGTTTACAATACATTTGGGTGAATACAAAAAATAGAAAAAAAATTTGGTAAAAAATGGTGATAATTCCGCTAAATATCGTTTAAAGTCATTTGTATTGAACTAATCATACTTTTTATATTTTTATCGTTAAGTTCACATTATTTTACATCTAAAACACGTCTTTACAATACATTTGGGTGAATATAAAAGGTCGTAAAAAAATTTTGAATTACAGGTGATGAATCCGCTAAATATCGTCTTAAGTCATTTCTATTAAACTAATCATACTTTTTATATTTTTAACGTTAAGTTCACATTATTTTACATCTAAAACACGTGTTTACAATACATTTGGGTGAATACAAAAAATAGAAAAAAAATTTGGTAAAAAATTGTGATAATTCCGCTAAATATCGTTTAAAGTCATTTGTATTGAACTAATCATACTTTTTATATTTTTATCGTTAAGTTCACATTATTTTACATCTAAAACACGTCTTTACAATACATTTGGGTGAATACAAAAAATAGAAAAAAAATTTGGTAAAAAATGGTGATAATTCCGCTAAATATCGTTTAAAGTCATTTGTATTGAACTAATCATACTTTTTATATTTTTATCGTTAAGTTCACATTATTTTACATCTAAAACACGTATTTACAATACATTTGGGTGAATACAAAAAATAGAAAAAAAATTTGGGAAAAAATTTGGTAAAAAATGGTGATAATTCCGCTAAATATCGTTTAAAGTCATTTGTATTGAACTAATCATACTTTTTATATTTTTATCGTTAAGTTCACATTATTTTACATCTAAAACACGTATTTACAATACATTTGGGTGAATACAAAAAATAGAAAAAAAATTTTGGAAAAAATTTGGTAAAAAATGGTGATAATTCCGCTAAATATCGTTTAAAGTCATTTGTATTGAACTAATCATACTTTTTATATTTTTATCGTTAAGTTCACATTATTTTACATCTAAAACACGTCTTTACAATACATTTGGGTGAATATAAAAGGTCGTAAAAAAATTTTGAAATACAGGTGATGAATCCGCTAAATATCGTCTTAAGTCATTTCTATTAAACTAATCATACTTTTTATATTTTTAACGTTAAGTTCACAGTATTTTACATCTAAAACACGTGTTTACAATACATTTGGGTGAATACAAAAAATAGAAAAAAAATTTGGGAAAAAATTGGGTAAAAAATGGTGATAATTCCGCTAAATATCGTTTAAAGTCATTTGTATTGAACTAATCATACTTTTTATATTTTTATCGTTAAGTTCACATTATTTTACATCTAAAACACGTCTTTACAATACATTTGGGTGAATATAAAAGGTCGTAAAAAAATTTTGAAATACAGGTGATGAATCCCCTAAATATCGTCTTAAGTCATTTCTATTAAACTAATCATACTTTTTATATTTTTAACGTTAAGTTCACAGTATTTTACATCTAAAACACGTGTTTACAATACATTTGGGTGAATACAAAAAATAGAAAAAAAATTTGGGAAAAAATTTGGTAAAAAATGGTGATAATTCCGCTAAATATCGTTTAAAGTCATTTGTATTGAACTAATCATACTTTTTATATTTTTATCGTTAAGTTCACATTATTTTACATCTAAAACACGTCTTTACAATACATTTGGGTGAATATAAAAGGTCGTAAAAAAATTTTGAATTACAGGTGATGAATCCGCTAAATATCGTCTTAAGTCATTTCTATTAAACTAATCATACTTTTTATATTTTTAACGTTAAGTTCACATTATTTTACATCTAAAACACGTGTTTACAATACATTTGGGTGAATACAAAAAATAGAAAAAAAATTTGGTAAAAAATGGTGATAATTCCGCTAAATATCGTTTAAAGTCATTTGTATTGAACTAATCATACTTTTTATATTTTTTATCGTTACGTTCACATTATTTTACATCTAAAACACGTCTTTACAATACATTTGGGTGAATATAAAAGGTCGTAAAAAAACTTTGAAATACAGTTGATGAATCCGCTAAATATCGTCTTAAGTCATTTCTATTAAACTAATCATACTTTTTATATTTTTAACGTTAAGTTCACATTATTTTACATCTAAAACATGTGTTTACAATACATTTGGGTGAATACAAAAAATAGAAAAAAAATTTGGTAAAAAATGGTGATAATTCCGCTAAATATCGTTTAAAGTCATTTGTATTGAACTAATCATACTTTTTATATTTTTATCGTTAAGTTCACATTATTTTACATCTAAAACACGTATTTACAATACATTTGGGTGAATACAAAAAATAGAAAAAAAATTTTGGAAAAAATTTGGTAAAAAATGGTGATAATTCCGCTAAATATCGTTTAAAGTCATTTGTATTGAACTAATCATACTTTTTATATTTTTATCGTTAAGTTCACATTATTTCACATCTAAAACACGTCTTTACAATACATTTGGGTGAATATAAAAGGTCGTAAAAAATTTTGAAATACAGGTGATGAATCCGCTAAATATCGTCTTAAGTCATTTCTATTAAACTAATCATACTTTTTATATTTTTATCGTTAAGTTCACATAATTTTACATCTAAAACACGTCTTTACAATACATTTGGGTGAATATAAAAGGTCGTAAAAAAATTTTGAAATAAAGGTGATGAATCCGCTAAATATCGTTTAAAGTCATTTGTATTGAACTAATCATACTTTTTATATTTTTATCGTTAAGTTCACATTATTTTACATCTAAAACACGTATTTACAATACATTTGGGTGAATACAAAAAATAGAAAAAAAATTTGGGAAAAAATTTGGTAAAAAATGGTGATAATTCCGCTAAATATCGTTTAAAGTCATTTGTATTGAACTAATCATACTTTTTATATTTTTATCGTTAAGTTCACATTATTTTACATCTAAAACACGTCTTTACAATACATTTGGGTGAATATAAAAGGTCGTAAAAAAATTTTGAAATACAGGAGATGAATCCGCTAAATATCGTCTTAAGTCATTTCTATTAAACTAATCATACTTTTTATATTTTTAACGTTAAGTTCACATTATTTTACATCTAAAACATGTGTTTACAATACATTTGGTGAATACAAAAAATAGAAAAAAAATTTGGTAAAAAATTGTGATAATTCCGCTAAATATCGTTTAAAGTCATTTGTATTGAACTAATCATACTTTTTATATTTTTATCGTTAAGTTCACATTATTTTACATCTAAAACACGTCTTTACAATACATTTGGGTGAATACAAAAAATAGAAAAAAAATTTGGTAAAAAATGGTGATAATTCCGCTAAATATCGTTTAAAGTCATTTGTATTGAACTAATCATACTTTTTATATTTTTATCGTTAAGTTCACATTATTTTACATCTAAAACACGTATTTACAATACATTTGGGTGAATACAAAAAATAGAAAAAAAATTTGGGAAAAAATTTGGTAAAAAATGGTGATAATTCCGCTAAATATCGTTTAAAGTCATTTGTATTGAACTAATCATACTTTTTATATTTTTATCGTTAAGTTCACATTATTTTACATCTAAAACACGTATTTACAATACATTTGGGTGAATACAAAAAATAGAAAAAAAATTTTGGAAAAAATTTGGTAAAAAATGGTGATAATTCCGCTAAATATCGTTTAAAGTCATTTGTATTGAACTAATCATACTTTTTATATTTTTATCGTTAAGTTCACATTATTTTACATCTAAAACACGTCTTTACAATACATTTGGGTGAATATAAAAGGTCGTAAAAAAATTTTGAAATACAGGTGATGAATCCGCTAAATATCGTCTTAAGTCATTTCTATTAAACTAATCATACTTTTTATATTTTTAACGTTAAGTTCACAGTATTTTACATCTAAAACACGTGTTTACAATACATTTGGGTGAATACAAAAAATAGAAAAAAAATTTGGGAAAAAATTGGGTAAAAAATGGTGATAATTCCGCTAAATATCGTTTAAAGTCATTTGTATTGAACTAATCATACTTTTTATATTTTTATCGTTAAGTTCACATTATTTTACATCTAAAACACGTCTTTACAATACATTTGGGTGAATATAAAAGGTCGTAAAAAAATTTTGAAATACAGGTGATGAATCCGCTAAATATCGTCTTAAGTCATTTCTATTAAACTAATCATACTTTTTATATTTTTAACGTTAAGTTCACAGTATTTTACATCTAAAACACGTATATACAATACATTTGGGTGAATACAAAAAATAGAAAAAAAATTTGGGAAAAAATTGGGTAAAAAATGGTGATAATTCCGCTAAATATCGTTTAAAGTCATTTGTATTGAACTAATCATACTTTTTATATTTTTATCGTTAAGTTCACATTATTTTACATCTAAAACACGTCTTTACAATACATTTGGGTGAATATAAAAGGTCGTAAAAAAATTTTGAAATACAGGTGATGAATCCGCTAAATATCGTCTTAAGTCATTTCTATTAAACTAATCATACTTTTTATATTTTTAACGTTAAGTTCACAGTATTTTACATCTAAAACACGTGTTTACAATACATTTGGGTGAATACAAAAAATAGAAAAAAAATTTGGGAAAAAATTTGGTAAAAAATGGTGATAATTCCGCTAAATATCGTTTAAAGTCATTTGTATTGAACTAATCATACTTTTTATATTTTTATCGTTAAGTTCACATTATTTTACATCTAAAACACGTCTTTACAATACATTTGGGTGAATATAAAAGGTCGTAAAAAAATTTTGAATTACAGGTGATGAATCCGCTAAATATCGTCTTAAGTCATTTCTATTAAACTAATCATACTTTTTATATTTTTAACGTTAAGTTCACATTATTTTACATCTAAAACACGTGTTTACAATACATTTGGGTGAATACAAAAAATAGAAAAAAAATTTGGTAAAAAATGGTGATAATTCCGCTAAATATCGTTTAAAGTCATTTGTATTGAACTAATCATACTTTTTATATTTTTTATCGTTAAGTTCACATTATTTTACATCTAAAACACGTCTTTACAATACATTTGGGTGAATATAAAAGGTCGTAAAAAAACTTTGAAATACAGTTGATGAATCCGCTAAATATCGTCTTAAGTCATTTCTATTAAACTAATCATACTTTTTATATTTTTAACGTTAAGTTCACATTATTTTACATCTAAAACATGTGTTTACAATACATTTGGGTGAATACAAAAAATAGAAAAAAAATTTGGTAAAAAATGGTGATAATTCCGCTAAATATCGTTTAAAGTCATTTGTATTGAACTAATCATACTTTTTATATTTTTATCGTTAAGTTCACATTATTTTACATCTAAAACACGTATTTACAATACATTTGGGTGAATACAAAAAATAGAAAAAAAATTTTGGAAAAAATTTGGTAAAAAATGGTGATAATTCCGCTAAATATCGTTTAAAGTCATTTGTATTGAACTAATCATACTTTTTATATTTTTATCGTTAAGTTCACATTATTTTACATCTAAAACACGTCTTTACAATACATTTGGGTGAATATAAAAGGTCGTAAAAAAATTTTGAAATACAGGTGATGAATCCGCTAAATATCGTCTTAAGTCATTTCTATTAAACTAATCATACTTTTTATATTTTTAACGTTAAGTTCACAGTATTTTACATCTAAAACACGTGTTTACAATACATTTGGGTGAATACAAAAAATAGAAAAAAAATTTGGTAAAAAATGGTGATAATTCCGCTAAATATCGTTTAAAGTCATTTGTATTGAACTAATCATACTTTTTATATTTTTATCGTTAAGTTCACATTATTTTACATCTAAAACACGTATTTACAATACATTTGGGTGAATACAAAAAATAGAAAAAAAATTTGGGAAAAAATTTGGTAAAAAATGGTGATAATTCCGCTAAATATCGTTTAAAGTCATTTGTATTGAACTAATCATACTTTTTATATTTTTATCGTTAAGTTCACATTATTTTACATCTAAAACACGTCTTTACAATACATTTGGGTGAATATAAAAGGTCGTAAAAAAATTTTGAATTACAGGTGATGAATCCGCTAAATATCGTCTTAAGTCATTTCTATTAAACTAATCATACTTTTTATATTTTTAACGTTAAGTTCACATTATTTTACATCTAAAACACGTGTTTACAATACATTTGGGTGAATACAAAAAATAGAAAAAAAATTTGGGAAAAAATTGGGTAAAAAATGGTGATAATTCCGCTAAATATCGTTTAAAGTCATTTGTATTGAACTAATCATACTTTTTATATTTTTATCGTTAAGTTCACATTATTTTACATCTAAAACACGTCTTTACAATACATTTGGGTGAATATAAAAGGTCGTAAAAAAATTTTGAAATACAGGTGATGAATCCGCTAAATATCGTCTTAAGTCATTTCTATTAAACTAATCATACTTTTTATATTTTTAACGTTAAGTTCACAGTATTTTACATCTAAAACACGTGTTTACAATACATTTGGGTGAATACAAAAAATAGAAAAAAAATTTGGGAAAAAATTTGGTAAAAAATGGTGATAATTCCGCTAAATATCGTTTAAAGTCATTTGTATTGAACTAATCATACTTTTTATATTTTTATCGTTAAGTTCACATTATTTTACATCTAAAACACGTCTTTACAATACATTTGGGTGAATATAAAAGGTCGTAAAAAAATTTTGAATTACAGGTGATGAATCCGCTAAATATCGTCTTAAGTCATTTCTATTAAACTAATCATACTTTTTATATTTTTAACGTTAAGTTCACATTATTTTACATCTAAAACACGTGTTTACAATACATTTGGGTGAATACAAAAAATAGAAAAAAAATTTGGTAAAAAATGGTGATAATTCCGCTAAATATCGTTTAAAGTCATTTGTATTGAACTAATCATACTTTTTATATTTTTTATCGTTAAGTTCACATTATTTTACATCTAAAACACGTCTTTACAATACATTTGGGTGAATATAAAAGGTCGTAAAAAAACTTTGAAATACAGTTGATGAATCCGCTAAATATCGTCTTAAGTCATTTCTATTAAACTAATCATACTTTTTATATTTTTAACGTTAAGTTCACATTATTTTACATCTAAAACATGTGTTTACAATACATTTGGGTGAATACAAAAAATAGAAAAAAAATTTGGTAAAAAATGGTGATAATTCCGCTAAATATCGTTTAAAGTCATTTGTATTGAACTAATCATACTTTTTATATTTTTATCGTTAAGTTCACATTATTTTACATCTAAAACACGTATTTACAATACATTTGGGTGAATACAAAAAATAGAAAAAAAATTTTGGAAAAAATTTGGTAAAAAATGGTGATAATTCCGCTAAATATCGTTTAAAGTCATTTGTATTGAACTAATCATACTTTTTATATTTTTATCGTTAAGTTCACATTATTTTACATCTAAAACACGTCTTTACAATACATTTGGGTGAATATAAAAGGTCGTAAAAAAATTTTGAAATACAGGTGATGAATCCGCTAAATATCGTCTTAAGTCATTTCTATTAAACTAATCATACTTTTTATATTTTTAACGTTAAGTTCACAGTATTTTACATCTAAAACACGTGTTTACAATACATTTGGGTGAATACAAAAAATAGAAAAAAAATTTGGTAAAAAATGGTGATAATTCCGCTAAATATCGTTTAAAGTCATTTGTATTGAACTAATCATACTTTTTATATTTTTATCGTTAAGTTCACATTATTTTACATCTAAAACACGTATTTACAATACATTTGGGTGAATACAAAAAATAGAAAAAAAATTTGGGAAAAAATTTGGTAAAAAATGGTGATAATTCCGCTAAATATCGTTTAAAGTCATTTGTATTGAACTAATCATACTTTTTATATTTTTATCGTTAAGTTCACATTATTTTACATCTAAAACACGTCTTTACAATACATTTGGGTGAATATAAAAGGTCGTAAAAAAATTTTGAATTACAGGTGATGAATCCGCTAAATATCGTCTTAAGTCATTTCTATTAAACTAATCATACTTTTTATATTTTTAACGTTAAGTTCACATTATTTTACATCTAAAACACGTGTTTACAATACATTTGGGTGAATACAAAAAATAGAAAAAAAATTTGGTAAAAAATTGTGATAATTCCGCTAAATATCGTTTAAAGTCATTTGTATTGAACTAATCATACTTTTTATATTTTTATCGTTAAGTTCACATTATTTTACATCTAAAACACGTCTTTACAATACATTTGGGTGAATACAAAAAATAGAAAAAAAATTTGGTAAAAAATGGTGATAATTCCGCTAAATATCGTTTAAAGTCATTTGTATTGAACTAATCATACTTTTTATATTTTTATCGTTAAGTTCACATTATTTTACATCTAAAACACGTATTTACAATACATTTGGGTGAATACAAAAAATAGAAAAAAAATTTGGGAAAAAATTTGGTAAAAAATGGTGATAATTCCGCTAAATATCGTTTAAAGTCATTTGTATTGAACTAATCATACTTTTTATATTTTTATCGTTAAGTTCACATTATTTTACATCTAAAACACGTATTTACAATACATTTGGGTGAATACAAAAAATAGAAAAAAAATTTTGGAAAAAATTTGGTAAAAAATGGTGATAATTCCGCTAAATATCGTTTAAAGTCATTTGTATTGAACTAATCATACTTTTTATATTTTTATCGTTAAGCTCACATTATTTTACATCTAAAACACGTCTTTACAATACATTTGGGTGAATATAAAAGGTCGTAAAAAAATTTTGAAATACAGGTGATGAATCCGCTAAATATCGTCTTAAGTCATTTCTATTAAACTAATCATACTTTTTATAATTTTAACGTTAAGTTCACAGTATTTTACATCTAAAACACGTGTTTACAATACATTTGGGTGAATACAAAAAATAGAAAAAAAATTTGGGAAAAAATTGGGTAAAAAATGGTGATAATTCCGCTAAATATCGTTTAAAGTCATTTGTATTGAACTAATCATACTTTTTATATTTTTATCGTTAAGTTCACATAATTTCACATCTAAAACACGTCTTTACAATACATTTGGGTGAATATAAAAGGTCGTAAAAAAATTTTGAAATAAAGGTGATGAATCCGCTAAATATCGTCTTAAGTCATTTCTATTAAACTAATCATACTTTTTATATTTTTAACGTTAAGTTCTCATTATTTTACATCTAAAACACGTGTTTACAATACATTTGGGTGAATACAAAAAATAGAAAGAAAATTTGGTAAAAAATGGTGATAATTCCGCTAAATATCGTTTAAAGTCATTTGTATTGAACTAATCATACTTTTTATATTTTTTATCGTTAAGTTCACATTATTTTACATCTAAAACACGTCTTTACAATACATTTGGGTGAATATAAAAGGTCGTAAAAAAACTTTGAAATACAGTTGATGAATCCGCTAAATATCGTCTTAAGTCATTTCTATTAAACTAATCATACTTTTTATATTTTTAACGTTAAGTTCACATTATTTTACATCTAAAACATGTGTTTACAATACATTTGGGTGAATATAAAAAATAGAAAAAAAATTTGGGAAAAAATTGGGTAAAAAATGGTGATAATTCCGCTAAATATCGTTTAAAGTCATTTGTATTGAACTAATCATACTTTTTATATTTTTATCGTTAAGTTCACATTATTTTACATCTAAAACACGTATTTACAATACATTTGGGTGAATACAAAAAATAGAAAAAAAATTTGGGAAAAAATTTGGTAAAAAATGGTGATAATTCCGCTAAATATCGTTTAAAGTCATTTGTATTGAACTAATCATACTTTTTATATTTTTATCGTTAAGTTCACATTATTTTACATCTAAAACACGTCTTTACAATACATTTGGGTGAATATAAAAGGTCGTAAAAAAATTTTGAATTACAGGTGATGAATCCGCTAAATATCGTCTTAAGTCATTACTATTAAACTAATCATACTTTTTATATTTTTAACGTTAAGTTCACATTATTTTACATCTAAAACACGTGTTTACAATACATTTGGGTGAATACAAAAAATAGAAAAAAAATTTGGTAAAAAATTGTGATAATTCCGCTAAATATCGTTTAAAGTCATTTGTATTGAACTAATCATACTTTTTATATTTTTATCGTTAAGTTCACATTATTTTACATCTAAAACACGTCTTTACAATACATTTGGGTGAATACAAAAAATAGAAAAAAAATTTGGTAAAAAATGGTGATAATTCCGCTAAATATCGTTTAAAGTCATTTGTATTGAACTAATCATACTTTTTATATTTTTATCGTTAAGTTCACATTATTTTACATCTAAAACACGTATTTACAATACATTTGGGTGAATACAAAAAATAGAAAAAAAATTTGGGAAAAAATTTGGTAAAAAATGGTGATAATTCCGCTAAATATCGTTTAAAGTCATTTGTATTGAACTAATCATACTTTTTATATTTTTATCGTTAAGTTCACATTATTTTACATCTAAAACACGTATTTACAATACATTTGGGTGAATACAAAAAATAGAAAAAAAATTTTGGAAAAAATTTGGTAAAAAATGGTGATAATTCCGCTAAATATCGTTTAAAGTCATTTGTATTGAACTAATCATACTTTTTATATTTTTATCGTTAAGTTCACATTATTTTACATCTAAAACACGTCTTTACAATACATTTGGGTGAATATAAAAGGTCGTAAAAAAATTTTGAAATACAGGTGATGAATCCGCTAAATATCGTCTTAAGTCATTTCTATTAAACTAATCATACTTTTTATATTTTTAACGTTAAGTTCACAGTATTTTACATCTAAAACACGTGTTTACAATACATTTGGGTGAATACAAAAAATAGAAAAAAAATTTGGGAAAAAATTGGGTAAAAAATGGTGATAATTCCGCTAAATATCGTTTAAAGTCATTTGTATTGAACTAATCATACTTTTTATATTTTTATCGTTAAGTTCACATAATTTCACATCTAAAACACGTCTTTACAATACATTTGGGTGAATATAAAAGGTCGTAAAAAAATTTTGAAATAAAGGTGATGAATCCGCTAAATATCGTCTTAAGTCATTTCTATTAAACTAATCATACTTTTTATATTTTTAACGTTAAGTTCTCATTATTTTACATCTAAAACACGTGTTTACAATACATTTGGGTGAATACAAAAAATAGAAAGAAAATTTGGTAAAAAATGGTGATAATTCCGCTAAATATCGTTTAAAGTCATTTGTATTGAACTAATCATACTTTTTATATTTTTTATCGTTAAGTTCACATTATTTTACATCTAAAACACGTCTTTACAATACATTTGGGTGAATATAAAAGGTCGTAAAAAAACTTTGAAATACAGTTGATGAATCCGCTAAATATCGTCTTATGTCATTTCTATTAAACTAATCATACTTTTTATATTTTTAACGTTAAGTTCACATTATTTTACATCTAAAACATGTGTTTACAATACATTTGGGTGAATACAAAAAATAGAAAAAAAATTTGGTAAAAAATGGTGATAATTCCGCTAAATATCGTTTAAAGTCATTTGTATTGAACTAATCATACTTTTTATATTTTTATCGTTAAGTTCACATTATTTTACATCTAAAACACGTATTTACAATACATTTGGGTGAATACAAAAAATAGAAAAAAAATTTTGGAAAAAATTTGGTAAAAAATGGTGATAATTCCGCTAAATATCGTTTAAAGTCATTTGTATTGAACTAATCATACTTTTTATATTTTTATCGTTAAGTTCACATTATTTTACATCTAAAACACGTCTTTACAATACATTTGGGTGAATATAAAAGGTCGTAAAAAAATTTTGAAATACAGGTGATGAATCCGCTAAATATCGTCTTAAGTCATTTCTATTAAACTAATCATACTTTTTATATTTTTAACGTTAAGTTCACAGTATTTTACATCTAAAACACGTGTTTACAATACATTTGGGTGAATACAAAAAATAGAAAAAAAATTTGGGAAAAAATTGGGTAAAAAATGGTGATAATTCCGCTAAATATCGTTTAAAGTCATTTGTATTGAACTAATCATACTTTTTATATTTTTATCGTTAAGTTCACATAATTTTACATCTAAAACACGTCTTTACAATACATTTGGGTGAATATAAAAGGTCGTAAAAAAATTTTGAAATAAAGGTGATGAATCCGCTAAATATCGTCTTAAGTCATTTCTATTAAACTAATCATACTTTTTATATTTTTAACGTTAAGTTCTCATTATTTTACATCTAAAACACGTGTTTACAATACATTTGGGTGAATACAAAAAATAGAAAGAAAATTTGGTAAAAAATGGTGATAATTCCGCTAAATATCGTTTAAAGTCATTTGTATTGAACTAATCATACTTTTTATATTTTTATCGTTAAGTTCACATTATTTTACATCTAAAACACGTCTTTACAATACATTTGGGTGAATATAAAAGGTCGTAAAAAAACTTTGAAATACAGGTGATGAATCCGCTAAATATCGTCTTAAGTCATTTCTATTAAACTAATCATACTTTTTATATTTTTAACGTTAAGTTCACATTATTTTACATCTAAAACACGTGTTTACAACACATTTGGGTGAATACAAAAAATAGAAAAAAAATTTGGTAAAAAATGGTGATAATTCCGCTAAATATCGTTTAAAGTCATTTGTATTGAACTAATCATACTTTTTATATTTTTATCGTTAAGTTCACATTATTTTACATCTAAAACACGTATTTACAATACATTTGGGTGAATACAAAAAATAGAAAAAAAATTTGGGAAAAAATTTGGTAAAAAATGGTGATAATTCCGCTAAATATCGTTTAAAGTCATTTGTATTGAACTAATCATACTTTTTATATTTTTATCGTTAAGTTCACATAATTTTACATCTAAAACACGTCTTTACAATACATTTGGGTGAATATAAAAGGTCGTAAAAAAATTTTGAAATACAGGTGATGAATCCGCTAAATATCGTCTTAAGTCATTTCTATTAAACTAATCATACTTTTTATATTTTTAACGTTAAGTTCACATTATTTTACATCTAAAACACGTGTTTACAATACATTTGGGTGAATACAAAAAATAGAAAAAATATTTGGTAAAAAATGGTGATAATTCCGCTAAATATCGTTTAAAGTCATTTGTATTGAACTAATCATACTTTTTATATTTTTATCGTTAAGTTCACATTATTTTACATCTAAAACACGTATTTACAATACATTTGGGTGAATACAAAAAATAGAAAAAAAATTTTGGAAAAAATTTGGTAAAAAATGGTGATAATTCCGCTAAATATCGTTTAAAGTCATTTATATTGAACTAATCATACTTTTTATATTTTTACCGTTAAGTTCCCATTATTTTACATCTAAAACACGTCTTTACAATACATTTGGGTGAATATAAAAGGTCGTAAAAAAATTTTGAAATACAGGTGATGAATCCGCTAAATATCGTCTTAAGTCATTTCTATTAAACTAATCATACTTTTTATATTTTTAACGTTAAGTTCACAGTATTTTACATCTAAAACACGTGTTTACAATACATTTGGGTGAATACAAAAAATAGAAAAAAAATTTGGGAAAAAATTGGGTAAAAAATGGTGATAATTCCGCTAAATATCGTTTAAAGTCATTTGTATTGAACTAATCATACTTTTTATATTTTTATCGTTAAGTTCACATAATTTCACATCTAAAACACGTCTTTACAATACATTTGGGTGAATATAAAAGGTCGTAAAAAAATTTTGAAATAAAGGTGATGAATCCGCTAAATATCGTCTTAAGTCATTTCTATTAAACTAATCATACTTTTTATATTTTTAACGTTAAGTTCTCATTATTTTACATCTAAAACACGTGTTTACAATACATTTGGGTGAATACAAAAAATAGAAAGAAAATTTGGTAAAAAATGGTGATAATTCCGCTAAATATCGTTTAAAGTCATTTGTATTGAACTAATCATACTTTTTATATTTTTTATCGTTAAGTTCACATTATTTTACATCTAAAACACGTCTTTACAATACATTTGGGTGAATATAAAAGGTCGTAAAAAAACTTTGAAATACAGTTGATGAATCCGCTAAATATCGTCTTAAGTCATTTCTATTAAACTAATCATACTTTTTATATTTTTAACGTTAAGTTCACATTATTTTACATCTAAAACATGTGTTTACAATACATTTGGGTGAATACAAAAAATAGAAAAAAAATTTGGTAAAAAATGGTGATAATTCCGCTAAATATCGTTTAAAGTCATTTGTATTGAACTAATCATACTTTTTATATTTTTATCGTTAAGTTCACATTATTTTACATCTAAAACACGTATTTACAATACATTTGGGTGAATACAAAAAATAGAAAAAAAATTTTGGAAAAAATTTGGTAAAAAATGGTGATAATTCCGCTAAATATCGTTTAAAGTCATTTGTATTGAACTAATCATACTTTTTATATTTTTATCGTTAAGTTCACATTATTTTACATCTAAAACACGTCTTTACAATACATTTGGGTGAATATAAAAGGTCGTAAAAAAACTTTGAAATACAGTTGATGAATCCGCTAAATATCGTCTTAAGTCATTTCTATTAAACTAATCATACTTTTTATATTTTTAACGTTAAGTTCACATTATTTTACAACTAAAACACGTGTTTACAACACATTTGGGTGAATACAAAAAATAGAAAAAAAATTTGGTAAAAAATGGTGATAATTCCGCTAAATATCGTTTAAAGTCATTTGTATTGAACTAATCATACTTTTTATATTTTTATCGTTAAGTTCACATTATTTTACATCTAAAACACGTATTTACAATACATTTGGGTGAATACAAAAAATTGAAAAAAAATTTGGGAAAAAATTTGGTAAAAAATGGTGATAATTCCGCTAAATATCGTTTAAAGTCATTTGTATTGAACTAATCATACTTTTTATATTTTTATCGTTAAGTTCACATAATTTTACATCTAAAACACGTCTTTACAATACATTTGGGTGAATATAAAAGGTCGTAAAAAAATTTTGAAATACAGGTGATGAATCCGCTAAATATCGTCTTAAGTCATTTCTATTAAACTAATCATACTTTTTATATTTTTAACGTTAAGTTCACATTATTTTACATCTAAAACACGTGTTTACAATACATTTGGGTGAATACAAAAAATAGAAAAAATATTTGGTAAAAAATGGTGATAATTCCGCTAAATATCGTTTAAAGTCATTTGTATTGAACTAATCATACTTTTTATATTTTTATCGTTAAGTTCACATTATTTTACATCTAAAAAACGTATTTACAATACATTTGGGTGAATACAAAAAATAGAAAAAAAATTTTGGAAAAAATTTGGTAAAAAATGGTGATAATTCCGCTAAATATCGTTTAAAGTCATTTATATTGAACTAATCATACTTTTTATATTTTTATCGTTAAGTTCACATTATTTTACATCTAAAACACGTCTTTACAATACATTTGGGTGAATATAAAAGGTCGTAAAAAAATTTTGAAATACAGGTGATGAATCCGCTAAATATCGTCTTAAGTCATTTCTATTAAACTAATCATACTTTTTATATTTTTAACGTTAAGTTCACAGTATTTTACATCTAAAACACGTATTTACAATACATTTGGGTGAATACAAAAAATAGAAAAAAAATTTGGGAAAAAATTTGGTAAAAAATGGTGATAATTCCGCTAAATATCGTTTAAAGTCATTTGTATTGAACTAATCATACTTTTTATATTTTTATCGTTAAGTTCACATAATTTTACATCTAAAACACGTCTTTACAATACATTTGGGTGAATATAAAAGGTCGTAAAAAAATTTTGAAATACAGGTGATGAATCCGCTAAATATCGTCTTAAGTCATTTCTATTAAACTAATCATACTTTTTATATTTTTAACGTTAAGTTCACATTATTTTACATCTAAAACACGTGTTTACAATACATTTGGGTGAATACAAAAGATAGAAAAAATATTTGGTAAAAAATGGTGATAATTCCGCTAAATATCGTTTAAAGTCATTTGTATTGAACTAATCATACTTTTTATATTTTTATCGTTAAGTTCACATTATTTTACATCTAAAACACGTATTTACAATACATTTGGGTGAATACAAAAAATAGAAAAAAAATTTTGGAAAAAATTTGGTAAAAAATGGTGATAATTCCGCTAAATATCGTTTAAAGTCATTTGTATTGAACTAATCATACTTTTTATATTTTTATCGTTAAGTTCACATTATTTTACATCTAAAACACGTCTTTACAATACATTTGGGTGAATATAAAAGGTCGTAAAAAAACTTTGAAATACAGTTGATGAATCCGCTAAATATCGTCTTAAGTCATTTCTATTAAACTAATCATACTTTTTATATTTTTAACGTTAAGTTCACATTATTTTACAACTAAAACACGTGTTTACAACACATTTGGGTGAATACAAAAAATAGAAAAAAAATTTGGTAAAAAATGGTGATAATTCCGCTAAATATCGTTTAAAGTCATTTGTATTGAACTAATCATACTTTTTATATTTTTATCGTTAAGTTCACATTATTTTACATCTAAAACACGTATTTACAATACATTTGGGTGAATACAAAAAATTGAAAAAAAATTTGGGAAAAAATTTGGTAAAAAATGGTGATAATTCCGCTAAATATCGTTTAAAGTCATTTGTATTGAACTAATCATACTTTTTATATTTTTATCGTTAAGTTCACATAATTTTACATCTAAAACACGTCTTTACAATACATTTGGGTGAATATAAAAGGTCGTAAAAAAATTTTGAAATACAGGTGATGAATCCGCTAAATATCGTCTTAAGTCATTTCTATTAAACTAATCATACTTTTTATATTTTTAACGTTAAGTTCACAGTATTTTACATCTAAAACACGTATTTACAATACATTTGGGTGAATACAAAAAATAGAAAAAAAATTTGGGAAAAAATTTGGTAAAAAATGGTGATAATTCCGCTAAATATCGTTTAAAGTCATTTGTATTGAACTAATCATACTTTTTATATTTTTATCGTTAAGTTCACATAATTTTACATCTAAAACACGTCTTTACAATACATTTGGGTGAATATAAAAGGTCGTAAAAAAATTTTGAAATACAGGTGATGAATCCGCTAAATATCGTCTTAAGTCATTTCTATTAAACTAATCATACTTTTTATATTTTTAACGTTAAGTTCACAGTATTTTACATCTAAAACACGTGTTTACAATACATTTGGGTGAATACAAAAAATAGAAAAAAAATTTGGGAAAAAATTGGGTAAAAAATGGTGATAATTCCGCTAAATATCGTTTAAAGTCATTTGTATTGAACTAATCATACTTTTTATATTTTTATCGTTAAGTTCACATAATTTCACATCTAAAACACGTCTTTACAATACATTTGGGTGAATATAAAAGGTCGTAAAAAAATTTTGAAATAAAGGTGATGAATCCGCTAAATATCGTCTTAAGTCATTTCTATTAAACTAATCATACTTTTTATATTTTTAACGTTAAGTTCTCATTATTTTACATCTAAAACACGTGTTTACAATACATTTGGGTGAATACAAAAAATAGAAAGAAAATTTGGTAAAAAATGGTGATAATTCCGCTAAATATCGTTTAAAGTCATTTGTATTGAACTAATCATACTTTTTATATTTTTTATCGTTAAGTTCACATTATTTTACATCTAAAACACGTCTTTACAATACATTTGGGTGAATATAAAAGGTCGTAAAAAAACTTTGAAATACAGTTGATGAATCCGCTAAATATCGTCTTAAGTCATTTCTATTAAACTAATCATACTTTTTATATTTTTAACGTTAAGTTCACATTATTTTACATCTAAAACATGTGTTTACAATACATTTGGGTGAATACAAAAAATAGAAAAAAAATTTGGTAAAAAATGGTGATAATTCCGCTAAATATCGTTTAAAGTCATTTGTATTGAACTAATCATACTTTTTATATTTTTATCGTTAAGTTCACATTATTTTACATCTAAAACACGTATTTACAATACATTTGGGTGAATACAAAAAATAGAAAAAAAATTTTGGAAAAAATTTGGTAAAAAATGGTGATAATTCCGCTAAATATCGTTTAAAGTCATTTGTATTGAACTAATCATACTTTTTATATTTTTATCGTTAAGTTCACATTATTTTACATCTAAAACACGTCTTTACAATACATTTGGGTGAATATAAAAGGTCGTAAAAAAACTTTGAAATACAGTTGATGAATCCGCTAAATATCGTCTTAAGTCATTTCTATTAAACTAATCATACTTTTTATATTTTTAACGTTAAGTTCACATTATTTTACAACTAAAACACGTGTTTACAACACATTTGGGTGAATACAAAAAATAGAAAAAAAATTTGGTAAAAAATGGTGATAATTCCGCTAAATATCGTTTAAAGTCATTTGTATTGAACTAATCATACTTTTTATATTTTTATCGTTAAGTTCACATTATTTTACATCTAAAACACGTATTTACAATACATTTGGGTGAATACAAAAAATTGAAAAAAAATTTGGGAAAAAATTTGGTAAAAAATGGTGATAATTCCGCTAAATATCGTTTAAAGTCATTTGTATTGAACTAATCATACTTTTTATATTTTTATCGTTAAGTTCACATAATTTTACATCTAAAACACGTCTTTACAATACATTTGGGTGAATATAAAAGGTCGTAAAAAAATTTTGAAATACAGGTGATGAATCCGCTAAATATCGTCTTAAGTCATTTCTATTAAACTAATCATACTTTTTATATTTTTAACGTTAAGTTCACATTATTTTACATCTAAAACACGTGTTTACAATACATTTGGGTGAATACAAAAAATAGAAAAAATATTTGGTAAAAAATGGTGATAATTCCGCTAAATATCGTTTAAAGTCATTTGTATTGAACTAATCATACTTTTTATATTTTTATCGTTAAGTTCACATTATTTTACATCTAAAAAACGTATTTACAATACATTTGGGTGAATACAAAAAATAGAAAAAAAATTTTGGAAAAAATTTGGTAAAAAATGGTGATAATTCCGCTAAATATCGTTTAAAGTCATTTATATTGAACTAATCATACTTTTTATATTTTTATCGTTAAGTTCACATTATTTTACATCTAAAACACGTCTTTACAATACATTTGGGTGAATATAAAAGGTCGTAAAAAAATTTTGAAATACAGGTGATGAATCCGCTAAATATCGTCTTAAGTCATTTCTATTAAACTAATCATACTTTTTATATTTTTAACGTTAAGTTCACAGTATTTTACATCTAAAACACGTATTTACAATACATTTGGGTGAATACAAAAAATAGAAAAAAAATTTGGGAAAAAATTTGGTAAAAAATGGTGATAATTCCGCTAAATATCGTTTAAAGTCATTTGTATTGAACTAATCATACTTTTTATATTTTTATCGTTAAGTTCACATAATTTTACATCTAAAACACGTCTTTACAATACATTTGGGTGAATATAAAAGGTCGTAAAAAAATTTTGAAATACAGGTGATGAATCCGCTAAATATCGTCTTAAGTCATTTCTATTAAACTAATCATACTTTTTATATTTTTAACGTTAAGTTCACATTATTTTACATCTAAAACACGTGTTTACAATACATTTGGGTGAATACAAAAAATAGAAAAAATATTTGGTAAAAAATGGTGATAATTCCGCTAAATATCGTTTAAAGTCATTTGTATTGAACTAATCATACTTTTTATATTTTTATCGTTAAGTTCACATTATTTTACATCTAAAACACGTATTTACAATACATTTGGGTGAATACAAAAAATAGAAAAAAAATTTTGGAAAAAATTTGGTAAAAAATGGTGATAATTCCGCTAAATATCGTTTAAAGTCATTTATATTGAACTAATCATACTTTTTATATTTTTACCGTTAAGTTCCCATTATTTTACATCTAAAACACGTCTTTACAATACATTTGGGTGAATATAAAAGGTCGTAAAAAAATTTTGAAATACAGGTGATGAATCCGCTAAATATCGTCTTAAGTCATTTCTATTAAACTAATCATACTTTTTATATTTTTAACGTTAAGTTCACAGTATTTTACATCTAAAACACGTGTTTACAATACATTTGGGTGAATACAAAAAATAGAAAAAAAATTTGGGAAAAAATTGGGTAAAAAATGGTGATAATTCCGCTAAATATCGTTTAAAGTCATTTGTATTGAACTAATCATACTTTTTATATTTTTATCGTTAAGTTCACATAATTTCACATCTAAAACACGTCTTTACAATACATTTGGGTGAATATAAAAGGTCGTAAAAAAATTTTGAAATAAAGGTGATGAATCCGCTAAATATCGTCTTAAGTCATTTCTATTAAACTAATCATACTTTTTATATTTTTAACGTTAAGTTCTCATTATTTTACATCTAAAACACGTGTTTACAATACATTTGGGTGAATACAAAAAATAGAAAGAAAATTTGGTAAAAAATGGTGATAATTCCGCTAAATATCGTTTAAAGTCATTTGTATTGAACTAATCATACTTTTTATATTTTTTATCGTTAAGTTCACATTATTTTACATCTAAAACACGTCTTTACAATACATTTGGGTGAATATAAAAGGTCGTAAAAAAACTTTGAAATACAGTTGATGAATCCGCTAAATATCGTCTTAAGTCATTTCTATTAAACTAATCATACTTTTTATATTTTTAACGTTAAGTTCACATTATTTTACAACTAAAACACGTGTTTACAACACATTTGGGTGAATACAAAAAATAGAAAAAAAATTTGGTAAAAAATGGTGATAATTCCGCTAAATATCGTTTAAAGTCATTTGTATTGAACTAATCATACTTTTTATATTTTTATCGTTAAGTTCACATTATTTTACATCTAAAACACGTATTTACAATACATTTGGGTGAATACAAAAAATTGAAAAAAAATTTGGGAAAAAATTTGGTAAAAAATGGTGATAATTCCGCTAAATATCGTTTAAAGTCATTTGTATTGAACTAATCATACTTTTTATATTTTTATCGTTAAGTTCACATAATTTTACATCTAAAACACGTCTTTACAATACATTTGGGTGAATATAAAAGGTCGTAAAAAAATTTTGAAATACAGGTGATGAATCCGCTAAATATCGTCTTAAGTCATTTCTATTAAACTAATCATACTTTTTATATTTTTAACGTTAAGTTCACATTATTTTACATCTAAAACACGTGTTTACAATACATTTGGGTGAATACAAAAAATAGAAAAAATATTTGGTAAAAAATGGTGATAATTCCGCTAAATATCGTTTAAAGTCATTTGTATTGAACTAATCATACTTTTTATATTTTTATCGTTAAGTTCACATTATTTTACATCTAAAAAACGTATTTACAATACATTTGGGTGAATACAAAAAATAGAAAAAAAATTTTGGAAAAAATTTGGTAAAAAATGGTGATAATTCCGCTAAATATCGTTTAAAGTCATTTATATTGAACTAATCATACTTTTTATATTTTTATCGTTAAGTTCACATTATTTTACATCTAAAACACGTCTTTACAATACATTTGGGTGAATATAAAAGGTCGTAAAAAAATTTTGAAATACAGGTGATGAATCCGCTAAATATCGTCTTAAGTCATTTCTATTAAACTAATCATACTTTTTATATTTTTAACGTTAAGTTCACAGTATTTTACATCTAAAACACGTGTTTACAATACATTTGGGTGAATACAAAAAATAGAAAAAAAATTTGGGAAAAAATTGGGTAAAAAATGGTGATAATTCCGCTAAATATCGTTTAAAGCCATTTGTATTGAACTAATCATACTTTTTATATTTTTATCGTTAAGTTCACATAATTTTACATCTAAAACACGTCTTTACAATACATTTGGGTGAATATAAAAGGTCGTAAAAAAATTTTGAAATAAAGGTGATGAATCCGCTAAATATCGTCTTAAGTCATTTCTATTAAACTAATCATACTTTTTATATTTTTAACGTTAAGTTCTCATTATTTTACATCTAAAACACGTGTTTACAATACATTTGGGTGAATACAAAAAATAGAAAGAAAATTTGGTAAAAAATGGTGATAATTCCGCTAAATATCGTTTAAAGTCATTTGTATTGAACTAATCATACTTTTTATATTTTTATCGTTAAGTTCACATTATTTTACATCTAAAACACGTCTTTGCAATACATTTGGGTGAATATAAAAGGTCGTAAAAAAACTTTGAAATACAGGTGATGAATCCGCTAAATATCGTCTTAAGTCATTTCTATTAAACTAATCATACTTTTTATATTTTTAACGTTAAGTTCACATTATTTTACAACTAAAACACGTGTTTACAACACATTTGGGTGAATACAAAAAATAGAAAAAAAATTTGGTAAAAAATGGTGATAATTCCGCTAAATATCGTTTAAAGTCATTTGTATTGAACTAATCATACTTTTTATATTTTTATCGTTAAGTTCACATTATTTTACATCTAAAACACGTGTTTACAATACATTTGGGTGAATACAAAAAATAGAAAAAATATTTGGTAAAAAATGGTGATAATTCCGCTAAATATCGTTTAAAGTCATTTGTATTGAACTAATCATACTTTTTATATTTTTATCGTTAAGTTCACATTATTTTACATCTAAAACACGTATTTACAATACATTTGGGTGAATACAAAAAATAGAAAAAAAATTTTGGAAAAAATTTGGTAAAAAATGGTGATAATTCCGCTAAATATCGTTTAAAGTCATTTATATTGAACTAATCATACTTTTTATATTTTTATCGTTAAGTTCACATTATTTTACATCTAAAACACGTCTTTACAATACATTTGGGTGAATATAAAAGGTCGTAAAAAAATTTTGAAATACAGGTGATGAATCCGCTAAATATCGTCTTAGGTCATTTCTATTAAACTAATCATACTTTTTATATTTTTAACGTTAAGTTCACAGTATTTTACATCTAAAACACGTGTTTACAATACATTTGGGTGAATACAAAAATTAGAAAAAAAATTTTGGAAAAAATTTGGTAAAAAATGGTGATAATTCCGCTAAATATCGTTTAAAGTCATTTGTATTGAACTAATCATACTTTTTATATTTTTATCGTTAAGTTCACATAATTTTACATCTAAAACACGTCTTTACAATACATTTGGGTGAATATAAAAGGTCGTAAAAAAATTTTGAAATACAGGTGATGAATCCGCTAAATATCGTCTTAAGTCATTTCTATTAAACTAATCATACTTTTTATATTTTTAACGTTAAGTTCACATTATTTTACATCTAAAACACGTGTTTACAATACATTTGGGTGAATACAAAAAATAGAAAAAATATTTGGTAAAAAATGGTGATAATTCCGCTAAATATCGTTTAAAGTCATTTGTATTGAACTAATCATACTTTTTATATTTTTATCGTTAAGTTCACATTATTTTACATCTAAAACACGTATTTACAATACATTTGGGTGAATACAAAAAATAGAAAAAAAATTTTGGAAAAAATTTGGTAAAAAATGGTGATAATTCCGCTAAATATCGTTTAAAGTCATTTATATTGAACTAATCATACTTTTTATATTTTTACCGTTAAGTTCCCATTATTTTACATCTAAAACACGTCTTTACAATACATTTGGGTGAATATAAAAGGTCGTAAAAAAATTTTGAAATACAGGTGATGAATCCGCTAAATATCGTCTTAAGTCATTTCTATTAAACTAATCATACTTTTTATATTTTTAACGTTAAGTTCACAGTATTTTACATCTAAAACACGTGTTTACAATACATTTGGGTGAATACAAAAAATAGAAAAAAAATTTGGGAAAAAATTGGGTAAAAAATGGTGATAATTCCGCTAAATATCGTTTAAAGTCATTTGTATTGAACTAATCATACTTTTTATATTTTTATCGTTAAGTTCACATAATTTCACATCTAAAACACGTCTTTACAATACATTTGGGTGAATATAAAAGGTCGTAAAAAAATTTTGAAATAAAGGTGATGAATCCGCTAAATATCGTCTTAAGTCATTTCTATTAAACTAATCATACTTTTTATATTTTTAACGTTAAGTTCTCATTATTTTACATCTAAAACACGTGTTTACAATACATTTGGGTGAATACAAAAAATAGAAAGAAAATTTGGTAAAAAATGGTGATAATTCCGCTAAATATCGTTTAAAGTCATTTGTATTGAACTAATCATACTTTTTATATTTTTTATCGTTAAGTTCACATTATTTTACATCTAAAACACGTCTTTACAATACATTTGGGTGAATATAAAAGGTCGTAAAAAAACTTTGAAATACAGTTGATGAATCCGCTAAATATCGTCTTAAGTCATTTCTATTAAACTAATCATACTTTTTATATTTTTAACGTTAAGTTCACATTATTTTACAACTAAAACACGTGTTTACAACACATTTGGGTGAATACAAAAAATAGAAAAAAAATTTGGTAAAAAATGGTGATAATTCCGCTAAATATCGTTTAAAGTCATTTGTATTGAACTAATCATACTTTTTATATTTTTATCGTTAAGTTCACATTATTTTACATCTAAAACACGTATTTACAATACATTTGGGTGAATACAAAAAATTGAAAAAAAATTTGGGAAAAAATTTGGTAAAAAATGGTGATAATTCCGCTAAATATCGTTTAAAGTCATTTGTATTGAACTAATCATACTTTTTATATTTTTATCGTTAAGTTCACATAATTTTACATCTAAAACACGTCTTTACAATACATTTGGGTGAATATAAAAGGTCGTAAAAAAATTTTGAAATACAGGTGATGAATCCGCTAAATATCGTCTTAAGTCATTTCTATTAAACTAATCATACTTTTTATATTTTTAACGTTAAGTTCACATTATTTTACATCTAAAACACGTGTTTACAATACATTTGGGTGAATACAAAAAATAGAAAAAATATTTGGTAAAAAATGGTGATAATTCCGCTAAATATCGTTTAAAGTCATTTGTATTGAACTAATCATACTTTTTATATTTTTATCGTTAAGTTCACATTATTTTACATCTAAAAAACGTATTTACAATACATTTGGGTGAATACAAAAAATAGAAAAAAAATTTTGGAAAAAATTTGGTAAAAAATGGTGATAATTCCGCTAAATATCGTTTAAAGTCATTTATATTGAACTAATCATACTTTTTATATTTTTATCGTTAAGTTCACATTATTTTACATCTAAAACACGTCTTTACAATACATTTGGGTGAATATAAAAGGTCGTAAAAAAATTTTGAAATACAGGTGATGAATCCGCTAAATATCGTCTTAAGTCATTTCTATTAAACTAATCATACTTTTTATATTTTTAACGTTAAGTTCACAGTATTTTACATCTAAAACACGTGTTTACAATACATTTGGGTGAATACAAAAAATAGAAAAAAAATTTGGGAAAAAATTGGGTAAAAAATGGTGATAATTCCGCTAAATATCGTTTAAAGCCATTTGTATTGAACTAATCATACTTTTTATATTTTTATCGTTAAGTTCACATAATTTTACATCTAAAACACGTCTTTACAATACATTTGGGTGAATATAAAAGGTCGTAAAAAAATTTTGAAATAAAGGTGATGAATCCGCTAAATATCGTCTTAAGTCATTTCTATTAAACTAATCATACTTTTTATATTTTTAACGTTAAGTTCTCATTATTTTACATCTAAAACACGTGTTTACAATACATTTGGGTGAATACAAAAAATAGAAAGAAAATTTGGTAAAAAATGGTGATAATTCCGCTAAATATCGTTTAAAGTCATTTGTATTGAACTAATCATACTTTTTATATTTTTATCGTTAAGTTCACATTATTTTACATCTAAAACACGTCTTTGCAATACATTTGGGTGAATATAAAAGGTCGTAAAAAAACTTTGAAATACAGGTGATGAATCCGCTAAATATCGTCTTAAGTCATTTCTATTAAACTAATCATACTTTTTATATTTTTAACGTTAAGTTCACATTATTTTACAACTAAAACACGTGTTTACAACACATTTGGGTGAATACAAAAAATAGAAAAAAAATTTGGTAAAAAATGGTGATAATTCCGCTAAATATCGTTTAAAGTCATTTGTATTGAACTAATCATACTTTTTATATTTTTATCGTTAAGTTCACATTATTTTACATCTAAAACACGTGTTTACAATACATTTGGGTGAATACAAAAAATAGAAAAAATATTTGGTAAAAAATGGTGATAATTCCGCTAAATATCGTTTAAAGTCATTTGTATTGAACTAATCATACTTTTTATATTTTTATCGTTAAGTTCACATTATTTTACATCTAAAACACGTATTTACAATACATTTGGGTGAATACAAAAAATAGAAAAAAAATTTTGGAAAAAATTTGGTAAAAAATGGTGATAATTCCGCTAAATATCGTTTAAAGTCATTTATATTGAACTAATCATACTTTTTATATTTTTATCGTTAAGTTCACATTATTTTACATCTAAAACACGTCTTTACAATACATTTGGGTGAATATAAAAGGTCGTAAAAAAATTTTGAAATACAGGTGATGAATCCGCTAAATATCGTCTTAGGTCATTTCTATTAAACTAATCATACTTTTTATATTTTTAACGTTAAGTTCACAGTATTTTACATCTAAAACACGTGTTTACAATACATTTGGGTGAATACAAAAATTAGAAAACAAATTTGGGAAAAAATTGGGTAAAAAATGGTGATAATTCCGCTAAATATCGTTTAAAGTCATTTGTATTGAACTAATCATACTTTTTATATTTTTATCGTTAAGTTCACATAATTTTACATCTAAAACACGTCTTTACAATACATTTGGGTGAATATAAAAGGTCGTAAAAAAATTTTGAAATAAAGGTGATGAATCCGCTAAATATCGTCTTAAGTCATTTCTATTAAACTAATCATACTTTTTATATTTTTAACGTTAAGTTCTCATTATTTTACATCTAAAACACGTGTTTACAATACATTTGGGTGAATACAAAAAATAGAAAGAAAATTTGGTAAAAAATGGTGATAATTCCGCTAAATATCGTTTAAAGTCATTTGTATTGAACTAATCATACTTTTTATATTTTTATCGTTAAGTTCACATTATTTTACATCTAAAACACGTATTTACAATACATTTGGGTGAATACAAAAAATAGAAAAAAAATTTGGGAAAAAATTTGGTAAAAAATTGTGATAATTCCGCTAAATATCGTTTAAAGTCATTTGTATTGAACTAATCATACTTTTTATATTTTTATCGTTAAGTTCACATTATTTTAAATCTAAAACACGTCTTTACAATACATTTGGGTGAATATAAAAGGTCGTAAAAAAATTTTGAATTACAGGTGATGAATCCGCTAAATATCGTCTTAAGTCATTTCTATTAAACTAATCATACTTTTTATATTTTTAACGTTAAGTTCACATTATTTTACATCTAAAACACGTGTTTACAATACATTTGGGTGAATACAAAAAATAGAAAAAAAATTTGGGAAAAAATTTGGTAAAAAATGGTGATAATTCCGCTAAATATCGTTTAAAGTCATTTGTATTGAACTAATCATACTTTTTATATTTTTATCGTTAAGTTCACATAATTTTACATATAAAACACGTCTTTACAATACATTTGGGTGAAAATAAAAGGTCGTAAAAAAATTTTGAAATACAGGTGATGAATCCGCTAAATATCGTCTTAAGTCATTTCTATTAAACTAATCATACTTTTTATATTTTTAACGTTAAGTTCACATTATTTTACATCTAAAACACGTGTTTACAATACATTTGGGTGAATACAAAAAATAGAAAAAAAATTTGGGAAAAAATTTGGTAAAAAATGGTGATAATTCCGCTAAATATCGTTTAAAGTCATTTGTATTGAACTAATCATACTTTTTATATTTTTATCGTTAAGTTCACATTATTTTACATCTAAAACACGTATTTACAATACATTTGGGTGAATACAAAAAATAGAAAAAAAATTTGGGAAAAAATTTGGTAAAAAATGGTGATAATTCCGCTAAATATCGTTTAAAGTCATTTGTATTGAACTAATCATACTTTTTATATTTTTATCGTTAAGTTCACATAATTTTACATATAAAACACGTCTTTACAATACATTTGGGTGAATATAAAAGGTCGTAAAAAAATTTTGAAATACAGGTGATGAATCCGCTAAATATCGTCTTAAGTCATTTCTATTAAACTAATCATACTTTTTATATTTTTAACGTTAAGTTCACATTATTTTACATCTAAAACACGTGTTTACAATACATTTGGGTGAATACAAAAAATAGAAAAAATATTTGGTAAAAAATGGTGATAATTCCGCTAAATATCGTTTAAAGTCATTTGTATTGAACTAATCATACTTTTTATATTTTTATCGTTAAGTTCACATTATTTTACATCTAAAACACGTCTTTACAATACATTTGGGTGAATATAAAAGGTCGTATAAAAATTTTGAAATACAGGTGATGAATCCGATAAATATCGTCTTAAGTCATTTCTATTAAATTAATCATACTTTTTATATTTTTAACGTTAAGTTCAGATTATTTTACATCTAAAACACGTGTTTACAATACATTTGGGTGAATACAAAAAATAGAAAAAAAATTTGGGAAAAAATTTGATAAAAAATGGTGATAATTCCGCTAAATATCGTTTAAAGTCATTTGTATTGAACTAATCATACTTTTTATATTTTTATCGTTAAGTTCACATTATTTTACATCTAAAACACGTATTTACAATACATTTGGGTGAATACAAAAAATAGAAAAAAAATTTGGGAAAAAATTGGGTAAAAAATGGTTATAATTCCGCTAAATATCGTTTAAAGTCATTTGTATTGAACTAATCATACTTTTTATATTTTTATCGTTAAGTTCACATTATTTTACATCTAAAACACGTATTTACAATACATTTGGGTGAATACAAAAAATAGAAAAAAAATTTGGGAAAAAATTTGGTAAAAAATGGTGATAATTCCGCTAAATATCGTTTAAAGTCATTTGTATTGAACTAATCATACTTTTTATATTTTTATCGTTAAGTTCACATTATTTTACATCTAAAACACGTGTTTACAATACATTTGGGTGAATACAAAAAATAGAAAAAATATTTGGTAAAAAATGGTGATAATTCCGCTAAATATCGTTTAAAGTCATTTGTATTGAACTAATCATACTTTTTATATTTTTTCGTTAAGTTCACATTATTTTACATCTAAAACACGTCTTTACAATACATTTGGGTGAATATAAAAGGTCGTAAAAAAATTTTGAAATACAAGTGATGAATCCGCTAAATATCGTCTTAAGTCATTTCTATTAAACTAATCATACTTTTTATATTTTTAACGTTAAGTTCACATTATTTTACATCTAAAACACGTGTTTACAATACATTTGGGTGAATACAAAAAATAGAAAAAATATTTGGTAAAAAATGGTGATAATTCCGCTAAATATCGTTTAAAGTCATTTGTATTGAACTAATCATACTTTTTATATTTTTATCGTTAAGTTAACATTATTTTACATCTAAAAAACGTATTTACAATACATTTGGGTGAATACAAAAAATAGAAAAAAAATTTGGGAAAAAATTGGGTAAAAAATGGTGATAATTCCGCTAAATATCGTTGAAAGTCATTTGTATTGAACTAATCATACTTTTTATATTTTTATCGTTAAGTTCACATTATTTTACATCTAAAACACGTATTTACAATACATTTGGGTGAATACAAAAAATAGAAAAAAAATTTGGGAAAAAATTTGGTAAAAAATGGTGATAATTCCGCTAAATATCGTTTAAAGTCATTTGTATTGAACTAATCATACTTTTTATATTTTTATCGTTAAGTTCACATAATTTTACATCTAAAACACGACTTTACAATACATTTGGGTGAATATAAAAGGTCGTAAAAAAATTTTGAAATACAGGTGATGAATCCGCTAAATATCGTCTTAAGTCATTTCTATTAAACTAATCATACTTTTTATATTTTTAACGTTAAGTTCACATTATTTTACATCTAAAACACGTGTTTACAATACATTTGGGTGAATACAAAAAATAGAAAAAATATTTGGTAAAAAATGGTGATAATTCCGCTAAATATCGTTTAAAGTCATTTGTATTGAACTAATCATACTTTTTATATTTTTATCGTTAAGTTCACATTATTTTACATCTAAAACACGTCTTTACAATACATTTGGGTGAATATAAAAGGTCGTAAAAAAATTTTGAAATACAGGTGATGAATCCGCTAAATATCGTCAAGTCATTTCTATTAAACTAATCATACTTTTTATATTTTTAACGTTAAGTTCACATTATTTTACATCTAAAACACGTGTTTGCAATACATTTGGGTGAATACAAAAAATAGAAAAAAAATTTGGGAAAAAATTGGGTAAAAAATGGTTATAATTCCGCTAAATATCGTTTAAAGTCATTTGTATTGAACTAATCATACTTTTTATATTTTTATCGTTAAGTTCACATTATTTTACATCTAAAACACGTCTTTACAATACATTTGGGTGAATATAAAAGGTCGTAAAAAAATTTTGAATTACAGGTGATGAATCCGCTAAATATCGTCTTAAGTCATTTCTATTAAACTAATCATACTTTTTATATTTTTAACGTTAAGTTCACATTATTTTACATCTAAAACACGTGTTTACAATACATTTGGGTGAATACAAAAAATAGAAAAAAAATTTGGGAAAAAATTGGGTAAAAAATGGTGATAATTCCGCTAAATATCGTTTAAAGTCATTTGTATTGAACTAATCATACTTTTTATATTTTTATCGTTAAGTTCACATTATTTTACATCTAAAACACGTCTTTACAATACATTTGGGTGAATATAAAAGGTCGTAAAAAAACTTTGAAATACAGTTGATGAATCCGCTAAATATCGTCTTAAGTCATTTCTATTAAACTAATCATACTTTTTATATTTTTAACGTTAAGTTCACATTATTTTACAACTAAAACACGTGTTTACAACACATTTGGGTGAATACAAAAAATAGAAAAAAAATTTGGTAAAAAATGGTGATAATTCCGCTAAATATCGTTTAAAGTCATTTGTATTGAACTAATCATACTTTTTATATTTTTATCGTTAAGTTCACATTATTTTACATCTAAAACACGTATTTACAATACATTTGGGTGAATACAAAAAATTGAAAAAAAATTTGGGAAAAAATTTGGTAAAAAATGGTGATAATTCCGCTAAATATCGTTTAAAGTCATTTGTATTGAACTAATCATACTTTTTATATTTTTATCGTTAAGTTCACATAATTTTACATCTAAAACACGTCTTTACAATACATTTGGGTGAATATAAAAGGTCGTAAAAAAATTTTGAAATACAGGTGATGAATCCGCTAAATATCGTCTTAAGTCATTTCTATTAAACTAATCATACTTTTTATATTTTTAACGTTAAGTTCACATTATTTTACATCTAAAACACGTGTTTACAATACATTTGGGTGAATACAAAAAATAGAAAAAATATTTGGTAAAAAATGGTGATAATTCCGCTAAATATCGTTTAAAGTCATTTGTATTGAACTAATCATACTTTTTATATTTTTATCGTTAAGTTCACATTATTTTACATCTAAAAAACGTATTTACAATACATTTGGGTGAATACAAAAAATAGAAAAAAAATTTTGGAAAAAATTTGGTAAAAAATGGTGATAATTCCGCTAAATATCGTTTAAAGTCATTTATATTGAACTAATCATACTTTTTATATTTTTATCGTTAAGTTCACATTATTTTACATCTAAAACACGTCTTTACAATACATTTGGGTGAATATAAAAGGTCGTAAAAAAATTTTGAAATACAGGTGATGAATCCGCTAAATATCGTCTTAAGTCATTTCTATTAAACTAATCATACTTTTTATATTTTTAACGTTAAGTTCACAGTATTTTACATCTAAAACACGTGTTTACAATACATTTGGGTGAATACAAAAAATAGAAAAAAAATTTGGGAAAAAATTGGGTAAAAAATGGTGATAATTCCGCTAAATATCGTTTAAAGCCATTTGTATTGAACTAATCATACTTTTTATATTTTTATCGTTAAGTTCACATAATTTTACATCTAAAACACGTCTTTACAATACATTTGGGTGAATATAAAAGGTCGTAAAAAAATTTTGAAATAAAGGTGATGAATCCGCTAAATATCGTCTTAAGTCATTTCTATTAAACTAATCATACTTTTTATATTTTTAACGTTAAGTTCTCATTATTTTACATCTAAAACACGTGTTTACAATACATTTGGGTGAATACAAAAAATAGAAAGAAAATTTGGTAAAAAATGGTGATAATTCCGCTAAATATCGTTTAAAGTCATTTGTATTGAACTAATCATACTTTTTATATTTTTATCGTTAAGTTCACATTATTTTACATCTAAAACACGTCTTTGCAATACATTTGGGTGAATATAAAAGGTCGTAAAAAAACTTTGAAATACAGGTGATGAATCCGCTAAATATCGTCTTAAGTCATTTCTATTAAACTAATCATACTTTTTATATTTTTAACGTTAAGTTCACATTATTTTACAACTAAAACACGTGTTTACAACACATTTGGGTGAATACAAAAAATAGAAAAAAAATTTGGTAAAAAATGGTGATAATTCCGCTAAATATCGTTTAAAGTCATTTGTATTGAACTAATCATACTTTTTATATTTTTATCGTTAAGTTCACATTATTTTACATCTAAAACACGTGTTTACAATACATTTGGGTGAATACAAAAAATAGAAAAAATATTTGGTAAAAAATGGTGATAATTCCGCTAAATATCGTTTAAAGTCATTTGTATTGAACTAATCATACTTTTTATATTTTTATCGTTAAGTTCACATTATTTTACATCTAAAACACGTATTTACAATACATTTGGGTGAATACAAAAAATAGAAAAAAAATTTTGGAAAAAATTTGGTAAAAAATGGTGATAATTCCGCTAAATATCGTTTAAAGTCATTTATATTGAACTAATCATACTTTTTATATTTTTATCGTTAAGTTCACATTATTTTACATCTAAAACACGTCTTTACAATACATTTGGGTGAATATAAAAGGTCGTAAAAAAATTTTGAAATACAGGTGATGAATCCGCTAAATATCGTCTTAGGTCATTTCTATTAAACTAATCATACTTTTTATATTTTTAACGTTAAGTTCACAGTATTTTACATCTAAAACACGTGTTTACAATACATTTGGGTGAATACAAAAATTAGAAAACAAATTTGGGAAAAAATTGGGTAAAAAATGGTGATAATTCCGCTAAATATCGTTTAAAGTCATTTGTATTGAACTAATCATACTTTTTATATTTTTATCGTTAAGTTCACATAATTTTACATCTAAAACACGTCTTTACAATACATTTGGGTGAATATAAAAGGTCGTAAAAAAATTTTGAAATAAAGGTGATGAATCCGCTAAATATCGTCTTAAGTCATTTCTATTAAACTAATCATACTTTTTATATTTTTAACGTTAAGTTCTCATTATTTTACATCTAAAACACGTATTTACAATACATTTGGGTGAATACAAAAAATAGAAAAAAAATTTGGGAAAAAATTTGGTAAAAAATGGTGATAATTCCGCTAAATATCGTTTAAAGTCATTTGTATTGAACTAATCATACTTTTTATATTTTTATCGTTAAGTTCACATAATTTTACATATAAAACACGTCTTTACAATACATTTGGGTGAATATAAAAGGTCGTAAAAAAATTTTGAAATACAGGTGATGAATCCGCTAAATATCGTCTTAAGTCATTTCTATTAAACTAATCATACTTTTTATATTTTTAACGTTAAGTTCACATTATTTTACATCTAAAACACGTGTTTACAATACATTTGGGTGAATACAAAAAATAGAAAAAATATTTGGTAAAAAATGGTGATAATTCCGCTAAATATCGTTTAAAGTCATTTGTATTGAACTAATCATACTTTTTATATTTTTATCGTTAAGTTCACATTATTTTACATCTAAAACACGTCTTTACAATACATTTGGGTGAATATAAAAGGTCGTATAAAAATTTTGAAATACAGGTGATGAATCCGATAAATATCGTCTTAAGTCATTTCTATTAAATTAATCATACTTTTTATATTTTTAACGTTAAGTTCAGATTATTTTACATCTAAAACACGTGTTTACAATACATTTGGGTGAATACAAAAAATAGAAAAAAAATTTGGGAAAAAATTTGATAAAAAATGGTGATAATTCCGCTAAATATCGTTTAAAGTCATTTGTATTGAACTAATCATACTTTTTATATTTTTATCGTTAAGTTCACATTATTTTACATCTAAAACACGTATTTACAATACATTTGGGTGAATACAAAAAATAGAAAAAAAATTTGGGAAAAAATTGGGTAAAAAATGGTTATAATTCCGCTAAATATCGTTTAAAGTCATTTGTATTGAACTAATCATACTTTTTATATTTTTATCGTTAAGTTCACATTATTTTACATCTAAAACACGTATTTACAATACATTTGGGTGAATACAAAAAATAGAAAAAAAATTTGGGAAAAAATTTGGTAAAAAATGGTGATAATTCCGCTAAATATCGTTTAAAGTCATTTGTATTGAACTAATCATACTTTTTATATTTTTATCGTTAAGTTCACATTATTTTACATCTAAAACACGTGTTTACAATACATTTGGGTGAATACAAAAAATAGAAAAAATATTTGGTAAAAAATGGTGATAATTCCGCTAAATATCGTTTAAAGTCATTTGTATTGAACTAATCATACTTTTTATATTTTTTCGTTAAGTTCACATTATTTTACATCTAAAACACGTCTTTACAATACATTTGGGTGAATATAAAAGGTCGTAAAAAAATTTTGAAATACAAGTGATGAATCCGCTAAATATCGTCTTAAGTCATTTCTATTAAACTAATCATACTTTTTATATTTTTAACGTTAAGTTCACATTATTTTACATCTAAAACACGTGTTTACAATACATTTGGGTGAATACAAAAAATAGAAAAAATATTTGGTAAAAAATGGTGATAATTCCGCTAAATATCGTTTAAAGTCATTTGTATTGAACTAATCATACTTTTTATATTTTTATCGTTAAGTTAACATTATTTTACATCTAAAAAACGTATTTACAATACATTTGGGTGAATACAAAAAATAGAAAAAAAATTTGGGAAAAAATTGGGTAAAAAATGGTGATAATTCCGCTAAATATCGTTGAAAGTCATTTGTATTGAACTAATCATACTTTTTATATTTTTATCGTTAAGTTCACATTATTTTACATCTAAAACACGTATTTACAATACATTTGGGTGAATACAAAAAATAGAAAAAAAATTTGGGAAAAAATTTGGTAAAAAATGGTGATAATTCCGCTAAATATCGTTTAAAGTCATTTGTATTGAACTAATCATACTTTTTATATTTTTATCGTTAAGTTCACATAATTTTACATCTAAAACACGTCTTTACAATACATTTGGGTGAATATAAAAGGTCGTAAAAAAATTTTGAAATACAGGTGATGAATCCGCTAAATATCGTCTTAAGTCATTTCTATTAAACTAATCATACTTTTTATATTTTTAACGTTAAGTTCACATTATTTTACATCTAAAACACGTGTTTACAATACATTTGGGTGAATACAAAAAATAGAAAAAATATTTGGTAAAAAATGGTGATAATTCCGCTAAATATCGTTTAAAGTCATTTGTATTGAACTAATCATACTTTTTATATTTTTATCGTTAAGTTCACATTATTTTACATCTAAAACACGTCTTTACAATACATTTGGGTGAATATAAAAGGTCGTAAAAAAATTTTGAAATACAGGTGATGAATCCGCTAAATATCGTCAAGTCATTTCTATTAAACTAATCATACTTTTTATATTTTTAACGTTAAGTTCACATTATTTTACATCTAAAACACGTGTTTACAATACATTTGGGTGAATACAAAAAATAGAAAAAAAATTTGGGAAAAAATTGGGTAAAAAATGGTTATAATTCCGCTAAATATCGTTTAAAGTCATTTGTATTGAACTAATCATACTTTTTATATTTTTATCGTTAAGTTCACATTATTTTACATCTAAAACACGTCTTTACAATACATTTGGGTGAATATAAAAGGTCGTAAAAAAATTTTGAATTACAGGTGATGAATCCGCTAAATATCGTCTTAAGTCATTTCTATTAAACTAATCATACTTTTTATATTTTTAACGTTAAGTTCACATTATTTTACATCTAAAACACGTGTTTACAATACATTTGGGTGAATACAAAAAATAGAAAAAAAATTTGGGAAAAAATTGGGTAAAAAATGGTGATAATTCCGCTAAATATCGTTTAAAGTCATTTGTATTGAACTAATCATACTTTTTATATTTTTATCGTTAAGTTCACATTATTTTACATCTAAAACACGTCTTTACAATACATTTGGGTGAATATAAAAGGTCGTAAAAAAATTTTGAAATACAGGTGATGAATCCGCTAAATATCGTCTTAAGTCATTTCTATTAAACTAATCATACTTTTTATATTTTTAACGTTAAGTTCACATTATTTTACATCTAAAACACGTGTTTACAATACATTTGGGTGAATACAAAAAATAGAAAAAAAATTTGGGAAAAAATTTGGTAAAAAATGGTGATAATTCCGCTAAATATCGTTTAAAGTCATTTGTATTGAACTAATCATACTTTTTATATTTTTATCGTTAAGTTCACATTATTTTACATCTAAAACACGTATTTACAATACATTTGGGTGAATACAAAAAATAGAAAAAAAATTTGGGAAAAAATTTGGTAAAAAATGGTGATAATTCCGCTAAATATCGTTTAAAGTCATTTGTATTGAACTAATCATACTTTTTATATTTTTATCGTTAAGTTCACATAATTTTACATATAAAACACGTCTTTACAATACATTTGGGTGAATATAAAAGGTCGTAAAAAAATTTTGAAATACAGGTGATGAATCCGCTAAATATCGTCTTAAGTCATTTCTATTAAACTAATCATACTTTTTATATTTTTAACGTTAAGTTCACATTATTTTACATCTAAAACACGTGTTTACAATACATTTGGGTGAATACAAAAAATAGAAAAAATATTTGGTAAAAAATGGTGATAATTCCGCTAAATATCGTTTAAAGTCATTTGTATTGAACTAATCATACTTTTTATATTTTTATCGTTAAGTTCACATTATTTTACATCTAAAACACGTCTTTACAATACATTTGGGTGAATATAAAAGGTCGTAAAAAAATTTTGAAATACAGGTGATGAATCCGCTAAATATCGTCTTAAGTCATTTCTATTAAATTAATCATACTTTTTATATTTTTAACGTTAAGTTCACATTATTTTACATCTAAAACACGTATTTACAATACATTTGGGTGAATACAAAAAATAGAAAAAAAATTTGGGAAAAAATTTGGTAAAAAATGGTGATAATTCCGCTAAATATCGTTTAAAGTCATTTGTATTGAACTAATCATACTTTTTATATTTTTATCGTTAAGTTCACATTATTTTACATCTAAAACACGTGTTTACAATACATTTGGGTGAATACAAAAAATAGAAAAAATATTTGGTAAAAAATGGTGATAATTCCGCTAAATATCGTTTAAAGTCATTTGTATTGAACTAATCATACTTTTTATATTTTTTCGTTAAGTTCACATTATTTTACATCTAAAACACGTCTTTACAATACATTTGGGTGAATATAAAAGGTCGTAAAAAAATTTTGAAATACAAGTGATGAATCCGCTAAATATCGTCTTAAGTCATTTCTATTAAACTAATCATACTTTTTATATTTTTAACGTTAAGTTCACATTATTTTACATCTAAAACACGTGTTTACAATACATTTGGGTGAATACAAAAAATAGAAAAAAAATTTGGGAAAAAATTGGGTAAAAAATGGTTATAATTCCGCTAAATATCGTTTAAAGTCATTTGTATTGAACTAATCATACTTTTTATATTTTTATCGTTAAGTTCACATAATTTTACATCTAAAACACGTCTTTACAATACATTTGGGTGAATATAAAAGGTCGTAAAAAAATTTTGAAATACAGATGATGAATCCGCTAAATATCGTCTTAAGTCATTTCTATTAAACTAATCATACTTTTTATATTTTTAACGTTAAGTTCACATTATTTTACATCTAAAACACGTGTTTACAATACATTTGGGTGAATACAAAAAATAGAAAAAAAATTTGGGAAAAAATTTGGTAAAAAATTGTGATAATTCCGCTAAATATCGTTTAAAGTCATTTGTATTGAACTAATCATACTTTTTATATTTTTATCGTTAAGCTCACATTATTTTACATCTAAAACACGTATTTACAATACATTTGGGTGAATACAAAAAATAGAAAAAAAATTTGGGAAAAAATTTGGTAAAAAATGGTGATAATTCCGCTAAATATCGTTTAAAGTCATTTGTATTGAACTAATCATACTTTTTATATTTTTATAGTTAAGTTCACATTATTTTAGATCTAAAACACGTCTTTACAATACATTTGGGTGAATATAAAAGGTCGTAAAAAAATTTTGACATACAGGTTATCAATCCGCTAAATATCGTCTTAAGTCATTTCTATTAAACTAATCATACTTTTTATATTTTTAACGTTAAGTTCACATTATTTTACATCTAAAACACGTGTTTACAATACATTTGGGTGAATACAAAAAATAGAAAAAATATTTGGTAAAAAATGGTGATAATTCCGCTAAATATCGTTTAAAGTCATTTGTATTGAACTAATCATACTTTTTATATTTTTATCGTTAAGTTCACATTATTTTACATCTAAAACACGTATTTACAATACATTTGGGTGAATACAAAAAATAGAAAAAAAATTTGGGAAAAAATTTGGTAAAAAATGGTGATAATTCCGCTAAATATCGTTTAAAGTCATTTGTATTGAACTAATCATACTTTTTATATTTTTATCGTTAAGTTCACATTATTTTACATCTAAAACACGTCTTTACAATACATTTGGGTGAATATAAATGGTCGTAAAAAAATTTTGAATTACAGGTGATGAATCCGCTAAATATCGTCTTAAGTCATTTCTATTAAACTAATCATACTTTTTATATTTTTAACGTTAAGTTCACATTATTTTACATCTAAAACACGTGTTTACAATACATTTGGGTGAATACAAAAAATAGAAAAAAAATTTGGGAAAAAATTGGGTAAAAAATGGTTATAATTCCGCTAAATATCGTTTAAAGTCATTTGTATTGAACTAATCATACTTTTTATATTTTTATCGTTAAGTTCACATAATTTTACATATAAAACACGTCTTTACAATACATTTGGGTGAATATAAAAGGTCGTAAAAAAATTTTGAAATACAGGTGATGAATCCGCTAAATATCGTCTTAAGTCATTTCTATTAAACTAATCATACTTTTTATATTTTTAACGTTAAGTTCACATTATTTTACATCTAAAACACGTGTTTACAATACATTTGGGTGAATACAAAAAATAGAAAAAAAATTTGGGAAAAAATTTGGTAAAAAATGGTGATAATTCCGCTAAATATCGTTTAAAGTCATTTGTATTGAACTAATCATACTTTTTATATTTTTATCGTTAAGTTCACATTATTTTACATCTAAAACACGTATTTACAATACATTTGGGTGAATACAAAAAATAGAAAAAAAATTTGGGAAAAAATTTGGTAAAAAATGGTGATAATTCCGCTAAATATCGTTTAAAGTCATTTGTATTGAACTAATCATACTTTTTATATTTTTATCGTTAAGTTCACATAATTTTACATATAAAACACGTTTTACAATACATTTGGGTGAATATAAAAGGTCGTAAAAAAATTTTGAAATACAGGTGATGAATCCGCTAAATATCGTCTTAAGTCATTTCTATTAAACTAATCATACTTTTTATATTTTTAACGTTAAGTTCACATTATTTTACATCTAAAACACGTGTTTACAATACATTTGGGTGAATACAAAAAATAGAAAAAATATTTGGTAAAAAATGGTGATAATTCCGCTAAATATCGTTTAAAGTCATTTGTATTGAACTAATCATACTTTTTATATTTTTATCGTTAAGTTCACATTATTTTACATCTAAAACACGTCTTTACAATACATTTGGGTGAATATAAAAGGTCGTAAAAAAATTTTGAAATACAGGTGATGAATCCGCTAAATATCGTCTTAAGTCATTTCTATTAAATTAATCATACTTTTTATATTTTTAACGTTAAGTTCACATTATTTTACATCTAAAACACGTATTTACAATACATTTGGGTGAATACAAAAAATAGAAAAAAAATTTGGGAAAAAATTTGGTAAAAAATGGTGATAATTCCGCTAAATATCGTTTAAAGTCATTTGTATTGAACTAATCATACTTTTTATATTTTTATCGTTAAGTTCACATTATTTTACATCTAAAACACGTGTTTACAATACATTTGGGTGAATACAAAAAATAGAAAAAATATTTGGTAAAAAATGGTGATAATTCCGCTAAATATCGTTTAAAGTCATTTGTATTGAACTAATCATACTTTTTATATTTTTTCGTTAAGTTCACATTATTTTACATCTAAAACACGTCTTTACAATACATTTGGGTGAATATAAAAGGTCGTAAAAAAATTTTGAAATACAAGTGATGAATCCGCTAAATATCGTCTTAAGTCATTTCTATTAAACTAATCATACTTTTTATATTTTTAACGTTAAGTTCACATTATTTTACATCTAAAACACGTGTTTACAATACATTTGGGTGAATACAAAAAATAGAAAAAAAATTTGGGAAAAAATTGGGTAAAAAATGGTTATAATTCCGCTAAATATCGTTTAAAGTCATTTGTATTGAACTAATCATACTTTTTATATTTTTATCGTTAAGTTCACATAATTTTACATCTAAAACACGTCTTTACAATACATTTGGGTGAATATAAAAGGTCGTAAAAAAATTTTGAAATACAGATGATGAATCCGCTAAATATCGTCTTAAGTCATTTCTATTAAACTAATCATACTTTTTATATTTTTAACGTTAAGTTCACATTATTTTACATCTAAAACACGTGTTTACAATACATTTGGGTGAATACAAAAAATAGAAAAAAAATTTGGGAAAAAATTTGGTAAAAAATTGTGATAATTCCGCTAAATATCGTTTAAAGTCATTTGTATTGAACTAATCATACTTTTTATATTTTTATCGTTAAGCTCACATTATTTTACATCTAAAACACGTATTTACAATACATTTGGGTGAATACAAAAAATAGAAAAAAAATTTGGGAAAAAATTTGGTAAAAAATGGTGATAATTCCGCTAAATATCGTTTAAAGTCATTTGTATTGAACTAATCATACTTTTTATATTTTTATAGTTAAGTTCACATTATTTTAGATCTAAAACACGTCTTTACAATACATTTGGGTGAATATAAAAGGTCGTAAAAAAATTTTGACATACAGGTTATCAATCCGCTAAATATCGTCTTAAGTCATTTCTATTAAACTAATCATACTTTTTATATTTTTAACGTTAAGTTCACATTATTTTACATCTAAAACACGTGTTTACAATACATTTGGGTGAATACAAAAAATAGAAAAAATATTTGGTAAAAAATGGTGATAATTCCGCTAAATATCGTTTAAAGTCATTTGTATTGAACTAATCATACTTTTTATATTTTTATCGTTAAGTTCACATTATTTTACATCTAAAACACGTATTTACAATACATTTGGGTGAATACAAAAAATAGAAAAAAAATTTGGGAAAAAATTTGGTAAAAAATGGTGATAATTCCGCTAAATATCGTTTAAAGTCATTTGTATTGAACTAATCATACTTTTTATATTTTTATCGTTAAGTTCACATTATTTTACATCTAAAACACGTCTTTACAATACATTTGGGTGAATATAAATGGTCGTAAAAAAATTTTGAATTACAGGTGATGAATCCGCTAAATATCGTCTTAAGTCATTTCTATTAAACTAATCATACTTTTTATATTTTTAACGTTAAGTTCACATTATTTTACATCTAAAACACGTGTTTACAATACATTTGGGTGAATACAAAAAATAGAAAAAAAATTTGGGAAAAAATTGGGTAAAAAATGGTTATAATTCCGCTAAATATCGTTTAAAGTCATTTGTATTGAACTAATCATACTTTTTATATTTTTATCGTTAAGTTCACATAATTTTACATATAAAACACGTCTTTACAATACATTTGGGTGAATATAAAAGGTCGTAAAAAAATTTTGAAATACAGGTGATGAATCCGCTAAATATCGTCTTAAGTCATTTCTATTAAACTAATCATACTTTTTATATTTTTAACGTTAAGTTCACATTATTTTACATCTAAAACACGTGTTTACAATACATTTGGGTGAATACAAAAAATAGAAAAAAAATTTGGGAAAAAATTTGGTAAAAAATGGTGATAATTCCGCTAAATATCGTTTAAAGTCATTTGTATTGAACTAATCATACTTTTTATATTTTTATCGTTAAGTTCACATTATTTTACATCTAAAACACGTATTTACAATACATTTGGGTGAATACAAAAAATAGAAAAAAAATTTGGGAAAAAATTTGGTAAAAAATGGTGATAATTCCGCTAAATATCGTTTAAAGTCATTTGTATTGAACTAATCATACTTTTTATATTTTTATCGTTAAGTTCACATAATTTTACATATAAAACACGTCTTTACAATACATTTGGGTGAATATAAAAGGTCGTAAAAAAATTTTGAAATACAGGTGATGAATCCGCTAAATATCGTCTTAAGTCATTTCTATTAAACTAATCATACTTTTTATATTTTTAACGTTAAGTTCACATTATTTTACATCTAAAACACGTGTTTACAATACATTTGGGTGAATACAAAAAATAGAAAAAATATTTGGTAAAAAATGGTGATAATTCCGCTAAATATCGTTTAAAGTCATTTGTATTGAACTAATCATACTTTTTATATTTTTATCGTTAAGTTCACATTATTTTACATCTAAAACACGTCTTTACAATACATTTGGGTGAATATAAAAGGTCGTAAAAAAATTTTGAAATACAGGTGATGAATCCGCTAAATATCGTCAAGTCATTTCTATTAAACTAATCATACTTTTTATATTTTTAACGTTAAGTTCACATTATTTTACATCTAAAACACGTGTTTACAATACATTTGGGTGAATACAAAAAATAGAAAAAAAATTTGGGAAAAAATTGGGTAAAAAATGGTTATAATTCCGCTAAATATCGTTTAAAGTCATTTGTATTGAACTAATCATACTTTTTATATTTTTATCGTTAAGTTCACATTATTTTACATCTAAAACACGTATTTACAATACATTTGGGTGAATACAAAAAATAGAAAAAAAATTTGGGAAAAAATTTGGTAAAAAATGGTGATAATTCCGCTAAATATCGTTTAAAGTCATTTGTATTGAACTAATCATACTTTTTATATTTTTATCGTTAAGTTCACATTATTTTACATCTAAAACACGTGTTTACAATACATTTGGGTGAATACAAAAAATAGAAAAAATATTTGGTAAAAAATGGTGATAATTCCGCTAAATATCGTTTAAAGTCATTTGTATTGAACTAATCATACTTTTTATATTTTTATCGTTAAGTTCACATTATTTTACATCTAAAACACGTCTTTACAATACATTTGGGTGAATATAAAAGGTCGTAAAAAAATTTTGAAATACAGGTGATGAATCCGCTAAATATCGTCTTAAGTCATTTCTATTAAACTAATCATACTTTTTATATTTTTAACGTTAAGTTCACATTATTTTACATCTAAAACACGTGTTTACAATACATTTGGGTGAATACAAAAAATAGAAAAAAAATTTGGGAAAAAATTGGGTAAAAAATGGTTATAATTCCGCTAAATATCGTTTAAAGTCATTTGTATTGAACTAATCATACTTTTTATATTTTTATCGTTAAGTTCACATAATTTTACATATAAAACACGTCTTTACAATACATTTGGGTGAATATAAAAGGTCGTAAAAAAATTTTGAAATACAGGTGATGAATCCGCTAAATATCGTCTTAAGTCATTTCTATTAAACTAATCATACTTTTTATATTTTTAACGTTAAGTTCACATTATTTTACATCTAAAACACGTGTTTACAATACATTTGGGTGAATACAAAAAATAGAAAAAAAATTTGGGAAAAAATTTGGTAAAAAATGGTGATAATTCCGCTAAATATCGTTTAAAGTCATTTGTATTGAACTAATCATACTTTTTATATTTTTATCGTTAAGTTCACATTATTTTACATCTAAAACACGTATTTACAATACATTTGGGTGAATACAAAAAATAGAAAAAAAATTTGGGAAAAAATTTGGTAAAAAATGGTGATAATTCCGCTAAATATCGTTTAAAGTCATTTGTATTGAACTAATCATACTTTTTATATTTTTATCGTTAAGTTCACATAATTTTACATATAAAACACGTCTTTACAATACATTTGGGTGAATATAAAAGGTCGTAAAAAAATTTTGAAATACAGGTGATGAATCCGCTAAATATCGTCTTAAGTCATTTCTATTAAACTAATCATACTTTTTATATTTTTAACGTTAAGTTCACATTATTTTACATCTAAAACACGTGTTTACAATACATTTGGGTGAATACAAAAAATAGAAAAAATATTTGGTAAAAAATGGTGATAATTCCGCTAAATATCGTTTAAAGTCATTTGTATTGAACTAATCATACTTTTTATATTTTTATCGTTAAGTTCACATTATTTTACATCTAAAACACGTCTTTACAATACATTTGGGTGAATATAAAAGGTCGTAAAAAAATTTTGAAATACAGGTGATGAATCCGCTAAATATCGTCAAGTCATTTCTATTAAACTAATCATACTTTTTATATTTTTAACGTTAAGTTCACATTATTTTACATCTAAAACACGTGTTTACAATACATTTGGGTGAATACAAAAAATAGAAAAAAAATTTGGGAAAAAATTGGGTAAAAAATGGTTATAATTCCGCTAAATATCGTTTAAAGTCATTTGTATTGAACTAATCATACTTTTTATATTTTTATCGTTAAGTTCACATTATTTTACATCTAAAACACGTATTTACAATACATTTGGGTGAATACAAAAAATAGAAAAAAAATTTGGGAAAAAATTTGGTAAAAAATGGTGATAATTCCGCTAAATATCGTTTAAAGTCATTTGTATTGAACTAATCATACTTTTTATATTTTTATCGTTAAGTTCACATTATTTTACATCTAAAACACGTGTTTACAATACATTTGGGTGAATACAAAAAATAGAAAAAATATTTGGTAAAAAATGGTGATAATTCCGCTAAATATCGTTTAAAGTCATTTGTATTGAACTAATCATACTTTTTATATTTTTATCGTTAAGTTCACATTATTTTACATCTAAAACACGTCTTTACAATACATTTGGGTGAATATAAAAGGTCGTAAAAAAATTTTGAAATACAGGTGATGAATCCGCTAAATATCGTCTTAAGTCATTTCTATTAAACTAATCATACTTTTTATATTTTTAACGTTAAGTTCACATTATTTTACATCTAAAACACGTGTTTACAATACATTTGGGTGAATACAAAAAATAGAAAAAAAATTTGGGAAAAAATTGGGTAAAAAATGGTTATAATTCCGCTAAATATCGTTTAAAGTCATTTGTATTGAACTAATCATACTTTTTATATTTTTATCGTTAAGTTCACATAATTTTACATATAAAACACGTCTTTACAATACATTTGGGTGAATATAAAAGGTCGTAAAAAAATTTTGAAATACAGGTGATGAATCCGCTAAATATCGTCTTAAGTCATTTCTATTAAACTAATCATACTTTTTATATTTTTAACGTTAAGTTCACATTATTTTACATCTAAAACACGTGTTTACAATACATTTGGGTGAATACAAAAAATAGAAAAAAAATTTGGGAAAAAATTTGGTAAAAAATGGTGATAATTCCGCTAAATATCGTTTAAAGTCATTTGTATTGAACTAATCATACTTTTTATATTTTTATCGTTAAGTTCACATTATTTTACATCTAAAACACGTCATTACAATACATTTGGGTGAATATAAAAGTTCGTAAAAAAATTTTGAATTACAGGTGATGAATCTGCTAAATATCGTCTTAAGTCATTTCTATTAAGCTAATCATACTTTTTATATTTTTAACGTTAAGTTCACATTATTTTACATCTAAAACACGTGTTTACAATACATTTAGGTGAATACAAAAAATAGAAAAAAAATTTGGGAAAAAATTGGGTAAAAAATGGTGATAATTCCGCTAAATATCGTTTAAAGTCATTTGTATTGAACTAATCATACTTTTTATATTTTTATCGTTAAGTTCACATTATTTTACATCTAAAACACGTCTTTACAATACATTTGGGTGAATATAAAAGGTCGTAAAAAAATTTTGAAATACAGGTGATGAATCCGCTAAATATCGTCTTAAGTCATTTCTATTAAACTAATCATACTTTTTATATTTTTAACGTTAAGTTCACATTATTTTACATCTAAAACACGTGTTTACAATACATTTGGGTGAATACAAAAAATAGAAAAAAAATTTGGGAAAAAATTTGGTAAAAAATGGTGATAATTCCGCTAAATATCGTTTAAAGTCATTTGTATTGAACTAATCATACTTTTTATATTTTTATCGTTAAGTTCACATTATTTTACATCTAAAACACGTATTTACAATACATTTGGGTGAATACAAAAAATAGAAAAAAAATTTGGGAAAAAATTTGGTAAAAAATGGTGATAATTCCGCTAAATATCGTTTAAAGTCATTTGTATTGAACTAATCATACTTTTTATATTTTTATCGTTAAGTTCACATAATTTTACATATAAAACACGTCTTTACAATACATTTGGGTGAATATAAAAGGTCGTAAAAAAATTTTGAAATACAGGTGATGAATCCGCTAAATATCGTCTTAAGTCATTTCTATTAAACTAATCATACTTTTTATATTTTTAACGTTAAGTTCACATTATTTTACATCTAAAACACGTGTTTACAATACATTTGGGTGAATACAAAAAATAGAAAAAAAATTTGGGAAAAAATTTGGTAAAAAATGGTGATAATTCCGCTAAATATCGTTTAAAGTCATTTGTATTGAACTAATCATACTTTTTATATTTTTATCGTTAAGTTCACATTATTTTACATCTAAAACACGTATTTACAATACATTTGGGTGAATACAAAAAATAGAAAAAATATTTGGTAAAAAATGGTGATAATTCCGCTAAATATCGTTTAAAGTCATTTGTATTGAACTAATCATACTTTTTATATTTTTATCGTTAAGTTCACATTATTTTACATCTAAAACACGTCTTTACAATACATTTGGGTGAATATAAAAGGTCGTAAAAAAATTTTGAAATACAGGTGATGAATCCGCTAAATATCGTCTTAAGTCATTTCTATTAAATTAATCATACTTTTTATATTTTTAACGTTAAGTTCACATTATTTTACATCTAAAACACGTGTTTACAATACATTTGGGTGAATACAAAAAATAGAAAAAAAATTTGGGAAAAAATTTGGTAAAAAATGGTGATAATTCCGCTAAATATCGTTTAAAGTCATTTGTATTGAACTAATCATACTTTTTATATTTTTATCGTTAAGTTCACATTATTTTACATCTAAAACACGTATTTACAATACATTTGGGTGAATACAAAAAATAGAAAAAAAATTTGGGAAAAAATTGGGTAAAAAATGGTTATAATTCCGCTAAATATCGTTTAAAGTCATTTGTATTGAACTAATCATACTTTTTATATTTTTATCGTTAAGTTCACATTATTTTACATCTAAAACACGTATTTACAATACATTTGGGTGAATACAAAAAATAGAAAAAAAATTTGGGAAAAAATTTGGTAAAAAATGGTGATAATTCCGCTAAATATCTTTTAAAGTCATTTGTATTGAACTAATCATACTTTTTATATTTTTATCGTTAAGTTCACATTATTTTACATCTAAAACACGTGTTTACAATACATTTGGGTGAATACAAAAAATAGAAAAAATATTTGGTAAAAAATGGTGATAATTCCGCTAAATATCGTTTAAAGTCATTTGTATTGAACTAATCATACTTTTTATATTTTTTCGTTAAGTTCACATTATTTTACATCTAAAACACGTCTTTACAATACATTTGGGTGAATATAAAAGGTCGTAAAAAAATTTTGAAATACAAGTGATGAATCCGCTAAATATCGTCTTAAGTCATTTCTATTAAACTAATCATACTTTTTATATTTTTAACGTTAAGTTCACATTATTTTACATCTAAAACACGTGTTTACAATACATTTGGGTGAATACAAAAAATAGAAAAAAAATTTGGGAAAAAATTTGGTAAAAAATGGTGATAATTCCGCTAAATATCGTTTAAAGTCATTTGTATTGAACTAATCATACTTTTTATATTTTTATCGTTAAGTTCACATTATTTTACATCTAAAACACGTATTTACAATACATTTGGGTGAATACAAAAAATAGAAAAAAAATTTGGGAAAAAATTTGGTAAAAAATGGTGATAATTCCGCTAAATATCGTTTAAAGTCATTTGTATTGAACTAATCATACTTTTTATATTTTTATCGTTAAGTTCACATTATTTTACATCTAAAACACGTGTTTACAATACATTTGGGTGAATACAAAAAATAGAAAAAATATTTGGTAAAAAATGGTGATAATTCCGCTAAATATCGTTTAAAGTCATTTGTATTGAACTAATCATACTTTTTATATTTTTTCGTTAAGTTCACATTATTTTACATCTAAAACACGTCTTTACAATACATTTGGGTGAATATAAAAGGTCGTAAAAAAATTTTGAAATACAAGTGATGAATCCGCTAAATATCGTCTTAAGTCATTTCTATTAAACTAATCATACTTTTTATATTTTTAACGTTAAGTTCACATTATTTTACATCTAAAACACGTGTTTACAATACATTTGGGTGAATACAAAAAATAGAAAAAAAATTTGGGAAAAAATTGGGTAAAAAATGGTTATAATTCCGCTAAATATCGTTTAAAGTCATTTGTATTGAACTAATCATACTTTTTATATTTTTATCGTTAAGTTCACATAATTTTACATCTAAAACACGTCTTTACAATACATTTGGGTGAATATAAAAGGTCGTAAAAAAATTTTGAAATACAGATGATGAATCCGCTAAATATCGTCTTAAGTCATTTCTATTAAACTAATCATACTTTTTATATTTTTAACGTTAAGTTCACATTATTTTACATCTAAAACACGTGTTTACAATACATTTGGGTGAATACAAAAAATAGAAAAAAAATTTGGGAAAAAATTTGGTAAAAAATTGTGATAATTCCGCTAAATATCGTTTAAAGTCATTTGTATTGAACTAATCATACTTTTTATATTTTTATCGTTAAGCTCACATTATTTTACATCTAAAACACGTATTTACAATACATTTGGGTGAATACAAAAAATAGAAAAAAAATTTGGGAAAAAATTTGGTAAAAAATGGTGATAATTCCGCTAAATATCGTTTAAAGTCATTTGTATTGAACTAATCATACTTTTTATATTTTTATAGTTAAGTTCACATTATTTTAGATCTAAAACACGTCTTTACAATACATTTGGGTGAATATAAAAGGTCGTAAAAAAATTTTGACATACAGGTTATCAATCCGCTAAATATCGTCTTAAGTCATTTCTATTAAACTAATCATACTTTTTATATTTTTAACGTTAAGTTCACATTATTTTACATCTAAAACACGTGTTTACAATACATTTGGGTGAATACAAAAAATAGAAAAAAAATTTGGGAAAAAATTTGGTAAAAAATGGTGATAATTCCGCTAAATATCGTTTAAAGTCATTTGTATTGAACTAATCATACTTTTTATATTTTTATCGTTAATTTCACATTATTTTACATCTAAAACACGTCTTTACAATACATTTGGGTGAATATAAAAGGTCGTAAAAAAATTTTGAATTACAGGTGATGAATCCGCTAAATATCGTCTTAAGTCATTTCTATTAAGCTAATCATACTTTTTATATTTTTAACGTTAAGTTCACATTATTTTACATCTAAAACACGTGTTTACAATACATTTAGGTGAATACAAAAAATAGAAAAAAAATTTGGGAAAAAATTGGGTAAAAAATGGTGATAATTCCGCTAAATATCGTTTAAAGTCATTTGTATTGAACTAATCATACTTTTTATATTTTTATCGTTAAGTTCACATTATTTTACATCTAAAACACGTCTTTACAATACATTTGGGTGAATATAAAAGGTCGTAAAAAAATTTTGAAATACAGGTGATGAATCCGCTAAATATCGTCTTAAGTCATTTCTATTAAACTAATCATACTTTTTATATTTTTAACGTTAAGTTCACATTATTTTACATCTAAAACACGTGTTTACAATACATTTGGGTGAATACAAAAAATAGAAAAAAAATTTGGGAAAAAATTTGGTAAAAAATGGTGATAATTCCGCTAAATATCGTTTAAAGTCATTTGTATTGAACTAATCATACTTTTTATATTTTTATCGTTAAGTTCACATTATTTTACATCTAAAACACGTATTTACAATACATTTGGGTGAATACAAAAAATAGAAAAAAAATTTGGGAAAAAATTTGGTAAAAAATGGTGATAATTCCGCTAAATATCGTTTAAAGTCATTTGTATTGAACTAATCATACTTTTTATATTTTTATCGTTAAGTTCACATAATTTTACATATAAAACACGTCTTTACAATACATTTGGGTGAATATAAAAGGTCGTAAAAAAATTTTGAAATACAGGTGATGAATCCGCTAAATATCGTCTTAAGTCATTTCTATTAAACTAATCATACTTTTTATATTTTTAACGTTAAGTTCACATTATTTTACATCTAAAACACGTGTTTACAATACATTTGGGTGAATACAAAAAATAGAAAAAATATTTGGTAAAAAATGGTGATAATTCCGCTAAATATCGTTTAAAGTCATTTGTATTGAACTAATCATACTTTTTATATTTTTATCGTTAAGTTCACATTATTTTACATCTAAAACACGTCTTTACAATACATTTGGGTGAATATAAAAGGTCGTAAAAAAATTTTGAAATACAGGTGATGAATCCGCTAAATATCGTCTTAAGTCATTTCTATTAAATTAATCATACTTTTTATATTTTTAACGTTAAGTTCACATTATTTTACATCTAAAACACGTGTTTACAATACATTTGGGTGAATACAAAAAATAGAAAAAAAATTTGGGAAAAAATTTGGTAAAAAATGGTGATAATTCCGCTAAATATCGTTTAAAGTCATTTGTATTGAACTAATCATACTTTTTATATTTTTATCGTTAAGTTCACATTATTTTACATCTAAAACACGTATTTACAATACATTTGGGTGAATACAAAAAATAGAAAAAAAATTTGGGAAAAAATTGGGTAAAAAATGGTTATAATTCCGCTAAATATCGTTTAAAGTCATTTGTATTGAACTAATCATACTTTTTATATTTTTATCGTTAAGTTCACATTATTTTACATCTAAAACACGTATTTACAATACATTTGGGTGAATACAAAAAATAGAAAAAAAATTTGGGAAAAAATTTGGTAAAAAATGGTGATAATTCCGCTAAATATCTTTTAAAGTCATTTGTATTGAACTAATCATACTTTTTATATTTTTATCGTTAAGTTCACATTATTTTACATCTAAAACACGTGTTTACAATACATTTGGGTGAATACAAAAAATAGAAAAAATATTTGGTAAAAAATGGTGATAATTCCGCTAAATATCGTTTAAAGTCATTTGTATTGAACTAATCATACTTTTTATATTTTTTCGTTAAGTTCACATTATTTTACATCTAAAACACGTCTTTACAATACATTTGGGTGAATATAAAAGGTCGTAAAAAAATTTTGAAATACAAGTGATGAATCCGCTAAATATCGTCTTAAGTCATTTCTATTAAACTAATCATACTTTTTATATTTTTAACGTTAAGTTCACATTATTTTACATCTAAAACACGTGTTTACAATACATTTGGGTGAATACAAAAAATAGAAAAAAAATTTGGGAAAAAATTTGGTAAAAAATGGTGATAATTCCGCTAAATATCGTTTAAAGTCATTTGTATTGAACTAATCATACTTTTTATATTTTTATCGTTAAGTTCACATTATTTTACATCTAAAACACGTATTTACAATACATTTGGGTGAATACAAAAAATAGAAAAAAAATTTGGGAAAAAATTTGGTAAAAAATGGTGATAATTCCGCTAAATATCGTTTAAAGTCATTTGTATTGAACTAATCATACTTTTTATATTTTTATCGTTAAGTTCACATTATTTTACATCTAAAACACGTCTTTACAATACATTTGGGTGAATATAAAAGGTCGTAAAAAAATTTTGAAATACAGGTGATGAATCCGCTAAATATCGTCTTAAGTCATTTCTATTAAACTAATCATACTTTTTATATTTTTAACGTTAAGTTCACATTATTTTACATCTAAAACACGTGTTTACAATACATTTGGGTGAATACAAAAAATAGAAAAAATATTTGGTAAAAAATGGTGATAATTCCGCTAAATATCGTTTAAAGTCATTTGTATTGAACTAATCATACTTTTTATATTTTTATCGTTAAGTTCACATTATTTTACATCTAAAACACGTCTTTACAATACATTTGGGTGAATATAAAAGGTCGTAAAAAAATTTTGAAATACAGGTGATGAATCCGCTAAATATCGTCAAGTCATTTCTATTAAACTAATCATACTTTTTATATTTTTAACGTTAAGTTCACATTATTTTACATCTAAAACACGTGTTTACAATACATTTGGGTGAATACAAAAAATAGAAAAAAAATTTGGGAAAAAATTGGGTAAAAAATGGTTATAATTCCGCTAAATATCGTTTAAAGTCATTTGTATTGAACTAATCATACTTTTTATATTTTTATCGTTAAGTTCACATTATTTTACATCTAAAACACGTATTTACAATACATTTGGGTGAATACAAAAAATAGAAAAAAAATTTGGGAAAAAATTTGGTAAAAAATGGTGATAATTCCGCTAAATATCGTTTAAAGTCATTTGTATTGAACTAATCATACTTTTTATATTTTTATCGTTAAGTTCACATTATTTTACATCTAAAACACGTGTTTACAATACATTTGGGTGAATACAAAAAATAGAAAAAATATTTGGTAAAAAATGGTGATAATTCCGCTAAATATCGTTTAAAGTCATTTGTATTGAACTAATCATACTTTTTATATTTTTATCGTTAAGTTCACATTATTTTACATCTAAAACACGTCTTTACAATACATTTGGGTGAATATAAAAGGTCGTAAAAAAATTTTGAAATACAGGTGATGAATCTGCTAAATATCGTCTTAAGTCATTTCTATTAAACTAATCATACTTTTTATATTTTTAACGTTAAGTTCACATTATTTTACATCTAAAACACGTGTTTACAATACATTTGGGTGAATACAAAAAATAGAAAAAAAATTTGGGAAAAAATTGGGTAAAAAATGGTTATAATTCCGCTAAATATCGTTTAAAGTCATTTGTATTGAACTAATCATACTTTTTATATTTTTATCGTTAAGTTCACATAATTTTACATCTAAAACACGTCTTTACAATACATTTGGGTGAATATAAAAGGTCGTAAAAAAATTTTGAAATACAGATGATGAATCCGCTAAATATCGTCTTAAGTCATTTCTATTAAACTAATCATACTTTTTATATTTTTAACGTTAAGTTCACATTATTTTACATCTAAAACTCGTGTTTACAATACATTTGGGTGAATACAAAAAATAGAAAAAAAATTTGGGAAAAAATTTGGTAAAAAATTGTGATAATTCCGCTAAATATCGTTTAAAGTCATTTGTATTGAACTAATCATACTTTTTATATTTTTATCGTTAGCTCACATTATTTTACATCTAAAACACGTATTTACAATACATTTGGGTGAATACAAAAAATAGAAAAAAAATTTGGGAAAAAATTTGGTAAAAAATGGTGATAATTCCGCTAAATATCGTTTAAAGTCATTTGTATTGAACTAATCATACTTTTTATATTTTTATAGTTAAGTTCACATTATTTTAGATCTAAAACACGTCTTTACAATACATTTGGGTGAATATAAAAGGTCGTAAAAAAATTTTGAAATACAGGTGATGAATCCGCTAAATATCGTCTTAAGTCATTTCTATTAAACTAATCATACTTTTTATATTTTTAACGTTAAGTTCACATTATTTTACATCTAAAACACGTGTTTACAATACATTTGGGTGAATACAAAAAATAGAAAAAATATTTGGTAAAAAATGGTGATAATTCCGCTAAATATCGTTTAAAGTCATTTGTAGTGAACTAATCATACTTTTTATATTTTTATCGTTAAGTTCACATTATTTTACATCTAAAACACGTATTTACAATACATTTGGGTGAATACAAAAAATAGAAAAAAAATTTGGGAAAAAATTTGGTAAAAAATGGTGATAATTCCGCTAAATATCGTTTAAAGTCATTTGTATAGAACTAATCATACTTTTTATATTTTTATCGTTAAGTTCACATTATTTTACATCTAAAACACGTATTTACAATACATTTGGGTGAATACAAAAAATAGAAAAAAAATTTGGGAAAAAATTTGGTAAAAAATGGTGATAATTCCGCTAAATATCGTTTAAAGTCATTTTTATTGAACTAATCATACTTTTTATATTTTTATCGTTAAGTTCACATAATTTTACATATAAAACACGTCTTTACAATACATTTGGGTGAATATAAAAGGTCGTAAAAAAATTTTGAAATACAGGTGATGAATCCGCTAAATATCGTCTTAAGTCATTTCTATTAAACTAATCATACTTTTTATATTTTTAACGTTAAGTTCACATTATTTTACATCTAAAACACGTGTTTACAATACATTTGGGTGAATACAAAAAATAGAAAAAATATTTGGTAAAAAATGGTGATAATTCCGCTAAATATCGTTTAAAGTCATTTGTATTGAACTAATCATACTTTTTATATTTTTATAGTTAAGTTCACATTATTTTAGATCTAAAACACGTCTTTACAATACATTTGGGTGAATATAAAAGGTCGTAAAAAAATTTTGAAATACAGGTGATGAATCCGCTAAATATCGTCTTAAGTCATTTCTATTAAACTAATCATACTTTTTATATTTTTAACGTTAAGTTCACATTATTTTACATCTAAAACACGTGTTTACAATACATTTGGGTGAATACAAAAAATAGAAAAAATATTTGGTAAAAAATGGTGATAATTCCGCTAAATATCGTTTAAAGTCATTTGTATTGAACTAATCATACTTTTTATATTTTTATCGTTAAGTTCACATTATTTTACATCTAAAACACGTATTTACAATACATTTGGGTGAATACAAAAAATAGAAAAAAAATTTGGGAAAAAATTTGGTAAAAAATGGTGATAATTCCGCTAAATATCGTTTAAAGTCATTTGTATTGAACTAATCATACTTTTTATATTTTTATCGTTAAGTTCACATTATTTTACATCTAAAACACGTATTTACAATACATTTGGGTGAATACAAAAAATAGAAAAAAAATTTGGGAAAAAATTTGGTAAAAAATGGTGATAATTCTGCTAAATATCGTTTAAAGTCATTTTTATTGAACTAATCATACTTTTTATATTTTTATCGTTACGTTCACATAATTTTACATATAAAACACGTCTTTACAATACATTTGGGTGAATATAAAAGGTCGTAAAAAAATTTTGAAATACAGGTGATGAATCCGCTAAATATCGTCTTAAGTCATTTCTATTAAACTAATCATACTTTTTATATTTTTAACGTTAAGTTCACATTATTTTACATCTAAAACACGTGTTTACAATACATTTGGGTGAATACAAAAAATAGAAAAAATATTTGGTAAAAAATGGTGATAATTCCGCTAAATATCGTTTAAAGTCATTTGTATTGAACTAATCATACTTTTTATATTTTTATCGTTAAGTTCACATTATTTTACATCTAAAACACGTCTTTACAATACATTTGGGTGAATATAAAAGGTCGTAAAAAAATTTTGAAATACAGGTGATGAATCCGCTAAATATCGTCAAGTCATTTCTATTAAACTAATCATACTTTTTATATTTTTAACGTTAAGTTCACATTATTTTACATCTAAAACACGTGTTTACAATACATTTGGGTGAATACAAAAAATAGAAAAAAAATTTGGGAAAAAATTGGGTAAAAAATGGTTATAATTCCGCTAAATATCGTTTAAAGTCATTTGTATTGAACTAATCATACTTTTTATATTTTTATCGTTAAGTTCACATTATTTTACATCTAAAACACGTATTTACAATACATTTGGGTGAATACAAAAAATAGAAAAAAAATTTGGGAAAAAATTTGGTAAAAAATGGTGATAATTCCGCTAAATATCGTTTAAAGTCATTTGTATTGAACTAATCATACTTTTTATATTTTTATCGTTAAGTTCACATTATTTTACATCTAAAACACGTGTTTACAATACATTTGGGTGAATACAAAAAATAGAAAAAATATTTGGTAAAAAATGGTGATAATTCCGCTAAATATCGTTTAAAGTCATTTGTATTGAACTAATCATACTTTTTATATTTTTATCGTTAAGTTCACATTATTTTACATCTAAAACACGTCTTTACAATACATTTGGGTGAATATAAAAGGTCGTAAAAAAATTTTGAAATACAGGTGATGAATCCGCTAAATATCGTCTTAAGTCATTTCTATTAAACTAATCATACTTTTTATATTTTTAACGTTAAGTTCACATTATTTTACATCTAAAACACGTGTTTACAATACATTTGGGTGAATACAAAAAATAGAAAAAAAATTTGGGAAAAAATTGGGTAAAAAATGGTTATAATTCCGCTAAATATCGTTTAAAGTCATTTGTATTGAACTAATCATACTTTTTATATTTTTATCGTTAAGTTCACATAATTTTACATCTAAAACACGTCTTTACAATACATTTGGGTGAATATAAAAGGTCGTAAAAAAATTTTGAAATACAGATGATGAATCCGCTAAATATCGTCTTAAGTCATTTCTATTAAACTAATCATACTTTTTATATTTTTAACGTTAAGTTCACATTATTTTACATCTAAAACACGTGTTTACAATACATTTGGGTGAATACAAAAAATAGAAAAAAAATTTGGGAAAAAATTTGGTAAAAAATAGTGATGATTCCGCTAAATATCGTTTAAAGTCATTTGTATTGAACTAATCATACTTTTTATATTTTTATCGTTAGCTCACATTATTTTACATCTAAAACACGTATTTACAATACATTTGGGTGAATACAAAAAATAGAAAAAAAATTTGGGAAAAAATTTGGTAAAAAATGGTGATAATTCCGCTAAATATCGTTTAAAGTCATTTGTATTGAACTAATCATACTTTTTATATTTTTAACGTTAAGTTCACATTATTTTACATCTAAAACACGTGTTTACAATACATTTGGGTGAATACAAAAAATAGAAAAAAAATTTGGGAAAAAATTGGGTAAAAAATGGTTATAATTCCGCTAAATATCGTTTAAAGTCATTTGTATTGAACTAATCATACTTTTTATATTTTTATTGTTAAGTTCACATTATTTTACATCTAAAACACTATTTACAATACATTTGGGTGAATACAAAAAATAGAAAAAAAATTTGGTAAAAAATGGTGATTATTCCGCTAAATATCGTTTAAAGTCATTTGTATTGAACTAATCATACTTTTTATATTTTTATCGTTAAGTTCACATTATTTTACATCTAAAACACGTCTTTACAATACATTTGGGTGAATATAAAAGGTCGTAAAAAAATTTTGAAATACAGGTGATGAATCCGCTAAATATCGTCTTAAGTCATTTCTATTAAACTAATCATACTTTTTATATTTTTAACGTTAAGTTCACATTATTTTACATCTAAAACACGTGTTTACAATACATTTGGGTGAATACAAAAAATAGAAAAAAAATTTGGTAAAAAATGGTGATAATTCCGCTAAATATCGTTTAAAGTCATTTGTATTGAACTAATCATACTTTTTATATTTTTATCGTTAAGTTCACATTATTTTACATCTAAAACACGTATTTACCATACATTTAGGTGAATACAAAAAATAGAAAAAAAATTTGGGATAAAATTTGGTAAAAAATGGTGATAATTCCGCTAAATATCGTTTAAAGTCATTTGTATTGAACTAATCATACTTTTTATATTTTTATCGTTAAGTTCACATTATTTTACATCTAAAACACGTCTTTACAATACATTTGGGTGAATATAAAAGGTCGTAAAAAAACTTTGAAATACAGGTGATGAATCCGCTAAATATCGTCTTAAGTCATTTCTATTAAACTAATCATACTTTTTATATTTTTAAAGTTAAGTTCACATTATTTTACATCTAAAACACGTGTTTACAATACATTTGGGTGAATACAAAAAATAAAAAAAAAATTTGGTAAAAAATGGTGATAATTCCGCTAAATATCGTTTAAAGTCATTTGTATTGAACTAATCATACTTTTTATATTTTTATCGTTAAGTTCACATTATTTTACATCTAAAACACGTATTTACAATACATTTGGGTGAATACAAAAAATAGAAAAAAAATTTGGTAAAAAATGGTGATAATTCCGCTAAATATCGTTTAAAGTCATTTGTATTGAACTAATCATACTTTTTATATTTTTATCGTTAAGTTCACATTATTTTACATCTAAAACACGTATTTACAATACATTTGGGTGAATACAAAAAATAGAAAAAAAATTTGGGAAAAAATTTGGTAAAAAATGGTGATAATTCCGCTAAATATCGTTTAAAGTCATTTTTATTGAACTAATCATACTTTTTATATTTTTATCGTTAAGTTCACATTATTTTACATCTAAAACACGTATTTACAATACATTTGGGTGAATATAAAAGGTCGTAAAAAAATTTTGAAATACAGGTGATGAATCCGCTAAATATCGTCTTAAGTCATTTCTATTAAACTAATCATACTTTTTATATTTTTAACGTTAAGTTCACATTATTTTACATCTAAAACACGTGTTTACAATACATTTGGGTGAATACAAAAAATAGAAAAAAAATTTGGGCAAAAATTGGGTAAAAAATGGTGATAATTCCGCTAAATATCGTTTAAAGTCATTTGTATTGAACTAATCATACTTTTTATATTTTTATTGTTAAGTTCACATTATTTTACATCTAAAACACTATTTACAATACATTTGGGTGAATACAAAAAATAGAAAAAAAATTTGGTAAAAAATGGTGATTATTCCGCTAAATATCGTTTAAAGTCATTTGTATTGAACTAATCATACTTTTTATATTTTTATCGTTAAGTTCACATTATTTTACATCTAAAACACGTCTTTACAATACATTTGGGTGAATATAAAAGGTCGTAAAAAAATTTTGAAATACAGGTGATGAATCCGCTAAATATCGTCTTAAGTCATTTCTATTAAACTAATCATACTTTTTATATTTTTAACGTTAAGTTCACATTATTTTACATCTAAAACACGTATTTACAATACATTTGGGTGAATACAAAAAATAGAAAAAAAATTTGTGAAAAAATTTGATAAAAAATGGTGATAATTCCGCTAAATATCGTTTAAAGTCATTTGTATTGAACTAATCATACTTTTTATATTTTTATCGTTAAGTTCACATTATTTTACATCTAAAACACGTATTTACAATACATTTGGGTGAATATAAAAGGTCGTAAAAAAATTTTGAAATACAGGTGATGAATCCGCTAAATATCGTCTTAAGTCATTTCTATTAAACTAATCATACTTTTTATATTTTTAACGTTAAGTTCACATTATTTTACATCTAAAACACGTGTTAACAATACATTTGGGTGAATACAAAAAATAGAAAAAAAATTTGGGCAAAAATTGGGTAAAAAATGGTGATAATTCCGCTAAATATCGTTTAAAGTCATTTGTATTGAACTAATCATACTTTTTATATTTTGATTGTTAAGTTCACATTATTTTACATCTAAAACACGTATTTACAATACATTTGGGTGAATACAAAAAATAGAAAAAAAATTTGGTAAAAAATTGTGATAATTCCGCTAAATATCGTTTAAAGTCATTTGTATTGAACTAATCATACTTTTTATATTTTTATCGTTAAGTTCACATTATTTTACATCTAAAACACGTATTTACAATACATTTGGGTGAATACAAAAAATAGAAAAAAAATTTGGGAAAAAATTTGGTAAAAAATGGTGATAATTCCGCTAAATATCGTTTAAAGTCATTTGTATTGAACTAATCATACTTTTTATATTTTTATCGTTAAGTTCACATTATTTTACATCTAAAACACGTATTTACAATACATTTGGGTGAATATAAAAGGTCGTAAAAAAATTTTGAAATACAGGTGATGAATCCGCTAAATATCGTCTTAAGTCATTTCTATTAAACTAATCATACTTTTTATATTTTTAACGTTAAGTTCACATTATTTTACATCTAAAACACGTGTTTACAATACATTTGGGTGAATACAAAAAATAGAAAAAAAATTTGGTAAAAAATTGTGATAATTCCGCTAAATATCGTTTAAAGTCATTTGTATTGAACTAATCATACTTTTTATATTTTTATCGTTAAGTTCACATTATTTTACATCTAAAACACGTATTTACAATACATTTGGGTGAATATAAAAGGTCGTAAAAAAATTTTGAAATACAGGTGATGAATCCGCTAAATATCGTCTTAAGTCATTTCTATTAAACTAATCATACTTTTTATATTTTTAACGTTAAGTTCACATTATTTTACATCTAAAACACGTGTTTACAATACATTTGGGTGAATACAAAAAATAGAAAAAAAATTTGGGAAAAAATTGGGTAAAAAATGGTTATAATTCCGCTAAATATCGTTTAAAGTCATTTGTATTGAACTAATCATACTTTTTATATTTTTATCGTTAAGTTCACATTATTTTACATCTAAAACACGTGTTTACAATACATTTGGGTGAATACAAAAAATAGAAAAAATATTTGGTAAAAAATGGTGATAATTCCGCTAAATATCGTTTAAAGTCATTTGTATTGAACTAATCATACTTTTTATATTTTTATCGTTAAGTTCACATTATTTTACATCTAAAACACGTCTTTACAATACATTTGGGTGAATATAAAAGGTCGTAAAAAAATTTTGAAATACAGGTGATGAATCCGCTTAATATCGTCTTAAGTCATTTCTATTAAACTAATCATACTTTTTATATTTTTAACGTTAAGTTCACATTATTTTACATCTAAAACACGTGTTTACAATACATTTGGGTGAATACAAAAAATAGAAAAAAAATTTGGGAAAAAATTGGGTAAAAAATGGTTATAATTCCGCTAAATATCGTTTAAAGTCATTTGTATTGAACTAATCATACTTTTTATATTTTTATCGTTAAGTTCACATAATTTTACATCTAAAACACGTCTTTACAATACATTTGGGTGAATATAAAAGGTCGTAAAAAAATTTTGAAATACAGATGATGAATCCGCTAAATATCGTCTTAAGTCATTTCTATTAAACTAATCATACTTTTTATATTTTTAACGTTAAGTTCACATTATTTTACATCTAAAACACGTGTTTACAATACATTTGGGTGAATACAAAAAATAGAAAAAAAATTTGGGAAAAAATTTGGTAAAAAATAGTGATAATTCCGCTAAATATCGTTTAAAGTCATTTGTATTGAACTAATCATACTTTTTATATTTTTATCGTTAGCTCACATTATTTTACATCTAAAACACGTATTTACAATACATTTGGGTGAATACAAAAAATAGAAAAAAAATTTGGGAAAAAATTTGGTAAAAAATGGTGATAATTCCGCTAAATATCGTTTAAAGTCATTTGTATTGAACTAATCATACTTTTTATATTTTTAACGTTAAGTTCACATTATTTTACATCTAAAACACGTGTTTACAATACATTTGGGTGAATACAAAAAATAGAAAAAAAATTTGGGAAAAAATTGGGTAAAAAATGGTTATAATTCCGCTAAATATCGTTTAAAGTCATTTGTATTGAACTAATCATACTTTTTATATTTTTATTGTTAAGTTCACATTATTTTACATCTAAAACACTATTTACAATACATTTGGGTGAATACAAAAAATAGAAAAAAAATTTGGTAAAAAATGGTGATTATTCCGCTAAATATCGTTTAAAGTCATTTGTATTGAACTAATCATACTTTTTATATTTTTATCGTTAAGTTCACATTATTTTACATCTAAAACACGTCTTTACAATACATTTGGGTGAATATAAAAGGTCGTAAAAAAATTTTGAAATACAGGTGATGAATCCGCTAAATATCGTCTTAAGTCATTTCTATTAAACTAATCATACTTTTTATATTTTTAACGTTAAGTTCACATTATTTTACATCTAAAACACGTGTTTACAATACATTTGGGTGAATACAAAAAATAGAAAAAAAATTTGGTAAAAAATGGTGATAATTCCGCTAAATATCGTTTAAAGTCATTTGTATTGAACTAATCATACTTTTTATATTTTTATCGTTAAGTTCACATTATTTTACATCTAAAACACGTATTTACCATACATTTAGGTGAATACAAAAAATAGAAAAAAAATTTGGGATAAAATTTGGTAAAAAATGGTGATAATTCCGCTAAATATCGTTTAAAGTCATTTGTATTGAACTAATCATACTTTTTATATTTTTATCGTTAAGTTCACATAATTTTACATCTAAAACACGTCTTTACAATACATTTGGGTGAATATAAAAGGTCGTAAAAAAATTTTGAAATACAGGTGATGAATCCGCTTAATATCGTCTTAAGTCATTTCTATTAAACTAATCATACTTTTTATATTTTTAACGTTAAGTTCACATTATTTTACATCTAAAACACGTGTTTACAATACATTTGGGTGAATACAAAAAATAGAAAAAAAATTTGGGAAAAAATTGGGTAAAAAATGGTTATAATTCCGCTAAATATCGTTTAAAGTCATTTGTATTGAACTAATCATACTTTTTATATTTTTATCGTTAAGTTCACATAATTTTACATCTAAAACACGTCTTTACAATACATTTGGGTGAATATAAAAGGTCGTAAAAAAATTTTGAAATACAGATGATGAATCCGCTAAATATCGTCTTAAGTCATTTCTATTAAACTAATCATACTTTTTATATTTTTAACGTTAAGTTCACATTATTTTACATCTAAAACACGTGTTTACAATACATTTGGGTGAATACAAAAAATAGAAAAAAAATTTGGGAAAAAATTTGGTAAAAAATAGTGATAATTCCGCTAAATATCGTTTAAAGTCATTTGTATTGAACTAATCATACTTTTTATATTTTTATCGTTAGCTCACATTATTTTACATCTAAAACACGTATTTACAATACATTTGGGTGAATACAAAAAATAGAAAAAAAATTTGGGAAAAAATTTGGTAAAAAATGGTGATAATTCCGCTAAATATCGTTTAAAGTCATTTGTATTGAACTAATCATACTTTTTATATTTTTAACGTTAAGTTCACATTATTTTACATCTAAAACACGTGTTTACAATACATTTGGGTGAATACAAAAAATAGAAAAAAAATTTGGGAAAAAATTGGGTAAAAAATGGTTATAATTCCGCTAAATATCGTTTAAAGTCATTTGTATTGAACTAATCATACTTTTTATATTTTTATTGTTAAGTTCACATTATTTTACATCTAAAACACTATTTACAATACATTTGGGTGAATACAAAAAATAGAAAAAAAATTTGGTAAAAAATGGTGATTATTCCGCTAAATATCGTTTAAAGTCATTTGTATTGAACTAATCATACTTTTTATATTTTTATCGTTAAGTTCACATTATTTTACATCTAAAACACGTCTTTACAATACATTTGGGTGAATATAAAAGGTCGTAAAAAAATTTTGAAATACAGGTGATGAATCCGCTAAATATCGTCTTAAGTCATTTCTATTAAACTAATCATACTTTTTATATTTTTAACGTTAAGTTCACATTATTTTACATCTAAAACACGTGTTTACAATACATTTGGGTGAATACAAAAAATAGAAAAAAAATTTGGTAAAAAATGGTGATAATTCCGCTAAATATCGTTTAAAGTCATTTGTATTGAACTAATCATACTTTTTATATTTTTATCGTTAAGTTCACATTATTTTACATCTAAAACACGTATTTACCATACATTTAGGTGAATACAAAAAATAGAAAAAAAATTTGGGATAAAATTTGGTAAAAAATGGTGATAATTCCGCTAAATATCGTTTAAAGTCATTTGTATTGAACTAATCATACTTTTTATATTTTTATCGTTAAGTTCACATTATTTTACATCTAAAACACGTCTTTACAATACATTTGGGTGAATATAAAAGGTCGTAAAAAAACTTTGAAATACAGGTGATGAATCCGCTAAATATCGTCTTAAGTCATTTCTATTAAACTAATCATACTTTTTATATTTTTAAAGTTAAGTTCACATTATTTTACATCTAAAACACGTGTTTACAATACATTTGGGTGAATACAAAAAATAAAAAAAAAATTTGGTAAAAAATGGTGATAATTCCGCTAAATATCGTTTAAAGTCATTTGTATTGAACTAATCATACTTTTTATATTTTTATCGTTAAGTTCACATTATTTTACATCTAAAACACGTATTTACAATACATTTGGGTGAATACAAAAAATAGAAAAAAAATTTGGTAAAAAATGGTGATAATTCCGCTAAATATCGTTTAAAGTCATTTGTATTGAACTAATCATACTTTTTATATTTTTATCGTTAAGTTCACATTATTTTACATCTAAAACACGTATTTACAATACATTTGGGTGAATACAAAAAATAGAAAAAAAATTTGGGAAAAAATTTGGTAAAAAATGGTGATAATTCCGCTAAATATCGTTTAAAGTCATTTTTATTGAACTAATCATACTTTTTATATTTTTATCGTTAAGTTCACTTTATTTTACATCTAAAACACGTATTTACAATACATTTGGGTGAATATAAAAGGTCGTAAAAAAATTTTGAAATACAGGTGATGAATCCGCTAAATATCGTCTTAAGTCATTTCTATTAAACTAATCATACTTTTTATATTTTTAACGTTAAGTTCACATTATTTTACATCTAAAACACGTGTTTACAATACATTTGGGTGAATACAAAAAATAGAAAAAAAATTTGGGCAAAAATTGGGTAAAAAATGGTGATAATTCCGCTAAATATCGTTTAAAGTCATTTGTATTGAACTAATCATACTTTTTATATTTTTATTGTTAAGTTCACATTATTTTACATCTAAAACACTATTTACAATACATTTGGGTGAATACAAAAAATAGAAAAAAAATTTGGTAAAAAATGGTGATTATTCCGCTAAATATCGTTTAAAGTCATTTGTATTGAACTAATCATACTTTTTATATTTTTATCGTTAAGTTCACATTATTTTACATCTAAAACACGTCTTTACAATACATTTGGGTGAATATAAAAGGTCGTAAAAAAATTTTGAAATACAGGTGATGAATCCGCTAAATATCGTCTTAAGTCATTTCTATTAAACTAATCATACTTTTTATATTTTTAACGTTAAGTTCACATTATTTTACATCTAAAACACGTGTTTACAATACATTTGGGTGAATACAAAAAATAGAAAAAAAATTTGGTAAAAAATGGTGATAATTCCGCTAAATATCGTTTAAAGTCATTTGTATTGAACTAATCATACTTTTTATATTTTTATCGTTAAGTTCACATTATTTTACATCTAAAACACGTATTTACCATACATTTAGGTGAATACAAAAAATAGAAAAAAAATTTGGGATAAAATTTGGTAAAAAATGGTGATAATTCCGCTAAATATCGTTTAAAGTCATTTGTATTGAACTAATCATACTTTTTATATTTTTATCGTTAAGTTCACATTATTTTACATCTAAAACACGTCTTTACAATACATTTGGGTGAATATAAAAGGTCGTAAAAAAACTTTGAAATACAGGTGATGAATCCGCTAAATATCGTCTTAAGTCATTTCTATTAAACTAATCATACTTTTTATATTTTTAAAGTTAAGTTCACATTATTTTACATCTAAAACACGTGTTTACAATACATTTGGGTGAATACAAAAAATAAAAAAAAAATTTGGTAAAAAATGGTGATAATTCCGCTAAATATCGTTTAAAGTCATTTGTATTGAACTAATCATACTTTTTATATTTTTATCGTTAAGTTCACATTATTTTACATCTAAAACACGTATTTACAATACATTTGGGTGAATACAAAAAATAGAAAAAAAATTTGGTAAAAAATGGTGATAATTCCGCTAAATATCGTTTAAAGTCATTTGTATTGAACTAATCATACTTTTTATATTTTTATCGTTAAGTTCACATTATTTTACATCTAAAACACGTATTTACAATACATTTGGGTGAATACAAAAAATAGAAAAAAAATTTGGGAAAAAATTTGGTAAAAAATGGTGATAATTCCGCTAAATATCGTTTAAAGTCATTTTTATTGAACTAATCATACTTTTTATATTTTTATCGTTAAGTTCACATTATTTTACATCTAAAACACGTATTTACAATACATTTGGGTGAATATAAAAGGTCGTAAAAAAATTTTGAAATACAGGTGATGAATCCGCTAAATATCGTTTAAAGTCATTTGTATTGAACTAATCATACTTTTTATATTTTTATTGTTAAGTTCACATTATTTTACATCTAAAACACTATTTACAATACATTTGGGTGAATACAAAAAATAGAAAAAAAATTTGGTAAAAAATGGTGATTATTCCGCTAAATATCGTTTAAAGTCATTTGTATTGAACTAATCATACTTTTTATATTTTTATCGTTAAGTTCACATTATTTTACATCTAAAACACGTCTTTACAATACATTTGGGTGAATATAAAAGGTCGTAAAAAAATTTTGAAATACAGGTGATGAATCCGCTAAATATCGTCTTAAGTCATTTCTATTAAACTAATCATACTTTTTATATTTTTAACGTTAAGTTCACATTATTTTACATCTAAAACACGTGTTTACAATACATTTGGGTGAATACAAAAAATAGAAAAAAAATTTGGTAAAAAATGGTGATAATTCCGCTAAATATCGTTTAAAGTCATTTGTATTGAACTAATCATACTTTTTATATTTTTATCGTTAAGTTCACATTATTTTACATCTAAAACACGTATTTACCATACATTTAGGTGAATACAAAAAATAGAAAAAAAATTTGGGATAAAATTTGGTAAAAAATGGTGATAATTCCGCTAAATATCGTTTAAAGTCATTTGTATTGAACTAATCATACTTTTTATATTTTTATCGTTAAGTTCACATTATTTTACATCTAAAACACGTCTTTACAATACATTTGGGTGAATATAAAAGGTCGTAAAAAAACTTTGAAATACAGGTGATGAATCCGCTAAATATCGTCTTAAGTCATTTCTATTAAACTAATCATACTTTTTATATTTTTAAAGTTAAGTTCACATTATTTTACATCTAAAACACGTGTTTACAATACATTTGGGTGAATACAAAAAATAGAAAAAAAATTTGGTAAAAAATGGTGATAATTCCGCTAAATATCGTTTAAAGTCATTTGTATTGAACTAATCATACTTTTTATATTTTTATCGTTAAGTTCACATTATTTTACATCTAAAACACGTATTTACAATACATTTGGGTGAATACAAAAAATAGAAAAAAAATTTGTGAAAAAATTTGATAAAAAATGGTGATAATTCCGCTAAATATCGTTTAAAGTCATTTGTATTGAACTAATCATACTTTTTATATTTTTATCGTTAAGTTCACATTATTTTACATCTAAAACACGTATTTACAATACATTTGGGTGAATATAAAAGGTCGTAAAAAAATTTTGAAATACAGGTGATGAATCCGCTAAATATCGTCTTAAGTCATTTCTATTAAACTAATCATACTTTTTATATTTTTAACGTTAAGTTCACATTATTTTACATCTAAAACACGTGTTAACAATACATTTGGGTGAATACAAAAAATAGAAAAAAAATTTGGGCAAAAATTGGGTAAAAAATGGTGATAATTCCGCTAAATATCGTTTAAAGTCATTTGTATTGAACTAATCATACTTTTTATATTTTTATCGTTAAGTTCACATTATTTTACATCTAAAACACGTATTTACAATACATTTGGGTGAATACAAAAAATAGAAAAAAAATTTGGGAAAAAATTTGGTAAAAAATGGTGATAATTCCGCTAAATATCGTTTAAAGTCATTTGTATTGAACTAATCATACTTTTTATATTTTTATCGTTAAGTTCACATTATTTTACATCTAAAACACGTATTTACAATACATTTGGGTGAATATAAAAGGTCGTAAAAAAATTTTGAAATACAGGTGATGAATCCGCTAAATATCGTCTTAAGTCATTTCTATTAAACTAATCATACTTTTTATATTTTTAACGTTAAGTTCACATTATTTTACATCTAAAACACGTGTTTACAATACATTTGGGTGAATACAAAAAATAGAAAAAAAATTTGGGCAAAAAATGGTGATAATTCCGCTAAATATCGTTTAAAGTCATTTGTATTGAACTAATCATACTTTTTATATTTTTATCGTTAAGTTCACATTATTTTACATCTAAAACACGTATTTACAATACATTTGGGTGAATACAAAAAATAGAAAAAAAATTTGGTAAAAAATGGTGATAATTCCGCTAAATATCGTTTAAAGTCATTTGTATTGAACTAATCATACTTTTTATATTTTTATCGTTAAGTTCACATTATTTTACATCTAAAACACGTCTTTACAATACATTTGGGTGAATATAAAAGGTCGTAAAAAAACTTTGAAATACAGGTGATGAATCCGCTAAATATCGTCTTAAGTCATTTCTATTAAACTAATCATACTTTTTATATTTTTAAAGTTAAGTTCACATTATTTTACATCTAAAACACGTGTTTACAATACATTTGGGTGAATACAAAAAATAGAAAAAAAATTTGGTAAAAAATGGTGATAATTCCGCTAAATATCGTTTAAAGTCATTTGTATTGAACTAATCATACTTTTTATATTTTTATCGTTAAGTTCACATTATTTTACATCTAAAACACGTATTTACAATACATTTGGGTGAATACAAAAAATAGAAAAAAAATTTGTGAAAAAATTTGATAAAAAATGGTGATAATTCCGCTAAATATCGTTTAAAGTCATTTGTATTGAACTAATCATACTTTTTATATTTTTATCGTTAAGTTCACATTATTTTACATCTAAAACACGTATTTACAATACATTTGGGTGAATATAAAAGGTCGTAAAAAAATTTTGAAATACAGGTGATGAATCCGCTAAATATCGTCTTAAGTCATTTCTATTAAACTAATCATACTTTTTATATTTTTAACGTTAAGTTCACATTATTTTACATCTAAAACACGTGTTAACAATACATTTGGGTGAATACAAAAAATAGAAAAAAAATTTGGGCAAAAATTGGGTAAAAAATGGTGATAATTCCGCTAAATATCGTTTAAAGTCATTTGTATTGAACTAATCATACTTTTTATATTTTTATCGTTAAGTTCACATTATTTTACATCTAAAACACGTATTTACAATACATTTGGGTGAATACAAAAAATAGAAAAAAAATTTGGGAAAAAATTTGGTAAAAAATGGTGATAATTCCGCTAAATATCGTTTAAAGTCATTTGTATTGAACTAATCATACTTTTTATATTTTTATCGTTAAGTTCACATTATTTTACATCTAAAACACGTATTTACAATACATTTGGGTGAATATAAAAGGTCGTAAAAAAATTTTGAAATACAGGTGATGAATCCGCTAAATATCGTCTTAAGTCATTTCTATTAAACTAATCATACTTTTTATATTTTTAACGTTAAGTTCACATTATTTTACATCTAAAACACGTGTTTACAATACATTTGGGTGAATACAAAAAATAGAAAAAAAATTTGGGCAAAAAATGGTGATAATTCCGCTAAATATCGTTTAAAGTCATTTGTATTGAACTAATCATACTTTTTATATTTTTATTGTTAAGTTCACATTATTTTACATCTAAAACACGTATTTACAATACATTTGGGTGAATACAAAAAATAGAAAAAAAATTTGGTAAAAAATGGTGATTATTCCGCTAAATATCGTTTAAAGTCATTTGTATTGAACTAATCATACTTTTTATATTTTTATCGTTAAGTTCACATTATTTTACATCTAAAACACGTCTTTACAATACATTTGGGTGAATATAAAAGGTCGTAAAAAAATTTTGAAATACAGGTGATGAATCCGCTAAATATCGTCTTAAGTAAATTTCTATTAAACTAATCATACTTTTTATATTTTTAACGTTAAGTTCACATTATTTTACATCTAAAACACGTGTTTACAATACATTTGGGTGAATACAAAAAATAGAAAAAAAATTTGGTAAAAAATGGTGATAATTCCGCTAAATATCGTTTAAAGTCATTTGTATTGAACTAATCATACTTTTTATATTTTTATCGTTAAGTTCACATTATTTTACATCTAAAACACGTATTTACCATACATTTAGGTGAATACAAAAAATAGAAAAAAAATTTGGGATAAAATTTGGTAAAAAATGGTGATAATTCCGCTAAATATCGTTTAAAGTCATTTGTATTGAACTAATCATACTTTTTATATTTTTATCGTTAAGTTCACATTATTTTACATCTAAAACACGTCTTTACAATACATTTGGGTGAATATAAAAGGTCGTAAAAAAACTTTGAAATACAGGTGATGAATCCGCTAAATATCGTCTTAAGTCATTTCTATTAAACTAATCATACTTTTTATATTTTTAAAGTTAAGTTCACATTATTTTACATCTAAAACACGTGTTTACAATACATTTGGGTGAATACAAAAAATAGAAAAAAAATTTGGTAAAAAATGGTGATAATTCCGCTAAATATCGTTTAAAGTCATTTGTATTGAACTAATCATACTTTTTATATTTTTATCGTTAAGTTCACATTATTTTACATCTAAAACACGTATTTACAATACATTTGGGTGAATACAAAAAATAGAAAAAAAATTTGTGAAAAAATTTGATAAAAAATGGTGATAATTCCGCTAAATATCGTTTAAAGTCATTTGTATTGAACTAATCATACTTTTTATATTTTTATCGTTAAGTTCACATTATTTTACATCTAAAACACGTATTTACAATACATTTGGGTGAATATAAAAGGTCGTAAAAAAATTTTGAAATACAGGTGATGAATCCGCTAAATATCGTCTTAAGTCATTTCTATTAAACTAATCATACTTTTTATATTTTTAACGTTAAGTTCACATTATTTTACATCTAAAACACGTGTTAACAATACATTTGGGTGAATACAAAAAATAGAAAAAAAATTTGGGCAAAAATTGGGTAAAAAATGGTGATAATTCCGCTAAATATCGTTTAAAGTCATTTGTATTGAACTAATCATACTTTTTATATTTTTATCGTTAAGTTCACATTATTTTACATCTAAAACACGTATTTACAATACATTTGGGTGAATACAAAAAATAGAAAAAAAATTTGGGAAAAAATTTGGTAAAAAATGGTGATAATTCCGCTAAATATCGTTTAAAGTCATTTGTATTGAACTAATCATACTTTTTATATTTTTATCGTTAAGTTCACATTATTTTACATCTAAAACACGTATTTACAATACATTTGGGTGAATATAAAAGGTCGTAAAAAAATTTTGAAATACAGGTGATGAATCCGCTAAATATCGTCTTAAGTCATTTCTATTAAACTAATCATACTTTTTATATTTTTAACGTTAAGTTCACATTATTTTACATCTAAAACACGTGTTTACAATACATTTGGGTGAATACAAAAAATAGAAAAAAAATTTGGGCAAAAAATGGTGATAATTCCGCTAAATATCGTTTAAAGTCATTTGTATTGAACTAATCATACTTTTTATATTTTTATTGTTAAGTTCACATTATTTTACATCTAAAACACGTATTTACAATACATTTGGGTGAATACAAAAAATAGAAAAAAAATTTGGTAAAAAATGGTGATTATTCCGCTAAATATCGTTTAAAGTCATTTGTATTGAACTAATCATACTTTTTATATTTTTATCGTTAAGTTCACATTATTTTACATCTAAAACACGTCTTTACAATACATTTGGGTGAATATAAAAGGTCGTAAAAAAATTTTGAAATACAGGTGATGAATCCGCTAAATATCGTCTTAAGTAAATTTCTATTAAACTAATCATACTTTTTATATTTTTAACGTTAAGTTCACATTATTTTACATCTAAAACACGTGTTTACAATACATTTGGGTGAATACAAAAAATAGAAAAAAAATTTGGTAAAAAATGGTGATAATTCCGCTAAATATCGTTTAAAGTCATTTGTATTGAACTAATCATACTTTTTATATTTTTATCGTTAAGTTCACATTATTTTACATCTAAAACACGTATTTACCATACATTTAGGTGAATACAAAAAATAGAAAAAAAATTTGGGATAAAATTTGGTAAAAAATGGTGATAATTCCGCTAAATATCGTTTAAAGTCATTTGTATTGAACTAATCATACTTTTTATATTTTTATTGTTAAGTTCACATTATTTTACATCTAAAACACGTATTTACAATACATTTGGGTGAATACAAAAAATAGAAAAAAAATTTGGTAAAAAATTGTGATAATTCCGCTAAATATCGTTTAAAGTCATTTGTATTGAACTAATCATACTTTTTATATTTTTATCGTTAAGTTCACATTATTTTACATCTAAAACACGTATTTACAATACATTTGGGTGAATACAAAAAATAGAAAAAAAATTTGGGAAAAAATTTGGTAAAAAATGGTGATAATTCCGCTAAATATCGTTTAAAGTCATTTGTATTGAACTAATCATACTTTTTATATTTTTATCGTTAAGTTCACATTATTTTACATCTAAAACACGTATTTACAATACATTTGGGTGAATATAAAAGGTCGTAAAAAAATTTTGAAATACAGGTGATGAATCCGCTAAATATCGTCTTAAGTCATTTCTATTAAACTAATCATACTTTTTATATTTTTAACGTTAAGTTCACATTATTTTACATCTAAAACACGTGTTTACAATACATTTGGGTGAATACAAAAAATAGAAAAAAAATTTGGTAAAAAATGGTGATAATTCCGCTAAATATCGTTTAAAGTCATTTGTATTGAACTAATCATACTTTTTATATTTTTATCGTTAAGTTCACATTATTTTACATCTAAAACACGTATTTACAATACATTTGGGTGAATACAAAAAATAGAAAAAAAATTTGGGAAAAAATTTGGTAAAAAATGGTGATAATTCCGCTAAATATCGTTTAAAGTCATTTTTATTGAACTAATCATACTTTTTATATTTTTATCGTTAAGTTCACATAATTTTACATATAAAACACGTCTTTACAATACATTTGGGTGAATATAAAAGGTCGTAAAAAAATTTTGAAATACAGGTGATGAATCCGCTAAATATCGTCTTAAGTCATTTCTATTAAACTAATCATACTTTTTATATTTTTATCGTTAAGTTCACATTATTTTACATCTAAAACACGTATTTACAATACATTTGGGTGAATACAAAAAATAGAAAAAAAATTTGGGAAAAAATTTGGTAAAAAATGGTGATAATTCCGCTAAATATCGTTTAAAGTCATTTGTATTGAACTAATCATACTTTTTATATTTTTATCGTTAAGTTCACATTATTTTACATCTAAAACACGTATTTACAATACATTTGGGTGAATACAAAAAATAGAAAAAAAATTTGGGAAAAAATTTGGTAAAAAATGGTGATAATTCCGCTAAATATCGTTTAAAGTCATTTTTATTGAACTAATCATACTTTTTATATTTTTATCGTTAAGTTCACATAATTTTACATCTAAAACACGTCTTTACAATACATTTGGGTGAATATAAAAGGTCGTAAAAAAATTTTGAAATACAGGTGATGAATCCGCTAAATATCGTCTTAAGTCATTTCTATTAAACTAATCATACTTTTTATATTTTTAACGTTAAGTTCACATTATTTTACATCTAAAACACGTGTTTACAATACATTTGGGTGAATACAAAAAATAGAAAAAATATTTGGTAAAAAATGGTGATAATTCCGCTAAATATCGTTTAAAGTCATTTGTATTGAACTAATCATACTTTTTATATTTTTATCGTTAAGTTCACATTATTTTACATCTAAAACACGTCTTTACAATACATTTGGGTGAATATAAAAGGTCGTAAAAAAATTTTGAAATACAGGTGATGAATCCGCTAAATATCGTCAAGTCATTTCTATTAAACTAATCATACTTTTTATATTTTTAACGTTAAGTTCACATTATTTTACATCTAAAACACGTGTTTACAATACATTTGGGTGAATACAAAAAATAGAAAAAAAATTTGGGAAAAAATTGGGTAAAAAATGGTTATAATTCCGCTAAATATCGTTTAAAGTCATTTGTATTGAACTAATCATACTTTTTATATTTTTATCGTTAAGTTCACATTATTTTACATCTAAAACACGTATTTACAATACATTTGGGTGAATACAAAAAATAGAAAAAAAATTTGGGAAAAAATTTGGTAAAAAATGGTGATAATTCCGCTAAATATCGTTTAAAGTCATTTGTATTGAACTAATCATACTTTTTATATTTTTATCGTTAAGTTCACATTATTTTACATCTAAAACACGTGTTTACAATACATTTGGGTGAATACAAAAAATAGAAAAAATATTTGGTAAAAAATGGTGATAATTCCGCTAAATATCGTTTAAAGTCATTTGTATTGAACTAATCATACTTTTTATATTTTTATCGTTAAGTTCACATTATTTTACATCTAAAACACGTCTTTACAATACATTTGGGTGAATATAAAAGGTCGTAAAAAAATTTTGAAATACAGGTGATGAATCCGCTAAATATCGTCTTAAGTCATTTCTATTAAACTAATCATACTTTTTATATTTTTAACGTTAAGTTCACATTATTTTACATCTAAAACACGTGTTTACAATACATTTGGGTGAATACAAAAAATAGAAAAAAAATTTGGGAAAAAATTGGGTAAAAAATGGTTATAATTCCGCTAAATATCGTTTAAAGTCATTTGTATTGAACTAATCATACTTTTTATATTTTTATCGTTAAGTTCACATAATTTTACATCTAAAACACGTCTTTACAATACATTTGGGTGAATATAAAAGGTCGTAAAAAAATTTTGAAATACAGATGATGAATCCGCTAAATATCGTCTTAAGTCATTTCTATTAAACTAATCATACTTTTTATATTTTTAACGTTAAGTTCACATTATTTTACATCTAAAACACGTGTTTACAATACATTTGGGTGAATACAAAAAATAGAAAAAAAATTTGGGAAAAAATTTGGTAAAAAATAGTGATAATTCCGCTAAATATCGTTTAAAGTCATTTGTATTGAACTAATCATACTTTTTATATTTTTATCGTTAGCTCACATTATTTTACATCTAAAACACGTATTTACAATACATTTGGGTGAATACAAAAAATAGAAAAAAAATTTGGGAAAAAATTTGGTAAAAAATGGTGATAATTCCGCTAAATATCGTTTAAAGTCATTTGTATTGAACTAATCATACTTTTTATATTTTTAACGTTAAGTTCACATTATTTTACATCTAAAACACGTGTTTACAATACATTTGGGTGAATACAAAAAATAGAAAAAAAATTTGGGAAAAAATTGGGTAAAAAATGGTTATAATTCCGCTAAATATCGTTTAAAGTCATTTGTATTGAACTAATCATACTTTTTATATTTTTATCGTTAAGTTCACATTATTTTACATCTAAAACACGTATTTACAATACATTTGGGTGAATACAAAAAATAGAAAAAAAATTTGGGAAAAAATTTGGTAAAAAATGGTGATAATTCCGCTAAATATCGTTTAAAGTCATTTGTATTGAACTAATCATACTTTTTATATTTTTATCGTTAAGTTCACATTATTTTACATCTAAAACACGTGTTTACAATACATTTGGGTGAATACAAAAAATAGAAAAAATATTTGGTAAAAAATGGTGATAATTCCGCTAAATATCGTTCAAAGTCATTTGTATTGAACTAATCATACTTTTTATATTTTTATCGTTAAGTTCACATTATTTTACATCTAAAACACGTCTTTACAATACATTTGGGTGAATATAAAAGGTCGTAAAAAAATTTTGAAATACAGGTGATGAATCCGCTAAATATCGTCTTAAGTCATTTCTATTAAACTAATCATACTTTTTATATTTTTAACGTTAAGTTCACATTATTTTACATCTAAAACACGTGTTTACAATACATTTGGGTGAATACAAAAAATAGAAAAAAAATTTGGGAAAAAATTGGGTAAAAAATGGTTATAATTCCGCTAAATATCGTTTAAAGTCATTTGTATTGAACTAATCATACTTTTTATATTTTTATCGTTAAGTTCACATAATTTTACATCTAAAACACGTCTTTACAATACATTTGGGTGAATATAAAAGGTCGTAAAAAAATTTTGAAATACAGATGATGAATCCGCTAAATATCGTCTTAAGTCATTTCTATTAAACTAATCATACTTTTTATATTTTTAACGTTAAGTTCACATTATTTTACATCTAAAACACGTGTTTACAATACATTTGGGTGAATACAAAAAATAGAAAAAAAATTTGGGAAAAAATTTGGTAAAAAATTGTGATAATTCCGCTAAATATCGTTTAAAGTCATTTGTATTGAACTAATCATACTTTTTATATTTTTATCGTTAGCTCACATTATTTTACATCTAAAACACGTATTTACAATACATTTGGGTGAATACAAAAAATAGAAAAAAAATTTGGGAAAAAATTTGGTAAAAAATGGTGATAATTCCGCTAAATATCGTTTAAAGTCATTTGTATTGAACTAATCATACTTTTTATATTTTTATAGTTAAGTTCACATTATTTTAGATCTAAAACACGTCTTTACAATACATTTGGGTGAATATAAAAGGTCGTAAAAAAATTTTGAAATACAGGTGATGAATCCGCTAAATATCGTCTTAAGTCATTTCTATTAAACTAATCATACTTTTTATATTTTTAACGTTAAGTTCACATTATTTTACATCTAAAACACGTGTTTACAATACATTTGGGTGAATACAAAAAATAGAAAAAATATTTGGTAAAAAATGGTGATAATTCCGCTAAATATCGTTTAAAGTCATTTGTATTGAACTAATCATACTTTTTATATTTTTATCGTTAAGTTCACATTATTTTACATCTAAAACACGTATTTACAATACATTTGGGTGAATACAAAAAATAGAAAAAAAATTTGGGAAAAAATTTGGTAAAAAATGGTGATAATTCCGCTAAATATCGTTTAAAGTCATTTGTATTGAACTAATCATACTTTTTATATTTTTATCGTTAAGTTCACATTATTTTACATCTAAAACACGTCTTTACAATACATTTGGGTGAATATAAAAGGTCGTAAAAAAATTTTGAATTACAGTTGATGAATCCGCTAAATATCGTCTTAAGTCATTTCTATTAAACTAATCATACTTTTTATATTTTTAACGTTAAGTTCACATTATTTTACATCTAAAACACGTGTTTACAATACATTTGGGTGAATACAAAAAATAGAAAAAAAATTTGGGAAAAAATTGGGTAAAAAATGGTGATAATTCCGCTAAATATCGTTTAAAGTCATTTGTATTGAACTAATCATACTTTTTATATTTTTATCGTTAAGTTCACATTATTTTACATCTAAAACACGTCTTTACAATACATTTGGGTGAATATAAAAGGTCGTAAAAAAATTTTGAAATACAGGTGATGAATCCGCTAAATATCGTCTTAAGTCATTTCTATTAAACTAATCATACTTTTTATATTTTTAACGTTAAGTTCACATTATTTTACATCTAAAACACGTGTTTACAATACATTTGGGTGAATACAAAAAATAGAAAAAAAATTTGGTAAAAAATGTTGATAATTCCGCTAAATATCGTTTAAAGTCATTTGTATTGAACTAATCATACTTTTTATATTTTTATCGTTAAGTTCACATTATTTTACATCTAAAACACGTATTTACAATACATTTGGGTGAATACAAAAAATAGAAAAAAAATTTGGGAAAAAATTTGGTAAAAAATGGTGATAATTCCGCTAAATATCGTTTAAAGTCATTTGTATTGAACTAATCATACTTTTTATATTTTTATCGTTAAGTTCACATTATTTTACATCTAAAACACGTGTTTACAATACATTTGGGTGAATACAAAAAATAGAAAAAATATTTGGTAAATAATGGTGATAATTCCGCTAAATATCGTTTAAAGTCATTTGTATTGAACTAATCATACTTTTTATATTTTTATCGTTAAGTTCACATTATTTTACATCTAAAACACGTCTTTACAATACATTTGGGTGAATATAAAAGGTCGTAAAAAAATTTTGAAATACAGGTGATGAATCCGCTAAATATCGTCTTAAGTCATTTCTATTAAACTAATCATACTTTTTATATTTTTAACGTTAAGTTCACATTATTTTACATCTAAAACTCGTGTTTACAATACATTTGGGTGAATACAAAAAAAAAAAAAAAATTTGGGAAAAAATTGGGTAAAAAATGGTTATAATTCCGCTAAATATCGTTTAAAGTCATTTGTATTGAACTAATCATACTTTTTATATTTTTATCGTTAAGTTCACATAATTTTACATCTAAAACACGTCTTTACAATACATTTGGGTGAATATAAAAGGTCGTAAAAAAATTTTGAAATACAGATGATGAATCCGCTAAATATCGTCTTAAGTCATTTCTATTAAACTAATCATACTTTTTATATTTTTAACGTTAAGTTCACATTATTTTACATCTAAAACACGTGTTTACAATACATTTGGGTGAATACAAAAAATAGAAAAAAAATTTGGGAAAAAATTTGGTAAAAAATTGTGATAATTCCGCTAAATATCGTTTAAAGTCATTTGTATTGAACTAATCATACTTTTTATATTTTTATCGTTAAGCTCACATTATTTTACATCTAAAACACGTATTTACAATACATTTGGGTGAATACAAAAAATAGAAAAAAAATTTGGGAAAAAATTTGGTAAAAAATGGTGATAATTCCGCTAAATATCGTTTAAAGTCATTTGTATTGAACTAATCATACTTTTTATATTTTTATAGTTAAGTTCACATTATTTTAGATCTAAAACACGTCTTTACAATACATTTGGGTGAATATAAAAGGTCGTAAAAAAATTTTGAAATACAGGTGATGAATCCGCTAAATATCGTCTTAAGTCATTTCTATTAAACTAATCATACTTTTTATATTTTTATCGTTAAGTTCACATTATTTTACATCTAAAACACGTGTTTACAATACATTTGGGTGAATACAAAAAATAGAAAAAATATTTGGTAAAAAATGGTGATAATTCCGCTAAATATCGTTTAAAGTCATTTGTATTGAACTAATCATACTTTTTATATTTTTATCGTTAAGTTCACATTATTTTACATCTAAAACACGTCTTTACAATACATTTGGGTGAATATAAAAGGTCGTAAAAAAATTTTGAAATACAGGTGATGAATCCGCTAAATATCGTCAAGTCATTTCTATTAAACTAATCATACTTTTTATATTTTTAACGTTAAGTTCACATTATTTTACATCTAAAACACGTGTTTACAATACATTTGGGTGAATACAAAAAATAGAAAAAAAATTTGGGAAAAAATTGGGTAAAAAATGGTTATAATTCCACTAAATATCGTTTAAAGTCATTTGTATTGAACTAATCATACTTTTTATATTTTTATCGTTAAGTCACATTATTTTACATCTAAAACACGTATTTACAATACATTTGGGTGAATACAAAAAATAGAAAAAAAATTTGGGAAAAAATTTGGTAAAAAATGGTGATAATTCCGCTAAATATCGTTTAAAGTCATTTGTATTGAACTAATCATACTTTTTATATTTTTATCGTTAAGTTCACATTATTTTACATCTAAAACACGTCTTTACAATACATTTGGGTGAATATAAAAGGTCGTAAAAAAATTTTGAAATACAGGTGATGAATCCGCTAAATATCGTCTTAAGTCATTTCTATTAAACTAATCATACTTTTTATATTTTTAACGTTAAGTTCACATTATTTTACATCTAAAACACGTGTTTACAATACATTTGGGTGAATACAAAAAAAAAAAAAAAATTTGGGAAAAAATTGGGTAAAAAATGGTTATAATTCCGCTAAATATCGTTTAAAGTCATTTGTATTGAACTAATCATACTTTTTATATTTTTATCGTTAAGTTCACATAATTTTACATCTAAAACACGTCTTTACAATACATTTGGGTGAATATAAAAGGTCGTAAAAAAATTTTGAAATACAGATGATGAATCCGCTAAATATCGTCTTAAGTCATTTCTATTAAACTAATCATACTTTTTATATTTTTAACGTTAAGTTCACATTATTTTACATCTAAAACACGTGTTTACAATACATTTGGGTGAATACAAAAAATAGAAAAAAAATTTGGGAAAAAATTTGGTAAAAAATTGTGATAATTCCGCTAAATATCGTTTAAAGTCATTTGTATTGAACTAATCATACTTTTTATATTTTTATCGTTAAGCTCACATTATTTTACATCTAAAACACGTATTTACAATACATTTGGGTGAATACAAAAAATAGAAAAAAAATTTGGGAAAAAATTTGGTAAAAAATGGTGATAATTCCGCTAAATATCGTTTAAAGTCATTTGTATTGAACTAATCATACTTTTTATATTTTTATAGTTAAGTTCACATTATTTTAGATCTAAAACACGTCTTTACAATACATTTGGGTGAATATAAAAGGTCGTAAAAAATTTTTGAAATACAGGTGATGAATCCGCTAAATATCGTCTTAAGTCATTTCTATTAAACTAATCATACTTTCTATATTTTTAACGTTAAGTTCACATTATTTTAAATCTAAAACACGTGTTTACAATACATTTGGGTGAATACAAAAAATAGAAAAAAAATTTGGGAAAAAATTTGGTAAAAAATGGTGATAATTCCGCTAAATATCGTTTAAAGTCATTTGTATTGTACTAATCATACTTTTTATATTTTTATCGTTAAGTTCACATTATTTTACATCTAAAACACGTCTTTACAATACATTTGGGTGAATATAAAAGGTCGTAAAAAAATTTTGAAATACAGGTGATGAATCCGCTAAATATCGTCTTAAGTCATTTCTATTAAACTAATCATACTTTTTATATTTTTAACGTTAAGTTCACATTATTTTACATCTAAAACACGTGTTTACAATACATTTGGGTGAATACAAAAAATAGAAAAAAAATTTGGGAAAAAATTGGGTAAAAAATGGTTATAATTCCGCTAAATATCGTTTAAAGTCATTTGTATTGAACTAATCATACTTTTTATATTTTTATCGTTAAGTTCACATAATTTTACATCTAAAACACGTCTTTACAATACATTTGGGTGAATATAAAAGGTCGTAAAAAAATTTTGAAATACAGGTGATGAATCCGCTAAATATCGTCTTAAGTCATTTCTATTAAACTAATCATACTTTTTATATTTTTAACGTTAAGTTCACATTATTTTACATCTAAAACACGTGTTTACAATACATTTGGGTGAATACAAAAAATAGAAAAAAAATTTGGGAAAAAATTGGGTAAAAAATGGTTATAATTCCGCTAAATATCGTTTAAAGTCATTTGTATTGAACTAATCATACTTTTTATATTTTTATCGTTAAGTTCACATAATTTTACATCTAAAACACGTCTTTACAATACATTTGGGTGAATATAAAAGGTCGTAAAAAAATTTTGAAATACAGGTGATGAATCCGCTAAATATCGTCTTAAGTCATTTCTATTAAACTAATCATACTTTTTATATTTTTAACGTTAAGTTCACATTATTTTACATCTAAAACACGTGTTTACAATACATTTGGGTGAATACAAAAAATAGAAAAAAAATTTGGGAAAAAATTTGGTAAAAAATGGTGATAATTCCGCTAAATATCGTTTAAAGTCATTTGTATTGAACTAATCATACTTTTTATATTTTTATCGTTAAGTTCACATTATTTTACATCTAAAACACGTATTTACAATACATTTGGGTGAATACAAAAAATAGAAAAAAAATTTGGGAAAAAATTTGGTAAAAAATGGTGATAATTCCGCTAAATATCGTTTAAAGTCATTTGTATTGAACTAATCATACTTTTTATATTTTTATCGTTAAGTTCACATTATTTTACATCTAAAACACGTCTTTACAATACATTTGGTTGAATATAAAAGGTCGTAAAAAAATTTTGAATTACAGGTGATGAATCCGCTAAATATCGTCTTAAGTCATTTCTATTAAACTAATCATACTTTTTATATTTTTAACGTTAAGTTCACATTATTTTACATCTAAAACACGTGTTTACAATACATTTGGGTGAATACAAAAAATTGAAAAAAAATTTGGGAAAAAATTGGGTAAAAAATGGTGATAATTCCGCTAAATATCGTTTAAAGTCATTTGTATTGAACTAATCATACTTTTTATATTTTTATCGTTAAGTTCACATTATTTTACATCTAAAACACGTCTTTACAATACATTTGGGTGAATATAAAAGGTCGTAAAAAAATTTTGAAATACAGGTGATGAATCCGCTAAATATCGTCTTAAGTCATTTCTATTAAACTAATCATACTTTTTATATTTTTAACGTTAAGTTCACATTATTTTACATCTAAAACACGTGTTTACAATACATTTGGGTGAATACAAAAAATAGAAAAAAAATTTGGTAAAAAATGTTGATAATTCCGCTAAATATCGTTTAAAGTCATTTGTATTGAACTAATCATACTTTTTATATTTTTATCGTTAAGTTCACATTATTTTACATCTAAAACACGTATTTACAATACATTTGGGTGAATACAAAAAATAGAAAAAAAATTTGGGAAAAAATTTGGTAAAAAATGGTGATAATTCCGCTAAATATCGTTTAAAGTCATTTGTATTGAACTAATCATACTTTTTATATTTTTATCGTTAAGTTCACATAATTTTACATATAAAACACGTCTTAACAATACATTTGGGTGAATATAAAAGGTCGTAAAAAAATTTTGAAATACAGGTGATGAATCCGCTAAATATCGTCTTAAGTCATTTCTATTAAACTAATCATACTTTTTATATTTTTAACGTTAAGTTCACATTATTTTACATCTAAAACACGTGTTTACAATACATTTGGGTGAATACAAAAAATAGAAAAAAAATTTGGGAAAAAATTGGGTAAAAAATGGTTATAATTCCGCTAAATATCGTTTAAAGTCATTTGTATTGAACTAATCATACTTTTTATATTTTTATCGTTAAGCTCACATTATTTTACATCTAAAACACGTATTTACAATACATTTGGGTGAATACAAAAAATAGAAAAAAAATTTGGGAAAAAATTTGGTAAAAAATGGTGATAATTCCGCTAAATATCGTTTAAAGTCATTTGTATTGAACTAATCATACTTTTTATATTTTTATAGTTAAGTTCACATTATTTTAGATCTAAAACACGTCTTTACAATACATTTGGGTGAATATAAAAGGTCGTAAAAAAATTTTGAAATACAGATGATGAATCCGCTAAATATCGTCTTAAGTCATTTCTATTAAACTTATCATACTTTTTATATTTTTAACGTTAAGTTCACATTATTTTACATCTAAAACACGTGTTTACAATACATTTGGGTGAATACAAAAAATAGAAAAAAAATTTGGGAAAAAATTTGGTAAAAAATTGTGATAATTCCGCTAAATATCGTTTAAAGTCATTTGTATTGAACTAATCATACTTTTTATATTTTTATCGTTAAGCTCACATTATTTTACATCTAAAACACGTATTTACAATACATTTGGGTGAATACAAAAAATAGAAAAAAAATTTGGTAAAAAATGGTGATAATTCCGCTAAATATCGTTTAAAGTCATTTGTATTGAACTAATCATACTTTTTATATTTTTATAGATAAGATCACATTATTTTAGATCTAAAACACGTCTTTACAATACATTTGGGAGAATATAAAAGGTCGTAAAAAAATTTTGAAATACAGGTGATGAATCCGCTAAATATCGTCTTAAGTCATTTCTATTAAACTAATCATACTTTTTATATTTTTAACGTTAAGTTCACATTATTTTACATCTAAAACACGTGTTTACAATACATTTGGGTGAATACAAAAAATAGAAAAAAAATTTGGGAAAAAATTTGGTAAAAAATGGTGATAATTCCGCTAAATATCGTTTAAAGTCATTTGTATTGAACTAATCATACTTTTTATATTTTTATCGTTAAGTTCACATTATTTTACATCTAAAACACGTCTTTACAATACATTTGGGTGAATATAAAAGGTCGTAAAAAAATTTTGAAATACAGGTGATGAATCCGCTAAATATCGTCTTAAGTCATTTCTATTAAACTAATCATACTTTTTATATTTTTAACGTTAAGTTCACATTATTTTACATCTAAAACACGTGTTTACAATACATTTGGGTGAATACAAAAAATAGAAAAAAAATTTGGTAAAAAATGGTGATAATTCCGCTAAATATCGTTTAAAGTCATTTGTATTGAACTAATCATACTTTTTATATTTTTATCGTTAAGTTCACATTATTTTACATCTAAAACACGTATTTACAATACATTTGGGTGAATACAAAAAATAGAAAAAAAATTTGGGAAAAAATTTGGTAAAAAATGGTGATAATTCCGCTAAATATCGTTTAAAGTCATTTGTATTGAACTAATCATACTTTTTATATTTTTATCGTTAAGTTCACATTATTTTACATCTAAAACACGTCTTTACAATACATTTGGTTGAATATAAAAGGTCGTAAAAAAATTTTGAATTACAGGTGATGAATCCGCTAAATATCGTCTTAAGTCATTTCTATTAAACTAATCATACTTTTTATATTTTTAACGTTAAGTTCACATTATTTTACATCTAAAACACGTGTTTACAATACATTTGGGTGAATACAAAAAATTGAAAAAAAATTTGGGAAAAAATTGGGTAAAAAATGGTGATAATTCCGCTAAATATCGTTTAAAGTCATTTGTATTGAACTAATCATACTTTTTATATTTTTATCGTTAAGTTCACATTATTTTACATCTAAAACACGTCTTTACAATACATTTGGGTGAATATAAAAGGTCGTAAAAAAATTTTGAAATACAGGTGATGAATCCGCTAAATATCGTCTTAAGTCATTTCTATTAAACTAATCATACTTTTTATATTTTTAACGTTAAGTTCACATTATTTTACATCTAAAACACGTGTTTACAATACATTTGGGTGAATACAAAAAATAGAAAAAAAATTTGGTAAAAAATGTTGATAATTCCGCTAAATATCGTTTAAAGTCATTTGTATTGAACTAATCATACTTTTTATATTTTTATCGTTAAGTTCACATTATTTTACATCTAAAACACGTATTTACAATACATTTGGGTGAATACAAAAAATAGAAAAAAAATTTGGGAAAAAATTTGGTAAAAAATGGTGATAATTCCGCTAAATATCGTTTAAAGTCATTTGTATTGAACTAATCATACTTTTTATATTTTTATCGTTAAGTTCACATAATTTTACATATAAAACACGTCTTAACAATACATTTGGGTGAATATAAAAGGTCGTAAAAAAATTTTGAAATACAGGTGATGAATCCGCTAAATATCGTCTTAAGTCATTTCTATTAAACTAATCATACTTTTTATATTTTTAACGTTAAGTTCACATTATTTTACATCTAAAACACGTGTTTACAATACATTTGGGTGAATACAAAAAATAGAAAAAAAATTTGGGAAAAAATTGGGTAAAAAATGGTTATAATTCCGCTAAATATCGTTTAAAGTCATTTGTATTGAACTAATCATACTTTTTATATTTTTATCGTTAAGCTCACATTATTTTACATCTAAAACACGTATTTACAATACATTTGGGTGAATACAAAAAATAGAAAAAAAATTTGGGAAAAAATTTGGTAAAAAATGGTGATAATTCCGCTAAATATCGTTTAAAGTCATTTGTATTGAACTAATCATACTTTTTATATTTTTATCGTTAAGTTCACATTATTTTACATCTAAAACACGTCTTTACAATACATTTGGGTGAATATAAAAGGTCGTAAAAAAATTTTGAAATACAGGTGATGAATCCGCTAAATATCGTCTTAAGTCATTTCTATTAAACTAATCATACTTTTTATATTTTTAACGTTAAGTTCACATTATTTTACATCTAAAACACGTGTTTACAATACATTTGGGTGAATACAAAAAATAGAAAAAAAATTTGGTAAAAAATGGTGATAATTCCGCTAAATATCGTTTAAAGTCATTTGTATTGAACTAATCATACTTTTTATATTTTTATCGTTAAGTTCACATTATTTTACATCTAAAACACGTATTTACAATACATTTGGGTGAATATAAAAAATAGAAAAAAAATTTTGGAAAAAATTTGGTAAAAAATGGTGATAATTCCGCTAAATATCGTTTAAAGTCATTTGTATTGAACTAATCATACTTTTTATATTTTTATCGTTAAGTTCACATTATTTTACATCTAAAACACGTCTTTACAATACATTTGGGTGAATATAAAAGGTCGTAAAAAAATTTTGAATTACAGGTGATGAATCCGCTAAATATCGTCTTAAGTCATTTCTATTAAACTAATCATACTTTTTATATTTTTAACGTTAAGTTCACATTATTTTACATCTAAAACACGTGTTTACAATACATTTGGGTGAATACAAAAAATAGAAAAAAAATTTGGGAAAAAATTGGGTAAAAAATGGTGATAATTCCGCTAAATATCGTTTAAAGTCATTTGTATTGAACTAATCATACTTTTTATATTTTTATCGTTAAGTTCACATAATTTTACATCTAAAACACGTCTTTACAATACATTTGGGTGAATATAAAAGGTCGTAAAAAAATTTTGAAATACAGGTGATGAATCCGCTAAATATCGTCTTAAGTCATTTCTATTAAACTAATCATACTTTTTATATTTTTAACGTTAAGTTCACATTATTTTACATCTAAAACACGTGTTCACAATACATTTGGGTGAATACAAAAAATAGAAAAAAAATTTGGGAAAAAATTGGGTAAAAAATGGTGATAATTCCGCTAAATATCGTTTAAAGTCATTTGTATTGAACTAATCATACTTTTTATATTTTTATCGTTAAGTTCACATAATTTTACATCTAAAACACGTCTTTACAATACATTTGGGTGAATATAAAAGGTCGTAAAAAAATTTTGAAATACAGATGATGAATCCGCTAAATATCGTCTTAAGTCATTTCTATTAAACTAATCATACTTTTTATATTTTTAACGTTAAGTTCACATTATTTTACATCTAAAACACGTGTTTACAATACATTTGGGTGAATACAAAAAATAGAAAAAAAATTTGGGAAAAAATTTGGTAAAAAATTGTGATAATTCCGCTAAATATCGTTTAAAGTCATTTGTATTGAACTAATCATACTTTTTATATTTTTATCGTTAAGCTCACATTATTTTACATCTAAAACACGTAATTACAATACATTTGGGTGAATACAAAAAATAGAAAAAAAATTTGGGAAAAAATTTGGTAAAAAATGGTGATAATTCCGCTAAATATCGTTTAAAGTCATTTGTATTGAACTAATCATACTTTTTATATTTTTATAGTTAAGTTCACATTATTTTAGATCTAAAACACGTCTTTACAATACATTTGGGAGAATATAAAAGGTCGTAAAAAAATTTTGAAATACAGGTGATGAATCCGCTAAATATCGTCTTAAGTCATTTCTATTAAACTAATCATACTTTTTATATTTTTAACGTTAAGTTCACATTATTTTACATCTAAAACACGTGTTTACAATACATTTGGGTGAATACAAAAAATAGAAAAAAAATTTGGGAAAAAATTTGGTAAAAAATGGTGATAATTCCGCTAAATATCGTTTAAAGTCATTTGTATTGAACTAATCATACTTTTTATATTTTTATCGTTAAGTTCACATTATTTTACATCTAAAACACGTCTTTACAATACATTTGGGTGAATATAAAAGGTCGTAAAAAAATTTTGAAATACAGGTGATGAATCCGCTAAATATCGTCTTAAGTCATTTCTATTAAACTAATCATACTTTTTATATTTTTAACGTTAAGTTCACATTATTTTACATCTAAAACACGTGTTTACAATACATTTGGGTGAATACAAAAAATAGAAAAAAAATTTGGTAAAAAATGGTGATAATTCCGCTAAATATCGTTTAAAGTCATTTGTATTGAACTAATCATACTTTTTATATTTTTATCGTTAAGTTCACATTATTTTACATCTAAAACACGTATTTACAATACATTTGGGTGAATACAAAAAATAGAAAAAAAATTTTGGAAAAAATTTGGTAAAAAATGGTGATAATTCCGCTAAATATCGTTTAAAGTCATTTGTATTGAACTAATCATACTTTTTATATTTTTATCGTTAAGTTCACATTATTTTACATCTAAAACACGTCTTTACAATACATTTGGGTGAATATAAAAGGTCGTAAAAAAATTTTGAATTACAGGTGATGAATCCGCTAAATATCGTCTTAAGTCATTTCTATTAAACTAATCATACTTTTTATATTTTTAACGTTAAGTTCACATTATTTTACATCTAAAACACGTGTTTACAATACATTTGGGTGAATACAAAAAATAGAAAAAAAATTTGGGAAAAAATTGGGTAAAAAATGGTGATAATTCCGCTAAATATCGTTTAAAGTCATTTGTATTGAACTAATCATACTTTTTATATTTTTATCGTTAAGTTCACATAATTTTACATCTAAAACACGTCTTTACAATACATTTGGGTGAATATAAAAGGTCGTAAAAAAATTTTGAAATACAGGTGATGAATCCGCTAAATATCGTCTTAAGTCATTTCTATTAAACTAATCATACTTTTTATATTTTTAACGTTAAGTTCACATTATTTTACATCTAAAACACGTGTTCACAATACATTTGGGTGAATACAAAAAATAGAAAAAAAATTTGGGAAAAAATTGGGTAAAAAATGGTGATAATTCCGCTAAATATCGTTTAAAGTCATTTGTATTGAACTAATCATACTTTTTATATTTTTATCGTTAAGTTCACATAATTTTACATCTAAAACACGTCTTTACAATACATTTGGGTGAATATAAAAGGTCGTAAAAAAATTTTGAAATACAGGTGATGAATCCGCTAAATATCGTCTTAAGTCATTTCTATTAAACTAATCATACTTTTTATATTTTTAACGTTAAGTTCACATTATTTTACATCTAAAACACGTCTTTACAATACATTTGGGTGAATATAAAAGGTCGTAAAAAAATTTTGAAATACAGGTGATGAATCCGCTAAATATCGTCTTAAGTCATTTCTATTAAACTAATCATACTTTTTATATTTTTATCGTTAAGCTCACATTATTTTACATCTAAAACACGTATTTACAATACATTTGGGTGAATACAAAAAATAGAAAAAATATTTGGGAAAAAATTTGGTAAAAAATGGTGATAATTCCGCTAAATATCGTTTAAAGTCATTTGTATTGAACTAATCATACTTTTTATATTTTTATAGTTAAGTTCACATTATTTTAGATCTAAAACACGTCTTTACAATACATTTGGGTGAATATAAAAGGTCGTAAAAAAATTTTGAAATACAGGTGATGAATCCGCTAAATATCGTCTTAAGTCATTTCTATTAAACTAATCATACTTTTTATATTTTTAACGTTAAGTTCACATTATTTTACATCTAAAACACGTGTTTACAATACATTTGGGTGAATACAAAAAATAGAAAAAATATTTGGTAAAAAATGGTGATAATTCCGCTAAATATCGTTTAAAGTCATTTGTATTGAACTAATCATACTTTTTATATTTTTATCATTAAGTTCACATTATTTTACATCTAAAACACGTCTTTACAATACATTTGGGTGAATATAAAAGGTCGTAAAAAAATTTTGAAATACAGGTGATGAATCCGCTAAATATCGTCTTAAGTCATTTCTATTAAACTAATCATACTTTTTATATTTTTAACGTTAAGTTCACATTATTTTACATCTAAAACACGTGTTTACAATACATTTGGGTGAATACAAAAAATAGAAAAAAAATTTGGTAAAAAATGGTGATAATTCCGCTAAATATCGTTTAAAGTCATTTGTATTGAACTAATCATACTTTTTATATTTTTATCGTTAAGTTCACATTATTTTACATCTAAAACACGTATTTACAATACATTTGGGTGAATACAAAAAATAGAAAAAAAATTTTGGAAAAAATTTGGTAAAAAATGGTGATAATTCCGCTAAATATCGTTTAAAGTCATTTGTATTGAACTAATCATACTTTTTATATTTTTATCGTTAAGTTCACATTATTTTACATCTAAAACACGTCTTTACAATACATTTGGGTGAATATAAAAGGTCGTAAAAAAATTTTGAATTACAGGTGATGAATCCGCTAAATACCGTCTTAAGTCATTTCTATTAAACTAATCATACTTTTTATATTTTTAACGTTAAGTTCACATTATTTTACATCTAAAACACGTGTTTACAATACATTTGGGTGAATACAAAAAATAGAAAAAAAATTTGGGAAAAAATTGGGTAAAAAATGGTGATAATTCCGCTAAATATCGTTTAAAGTCATTTGTATTGAACTAATCATACTTTTTATATTTTTATCGTTAAGTTCACATAATTTTACATCTAAAACACGTCTTTACAATACATTTGGGTGAATATAAAAGGTCGTAAAAAAATTTTGAAATACAGGTGATGAATCCGCTAAATATCGTCTTAAGTCATTTCTATTAAACTAATCATACTTTTTATATTTTTAACGTTAAGTTCACATTATTTTACATCTAAAACACGTGTTTACAATACATTTGGGTGAAAACAAAAAATAGAAAAAAAATTTGGTAAAAAATGGTGATAATTCCGCTAAATATCGTTTAAAGTCATTTGTATTGAACTAATCATACTTTTTATATTTTTATCGTTAAGTTCACATTATTTTACATCTAAAACACGTATTTACAATACATTTGGGTGAATTCAAAAAATAGAAAAAAAATTTGGGAAAAAATTTGGTAAAAAATGGTGATAATTCCGCTAAATATCGTTTAAAGTCATTTGTATTGAACTAATCATACTTTTTATATTTTTATCGTTAAGTTCACATTATTTTACATCTAAAACACGTCTTTACAATACATTTGGGTGAATATAAAAGGTCGTAAAAAAATTTTGAAATACAGGTGATGAATCCGCTAAATATCGTCTTAAGTCATTTCTATTAAACTAATCATACTTTTTATATTTTTAACGTTAAGTTCACATTATTTTACATCTAAAACACGTGTTTACAATACATTTGGGTGAATACAAAAAATAGAAAAAAAATTTGGTAAAAAATGGTGATAATTCCGCTAAATATCGTTTAAAGTCATTTGTATTGAACTAATCATACTTTTTATATTTTTATCGTTAAGTTCACATTATTTTACATCTAAAACACGTATTTACAATACATTTGGGTGAATACAAAAAATAGAAAAAAAATTTTGGAAAAAATTTGGTAAAAAATGGTGATAATTCCGCTAAATATCGTTTAAAGTCATTTGTATTGAACTAATCATACTTTTTATATTTTTATCGTTAAGTTCACATTATTTTACATCTAAAACACGTCTTTACAATACATTTGGGTGAATATAAAAGGTCGTAAAAAAATTTTGAATTACAGGTGATGAATCCGCTAAATATCGTCTTAAGTCATTTCTATTAAACTAATCATACTTTTTATATTTTTAACGTTAAGTTCACATTATTTTACATCTAAAACACGTGTTTACAATACATTTGGGTGAATACAAAAAATAGAAAAAAAATTTGGGAAAAAATTGGGTAAAAAATGGTGATAATTCCGCTAAATATCGTTTAAAGTCATTTGTATTGAACTAATCATACTTTTTATATTTTTATCGTTAAGTTCACATAATTTTACATCTAAAACACGTCTTTACAATACATTTGGGTGAATATAAAAGGTCGTAAAAAAATTTTGAAATACAGGTGATGAATCCGCTAAATATCGTCTTAAGTCATTTCTATTAAACTAATCATACTTTTTATATTTTTAACGTTAAGTTCACATTATTTTACATCTAAAACACGTGTTTACAATACATTTGGGTGAAAACAAAAAATAGAAAAAAAATTTGGTAAAAAATGGTGATAATTCCGCTAAATATCGTTTAAAGTCATTTGTATTGAACTAATCATACTTTTTATATTTTTATCGTTAAGTTCACATTATTTTACATCTAAAACACGTATTTACAATACATTTGGGTGAATTCAAAAAATAGAAAAAAAATTTGGGAAAAAATTTGGTAAAAAATGGTGATAATTCCGCTAAATATCGTTTAAAGTCATTTGTATTGAACTAATCATACTTTTTATATTTTTATCGTTAAGTTCACATAATTTTACATATAAAACACGTCTTTACAATACATTTGGGTGAATATAAAAGGTCGTAAAAAAATTTTGAAATACAGGTGATGAATCCGCTAAATATCGTCTTAAGTCATTTCTATTAAACTAATCATACTTTTTATATTTTTAACGTTAAGTTCACATTATTTTACATCTAAAACACGTGTTTACAATACATTTGGGTGAATACAAAAAATAGAAAAAAAATTTGGGAAAAAATTTGGTAAAAAATGGTGATAATTCCGCTAAATATCGTTTAAAGTCATTTGTATTGAACTAATCATACTTTTTATATTTTTATCGTTAAGTTCACATTATTTTACATCTAAAACACGTATTTACAATACATTTGGGTGAATACAAAAAATAGAAAAAAAATTTGGGAAAAAATTGGGTAAAAAATGGTGATAATTCCGCTAAATATCGTTTAAAGTCATTTGTATTGAACTAATCATACTTTTTATATTTTTATCGTTAAGTTCACATAATTTTACATCTAAAACACGTCTTTACAATACATTTGGGTGAATATAAAAGGTCGTAAAAAAATTTTGAAATACAGGTGATGAATCCGCTAAATATCGTCTTAAGTCATTTCTATTAAACTAATCATACTTTTTATATTTTTAACGTTAAGTTCACATTATTTTACATCTAAAACACGTGTTTACAATACATTTGGGTGAATACAAAAAATAGAAAAAAAATTTGGGAAAAAATTGGGTAAAAAATGGTGATAATTCCGCTAAATATCGTTTAAAGTCATTTGTATTGAACTAATCATACTTTTTATATTTTTATCGTTAAGTTCACATAATTTTACATCTAAAACACGTCTTTACAATACATTTGGGTGAATATAAAAGGTCGTAAAAAAATTTTGAAATACAGGTGATGAATCCGGTAAATATCGTCTTAAGTCATTTCTATTAAACTAATCATACTTTTTATATTTTTAACGTTAAGTTCACATTATTTTACATCTAAAACACGTGTTTACAATACATTTGGGTGAATACAAAAAATAGAAAAAAAATTGGGAAAAAATTGGGTAAAAAATGGTAATAATTCCGCTAAATATCGTTTAAAGTCATTTGTATTGAACTAATCATACTTTTTATATTTTTATCGTTAAGTTCACATAATTTTACATCTAAAACACGTCTTTACAATACATTTGGGTGAATATAAAAGGTCGTAAAAAAATTTTGAAATACAGGTGATGAATCCGCTAAATATCGTCTTAAGTCATTTCTATTAAACTAATCATACTTTTTATATTTTTAACGTTAAGTTCACATTATTTTACATCTAAAACACGTGTTTACAATACATTTGGGTGAAAACAAAAAATAGAAAAAAAATTTGGTAAAAAATGGTGATAATTCCGCTAAATATCGTTTAAAGTCATTTGTATTGAACTAATCATACTTTTTATATTTTTATCGTTAAGTTCACATTATTTTACATCTAAAACACGTATTTACAATACATTTGGGTGAATTCAAAAAATAGAAAAAAAATTTGGGAAAAAATTTGGTAAAAAATGGTGATAATTCCGCTAAATATCGTTTAAAGTCATTTGTATTGAACTAATCATACTTTTTATTTTTTTATCGTTAAGTTCACATAATTTTACATATAAAACACGTCTTTACAATACATTTGGGTGAATATAAAAGGTCGTAAAAAAATTTTGAAATACAGGTGATGAATCCGCTAAATATCGTCTTAAGTCATTTCTATTAAACTAATCATACTTTTTATATTTTTAACGTTAAGTTCACATTATTTTACATCTAAAACACGTGTTTACAATACATTTGGGTGAATACAAAAAATAGAAAAAAAATTTGGGAAAAAATTTGGTAAAAAATGGTGATAATTCCGCTAAATATCGTTTAAAGTCATTTGTATTGAACTAATCATACTTTTTATATTTTTATCGTTAAGCTCACATAATTTTACATCTAAAACACGTCTTTACAATACATTTGGGTGAATATAAAAGGTCGTAAAAAAATTTTGAAATACAGGTGATGAATCCGGTAAATATCGTCTTAAGTCATTTCTATTAAACTAATCATACTTTTTATATTTTTAACGTTAAGTTCACATTATTTTACATCTAAAACACGTGTTTACAATACATTTGGGTGAATACAAAAAATAGAAAAAAAATTGGGAAAAAATTGGGTAAAAAATGGTAATAATTCCGCTAAATATCGTTTAAAGTCATTTGTATTGAACTAATCATACTTTTTATATTTTTATCGTTAAGTTCACATAATTTTACATCTAAAACACGTCTTTACAATACATTTGGGTGAATATAAAAGGTCGTAAAAAAATTTTGAAATACAGGTGATGAATCCGCTAAATATCGTCTTAAGTCATTTCTATTAAACTAATCATACTTTTTATATTTTTAACGTTAAGTTCACATTATTTTACATCTAAAACACGTGTTTACAATACATTTGGGTGAAAACAAAAAATAGAAAAAAAATTTGGTAAAAAATGGTGATAATTCCGCTAAATATCGTTTAAAGTCATTTGTATTGAACTAATCATACTTTTTATATTTTTATCGTTAAGTTCACATTATTTTACATCTAAAACACGTATTTACAATACATTTGGGTGAATTCAAAAAATAGAAAAAAAATTTGGGAAAAAATTTTGGTAAAAAATGGTGATAATTCCGCTAAATATCGTTTAAAGTCATTTGTATTGAACTAATCATACTTTTTATTTTTTTATCGTTAAGTTCACATAATTTTACATATAAAACACGTCTTTACAATACATTTGGGTGAATATAAAAGGTCGTAAAAAAATTTTGAAATACAGGTGATGAATCCGCTAAATATCGTCTTAAGTCATTTCTATTAAACTAATCATACTTTTTATATTTTTAACGTTAAGTTCACATTATTTTACATCTAAAACACGTGTTTACAATACATTTGGGTGAATACAAAAAATAGAAAAAAAATTTGGGAAAAAATTTGGTAAAAAATGGTGATAATTCCGCTAAATATCGTTTAAAGTCATTTGTATTGAACTAATCATACTTTTTATATTTTTATCGTTAAGCTCACATTATTTTACATCTAAAACACGTATTTACAATACATTTGGGTGAATACAAAAAATAGAAAAAAAATTTGGGAAAAAATTTGGTAAAAAATAGTGATAATTCCGCTAAATATCGTTTAAAGTCATTTGTATTGAACTAATCATACTTTTTATATTTTTATAGTTAAGTTCACATTATTTTAGATCTAAAACACGTCTTTACAATACATTTGGGTGAATATAAAAGGTCGTAAAAAAATTTTGAAATACAGGTGATGAATCCGCTAAATATCGTCTTAAGTCATTTCTATTAAACTAATCATACTTTTTATATTTTTAACGTTAAGTTCACATTATTTTACATCTAAAACACGTGTTTACAATACATTTGGGTGAATACAAAAAATAGAAAAAATATTTGGTAAAAAATGGTGATAATTCCGCTAAATATCGTTTAAAGTCATTTGTATTGAACTAATCATACTTTTTATATTTTTATCGTTAAGTTCACATTATTTTACATCTAAAACACGTCTTTACAATACATTTGGGTGAATATAAAAGGTCGTAAAAAAATTTTGAAATACAGGTGATGAATCCGCTAAATATCGTCTTAAGTCATTTCTATTAAACTAATCATACTTTTTATATTTTTAACGTTAAGTTCACATTATTTTACATCTAAAACACGTGTTTACAATACATTTGGGTGAATACAAAAAATAGAAAAAATATTTGGTAAAAAATGGTGATAATTCCGCTAAATATCGTTTAAAGTCATTTGTATTGAACTAATCATACTTTTTATATTTTTATCGTTAAGTTCACATTATTTTACATCTAAAACACGTCTTTACAATACATTTGGGTGAATATAAAAGGTCGTAAAAAAATTTTGAAATACAGGTGATGAATCCGCTAAATATCGTCTTAAGTCATTTCTATTAAACTAATCATACTTTTTATATTTTTAACGTTAAGTTCACATTATTTTACATCTAAAACACGTGTTTACAATACATTTGGGTGAATACGAAAAATAGAAAAAAAATTTGGTAAAAAATGGTGATAATTCCGCTAAATATCGTTTAAAGTCATTTGTATTGAACTAATCATACTTTTTATATTTTTATCGTTAAGTTCACATTATTTTACATCTAAAACACGTATTTACAATACATTTGGGTGAATACAAAAAATAGAAAAAAAATTTGGGAAAAAATTGGGTAAAAAATGGTGATAATTCCGCTAAATATCGTTTAAAGTCATTTGTATTGAACTAATCATACTTTTTATATTTTTATCGTTAAGTTCACATAATTTTACATCTAAAACACGTCTTTACAATACATTTGGGTGAATATAAAAGGTCGTAAAAAAATTTTGAAATACAGGTGATGAATCCGCTAAATATCGTCTTAAGTCATTTCTATTAAACTAATCATACTTTTTATATTTTTAACGTTAAGTTCACATTATTTTACATCTAAAACACGTGTTTACAATACATTTGGGTGAATACAAAAAATAGAAAAAAAATTTGGGAAAAAATTGGGTAAAAAATGGTGATAATTCCGCTAAATATCGTTTATAGTCATTTGTATTGAACTAATCATACTTTTTATATTTTTATCGTTAAGTTCACATAATTTTACATCTAAAACACGTCTTTACAATACATTTGGGTGAATATAAAAGGTCGTAAAAAAATTTTGAAATACAGGTGATGAATCCGCTAAATATCGTCTTAAGTCATTTCTATTAAACTAATCATACTTTTTATATTTTTAACGTTAAGTTCACATTATTTTACATCTAAAACACGTGTTTACAATACATTTGGGTGAAAAAAAAAAATAGAAAAAAAATTTGGTAAAAAATGGTGATAATTCCGCTAAATATCGTTTAAAGTCATTTGTATTGAACTAATCATACTTTTTATATTTTTATCGTTAAGTTCACATAATTTTACATCTAAAACACGTCTTTACAATACATTTGGGTGAATATAAAAGGTCGTAAAAAAATTTTGAAATACAGGTGATGAATCCGCTAAATATCGTCTTAAGTCATTTCTATTAAACTAATCATACTTTTTATATTTTTATCGTTAAGCTCACATTATTTTACATCTAAAACACGTATTTACAATACATTTGGGTGAATACAAAAAATAGAAAAAATATTTGGGAAAAAATTTGGTAAAAAATGGTGATAATTCCGCTAAATATCGTTTAAAGTCATTTGTATTGAACTAATCATACTTTTTATATTTTTATAGTTAAGTTCACATTATTTTAGATCTAAAACACGTCTTTACAATACATTTGGGTGAATATAAAAGGTCGTAAAAAAATTTTGAAATACAGGTGATGAATCCGCTAAATATCGTCTTAAGTCATTTCTATTAAACTAATCATACTTTTTATATTTTTAACGTTAAGTTCACATTATTTTACATCTAAAACACGTGTTTACAATACATTTGGGTGAATACAAAAAATAGAAAAAATATTTGGTAAAAAATGGTGATAATTCCGCTAAATATCGTTTAAAGTCATTTGTATTGAACTAATCATACTTTTTATATTTTTATCGTTAAGTTCACATTATTTTACATCTAAAACACGTCTTTACAATACATTTGGGTGAATATAAAAGGTCGTAAAAAAATTTTGAAATACAGGTGATGAATCCGCTAAATATCGTCTTAAGTCATTTCTATTAAACTAATCATACTTTTTATATTTTTAACGTTAAGTTCACATTATTTTACATCTAAAACACGTGTTTACAATACATTTGGGTGAATACAAAAAATAGAAAAAAAATTTGGTAATAAATGGTGATAATTCCGCTAAATATCGTTTAAAGTCATTTGTATTGAACTAATCATACTTTTTATATTTTTATCGTTAAGTTCACATTATTTTACATCTAAAACACGTATTTACAATACATTTGGGTGAATACAAAAAATAGAAAAAAAATTTTGGAAAAAATTTGGTAAAAAATGGTGATAATTCCGCTAAATATCGTTTAAAGTCATTTGTATTGAACTAATCATACTTTTTATATTTTTATCGTTAAGTTCACATTATTTTACATCTAAAACACGTCTTTACAATACATTTGGGTGAATATAAAAGGTCGTAAAAAAATTTTGAATTACAGGTGATGAATCCGCTAAATATCGTCTTAAGTCATTTCTATTAAACTAATCATACTTTTTATATTTTTAACGTTAAGTTCACATTATTTTACATCTAAAACACGTGTTTACAATACATTTGGGTGAATACAAAAAATAGAAAAAAAATTTGGGAAAAAATTGGGTAAAAAATGGTGATAATTCCGCTAAATATCGTTTAAAGTCATTTGTATTGAACTAATCATACTTTTTATATTTTTATCGTTAAGTTCACATAATTTTACATCTAAAACACGTCTTTACAATACATTTGGGTGAATATAAAAGGTCGTAAAAAAATTTTGAAATACAGGTGATGAATCCGCTAAATATCGTCTTAAGTCATTTCTATTAAACTAATCATACTTTTTATATTTTTAACGTTAAGTTCACATTATTTTACATCTAAAACACGTGTTTACAATACATTTGGGTGAAAACAAAAAATAGAAAAAAAATTTGGTAAAAAATGGTGATAATTCCGCTAAATATCGTTTAAAGTCATTTGTATTGAACTAATCATACTTTTTATATTTTTATCGTTAAGTTCACATTATTTTACATCTAAAACACGTATTTACAATACATTTGGGTGAATTCAAAAAATAGAAAAAAAATTTGGGAAAAAATTTGGTAAAAAATGGTGATAATTCCGCTAAATATCGTTTAAAGTCATTTGTATTGAACTAATCATACTTTTTATATTTTTATCGTTAAGTTCACATAATTTTACATATAAAACACGTCTTTACAATACATTTGGGTGAATATAAAAGGTCGTAAAAAAATTTTTAAATACAGGTGATGAATCCGCTAAATATCGTCTTAAGTCATTTCTATTAAACTAATCATACTTTTTATATTTTTAACGTTAAGTTCACATTATTTTACATCTAAAACACGTGTTTACAATACATTTGGGTGAATACAAAAAATAGAAAAAAAATTTGGGAAAAAATTTGGTAAAAAATGGTGATAATTCCGCTAAATATCGTTTAAAGTCATTTGTATTGAACTAATCATACTTTTTATATTTTTATCGTTAAGTTCACATTATTTTACATCTAAAACACGTATTTACAATACATTTGGGTGAATACAAAAAATAGAAAAAAAATTTGGGAAAAAATTGGGTAAAAAATGGTGATAATTCCGCTAAATATCGTTTAAAGTCATTTGTATTGAACTAATCATACTTTTTATATTTTTATAGTTAAGTTCACATTATTTTAGATCTAAAACACGTCTTTACAATACATTTGGGTGAATATAAAAGGTCGTAAAAAAATTTTGAAATACAGGTGATGAATCCGCTAAATATCGTCTTAAGTCATTTCTATTAAACTAATCATACTTTTTATATTTTTAACGTTAAGTTCACATTATTTTACATCTAAAACACGTGTTTACAATACATTTGGGTGAATACAAAAAATAGAAAAAATATTTGGTAAAAAATGGTGATAATTCCGCTAAATATCGTTTAAAGTCATTTGTATTGAACTAATCATACTTTTTATATTTTTATCGTTAAGTTCACATTATTTTACATCTAAAACACGTCTTTACAATACATTTGGGTGAATATAAAAGGTCGTAAAAAAATTTTGAATTACAGGTGATGAATCCGCTAAATATCGTCTTAAGTCATTTCTATTAAACTAATCATACTTTTTATATTTTTAACGTTAAGTTCACATTATTTTACATCTAAAACACGTGTTTACAATACATTTGGGTGAATACAAAAAATAGAAAAAAAATTTGGGAAAAAATTGGGTAAAAAATGGTGATAATTCCGCTAAATATCGTTTAAAGTCATTTGTATTGAACTAATCATACTTTTTATATTTTTATCGTTAAGTTCACATAATTTTACATCTAAAACACGTCTTTACAATACATTTGGGTGAATATAAAAGGTCGTAAAAAAATTTTGAAATACAGGTGATGAATCCGCTAAATATCGTCTTAAGTCATTTCTATTAAACTAATCATACTTTTTATATTTTTAACGTTAAGTTCACATTATTTTACATCTAAAACACGTGTTTACAATACATTTGGGTGAAAACAAAAAATAGAAAAAAAATTTGGTAAAAAATGGTGATAATTCCGCTAAATATCGTTTAAAGTCATTTGTATTGAACTAATCATACTTTTTATATTTTTATCGTTAAGTTCACATTATTTTACATCTAAAACACGTATTTACAATACATTTGGGTGAATTCAAAAAATAGAAAAAAAATTTGGGAAAAAATTTGGTAAAAAATGGTGATAATTCCGCTAAATATCGTTTAAAGTCATTTGTATTGAACTAATCATACTTTTTATATTTTTATCGTTAAGTTCACATAATTTTACATATAAAACACGTCTTTACAATACATTTGGGTGAATATAAAAGGTCGTAAAAAAATTTTGAAATACAGGTGATGAATCCGCTAAATATCGTCTTAAGTCATTTCTATTAAACTAATCATACTTTTTATATTTTTAACGTTAAGTTCACATTATTTTACATCTAAAACACGTGTTTACAATACATTTGGGTGAATACAAAAAATAGAAAAAAAATTTGGGAAAAAATTTGGTAAAAAATGGTGATAATTCCGCTAAATATCGTTTAAAGTCATTTGTATTGAACTAATCATACTTTTTATATTTTTATCGTTAAGCTCACATTATTTTACATCTAAAACACGTATTTACAATACATTTGGGTGAATACAAAAAATAGAAAAAAAATTTGGGAAAAAATTTGGTAAAAAATGGTGATAATTCCGCTAAATATCGTTTAAAGTCATTTGTATTGAACTAATCATACTTTTTATATTTTTATAGTTAAGTTCACATTATTTTAGATCTAAAACACGTCTTTACAATACATTTGGGTGAATATAAAAGGTCGTAAAAAAATTTTGAAATACAGGTGATGAATCCGCTAAATATCGTCTTAAGTCATTTCTATTAAACTAATCATACTTTTTATATTTTTAACGTTAAGTTCACATTATTTTACATCTAAAACACGTGTTTACAATACATTTGGGTGAATACAAAAAATAGAAAAAATATTTGGTAAAAAATGGTGATAATTCCGCTAAATATCGTTTAAAGTCATTTGTATTGAACTAATCATACTTTTTATATTTTTATCGTTAAGTTCACATTATTTTACATCTAAAACACGTCTTTACAATACATTTGGGTGAATATAAAAGGTCGTAAAAAAATTTTGAAATACAGGTGATGAATCCGCTAAATATCGTCTTAAGTCATTTCTATTAAACTAATCATACTTTTTATATTTTTAACGTTAAGTTCACATTATTTTACATCTAAAACACGTGTTTACAATACATTTGGGTGAATACGAAAAATAGAAAAAAAATTTGGTAAAAAATGGTGATAATTCCGCTAAATATCGTTTAAAGTCATTTGTATTGAACTAATCATACTTTTTATATTTTTATCGTTAAGTTCACATTATTTTACATCTAAAACACGTATTTACATTACATTTGGGTGAATACAAAAAATAGAAAAAAAATTTGGGAAAAAATTTGGTAAAAAATGGTGATAATTCCGCTAAATATCGTTTAAAGTCATTTGTATTGAACTAATCATACTTTTTATATTTTTATCGTTAAGTTCACATAATTTTACATCTAAAACACGTCTTTACAATACATTTGGGTGAATATAAAAGGTCGTAAAAAAATTTTGAAATAAAGGTGATGAATCCGCTAAATATCGTCTTAAGTCATTTCTATTAAACTAATCATACTTTTTATATTTTTAACGTTAAGTTCTCATTATTTTACATCTAAAACACGTGTTTACAATACATTTGGGTGAATACAAAAAATAGAAAGAAAATTTGGTAAAAAATGGTGATAATTCCGCTAAATATCGTTTAAAGTCATTTGTATTGAACTAATCATACTTTTTATATTTTTATCGTTAAGTTCACATTATTTTACATCTAAAACACGTCTTTACAATACATTTGGGTGAATATAAAAGGTCGTAAAAAAATTTTGAAATACAGGTGATGAATCCGCTAAATATCGTCTTAAGTCATTTCTATTAAACTAATCATACTTTTTATATTTTTAACGTAAAGTTCACATTATTTTACATCTAAAACACGTGTTTACAATACATTTGGGTGAAAACAAAAAATAGAAAAAAAATTTGGTAAAAAATGGTGATAATTCCGCTAAATATCGTTTAAAGTCATTTGTATTGAACTAATCATACTTTTTATATTTTTATAGTTAAGTTCACATTATTTTAGATCTAAAACACGTCTTTACAATACATTTGGGTGAATATAAAAGGTCGTAAAAAAATTTTGAAATACAGGTGATGAATCCGCTAAATATCGTCTTAAGTCATTTCTATTAAACTAATCATACTTTTTATATTTTTAACGTTAAGTTCACATTATTTTACATCTAAAACACGTGTTTACAATACATTTGGGTGAAAACAAAAAATAGAAAAAAAATTTGGTAAAAAATGGTGATAATTCCGCTAAATATCGTTTAAAGACATTTGTATTGAACTAATCATACTTTTTATATTTTTATAGTTAAGTTCACATTATTTTAGATCTAAAACACGTCTTTACAATACATTTGGGTGAATATAAAAGGTCGTAAAAAAATTTTGAAATACAGGTGATGAATCCGCTAAATATCGTCTTAAGTCATTTCTATTAAACTAATCATACTTTTTATATTTTTAACGTTAAGTTCACATTATTTTACATCTAAAACACGTGTTTACAATACATTTGGGTGAATACAAAAAATAGAAAAAATATTTGGTAAAAAATGGTGATAATTCCGCTAAATATCGTTTAAAGTCATTTGTATTGAACTAATCATACTTTTTATATTTTTATCGTTAAGTTCACATTATTTTACATCTAAAACACGTCTTTACAATACATTTGGGTGAATATAAAAGGTCGTAAAAAAATTTTGAAATACAGGTGATGAATCCGCTAAATATCGTCTTAAGTCATTTCTATTAAACTAATCATACTTTTTATATTTTTAACGTTAAGTTCACATTATTTTACATCTAAAACACGTGTTTACAATACATTTGGGTGAATACGAAAAATAGAAAAAAAATTTGGTAAAAAATGGTGATAATTCCGCTAAATATCGTTTAAAGTCATTTGTATTGAACTAATCATACTTTTTATATTTTTATCGTTAAGTTCACATTATTTTACATCTAAAACACGTATTTACAATACATTTGGGTGAATACAAAAAATAGAAAAAAAATTTGGGAAAAAATTTGGTAAAAAATGGTGATAATTCCGCTAAATATCGTTTAAAGTCATTTGTATTGAACTAATCATACTTTTTATATTTTTATCGTTAAGTTCACATAATTTTACATCTAAAACACGTCTTTACAATACATTTGGGTGAATATAAAAGGTCGTAAAAAAATTTTGAAATAAAGGTGATGAATCCGCTAAATATCGTCTTAAGTCATTTCTATTAAACTAATCATACTTTTTATATTTTTAACGTTAAGTTCTCATTATTTTACATCTAAAACACGTGTTTACAATACATTTGGGTGAATACAAAAAATAGAAAGAAAATTTGGTAAAAAATGGTGATAATTCCGCTAAATATCGTTTAAAGTCATTTGTATTGAACTAATCATACTTTTTATATTTTTATCGTTAAGTTCACATTATTTTACATCTAAAACACGTCTTTACAATACATTTGGGTGAATATAAAAGGTCGTAAAAAAATTTTGAAATACAGGTGATGAATCCGCTAAATATCGTCTTAAGTCATTTCTATTAAACTAATCATACTTTTTATATTTTTAACGTAAAGTTCACATTATTTTACATCTAAAACACGTGTTTACAATACATTTGGGTGAAAACAAAAAATAGAAAAAAAATTTGGTAAAAAATGGTGATAATTCCGCTAAATATCGTTTAAAGTCATTTGTATTGAACTAATCATACTTTTTATATTTTTATAGTTAAGTTCACATTATTTTAGATCTAAAACACGTCTTTACAATACATTTGGGTGAATATAAAAGGTCGTAAAAAAATTTTGAAATACAGGTGATGAATCCGCTAAATATCGTCTTAAGTCATTTCTATTAAACTAATCATACTTTTTATATTTTTAACGTTAAGTTCACATTATTTTACATCTAAAACACGTGTTTACAATACATTTGGGTGAATACAAAAAATAGAAAAAATATTTGGTAAAAAATGGTGATAATTCCGCTAAATATCGTTTAAAGTCATTTGTATTGAACTAATCATACTTTTTATATTTTTATCGTTAAGTTCACATTATTTTACATCTAAAACACGTCTTTACAATACATTTGGGTGAATATAAAAAATAGAAAAAATATTTGGTAAAAAATGGTGATAATTCCGCTAAATATCGTTTAAAGTCATTTGTATTGAACTAATCATACTTTTTATATTTTTATCGTTAAGTTCACATTATTTTACATCTAAAACACGTCTTTACAATACATTTGGGTGAATATAAAAGGTCGTAAAAAAATTTTGAAATACAGGTGATGAATCCGCTAAATATCGTCTTAAGTCATTTCTATTAAACTAATCATACTTTTTATATTTTTAACGTTAAGTTCACATTATTTTACATCTAAAACACGTGTTTACAATACATTTGGGTGAAAACAAAAAATAGAAAAAAAATTTGGTAAAAAATGGTGATAATTCCGCTAAATATCGTTTAAAGACATTTGTATTGAACTAATCATACTTTTTATATTTTTATAGTTAAGTTCACATTATTTTAGATCTAAAACACGTCTTTACAATACATTTGGGTGAATATAAAAGGTCGTAAAAAAATTTTGAAATACAGGTGATGAATCCGCTAAATATCGTCTTAAGTCATTTCTATTAAACTAATCATACTTTTTATATTTTTAACGTTAAGTTCACATTATTTTACATCTAAAACACGTGTTTACAATACATTTGGGTGAATACAAAAAATAGAAAAAATATTTGGTAAAAAATGGTGATAATTCCGCTAAATATCGTTTAAAGTCATTTGTATTGAACTAATCATACTTTTTATATTTTTATCGTTAAGTTCACATTATTTTACATCTAAAACACGTCTTTACAATACATTTGGGTGAATATAAAAGGTCGTAAAAAAATTTTGAAATACAGGTGATGAATCCGCTAAATATCGTCTTAAGTCATTTCTATTAAACTAATCATACTTTTTATATTTTTAACGTTAAGTTCACATTATTTTACATCTAAAACACGTGTTTACAATACATTTGGGTGAATACAAAAAATAGAAAAAAAATTTGGTAAAAAATGGTGATAATTCCGCTAAATATCGTTTAAAGTCATTTGTATTGAACTAATCATACATTTTATATTTTTATCGTTAAGTTCACATTATTTTACATCTAAAACACGTATTTACAATACATTTGGGTGAATACAAAAAATAGAAAAAAAATTTGGGAAAAAATTTGGTAAAAAATGGTGATAATTCCGCTAAATATCGTTTAAAGTCATTTGTATTGAACTAATCATACTTTTTATATTTTTATCGTTAAGTTCACATAATTTTACATCTAAAACACGTCTTTACAATACATTTGGGTGAATATAAAAGGTCGTAAAAAAATTTTGAAATAAAGGTGATGAATCCGCTAAATATCGTCTTAAGTCATTTCTATTAAACTAATCATACTTTTTATATTTTTAACGTTAAGTTCTCATTATTTTACATCTAAAACACGTGTTTACAATACATTTGGGTGAATACAAAAAATAGAAAGAAAATTTGGTAAAAAATGGTGATAATTCCGCTAAATATCGTTTAAAGTCATTTGTATTGAACTAATCATACTTTTTATATTTTTATCGTTAAGTTCACATTATTTTACATCTAAAACACGTCTTTACAATACATTTGGGTGAATATAAAAGGTCGTAAAAAAATTTTGAAATACAGGTGATGAATCCGCTAAATATCGTCTTAAGTCATTTCTATTAAACTAATCATACTTTTTATATTTTTAACGTTAAGTTCACATTATTTTACATCTAAAACACGTGTTTACAATACATTTGGGTGAATACAAAAAATAGAAAAAAAATTTGGGAAAAAATTGGGTAAAAAATGGTGATAATTCCGCTAAATATCGTTTAAAGTCATTTGTATTGAACTAATCATACTTTTTATATTTTTATCGTTAAGTTCACATAATTTTACATCTAAAACACGTCTTTACAATACATTTGGGTGAATATAAAAGGTCGTAAAAAAATTTTGAAATACAGGTGATGAATCCGCTAAATATCGTCTTAAGTCATTTCTATTAAACTAATCATACTTTTTATATTTTTAACGTTAAGTTCACATTATTTTACATCTAAAACACGTGTTTACAATACATTTGGGTGAAAACAAAAAATAGAAAAAAAATTTGGTAAAAAATGGTGATAATTCCGCTAAATATCGTTTAAAGTCATTTGTATTGAACTAATCATACTTTTTATATTTTTATCGTTAAGTTCACATTATTTTACATCTAAAACACGTATTTACAATACATTTGGGTGAATTCAAAAAATAGAAAAAAAATTTGGGAAAAAATTTGGTAAAAAATGGTGATAATTCCGCTAAATATCGTTTAAAGTCATTTGTATTGAACTAATCATACTTTTTATATTTTTATCGTTAAGTTCACATAATTTTACATATAAAACACGTCTTTACAATACATTTGGGTGAATATAAAAGGTCGTAAAAAAATTTTGAAATACAGGTGATGAATCCGCTAAATATCGTCTTAAGTCATTTCTATTAAACTAATCATACTTTTTATATTTTTAACGTTAAGTTCACATTATTTTACATCTAAAACACGTGTTTACAATACATTTGGGTGAATACAAAAAATAGAAAAAAAATTTGGGAAAAAATTTGGTAAAAAATGGTGATAATTCCGCTAAATATCGTTTAAAGTCATTTGTATTGAACTAATCATACTTTTTATATTTTTATCGTTAAGCTCACATTATTTTACATCTAAAACACGTATTTACAATACATTTGGGTGAATACAAAAAATAGAAAAAAAATTTGGGAAAAAATTTGGTAAAAAATGGTGATAATTCCGCTAAATATCGTTTAAAGTCATTTGTATTGAACTAATCATACTTTTTATATTTTTATAGTTAAGTTCACATTATTTTAGATCTAAAACACGTCTTTACAATACATTTGGGTGAATATAAAAGGTCGTAAAAAAATTTTGAAATACAGGTGATGAATCCGCTAAATATCGTCTTAAGTCATTTCTATTAAACTAATCATACTTTTTATATTTTTAACGTTAAGTTCACATTATTTTACATCTAAAACACGTGTTTACAATACATTTGGGTGAATACAAAAAATAGAAAAAATATTTGGTAAAAAATGGTGATAATTCCGCTAAATATCGTTTAAAGTCATTTGTATTGAACTAATCATACTTTTTATATTTTTATCGTTAAGTTCACATTATTTTACATCTAAAACACGTCTTTACAATACATTTGGGTGAATATAAAAGGTCGTAAAAAAATTTTGAAATACAGGTGATGAATCCGCTAAATATCGTCTTAAGTCATTTCTATTAAACTAATCATACTTTTTATATTTTTAACGTTAAGTTCACATTATTTTACATCTAAAACACGTGTTTACAATACATTTGGGTGAATACGAAAAATAGAAAAAAAATTTGGTAAAAAATGGTGATAATTCCGCTAAATATCGTTTAAAGTCATTTGTATTGAACTAATCATACTTTTTATATTTTTATCGTTAAGCTCACATTATTTTACATCTAAAACACGTATTTACAATACATTTGGGTGAATACAAAAAATAGAAAAAAAATTTGGGAAAAAATTTGGTAAAAAATGGTGATAATTCCGCTAAATATCGTTTAAAGTCGTTTGTATTGAACTAATCATACTTTTTATATTTTTATAGTTAAGTTCACATTATTTTAGATCTAAAACACGTCTTTACAATACATTTGGGTGAATATAAAAGGTCGTAAAAAAATTTTGAAATACAGGTGATGAATCCGCTAAATATCGTCTTAAGTCATTTCTATTAAACTAATCATACTTTTTATATTTTTAACGTTAAGTTCACATTATTTTACATCTAAAACACGTGTTTACAATACATTTGGGTGAATACAAAAAATAGAAAAAATATTTGGTAAAAAATGGTGATAATTCCGCTAAATATCGTTTAAAGTCATTTGTATTGAACTAATCATACTTTTTATATTTTTATCGTTAAGTTCACATTATTTTACATCTAAAACACGTCTTTACAATACATTTGGGTGAATATAAAAGGTCGTAAAAAAATTTTGAAATACAGGTGATGAATCCGCTAAATATCGTCTTAAGTCATTTCTATTAAACTAATCATACTTTTTATATTTTTAACGTTAAGTTCACATTATTTTACATCTAAAACACGTGTTTACAATACATTTGGGTGAATACGAAAAATAGAAAAAAAATTTGGTAAAAAATGGTGATAATTCCGCTAAATATCGTTTAAAGTCATTTGTATTGAACTAATCATACTTTTTATATTTTTATCGTTAAGTTCACATTATTTTACATCTAAAACACGTATTTACAATACATTTGGGTGAATACAAAAAATAGAAAAAAAATTTGGGAAAAAATTTGGTAAAAAATGGTGATAATTCCGCTAAATATCGTTTAAAGTCATTTGTATTGAACTAATCATACTTTTTATATTTTTATCGTTAAGTTCACATAATTTTACATCTAAAACACGTCTTTACAATACATTTGGGTGAATATAAAAGGTCGTAAAAAAATTTTGAAATAAAGGTGATGAATCCGCTAAATATCGTCTTAAGTCATTTCTATTAAACTAATCATACTTTTTATATTTTTAACGTTAAGTTCTCATTATTTTACATCTAAAACACGTGTTTACAATACATTTGGGTGAATACAAAAAATAGAAAGAAAATTTGGTAAAAAATGGTGATAATTCCGCTAAATATCGTTTAAAGTCATTTGTATTGAACTAATCATACTTTTTATATTTTTATCGTTAAGTTCACATTATTTTACATCTAAAACACGTCTTTACAATACATTTGGGTGAATATAAAAGGTCGTAAAAAATTTTGAAATACAGGTGATGAATCCGCTAAATATCGTCTTAATTCATTTCTATCAAACTAATCATACTTTTTATATTTTTAACGTTAAGTTCACATTATTTTACATCTAAAACACGTGTTTACAATACATTTGGGTGAATACAAAAAATAGAAAAAAAATTTGGGAAAAAATTGGGTAAAAAATGGTGATAATTCCGCTAAATATCGTTTAAAGTCATTTGTATTGAACTAATCATACTTTTTATATTTTTATCGTTAAGTTCACATAATTTTACATCTAAAACACGTCTTTACAATACATTTGGGTGAATATAAAAGGTCGTAAAAAAATTTTGAAATACAGGTGATGAATCCGCTAAATATCGTCTTAAGTCATTTCTATTAAACTAATCATACTTTTTATATTTTTAACGTTAAGTTCACATTATTTTACATCTAAAACACGTGTTTACAATACATTTGGGTGAATACAAAAAATAGAAAAAATATTTGGTAAAAAATGGTGATAATTCCGCTAAATATCGTTTAAAGTCATTAGTATTGAACTAATCATACTTTTTATATTTTTATCTTTAAGTTCACATTATTTTACATCTAAAACACGTCTTTACAATACATTTGGGTGAATATAAAAGGTCGTAAAAAAATTTTGAAATACAGGTGATGAATCCGCTAAATATCGTCTTAAGTCATTTCTATTAAACTAATCATACTTTTTATATTTTTAACGTTAAGTTCACATTATTTTACATCTAAAACACGTGTTTACAATACATTTGGGTGAATACAAAAAATAGAAAAAAAATTTGGTAAAAAATGGTGATAATTCCGCTAAATATCGTTTAAAGTCATTTGTATTGAACTAATCATACTTTTTATATTTTTATCGTTAAGTTCACATTATTTTACATCTAAAACACGTGTTTACAATACATTTGGGTGAAAACAAAAAATAGAAAAAAAATTTGGTAAAAAATGGTGATAATTCCGCTAAATATCGTTTAAAGTCATTTGTATTGAACTAATCATACTTTTTATATTTTTATCGTTAAGTTCACATAATTTTACATATAAAACACGTCTTTACAATACATTTGGGTGAATATAAAAGGTCGTAAAAAAATTTTGAAATAAAGGTGATGAATCCGCTAAATATCGTCTTAAGTCATTTCTATTAAACTAATCATACTTTTTATATTTTTAACGTTAAGTTCTCATTATTTTACATCTAAAACACGTGTTTACAATACATTTGGGTGAATACAAAAAATAGAAAGAAAATTTGGTAAAAAATGGTGATAATTCCGCTAAATATCGTTTAAAGTCATTTGTATTGAACTAATCATACTTTTTATATTTTTATCGTTAAGTTCACATTATTTTACATCTAAAACACGTATTTACAATACATTTGGGTGAATACAAAAAATAGAAAAAAAATTTGGGAAAAAATTTGGTAAAAAATGGTGATAATTCCGCTAAATATCGTTTAAAGTCATTTGTATTGAACTAATCATACTTTTTATATTTTTATAGTTAAGTTCACATTATTTTAGATCTAAAACACGTCTTTACAATACATTTGGGTGAATATAAAAGGTCGTAAAAAAATTTTGAAATACAGGTGATGAATCCGCTAAATATCGTCTTAAGTCATTTCTATTAAACTAATCATACTTTTTATATTTTTAACGTTAAGTTCACATTATTTTACATCTAAAACACGTGTTTACAATACATTTGGGTGAATACAAAAAATAGAAAAAATATTTGGTAAAAAATGGTGATAATTCCGCTAAATATCGTTTAAAGTCATTTGTATTGAACTAATCATACTTTTTATATTTTTATCGTTAAGTTCACATTATTTTACATCTAAAACACGTCTTTACAATACATTTGGGTGAATATAAAAGGTCGTAAAAAAATTTTGAAATACAGGTGATGAATCCGCTAAATATCGTCTTAAGTCATTTCTATTAAACTAATCATACTTTTTATATTTTTAACGTTAAGTTCACATTATTTTACATCTAAAACACGTATTTACAATACAATTGGGTGAATACAAAAAATAGAAAAAAAATTTGGGAAAAAATTTGGTAAAAAATGGTGATAATTCCGCTAAATATCGTTTAAAGTCATTTGTATTGAACTAATCATACTTTTTATATTTTTATCGTTAAGTTCACATTATTTTACATCTAAAACACGTATTTACAATACATTTGGGTGAATACAAAAAATAGAAAAAAAATTTGGGAAAAAATTTGGTAAAAAATGGTGATAATTCCGCTAAATATCGTTTAAAGTCATTTGTATTGAACTAATCATACTTTTTATATTTTTATAGTTAAGTTCACATTATTTTAGATCTAAAACACGTCTTTACAATACATTTGGGTGAATATAAAAGGTCGTAAAAAAATTTTGAAATACAGGTGATGAATCCGCTAAATATCGTTTAAAGTCATTTGTATTGAACTAATCATACTTTTTATATTTTTATAGTTAAGTTCACATTATTTTAGATCTAAAACACGTCTTTACAATACATTTGGGTGAATATAAAAGGTCGTAAAAAAATTTTGAAATACAGGTGATGAATCCGCTTAATATCGTCTTAAGTCATTTCTATTAAACTAATCATACTTTTTATATTTTTATCGTTAAGTTCACATTATTTTACATCTAAAACACGTATTTACAATACATTTGGGTGAATACAAAAAATAGAAAAAAAATTTGGGAAAAAATTTGGTAAAAAATGGTGATAATTCCGCTAAATATCGTTTAAAGTCATTTGTATTGAACTAATCATACTTTTTATATTTTTATCGTTAAGTTCACATAATTTTACATCTAAAACACGTCTTTACAATACATTTGGGTGAATATAAAAGGTCGTAAAAAAATTTTGAAATAAAGGTGATGAATCCGCTAAATATCGTCTTAAGTCATTTCTATTAAACTAATCATACTTTTTATATTTTTAACGTTAAGTTCTCATTATTTTACATCTAAAACACGTGTTTACAATACATTTGGGTGAATACAAAAAATAGAAAGAAAATTTGGTAAAAAATGGTGATAATTCCGCTAAATATCGTTTAAAGTCATTTGTATTGAACTAATCATACTTTTTATATTTTTATCGTTAAGTTCACATAATTTTACATCTAAAACACGTCTTTACAATACATTTGGGTGAATATAAAAGGTCGTAAAAAAATTTTGAAATACAGGTGATGAATCCGCTAAATATCGTCTTAAGTCATTTCTATTAAACTAATCATACTTTTTATATTTTTAACGTTAAGTTCACATTATTTTACATCTAAAACACGTGTTTACAATACATTTGGGTGAATACAAAAAATAGAAAAAATATTTGGTAAAAAATGGTGATAATTCCGCTAAATATCGTTTAAAGTCATTTGTATTGAACTAATCATACTTTTTATATTTTTATCGTTAAGTTCACATTATTTTACATCTAAAACACGTCTTTACAATACATTTGGGTGAATATAAAAGGTCGTAAAAAAATTTTGAAATACAGGTGATGAATCCGCTAAATATCGTCTTAAGTCATTTCTATTAAACTAATCATACTTTTTATATTTTTAACGTTAAGTTCACATTATTTTACATCTAAAACACGTATTTACAATACAATTGGGTGAATACAAAAAATAGAAAAAAAATTTGGGAAAAAATTTGGTAAAAAATGGTGATAATTCCGCTAAATATCGTTTAAAGTCATTTGTATTGAACTAATCATACTTTTTATATTTTTATCGTTAAGTTCACATTATTTTACATCTAAAACACGTATTTACAATACATTTGGGTGAATACAAAAAATAGAAAAAAAATTTGGGAAAAAATTTGGTAAAAAATGGTGATAATTCCGCTAAATATCGTTTAAAGTCATTTGTATTGAACTAATCATACTTTTTATATTTTTATAGTTAAGTTCACATTATTTTAGATCTAAAACACGTCTTTACAATACATTTGGGTGAATATAAAAGGTCGTAAAAAAATTTTGAAATACAGGTGATGAATCCGCTAAATATCGTCTTAAGTCATTTCTATTAAACTAATCATACTTTTTATATTTTAATCGTTAAGTTCACATTATTTTACATCTAAAACACGTATTTACAATACATTTGGGTGAATACAAAAAATAGAAAAAAAATTTGGGAAAAAATTTGGTAAAAAATGGTGATAATTCCGCTAAATATCGTTTAAAGTCATTTGTATTGAACTAATCATACTTTTTATATTTTTATCGTTAAGTTCACATTATTTTACATCTAAAACACGTATTTACAATACATTTGGGTGAATACAAAAAATAGAAAAAAAATTTGGGAAAAAATTTGGTAAAAAATGGTGATAATTCCGCTAAATATCGTTTAAAGTCATTTGTATTGAACTAATCATACTTTTTATATTTTTATAGTTAAGTTCACATTATTTTAGATCTAAAACACGTCTTTACAATACATTTGGGTGAATATAAAAGGTCGTAAAAAAATTTTGAAATACAGGTGATGAATCCGCTAAATATCGTCTTAAGTCATTTCTATTAAACTAATCATACTTTTTATATTTTTATCGTTAAGTTCACATTATTTTACATCTAAAACACGTATTTACAATACATTTGGGTGAATACAAAAAATAGAAAAAAAATTTGGGAAAAAATTTGGTAAAAAATGGTGATAATTCCGCTAAATATCGTTTAAAGTCATTTGTATTGAACTAATCATACTTTTTATATTTTTATCGTTAAGTTCACATAATTTTACATCTAAAACACGTCTTTACAATACATTTGGGTGAATATAAAAGGTCGTAAAAAAATTTTGAAATAAAGGTGATGAATCCGCTAAATATCGTCTTAAGTCATTTCTATTAAACTAATCATACTTTTTATATTTTTAACGTTAAGTTCTCATTATTTTACATCTAAAACACGTGTTTACAATACATTTGGGTGAATACAAAAAATAGAAAGAAAATTTGGTAAAAAATGGTGATAATTCCGCTAAATATCGTTTAAAGTCATTTGTATTGAACTAATCATACTTTTTATATTTTTATCGTTAAGTTCACATAATTTTACATCTAAAACACGTCTTTACAATACATTTGGGTGAATATAAAAGGTCGTAAAAAAATTTTGAAATACAGGTGATGAATCCGCTAAATATCGTCTTAAGTCATTTCTATTAAACTAATCATACTTTTTATATTTTTAACGTTAAGTTCACATTATTTTACATCTAAAACACGTGTTTACAATACATTTGGGTGAATACAAAAAATAGAAAAAATATTTGGTAAAAAATGGTGATAATTCCGCTAAATATCGTTTAAAGTCATTTGTATTGAACTAATCATACTTTTTATATTTTTATCGTTAAGTTCACATTATTTTACATCTAAAACACGTCTTTACAATACATTTGGGTGAATATAAAAGGTCGTAAAAAAATTTTGAAATACAGGTGATGAATCCGCTAAATATCGTCTTAAGTCATTTCTATTAAACTAATCATACTTTTTATATTTTTAACGTTAAGTTCACATTATTTTACATCTAAAACACGTGTTTACAATACATTTGGGTGAATACAAAAAATAGAAAGAAAATTTGGTAAAAAATGGTGATAATTCCGCTAAATATCGTTTAAAGTCATTTGTATTGAACTAATCATACTTTTTATATTTTTATCGTTAAGTTCACATAATTTTACATCTAAAACACGTCTTTACAATACATTTGGGTGAATATAAAAGGTCGTAAAAAAATTTTGAAATACAGGTGATGAATCCGCTAAATATCGTCTTAAGTCATTTCTATTAAACTAATCATACTTTTTATATTTTTAACGTTAAGTTCTCATTATTTTACATCTAAAACACGTGTTTACAATACATTTGGGTGAATACAAAAAATAGAAAGAAAATTTTGTAAAAAATGGTGATAATTCCGCTAAATATCGTTTAAAGTCATTTGTATTGAACTAATCATACTTTTTATATTTTTATCGTTAAGTTCACATTATTTTACATCTAAAACACGTATTTACAATACATTTGGGTGAATACAAAAAATAGAAAAAAAATTTGGGAAAAAATTTGGTAAAAAATGGTGATAATTCCGCTAAATATCGTTTAAAGTCATTTGTATTGAACTAATCATACTTTTTATATTTTTATAGTTAAGTTCACATTATTTTAGATCTAAAACACGTCTTTACAATACATTTGGGTGAATATAAAAGGTCGTAAAAAAATTTTGAAATACAGGTGATGAATCCGCTAAATATCGTCTTAAGTCATTTCTATTAAACTAATCATACTTTTTATATTTTTAACGTTAAGTTCACATTATTTTACATCTAAAACACGTGTTTACAATACATTTGGGTGAATACAAAAAATAGAAAAAATATTTGGTAAAAAATGGTGATAATTCCGCTAAATATCGTTTAAAGTCATTTGTATTGAACTAATCATACTTTTTATATTTTTATAGTTAAGTTCACATTATTTTAGATCTAAAACACGTCTTTACAATACATTTGGGTGAATATAAAAGGTCGTAAAAAAATTTTGAAATACAGGTGATGAATCCGCTAAATATCGTCTTAAGTCATTTCTATTAAACTAATCATACTTTTTATATTTTTAACGTTAAGTTCACATTATTTTACATCTAAAACACGTATTTACAATACAATTGGGTGAATACAAAAAATAGAAAAAAAATTTGGGAAAAAATTTGGTAAAAAATGGTGATAATTCCGCTAAATATCGTTTAAAGTCATTTGTATTGAACTAATCATACTTTTTATATTTTTATCGTTAAGTTCACATTATTTTACATCTAAAACACGTATTTACAATACATTTGGGTGAATACAAAAAATAGAAAAAAAATTTGGGAAAAAATTTGGTAAAAAATGGTGATAATTCCGCTAAATATCGTTTAAAGTCATTTGTATTGAACTAATCATACTTTTTATATTTTTATAGTTAAGTTCACATTATTTTAGATCTAAAACACGTCTTTACAATACATTTGGGTGAATATAAAAGGTCGTAAAAAAATTTTGAAATACAGGTGATGAATCCGCTAAATATCGTTTAAAGTCATTTGTATTGAACTAATCATACTTTTTATATTTTTATAGTTAAGTTCACATTATTTTAGATCTAAAACACGTCTTTACAATACATTTGGGTGAATATAAAAGGTCGTAAAAAAATTTTGAAATACAGGTGATGAATCCGCTTAATATCGTCTTAAGTCATTTCTATTAAACTAATCATACTTTTTATATTTTTATCGTTAAGTTCACATTATTTTACATCTAAAACACGTATTTACAATACATTTGGGTGAATACAAAAAATAGAAAAAAAATTTGGGAAAAAATTTGGTAAAAAATGGTGATAATTCCGCTAAATATCGTTTAAAGTCATTTGTATTGAACTAATCATACTTTTTATATTTTTATCGTTAAGTTCACATAATTTTACATCTAAAACACGTCTTTACAATACATTTGGGTGAATATAAAAGGTCGTAAAAAAATTTTGAAATAAAGGTGATGAATCCGCTAAATATCGTCTTAAGTCATTTCTATTAAACTAATCATACTTTTTATATTTTTAACGTTAAGTTCTCATTATTTTACATCTAAAACACGTGTTTACAATACATTTGGGTGAATACAAAAAATAGAAAGAAAATTTGGTAAAAAATGGTGATAATTCCGCTAAATATCGTTTAAAGTCATTTGTATTGAACTAATCATACTTTTTATATTTTTATCGTTAAGTTCACATAATTTTACATCTAAAACACGTCTTTACAATACATTTGGGTGAATATAAAAGGTCGTAAAAAAATTTTGAAATACAGGTGATGAATCCGCTAAATATCGTCTTAAGTCATTTCTATTAAACTAATCATACTTTTTATATTTTTAACGTTAAGTTCACATTATTTTACATCTAAAACACGTGTTTACAATACATTTGGGTGAATACAAAAAATAGAAAAAATATTTGGTAAAAAATGGTGATAATTCCGCTAAATATCGTTTAAAGTCATTTGTATTGAACTAATCATACTTTTTATATTTTTATCGTTAAGTTCACATTATTTTACATCTAAAACACGTCTTTACAATACATTTGGGTGAATATAAAAGGTCGTAAAAAAATTTTGAAATACAGGTGATGAATCCGCTAAATATCGTCTTAAGTCATTTCTATTAAACTAATCATACTTTTTATATTTTTAACGTTAAGTTCACATTATTTTACATCTAAAACACGTATTTACAATACAATTGGGTGAATACAAAAAATAGAAAAAAAATTTGGGAAAAAATTTGGTAAAAAATGGTGATAATTCCGCTAAATATCGTTTAAAGTCATTTGTATTGAACTAATCATACTTTTTATATTTTTATCGTTAAGTTCACATTATTTTACATCTAAAACACGTATTTACAATACATTTGGGTGAATACAAAAAATAGAAAAAAAATTTGGGAAAAAATTTGGTAAAAAATGGTGATAATTCCGCTAAATATCGTTTAAAGTCATTTGTATTGAACTAATCATACTTTTTATATTTTTATAGTTAAGTTCACATTATTTTAGATCTAAAACACGTCTTTACAATACATTTGGGTGAATATAAAAGGTCGTAAAAAAATTTTGAAATACAGGTGATGAATCCGCTAAATATCGTCTTAAGTCATTTCTATTAAACTAATCATACTTTTTATATTTTAATCGTTAAGTTCACATTATTTTACATCTAAAACACGTATTTACAATACATTTGGGTGAATACAAAAAATAGAAAAAAAATTTGGGAAAAAATTTGGTAAAAAATGGTGATAATTCCGCTAAATATCGTTTAAAGTCATTTGTATTGAACTAATCATACTTTTTATATTTTTATCGTTAAGTTCACATTATTTTACATCTAAAACACGTATTTACAATACATTTGGGTGAATACAAAAAATAGAAAAAAAATTTGGGAAAAAATTTGGTAAAAAATGGTGATAATTCCGCTAAATATCGTTTAAAGTCATTTGTATTGAACTAATCATACTTTTTATATTTTTATAGTTAAGTTCACATTATTTTAGATCTAAAACACGTCTTTACAATACATTTGGGTGAATATAAAAGGTCGTAAAAAAATTTTGAAATACAGGTGATGAATCCGCTAAATATCGTCTTAAGTCATTTCTATTAAACTAATCATACTTTTTATATTTTTATCGTTAAGTTCACATTATTTTACATCTAAAACACGTATTTACAATACATTTGGGTGAATACAAAAAATAGAAAAAAAATTTGGGAAAAAATTTGGTAAAAAATGGTGATAATTCCGCTAAATATCGTTTAAAGTCATTTGTATTGAACTAATCATACTTTTTATATTTTTATCGTTAAGTTCACATAATTTTACATCTAAAACACGTCTTTACAATACATTTGGGTGAATATAAAAGGTCGTAAAAAAATTTTGAAATAAAGGTGATGAATCCGCTAAATATCGTCTTAAGTCATTTCTATTAAACTAATCATACTTTTTATATTTTTAACGTTAAGTTCTCATTATTTTACATCTAAAACACGTGTTTACAATACATTTGGGTGAATACAAAAAATAGAAAGAAAATTTGGTAAAAAATGGTGATAATTCCGCTAAATATCGTTTAAAGTCATTTGTATTGAACTAATCATACTTTTTATATTTTTATCGTTAAGTTCACATAATTTTACATCTAAAACACGTCTTTACAATACATTTGGGTGAATATAAAAGGTCGTAAAAAAATTTTGAAATACAGGTGATGAATCCGCTAAATATCGTCTTAAGTCATTTCTATTAAACTAATCATACTTTTTATATTTTTAACGTTAAGTTCACATTATTTTACATCTAAAACACGTGTTTACAATACATTTGGGTGAATACAAAAAATAGAAAAAATATTTGGTAAAAAATGGTGATAATTCCGCTAAATATCGTTTAAAGTCATTTGTATTGAACTAATCATACTTTTTATATTTTTATCGTTAAGTTCACATTATTTTACATCTAAAACACGTCTTTACAATACATTTGGGTGAATATAAAAGGTCGTAAAAAAATTTTGAAATACAGGTGATGAATCCGCTAAATATCGTCTTAAGTCATTTCTATTAAACTAATCATACTTTTTATATTTTTAACGTTAAGTTCACATTATTTTACATCTAAAACACGTGTTTACAATACATTTGGGTGAATACAAAAAATAGAAAGAAAATTTGGTAAAAAATGGTGATAATTCCGCTAAATATCGTTTAAAGTCATTTGTATTGAACTAATCATACTTTTTATATTTTTATCGTTAAGTTCACATAATTTTACATCTAAAACACGTCTTTACAATACATTTGGGTGAATATAAAAGGTCGTAAAAAAATTTTGAAATACAGGTGATGAATCCGCTAAATATCGTCTTAAGTCATTTCTATTAAACTAATCATACTTTTTATATTTTTAACGTTAAGTTCTCATTATTTTACATCTAAAACACGTGTTTACAATACATTTGGGTGAATACAAAAAATAGAAAGAAAATTTTGTAAAAAATGGTGATAATTCCGCTAAATATCGTTTAAAGTCATTTGTATTGAACTAATCATACTTTTTATATTTTTATCGTTAAGTTCACATTATTTTACATCTAAAACACGTATTTACAATACATTTGGGTGAATACAAAAAATAGAAAAAAAATTTGGGAAAAAATTTGGTAAAAAATGGTGATAATTCCGCTAAATATCGTTTAAAGTCATTTGTATTGAACTAATCATACTTTTTATATTTTTATAGTTAAGTTCACATTATTTTAGATCTAAAACACGTCTTTACAATACATTTGGGTGAATATAAAAGGTCGTAAAAAAATTTTGAAATACAGGTGATGAATCCGCTAAATATCGTCTTAAGTCATTTCTATTAAACTAATCATACTTTTTATATTTTTAACGTTAAGTTCACATTATTTTACATCTAAAACACGTGTTTACAATACATTTGGGTGAATACAAAAAATAGAAAAAATATTTGGTAAAAAATGGTGATAATTCCGCTAAATATCGTTTAAAGTCATTTGTATTGAACTAATCATACTTTTTATATTTTTATCGTTAAGTTCACATTATTTTACATCTAAAACACGTCTTTACAATACATTTGGGTGAATATAAAAGGTCGTAAAAAAATTTTGAAATACAGGTGATGAATCCGCTAAATATCGTCTTAAGTCATTTCTATTAAACTAATCATACTTTTTATATTTTTAACGTTAAGTTCACATTATTTTACATCTAAAACACGTATTTACAATACAATTGGGTGAATACAAAAAATAGAAAAAAAATTTGGGAAAAAATTTGGTAAAAAATGGTGATAATTCCGCTAAATATCGTTTAAAGTCATTTGTATTGAACTAATCATACTTTTTATATTTTTATCGTTAAGTTCACATTATTTTACATCTAAAACACGTATTTACAATACATTTGGGTGAATACAAAAAATAGAAAAAAAATTTGGGAAAAAATTTGGTAAAAAATGGTGATAATTCCGCTAAATATCGTTTAAAGTCATTTGTATTGAACTAATCATACTTTTTATATTTTTATAGTTAAGTTCACATTATTTTAGATCTAAAACACGTCTTTACAATACATTTGGGTGAATATAAAAGGTCGTAAAAAAATTTTGAAATACAGGTGATGAATCCGCTAAATATCGTCTTAAGTCATTTCTATTAAACTAATCATACTTTTTATATTTTTATCGTTAAGTTCACATTATTTTACATCTAAAACACGTATTTACAATACATTTGGGTGAATACAAAAAATAGAAAAAAAATTTGGGAAAAAATTTGGTAAAAAATGGTGATAATTCCGCTAAATATCGTTTAAAGTCATTTGTATTGAACTAATCATACTTTTTATATTTTTATCGTTAAGTTCACATAATTTTACATCTAAAACACGTCTTTACAATACATTTGGGTGAATATAAAAGGTCGTAAAAAAATTTTGAAATAAAGGTGATGAATCCGCTAAATATCGTCTTAAGTCATTTCTATTAAACTAATCATACTTTTTATATTTTTAACGTTAAGTTCTCATTATTTTACATCTAAAACACGTGTTTACAATACATTTGGGTGAATACAAAAAATAGAAAGAAAATTTGGTAAAAAATGGTGATAATTCCGCTAAATATCGTTTAAAGTCATTTGTATTGAACTAATCATACTTTTTATATTTTTATCGTTAAGTTCACATAATTTTACATCTAAAACACGTCTTTACAATACATTTGGGTGAATATAAAAGGTCGTAAAAAAATTTTGAAATACAGGTGATGAATCCGCTAAATATCGTCTTAAGTCATTTCTATTAAACTAATCATACTTTTTATATTTTTAACGTTAAGTTCACATTATTTTACATCTAAAACACGTGTTTACAATACATTTGGGTGAATACAAAAAATAGAAAAAATATTTGGTAAAAAATGGTGATAATTCCGCTAAATATCGTTTAAAGTCATTTGTATTGAACTAATCATACTTTTTATATTTTTATCGTTAAGTTCACATTATTTTACATCTAAAACACGTCTTTACAATACATTTGGGTGAATATAAAAGGTCGTAAAAAAATTTTGAAATACAGGTGATGAATCCGCTAAATATCGTCTTAAGTCATTTCTATTAAACTAATCATACTTTTTATATTTTTAACGTTAAGTTCACATTATTTTACATCTAAAACACGTGTTTACAATACATTTGGGTGAATACAAAAAATAGAAAAAAAATTTGGGAAAAAATTTGGTAAAAAATGGTGATAATTCCGCTAAATATCGTTTAAAGTCATTTGTATTGAACTAATCATACTTTTTATATTTTTATCGTTAAGTTCACATAATTTTACATCTAAAACACGTCTTTACAATACATTTGGGTGAATATAAAAGGTCGTAAAAAAATTTTGAAATAAAGGTGATGAATCCGCTAAATATCGTCTTAAGTCATTTCTATTAAACTAATCATACTTTTTATATTTTTAACGTTAAGTTCTCATTATTTTACATCTAAAACACGTGTTTACAATACATTTGGGTGAATACAAAAAATAGAAAGAAAATTTGGTAAAAAATGGTGATAATTCCGCTAAATATCGTTTAAAGTCATTTGTATTGAACTAATCATACTTTTTATATTTTTATCGTTAAGTTCACATAATTTTACATCTAAAACACGTCTTTACAATACATTTGGGTGAATATAAAAGGTCGTAAAAAAATTTTGAAATACAGGTGATGAATCCGCTAAATATCGTCTTAAGTCATTTCTATTAAACTAATCATACTTTTTATATTTTTAACGTTAAGTTCACATTATTTTACATCTAAAACACGTGTTTACAATACATTTGGGTGAATACAAAAAATAGAAAAAATATTTGGTAAAAAATGGTGATAATTCCGCTAAATATCGTTTAAAGTCATTTGTATTGAACTAATCATACTTTTTATATTTTTATCGTTAAGTTCACATTATTTTACATCTAAAACACGTCTTTACAATACATTTGGGTGAATATAAAAGGTCGTAAAAAAATTTTGAAATACAGGTGATGAATCCGCTAAATATCGTCTTAAGTCATTTCTATTAAACTAATCATACTTTTTATATTTTTAACGTTAAGTTCACATTATTTTACATCTAAAACACGTGTTTACAATACATTTGGGTGAATACAAAAAATAGAAAGAAAATTTGGTAAAAAATGGTGATAATTCCGCTAAATATCGTTTAAAGTCATTTGTATTGAACTAATCATACTTTTTATATTTTTATCGTTAAGTTCACATAATTTTACATCTAAAACACGTCTTTACAATACATTTGGGTGAATATAAAAGGTCGTAAAAAAATTTTGAAATACAGGTGATGAATCCGCTAAATATCGTCTTAAGTCATTTCTATTAAACTAATCATACTTTTTATATTTTTAACGTTAAGTTCACATTATTTTACATCTAAAACACGTGTTTACAATACATTTGGGTGAATACAAAAAATAGAAAAAATATTTGGTAAAAAATGGTGATAATTCCGCTAAATATCGTTTAAAGTCATTTGTATTGAACTAATCATACTTTTTATATTTTTATCGTTAAGTTCACATTATTTTACATCTAAAACACGTCTTTACAATACATTTGGGTGAATATAAAAGGTCGTAAAAAAATTTTGAAATACAGGTGATGAATCCGCTAAATATCGTCTTAAGTCATTTCTATTAAACTAATCATACTTTTTATATTTTTAACGTTAAGTTCACATTATTTTACATCTAAAACACGTGTTTACAATACATTTGGGTGAATACAAAAAATAGAAAAAAAATTTGGGAAAAAATTTGGTAAAAAATGGTGATAATTCCGCTAAATATCGTTTAAAGTCATTTGTATTGAACTAATCATACTTTTTATATTTTTATCGTTAAGTTCACATAATTTTACATCTAAAACACGTCTTTACAATACATTTGGGTGAATATAAAAGGTCGTAAAAAAATTTTGAAATAAAGGTGATGAATCCGCTAAATATCGTCTTAAGTCATTTCTATTAAACTAATCATACTTTTTATATTTTTAACGTTAAGTTCTCATTATTTTACATCTAAAACACGTGTTTACAATACATTTGGGTGAATACAAAAAATAGAAAGAAAATTTGGTAAAAAATGGTGATAATTCCGCTAAATATCGTTTAAAGTCATTTGTATTGAACTAATCATACTTTTTATATTTTTATCGTTAAGTTCACATAATTTTACATCTAAAACACGTCTTTACAATACATTTGGGTGAATATAAAAGGTCGTAAAAAAATTTTGAAATACAGGTGATGAATCCGCTAAATATCGTCTTAAGTCATTTCTATTAAACTAATCATACTTTTTATATTTTTAACGTTAAGTTCACATTATTTTACATCTAAAACACGTGTTTACAATACATTTGGGTGAATACAAAAAATAGAAAAAATATTTGGTAAAAAATGGTGATAATTCCGCTAAATATCGTTTAAAGTCATTTGTATTGAACTAATCATACTTTTTATATTTTTATCGTTAAGTTCACATTATTTTACATCTAAAACACGTCTTTACAATACATTTGGGTGAATATAAAAGGTCGTAAAAAAATTTTGAAATACAGGTGATGAATCCGCTAAATATCGTCTTAAGTCATTTCTATTAAACTAATCATACTTTTTATATTTTTAACGTTAAGTTCACATTATTTTACATCTAAAACACGTGTTTACAATACATTTGGGTGAATACAAAAAATAGAAAGAAAATTTGGTAAAAAATGGTGATAATTCCGCTAAATATCGTTTAAAGTCATTTGTATTGAACTAATCATACTTTTTATATTTTTATCGTTAAGTTCACATAATTTTACATCTAAAACACGTCTTTACAATACATTTGGGTGAATATAAAAGGTCGTAAAAAAATTTTGAAATACAGGTGATGAATCCGCTAAATATCGTCTTAAGTCATTTCTATTAAACTAATCATACTTTTTATATTTTTAACGTTAAGTTCACATTATTTTACATCTAAAACACGTGTTTACAATACATTTGGGTGAATACAAAAAATAGAAAAAATATTTGGTAAAAAATGGTGATAATTCCGCTAAATATCGTTTAAAGTCATTTGTATTGAACTAATCATACTTTTTATATTTTTATCGTTAAGTTCACATTATTTTACATCTAAAACACGTCTTTACAATACATTTGGGTGAATATAAAAGGTCGTAAAAAAATTTTGAAATACAGGTGATGAATCCGCTAAATATCGTCTTAAGTCATTTCTATTAAACTAATCATACTTTTTATATTTTTAACGTTAAGTTCACATTATTTTACATCTAAAACACGTGTTTACAATACATTTGGGTGAATACAAAAAATAGAAAGAAAATTTGGTAAAAAATGGTGATAATTCCGCTAAATATCGTTTAAAGTCATTTGTATTGAACTAATCATACTTTTTATATTTTTATCGTTAAGTTCACATTATTTTACATCTAAAACACGTATTTACAATACATTTGGGTGAATACAAAAAATAGAAAAAAAATTTGGGAAAAAATTTGGTAAAAAATGGTGATAATTCCGCTAAATATCGTTTAAAGTCATTTGTATTGAACTAATCATACTTTTTATATTTTTATCGTTAAGTTCACATAATTTTACATCTAAAACACGTCTTTACAATACATTTGGGTGAATATAAAAGGTCGTAAAAAAATTTTGAAATACAGGTGATGAATCCGCTAAATATCGTCTTAAGTCATTTCTATTAAACTAATCATACTTTTTATATTTTTAACGTTAAGTTCACATTATTTTACATCTAAAACACGTGTTTACAATACATTTGGGTGAATACAAAAAATAGAAAAAATATTTGGTAAAAAATGGTGATAATTCCGCTAAATATCGTTTAAAGTCATTTGTATTGAACTAATCATACTTTTTATATTTTTATCGTTAAGTTCACATTATTTTACATCTAAAACACGTCTTTACAATACATTTGGGTGAATATAAAAGGTCGTAAAAAAATTTTGAAATACAGGTGATGAATCCGCTAAATATCGTCTTAAGTCATTTCTATTAAACTAATCATACTTTTTATATTTTTAACGTTAAGTTCACATTATTTTACATCTAAAACACGTGTTTACAATACATTTGGGTGAATACAAAAAATAGAAAAAAAATTTGGGAAAAAATTTGGTAAAAAATGGTGATAATTCCGCTAAATATCGTTTAAAGTCATTTGTATTGAACTAATCATACTTTTTATATTTTTATCGTTAAGTTCACATAATTTTACATCTAAAACACGTCTTTACAATACATTTGGGTGAATATAAAAGGTCATAAAAAAATTTTGAAATAAAGGTGATGAATCCGCTAAATATCGTCTTAAGTCATTTCTATTAAACTAATCATACTTTTTATATTTTTAACGTTAAGTTCTCATTATTTTACATCTAAAACACGTGTTTACAATACATTTGGGTGAATACAAAAAATAGAAAGAAAATTTGGTAAAAAATGGTGATAATTCCGCTAAATATCGTTTAAAGTCATTTGTATTGAACTAATCATACTTTTTATATTTTTATCGTTAAGTTCACATAATTTTACATCTAAAACACGTCTTTACAATACATTTGGGTGAATATAAAAGGTCGTAAAAAAATTTTGAAATACAGGTGATGAATCCGCTAAATATCGTCTTAAGTCATTTCTATTAAACTAATCATACTTTTTATATTTTTAACGTTAAGTTCACATTATTTTACATCTAAAACACGTGTTTACAATACATTTGGGTGAATACAAAAAATAGAAAAAATATTTGGTAAAAAATGGTGATAATTCCGCTAAATATCGTTTAAAGTCATTTGTATTGAACTAATCATACTTTTTATATTTTTATCGTTAAGTTCACATTATTTTACATCTAAAACACGTCTTTACAATACATTTGGGTGAATATAAAAGGTCGTAAAAAAATTTTGAAATACAGGTGATGAATCCGCTAAATATCGTCTTAAGTCATTTCTATTAAACTAATCATACTTTTTATATTTTTAACGTTAAGTTCACATTATTTTACATCTAAAACACGTGTTTACAATACATTTGGGTGAATACAAAAAATAGAAAGAAAATTTGGTAAAAAATGGTGATAATTCCGCTAAATATCGTTTAAAGTCATTTGTATTGAACTAATCATACTTTTTATATTTTTATCGTTAAGTTCACATAATTTTACATCTAAAACACGTCTTTACAATACATTTGGGTGAATATAAAAGGTCGTAAAAAAATTTTGAAATACAGGTGATGAATCCGCTAAATATCGTCTTAAGTCATTTCTATTAAACTAATCATACTTTTTATATTTTTAACGTTAAGTTCACATTATTTTACATCTAAAACACGTGTTTACAATACATTTGGGTGAATACAAAAAATAGAAAAAATATTTGGTAAAAAATGGTGATAATTCCGCTAAATATCGTTTAAAGTCATTTGTATTGAACTAATCATACTTTTTATATTTTTATCGTTAAGTTCACATTATTTTACATCTAAAACACGTCTTTACAATACATTTGGGTGAATATAAAAGGTCGTAAAAAAATTTTGAAATACAGGTGATGAATCCGCTAAATATCGTCTTAAGTCATTTCTATTAAACTAATCATACTTTTTATATTTTTAACGTTAAGTTCACATTATTTTACATCTAAAACACGTGTTTACAATACATTTGGGTGAATACAAAAAATAGAAAGAAAATTTGGTAAAAAATGGTGATAATTCCGCTAAATATCGTTTAAAGTCATTTGTATTGAACTAATCATACTTTTTATATTTTTATCGTTAAGTTCACATTATTTTACATCTAAAACACGTATTTACAATACATTTGGGTGAATACAAAAAATAGAAAAAAAATTTGGGAAAAAATTTGGTAAAAAATGGTGATAATTCCGCTAAATATCGTTTAAAGTCATTTGTATTGAACTAATCATACTTTTTATATTTTTATCGTTAAGTTCACATTATTTTACATCTAAAACACGTATTTACAATACATTTGGGTGAATATAAAAGGTCGTAAAAAAATTTTGAAATACAGGTGATGAATCCGCTAAATGTCGTCTTAAGTCATTTCTATTAAACTAATCATACTTTTTATATTTTTAACGTTAAGTTCACATTATTTTACATCTAAAACACGTGTTTACAATACATTTGGGTGAATACAAAAAATAGAAAAAAAATTTGGGAAAAAATTGGGTAAAAAATGGTGATAATTCCGCTAAATATCGTTTAAAGTCATTTGTATTGACTAATCATACCTTTTTATATTTTTATCGTTAAGTTCACATAATTTTACATCTAAAACACGTCTTTACAATACATTTGGGTGAATATAAAAGGTCGTAAAAAAATTTTGAAATACAGGTGATGAATCCGCTAAATATCGTCTTAAGTCATTTCTATTAAACTAATCATACTTTTTATATTTTTAACGTTAAGTTCACATTATTTTACATCTAAAACACGTGTTTACAATACATTTGGGTGAATACAAAAAATAGAAAAAAAATTTGGGAAAAAATTTGGTAAAAAATGGTGATAATTCCGCTAAATATCGTTTAAAGTCATTTGTATTGAACTAATCATATTTTTATATTTTTATCGTTAAGCTCACATTATTTTACATCTAAAACACGTATTTACAATACATTTGGGTGAATACAAAAAATAGAAAAAAAATTTGGGAAAAAATTTGGTAAAAAATGGTGATAATTCCGCTAAATATCGTTTAAAGTCATTTGTATTGAACTAATCATACTTTTTATATTTTTATAGTTAAGTTCACATTATTTTAGATCTAAAACACGTCTTTACAATACATTTGGGTGAATATAAAAGGTCGTAAAAAAATTTTGAAATACAGGTGATGAATCCGCTAAATATCGTCTTAAGTCATTTCTATTAAACTAATCATACTTTTTATATTTTCAACGTTAAGTTCTCATTATTTTACATCTAAAACACGTGTTTACAATACATTTGGGTGAATACAAAAAATAGAAAGAAAATTTGGTAAAAAATGGTGATAATTCCGCTAAATATCGTTTAAAGTCATTTGTATTGAACTAATCATACTTTTTATATTTTTATCGTTAAGTTCACATTATTTTACATCTAAAACACGTGTTTACAATACATTTGGGTGAATACAAAAAATAGAAAAAAAATTTGGGAAAAAATTTGGTAAAAAATGGTGATAATTCCGCTAAATATCGTTTAAAGTCATTTGTATTGAACTAATCATAGTTTTTATATTTTTATCGTTAAGTTCACATAATTTTACATCTAAAACACGTCTTTACAATACATTTGGGTGAATATAAAAGGTCGTAAAAAAATTTTGAAATACAGGTGATGAATCCGCTAAATATCGTCTTAAGTCATTTCTATAAAACTAATCATACTTTTTATATTTTTAACGTTAAGTTCACATTATTTTACATCTAAAACACGTGTTTACAATACATTTGGGTGAATACAAAAAATAGAAAAAAAATTTGGGAAAAAATTTGGTAAAAAATGGTGATAATTCCGCTAAATATCGTTTAAAGTCATTTGTATTGAACTAATCATACTTTTTATATTTTTATCGTTAAGTTCACATTATTTTACATCTAAAACACGTATTTACAATACATTTGGGTGAATACAAAAAATAGAAAAAAAATTTGGGAAAAAATTTGGTAAAAAATGGTGATAATTCCGCTAAATATCGTTTAAAGTCATTTGTATTGAACTAATCATACTTTTTATATTTTTATAGTTAAGTTCACATTATTTTAGATCTAAAACACGTCTTTACAATACATTTGGGTGAATATAAAAGGTCGTAAAAAAATTTTGAAATACAGGTGATGAATCCGCTAAATATCGTCTTAAGTCATTTCTATTAAACTAATCATACTTTTTATATTTTTAACGTTAAGTTCACATTATTTTACATCTAAAACACGTGTTTACAATACATTTGGGTGAATACAAAAAATAGAAAAAATATTTGGTAAAAAATGGTGATAATTCCGCTAAATATCGTTTAAAGTCATTTGTATTGAACTAATCATACTTTTTATATTTTTATCGTTAAGTTCACATTATTTTACATCTAAAACACGTCTTTACAATACATTTGGGTGAATATAAAAGGTCGTAAAAAAATTTTGAAATACAGGTGATGAATCCGCTAAATATCGTCTTAAGTCATTTCTATTAAACTAATCATACTTTTTATATTTTTAACGTTAAGTTCACATTATTTTACATCTAAAACACGTGTTTACAATACATTTGGGTGAATACAAAAAATAGAAAGAAAATTTGGTAAAAAATGGTGATAATTCCGCTAAATATCGTTTAAAGTCATTTGTATTGAACTAATCATACTTTTTATATTTTTATCGTTAAGTTCACATTATTTTACATCTAAAACACGTATTTACAATACATTTGGGTGAATACAAAAAATAGAAAAAAAATTTGGGAAAAAATTTGGTAAAAAATGGTGATAATTCCGCTAAATATCGTTTAAAGTCATTTGTATTGAACTAATCATACTTTTTATATTTTTATCGTTAAGTTCACATTATTTTACATCTAAAACACGTATTTACAATACATTTGGGTGAATACAAAAAATAGAAAAAAAATTTGGGAAAAAATTTGGTAAAAAATGGTGATAATTCCGCTAAATATCGTTTAAAGTCATTTGTATTGAACTAATCATACTTTTTATATTTTTATCGTTAAGTTCACATAATTTTACATCTAAAACACGTGTTTACAATACATTTGGGTGAATATAAAAGGTGGTAAAAAAATTTTGAAATAAAGGTGATGAATCCGCTAAATATCGTCTTAAGTCATTTCTATTAAACTAATCATACTTTTTATATTTTTAACGTTAAGTTCTCATTATTTTACATCTAAAACACGTGTTTACAATACATTTGGGTGAATACAAAAAATAGAAAGAAAATTTGGTAAAAAATGGTGATAATTCCGCTAAATATCGTTTAAAGTCATTTGTATTGAACTAATCATACTTTTTATATTTTTATCGTTAAGTTCACATTATTTTACATCTAAAACACGTGTTTACAATACATTTGGGTGAATACAAAAAATAGAAAAAAAATTTGGGAAAAAATTGGGTAAAAAATGGTGATAATTCCGCTAAATATCGTTTAAAGTCATTTGTATTGAACTAATCATACTTTTTATATTTTTATCGTTAAGTTCACATAATTTTACATCTAAAACACGTCTTTACAATACATTTGGGTGAATATAAAAGGTCGTAAAAAAATTTTGAAATACAGGTGATGAATCCGCTAAATATCGTCTTAAGTCATTTCTATTAAACTAATCATACTTTTTATATTTTTAACGTTAAGTTCACATTATTTTACATCTAAAACACGTGTTTACAATACATTTGGGTGAATACAAAAAATAGAAAGAAAATTTGGTAAAAAATGGTGATAATTCCGCTAAATATCGTTTAAAGTCATTTGTATTGAACTAATCATACTTTTTATATTTTTATCGTTAAGTTCACATAATTTTACATCTAAAACACGTGTTTACAATACATTTGGGTGAATATAAAAGGTCGTAAAAAAATTTTGAAATAAAGGTGATGAATCCGCTAAATATCGTCTTAAGTCATTTCTATTAAACTAATCATACTTTTTATATTTTTAACGTTAAGTTCTCATTATTTTACATCTAAAACACGTGTTTACAATACATTTGGGTGAATACAAAAAATAGAAAGAAAATTTGGTAAAAAATGGTGATAATTCCGCTAAATATCGTTTAAAGTCATTTGTATTGAACTAATCATACTTTTTATATTTTTATCGTTAAGTTCACATTATTTTACATCTAAAACACGTATTTACAATACATTTGGGTGAATACAAAAAATAGAAAAAAAATTTGGGAAAAAATTTGGTAAAAAATGGTGATAATTCCGCTAAATATCGTTTAAAGTCATTTGTATTGAACTAATCATAGTTTTTATATTTTTATCGTTAAGTTCACATAATTTTACATCTAAAACACGTCTTTACAATACATTTGGGTGAATATAAAAGGTCGTAAAAAAATTTTGAAATACAGGTGATGAATCCGCTAAATATCGTCTTAAGTCATTTCTATAAAACTAATCATACTTTTTATATTTTTAACGTTAAGTTCACATTATTTTACATCTAAAACACGTGTTTACAATACATTTGGGTGAATACAAAAAATAGAAAAAAAATTTGGGAAAAAATTTGGTAAAAAATGGTGATAATTCCGCTAAATATCGTTTAAAGTCATTTGTATTGAACTAATCATACTTTTTATATTTTTATCGTTAAGTTCACATTATTTTACATCTAAAACACGTATTTACAATACATTTGGGTGAATACAAAAAATAGAAAAAAAATTTGGGAAAAAATTTGGTAAAAAATGGTGATAATTCCGCTAAATATCGTTTAAAGTCATTTGTATTGAACTAATCATACTTTTTATATTTTTATAGTTAAGTTCACATTATTTTAGATCTAAAACACGTCTTTACAATACATTTGGGTGAATATAAAAGGTCGTAAAAAAATTTTGAAATACAGGTGATGAATCCGCTAAATATCGTCTTAAGTCATTTCTATTAAACTAATCATACTTTTTATATTTTTAACGTTAAGTTCACATTATTTTACATCTAAAACACGTGTTTACAATACATTTGGGTGAATACAAAAAATAGAAAAAATATTTGGTAAAAAATGGTGATAATTCCGCTAAATATCGTTTAAAGTCATTTGTATTGAACTAATCATACTTTTTATATTTTTATCGTTAAGTTCACATTATTTTACATCTAAAACACGTCTTTACAATACATTTGGGTGAATATAAAAGGTCGTAAAAAAATTTTGAAATACAGGTGATGAATCCGCTAAATATCGTCTTAAGTCATTTCTATTAAACTAATCATACTTTTTATATTTTTAACGTTAAGTTCACATTATTTTACATCTAAAACACGTGTTTACAATACATTTGGGTAAATACAAAAAATAGAAAGAAAATTTGGTAAAAAATGGTGATAATTCCGCTAAATATCGTTTAAAGTCATTTGTATTGAACTAATCATACTTTTTATATTTTTATCGTTAAGTTCACATTATTTTACATCTAAAACACGTATTTACAATACATTTGGGTGAATACAAAAAATAGAAAAAAAATTTGGGAAAAAATTTGGTAAAAAATGGTGATAATTCCGCTAAATATCGTTTAAAGTCATTTGTATTGAACTAATCATACTTTTTATATTTTTATCGTTAAGTTCACATTATTTTACATCTAAAACACGTATTTACAATACATTTGGGTGAATACAAAAAATAGAAAAAAAATTAGGGAAAAAATTTGGTAAAAAATGGTGATAATTCCGCTAAATATCGTTTAAAGTCATTTGTATTGAACTAATCATACTTTTTATATTTTTATCGTTAAGTTCACATAATTTTACATCTAAAACACGTGTTTACAATACATTTGGGTGAATATAAAAGGTCGTAAAAAAATTTTGAAATAAAGGTGATGAATCCGCTAAATATCGTCTTAAGTCATTTCTATTAAACTAATCATACTTTTTATATTTTTAACGTTAAGTTCTCATTATTTTACATCTAAAACACGTGTTTACAATACATTTGGGTGAATACAAAAAATAGAAAGAAAATTTGGTAAAAAATGGTGATAATTCCGCTAAATATCGTTTAAAGTCATTTGTATTGAACTAATCATACTTTTTATATTTTTATCGTTAAGTTCACATTATTTTACATCTAAAACACGTATTTACAATACATTTGGGTGAATACAAAAAATAGAAAAAAAATTTGGGAAAAAATTTGGTAAAAAATGGTGATAATTCCGCTAAATATCGTTTAAAGTCATTTGTATTGAACTAATCATAGTTTTTATATTTTTATCGTTAAGTTCACATAATTTTACATCTAAAACACGTCTTTACAATACATTTGGGTGAATATAAAAGGTCGTAAAAAAATTTTGAAATACAGGTGATGAATCCGCTAAATATCGTCTTAAGTCATTTCTATAAAACTAATCATACTTTTTATATTTTTAACGTTAAGTTCACATTATTTTACATCTAAAACACGTGTTTACAATACATTTGGGTGAATACAAAAAATAGAAAAAAAATTTGGGAAAAAATTTGGTAAAAAATGGTGATAATTCCGCTAAATATCGTTTAAAGTCATTTGTATTGAACTAATCATACTTTTTATATTTTTATCGTTAAGTTCACATTATTTTACATCTAAAACACGTATTTACAATACATTTGGGTGAATACAAAAAATAGAAAAAAAATTTGGGAAAAAATTTGGTAAAAAATGGTGATAATTCCGCTAAATATCGTTTAAAGTCATTTGTATTGAACTAATCATACTTTTTATATTTTTATAGTTAAGTTCACATTATTTTAGATCTAAAACACGTCTTTACAATACATTTGGGTGAATATAAAAGGTCGTAAAAAAATTTTGAAATACAGGTGATGAATCCGCTAAATATCGTCTTAAGTCATTTCTATTAAACTAATCATACTTTTTATATTTTTAACGTTAAGTTCACATTATTTTACATCTAAAACACGTGTTTACAATACATTTGGGTGAATACAAAAAATAGAAAAAATATTTGGTAAAAAATGGTGATAATTCCGCTAAATATCGTTTAAAGTCATTTGTATTGAACTAATCATACTTTTTATATTTTTATCGTTAAGTTCACATTATTTTACATCTAAAACACGTCTTTACAATACATTTGGGTGAATATAAAAGGTCGTAAAAAAATTTTGAAATACAGGTGATGAATCCGCTAAATATCGTCTTAAGTCATTTCTATTAAACTAATCATACTTTTTATATTTTTAACGTTAAGTTCACATTATTTTACATCTAAAACACGTGTTTACAATACATTTGGGTGAATACAAAAAATAGAAAGAAAATTTGGTAAAAAATGGTGATAATTCCGCTAAATATCGTTTAAAGTCATTTGTATTGAACTAATCATACTTTTTATATTTTTATCGTTAAGTTCACATTATTTTACATCTAAAACACGTATTTACAATACATTTGGGTGAATACAAAAAATAGAAAAAAAATTTGGGAAAAAATTTGGTAAAAAATGGTGATAATTCCGCTAAATATCGTTTAAAGTCATTTGTATTGAACTAATCATACTTTTTATATTTTTATCGTTAAGTTCACATTATTTTACATCTAAAACACGTATTTACAATACATTTGGGTGAATACAAAAAATAGAAAAAAAATTAGGGAAAAAATTTGGTAAAAAATGGTGATAATTCCGCTAAATATCGTTTAAAGTCATTTGTATTGAACTAATCATACTTTTTATATTTTTATCGTTAAGTTCACATAATTTTACATCTAAAACACGTCTTTACAATACATTTGGGTGAATATAAAAGGTCGTAAAAAAATTTTGAAATAAAGGTGATGAATCCGCTAAATATCGTCTTAAGTCATTTCTATTAAACTAATCATACTTTTTATATTTTTAACGTTAAGTTCTCATTATTTTACATCTAAAACACGTGTTTACAATACATTTGGGTGAATACAAAAAATAGAAAGAAAATTTGGTAAAAAATGGTGATAATTCCGCTAAATATCGTTTAAAGTCATTTGTATTGAACTAATCATACTTTTTATATTTTTATCGTTAAGTTCACATTATTTTACATCTAAAACACGTGTTTACAATACATTTGGGTGAATACAAAAAATAGAAAAAAAATTTGGGAAAAAATTGGGTAAAAAATGGTGATAATTCCGCTAAATATCGTTTAAAGTCATTTGTATTGAACTAATCATACTTTTTATATTTTTATCGTTAAGTTCACATAATTTTACATCTAAAACACGTCTTTACAATACATTTGGGTGAATATAAAAGGTCGTAAAAAAATTTTGAAATACAGGTGATGAATCCGCTAAATATCGTCTTAAGTCATTTCTATTAAACTAATCATACTTTTTATATTTTTAACGTTAAGTTCACATTATTTTACATCTAAAACACGTGTTTACAATTCATTTGGGTGAATACAAAAAATAGAAAAAAAATTTGGGAAAAAATTTGGTAAAAAATGGTGATAATTCCGCTAAATATCGTTTAAAGTCATTTGTATTGAACTAATCATACTTTTTATATTTTTATCGTTAAGTTCACATTATTTTACATCTAAAACACGTATTTACAATACATTTGGGTGAATACAAAAAATAGAAAAAAAATTTGGGAAAAAATTTGGTAAAAAATGGTGATAATTCCGCTAAATATCGTTTAAAGTCATTTGTATTGAACTAATCATACTTTTTATATTTTTAACGTTAAGTTCACATTATTTTACATCTAAAACACGTGTTTACAATACATTTGGGTGAATACAAAAAATAGAAAGAAAATTTGGTAAAAAATGGTGATAATTCCGCTAAATATCGTTTAAAGTCATTTGTATTGAACTAATCATACTTTTTATATTTTTATCGTTAAGTTCACATTATTTTACATCTAAAACACGTGTTTACAATACATTTGGGTGAATACAAAAAATAGAAAAAAAATTTGGGAAAAAATTTGGTAAAAAATGGTGATAATTCCGCTAAATATCGTTTAAAGTCATTTGTATTGAACTAATCATATTTTTATATTTTTATCGTTAAGCTCACATTATTTTACATCTAAAACACGTATTTACAATACATTTGGGTGAATACAAAAAATAGAAAAAAAATTTGGGAAAAAATTTGGTAAAAAATGGTGATAATTCCGCTAAATATCGTTTAAAGTCATTTGTATTGAACTAATCATACTTTTTATATTTTTATAGTTAAGTTCACATTATTTTAGATCTAAAACACGTCTTTACAATACATTTGGGTGAATATAAAAGGTCGTAAAAAAATTTTGAAATACAGGTGATGAATCCGCTAAATATCGTCTTAAGTCATTTCTATTAAACTAATCATACTTTTTATATTTTTAACGTTAAGTTCTCATTATTTTACATCTAAAACACGTGTTTACAATACATTTGGGTGAATACAAAAAATAGAAAGAAAATTTGGTAAAAAATGGTGATAATTCAGCTAAATATCGTTTAAAGTCATTTGTATTGAACTAATCATACTTTTTATATTTTTATCGTTAAGTTCACATTATTTTACATCTAAAACACGTATTTACAATACATTTGGGTGAATACAAAAAATAGAAAAAAAATTTGGGAAAAAATTTGGTAAAAAATGGTGATAATTCCGCTAAATATCGTTTAAAGTCATTTGTATTGAACTAATCATACTTTTTATATTTTTATCGTTAAGTTCACATTATTTTACATCTAAAACACGTCTTTACAATACATTTGGGTGAATATAAAAGGTCGTAAAAAATTTTTGAATTACAGGTGATGAATCCGCTAAATATCGTCTTAAGTCATTTCTATTAAACTAATCATACTTTTTATATTTTTAACGTTAAGTTCACATTATTTTACATCTAAAACACGTTTTTACAATACATTTGGGTGAATACAAAAAATAGAAAAAAAATTTGGGAAAAAATTGGGTAAAAAATGGTGATAATTCCGCTAAATATCGTTTAAAGTCATTTGTATTGAACTAATCATACTTTTTATCGTTAAGTTCACATTATTTTACATCTAAAACACGTATTTACAATACATTTGGGTGAATACAAAAAATAGAAAAAAAATTTGGGAAAAAATTTGGTAAAAAATGGTGATAATTCCGCTAAATATCGTTTAAAGTCATTTGTATTGAACTAATCATACTTTTTATATTTTTATAGTTAAGTTCACATTATTTTAGATCTAAAACACGTCTTTACAATACATTTGGGTGAATATAAAAGGTCGTAAAAAAATTTTGAAATACAGGTGATGAATCCGCTAAATATCGTCTTAAGTCATTTCTATTAAACTAATCATACTTTTTATATTTTTAACGTTAAGTTCACATTATTTTACATCTAAAACACGTGTTTACAATACATTTGGGTGAATACTAAAAATAGAAAAAATATTTGGTAAAAAATGGTGATAATTCCGCTAAATATCGTTTAAAGTCATTTGTATTGAACTAATCATACTTTTTATATTTTTATCGTTAAGTTCACATTATTTTACATCTAAAACACGTCTTTACAATACATTTGGGTGAATATAAAAGGTCGTAAAAAAATTTTGAAATACAGGTGATGAATCCGCTAAATATCGTCTTAAGTCATTTCTATTAAACTAATCATACTTTTTATATTTTTAACGTTAAGTTCACATTATTTTACATCTAAAACACGTGTTTACAATACATTTGGGTGAATACAAAAAATAGAAAGAAAATTTGGTAAAAAATGGTGATAATTCCGCTAAATATCGTTTAAAGTCATTTGTATTGAACTAATCATACTTTTTATATTTTTATCGTTAAGTTCACATTATTTTACATCTAAAACACGTATTTACAATACATTTGGGTGAATACAAAAAATAGAAAAAAAATTTGGTAAAAAATGGTGATAATTCCGCTAAATATCGTTTAAAGTCATTTGTATTGAACTAATCATACTTTTTATATTTTTATCGTTAAGTTCACATTATTTTACATCTAAAACACGTCTTTACAATACATTTGGGTGAATATAAAAGGTCGTAAAAAAATTTTGAAATACAGGTGATGAATCCGCTAAATATCGTCTTAAGTCATTTCTATTAAACTAATCATACTTTTTATATTTTTAACGTTAAGTTCACATTATTTTACATCTAAAACACGTGTTTACAATACATTTGGGTGAATACAAAAAATAGAAAAAATATTTGGTAAAAAATGGTGATAATTCCGCTAAATATCGTTTAAAGTCATTTGTATTGAACTAATCATACTTTTTATATTTTTATCGTTAAGTTCACATTATTTTACATCTAAAACACGTCTTTACAATACATTTGGGTGAATTTAAAAGGTCGTAAAAAAATTTTGAAATACAGGTGATGAATCCGCTAAATATCGTCTTAAGTCATTTCTATTAAACTAATCATACTTTTTATATTTTTAACGTTAAGTTCACATTATTTTACATCTAAAACACGTGTTTACAATACATTTGGGTGAATACAAAAAATAGAAAGAAAATTTGGTAAAAAATGGTGATAATTCCGCTAAATATCGTTTAAAGTCATTTGTATTGAACTAATCATACTTTTTATATTTTTATCGTTAAGTTCACATTATTTTACATCTAAAACACGTATTTACAATACATTTGGGTGAATACAAAAAATAGAAAAAAAATTTGGTAAAAAATGGTGATAATTCCGCTAAATATCGTTTAAAGTCATTTGTATTGAACTAATCATACTTTTTATATTTTTATCGTTAAGTTCACATTATTTTACATCTAAAACACGTCTTTACAATACATTTGGGTGAATATAAAAGGTCGTAAAAAAATTTTGAAATACAGGTGATGAATCCGCTAAATATCGTCTTAAGTCATTTCTATTAAACTAATCATACTTTTTATATTTTTAACGTTAAGTTCACATTATTTTACATCTAAAACACGTGTTTACAATACATTTGGGTGAATACAAAAAATAGAAAAAATATTTGGTAAAAAATGGTGATAATTCCGCTAAATATCGTTTAAAGTCATTTGTATTGAACTAATCATACTTTTTATATTTTTATCGTTAAGTTCACATTATTTTACATCTAAAACACGTCTTTACAATACATTTGGGTGAATTTAAAAGGTCGTAAAAAAATTTTGAAATACAGGTGATGAATCCGCTAAATATCGTCTTAAGTCATTTCTATTAAACTAATCATACTTTTTATATTTTTAACGTTAAGTTCACATTATTTTACATCTAAAACACGTGTTTACAATACATTTGGGTGAATACAAAAAATAGAAAGAAAATTTGGTAAAAAATGGTGATAATTCCGCTAAATATCGTTTAAAGTCATTTGTATTGAACTAATCATACTTTTTATATTTTTATCGTTAAGTTCACATTATTTTACATCTAAAACACGTATTTACAATACATTTGGGTGAATACAAAAAATAGAAAAAAAATTTGGTAAAAAATGGTGATAATTCCGCTAAATATCGTTTAAAGTCATTTGTATTGAACTAATCATACTTTTTATATTTTTATCGTTAAGTTCACATTATTTTACATCTAAAACACGTCTTTACAATACATTTGGGTGAATATAAAAGGTCGTAAAAAAATTTTGAAATACAGGTGATGAATCCGCTAAATATCGTCTTAAGTCATTTCTATTAAACTAATCATACTTTTTATATTTTTAACGTTAAGTTCACATTATTTTACATCTAAAACACGTGTTTACAATACATTTGGGTGAATACAAAAAATAGAAAAAATATTTGGTAAAAAATGGTGATAATTCCGCTAAATATCGTTTAAAGTCATTTGTATTGAACTAATCATACTTTTTATATTTTTATCGTTAAGTTCACATTATTTTACATCTAAAACACGTCTTTACAATACATTTGGGTGAATTTAAAAGGTCGTAAAAAAATTTTGAAATACAGGTGATGAATCCGCTAAATATCGTCTTAAGTCATTTCTATTAAACTAATCATACTTTTTATATTTTTAACGTTAAGTTCACATTATTTTACATCTAAAACACGTGTTTACAATACATTTGGGTGAATACGAAAAATAGAAAAAAAATTTGGTAAAAAATGGTGATAATTCCGCTAAATATCGTTTAAAGTCATTTGTATTGAACTAATCATACTTTTTATATTTTTATCGTTAAGTTCACATTATTTTACATCTAAAACACGTATTTACAATACATTTGGGTGAATACAAAAAATAGAAAAAAAATTTGGGAAAAAATTTGGTAAAAAATGGTGATAATTCCGCTAAATATCGTTTAAAGTCATTTGTATTGAACTAATCATACTTTTTATATTTTTATCGTTAAGTTCACATTATTATACATCTAAAACACGTCTTTACAATACATTTGGGTGAATATAAAAGGTCGTAAAAAATTTTTGAATTACAGGTGATGAATCCGCTAAATATCGTCTTAAGTCATTTCTATTAAACTAATCATACTTTTTATATTTTTAACGTTAAGTTCACATTATTTTACATCTAAAACACGTGTTTACAATACATTTGGGTGAATACAAAAAATAGAAAAAAAATTTGGGAAAAAATTGGGTAAAAAATGGTGATAATTCCGCTAAATATCGTTTAAAGTCATTTGTATTGAACTAATCATACTTTTTATATTTTTATCGTTAAGTTCACATAATTTTACATCTAAAACACGTCTTTACAATACATTTGGGTGAATATAAAAGGTCGTAAAAAAATTTTGAAATACAGGTGATGAATCCGCTAAATATCGTCTTAAGTCATTTCTATTAAACTAATCATACTTTTTATATTTTTAACGTTAAGTTCACATTATTTTACATCTAAAACACGTGTTTACAATACATTTGGGTGAATACAAAAAATAGAAAAAAAATTTGGGAAAAAATTTGGTAAAAAATGGTGATAATTCCGCTAAATATCGTTTAAAGTCATTTGTATTGAACTAATCATACTTTTTATATTTTTATCGTTAAGTTCACATTATTTTACATCTAAAACACGTATTTACAATACATTTGGGTGAATACAAAAAATAGAAAAAAAATTTGGGAAAAAATTTGGTAAAAAATGGTGATAATTCCGCTAAATATCGTTTAAAGTCATTTGTATTGAACTAATCATACTTTTTATATTTTTATAGTTAAGTTCACATTATTTTAGATCTAAAACACGTCTTTACAATACATTTGGGTGAATATAAAAGGTCGTAAAAAAATTTTGAAATACAGGTGATGAATCCGCTAAATATCGTCTTAAGTCATTTCTATTAAACTAATCATACTTTTTATTTTTTTAACGTTAAGTTCACATTATTTTAAATCTAAAACACGTGTTTACAATACATTTGGGTGAATACAAAAAATAGAAAAAATATTTGGTAAAAAATGGTGATAATTCCGCTAAATATCGTTTAAAGTCATTTGTATTGAACTAATCATACTTTTTATATTTTTATCGTTAAGTTCACATTATTTTACATCTAAAACACGTCTTTACAATACATTTGGGTGAATATAAAAGGTCGTAAAAAAATTTTGAAATACAGGTGATGAATCCGCTAAATATCGTCTTAAGTCATTTCTATTAAACTAATCATACTTTTTATATTTTTAACGTTAAGTTCACATTATTTTACATCTAAAACACGTCTTTACAATACATTTGGGTGAATATAAAAGGTCGTAAAAAAATTTTGAAATACAGGTGATGAATCCGCTATATATCGTCTTAAGTCATTTCTATTAAACTAATCATACTTTTTATATTTTTAACGTTAAGTTCACATTATTTTACATCTAAAACACGTGTTTACAATACATTTGGGTGAATACAAAAAATAGAAAAAATATTTGGTAAAAAATGGTGATAATTCCGCTAAATATCGTTTAAAGTCATTTGTATTGAACTAATCATACTTTTTATATTTTTATCGTTAAGTTCACATTATTTTACATCTAAAACACGTCTTTACAATACATTTGGGTGAATTTAAAAGGTCGTAAAAAAATTTTGAAATACAGGTGATGAATCCGCTAAATATCGTCTTAAGTCATTTCTATTAAACTAATCATACTTTTTATATTTTTAACGTTAAGTTCACATTATTTTACATCTAAAACACGTGTTTACAATACATTTGGGTGAATACAAAAAATAGAAAAAAAATTTGGTAAAAAATGGTGATTATTCCGCTAAATATCGTTTAAACTCATTTGTATTGAACTAATCATACTTTTTATATTTTTATCGTTAAGTTCACATTATTTTACATCTAAAACACGTATTTACAATACATTTGGGTGAATATAAAAGGTCGTAAAAAAATTTTGAAATACAGGTGATGAATCCGCTAAATATCGTCTTAAGTCATTTCTATTAAACTAATCATACTTTTTATATTTTTAACGTTAAATTCACATTATTTTACATCTAAAACACGTGTTTACAATACATTTGGGTGAATACAAAAAATAGAAAGAAAATTTGGTAAAAAATGGTGATAATTCCGCTAAATATCGTTTAAAGTCATTTGTATTGAACTAATCATACTTTTTATATTTTTATCGTTAAGTTCACATTATTTTACATCTAAAACACGTATTTACAATACATTTGGGTGAATATAAAAGGTCGTAAAAAAATTTTGAAATACAGGTGATGAATCCGCTAAATATCGTCTTAAGTCATTTCTATTAAACTAATCATACTTTTTATATTTTTAACGTTAAATTCACATTATTTTACATCTAAAACACGTATTTACAATACATTTGGGTGAATATAAAAGGTCGTAAAAAAATTTTGAAATACAGGTGATGAATCCGCTAAATATCGTCTTAAGTCATTTCTATTAAACTAATCATACTTTTTATATTTTTAACGTTAAATTCACATTATTTTACATCTAAAACACGTGTTTACAATACATTTGGGTGAATACAAAAAATAGAAAGAAAATTTGGTAAAAAATGGTGATAATTCCGCTAAATATCGTTTAAAGTCATTTGTATTGAACTAATCATACTTTTTATATTTTTATCGTTAAGTTCACATTATTTTACATCTAAAACACGTATTTACAATACATTTGGGTGAATACAAAAAATAGAAAAAAAATTTGGGAAAAAATTTGGTAAAAATTGGTGATAATTCCGCTAAATATCGTTTAAAGTCATTTGTATTGAACTAATCATACTTTTTATATTTTTATCGTTAAGTTCACATAATTTTACATCTAAAACACGTCTTTACAATACATTTGGGTGAATATAAAAGGTCGTAAAAAAATTTTGAAATACAGGTGATGAATCCGCTAAATATCGTCTTAAGTCATTTCTATTAAACTAATCATACTTTTTATATTTTTAACGTTAAGTTCACATTATTTTACATCTAAAACACGTGTTTACAATACATTTGGGTGAATACAAAAAATAGAAAAAAAATTTGGGAAAAAATTGGGTAAAAAATGGTGATAATTCCGCTAAATATCGTTTAAAGTCATTTGTATTGAACTAATCATACTTTTTATATTTTTATCGTTAAGTTCACATAATTTTACATCTAAAACACGTCTTTACAATACATTTGGGTGAATATAAAAGGTCGTAAAAAAATTTTGAAATACAGGTGATGAATCCGCTAAATATCGTCTTAAGTCATTTCTATTAAACTAATCATACTTTTTATATTTTTAACGTTAAGTTCACATTATTTTACATCTAAAACACGTGTTTACAATACATTTGGGTGAATACAAAAAATAGAAAAAAAATTTGGGAAAAAATTTGGTAAAAAATGGTGATAATTCCGCTAAATATCGTTTAAAGTCATTTGTATTGAACTAATCATACTTTTTATATTTTTATCGTTAAGTTCACATTATTTTACATCTAAAACACGTATTTACAATACATTTGGGTGAATACAAAAAATAGAAAAAAAATTTGGGAAAAAATTTGGTAAAAAATGGTGATAATTCCGCTAAATATCGTTTAAAGTCATTTGTATTGAACTAATCATACTTTTTATATTTTTATAGTTAAGTTCACATTATTTTAGATCTAAAACACGTCTTTACAATACATTTGGGTGAATATAAAAGGTCGTAAAAAAATTTTGAAATACAGGTGATGAATCCGCTAAATATCGTCTTAAGTCATTTCTATTAAACTAATCATACTTTTTATTTTTTTAACGTTAAGTTCACATTATTTTAAATCTAAAACACGTGTTTACAATACATTTGGGTGAATACAAAAAATAGAAAAAATATTTGGTAAAAAATGGTGATAATTCCGCTAAATATCGTTTAAAGTCATTTGTATTGAACTAATCATACTTTTTATATTTTTATCGTTAAGTTCACATTATTTTACATCTAAAACACGTCTTTACAATACATTTTGGTGAATATAAAAGGTCGTAAAAAAATTTTGAAATACAGGTGATGAATCCGCTAAATATCGTCTTAAGTCATTTCTATTAAACTAATCATACTTTTTATATTTTTAACGTTAAGTTCACATTATTTTACATCTAAAACACGTCTTTACAATACATTTGGGTGAATATAAAAGGTCGTAAAAAAATTTTGAAATACAGGTGATGAATCCGCTAAATATCGTCTTAAGTCATTTCTATTAAACTAATCATACTTTTTATATTTTTAACGTTAAGTTCACATTATTTTACATCTAAAACACGTGTTTACAATACATTTGGGTGAATACAAAAAATAGAAAAAATATTTGGTAAAAAATGGTGATAATTCCGCTAAATATCGTTTAAAGTCATTTGTATTGAACTAATCATACTTTTTATATTTTTATCGTTAAGTTCACATTATTTTACATCTAAAACACGTCTTTACAATACATTTGGGTGAATTTAAAAGGTCGTAAAAAAATTTTGAAATACAGGTGATGAATCCGCTAAATATCGTCTTAAGTCATTTCTATTAAACTAATCATACTTTTTATATTTTTAACGTTAAATTCACATTATTTTACATCTAAAACACGTGTTTACAATACATTTGGGTGAATACAAAAAATAGAAAGAAAATTTGGTAAAAAATGGTGATAATTCCGCTAAATATCGTTTAAAGTCATTTGTATTGAACTAATCATACTTTTTATATTTTTATCGTTAAGTTCACATTATTTTACATCTAAAACACGTATTTACAATACATTTGGGTGAATACAAAAAATAGAAAAAAAATTTGGGAAAAAATTTGGTAAAAATTGGTGATAATTCCGCTAAATATCGTTTAAAGTCATTTGTATTGAACTAATCATACTTTTTATATTTTTATCGTTAAGTTCACATAATTTTACATCTAAAACACGTCTTTACAATACATTTGGGTGAATATAAAAGGTCGTAAAAAAATTTTGAAATACAGGTGATGAATCCGCTAAATATCGTCTTAAGTCATTTCTATTAAACTAATCATACTTTTTATATTTTTAACGTTAAGTTCACATTATTTTACATCTAAAACACGTGTTTACAATACATTTGGGTGAATACAAAAAATAGAAAAAAAATTTGGGAAAAAATTGGGTAAAAAATTGTGATAATTCCGCTAAATATCGTTTAAAGTCATTTGTATTGAACTAATCATACTTTTTATATTTTTATCGTTAAGTTCACATAATTTTACATCTAAAACACGTCTTTACAATACATTTGGGTGAATATAAAAGGTCGTAAAAAAATTTTGAAATACAGGTGATGAATCCGCTAAATATCGTCTTAAGTCATTTCTATTAAACTAATCATACTTTTTATATTTTTAACGTTAAGTTCACATTATTTTACATCTAAAACACGTGTTTACAATACATTTGGGTGAATACAAAAAATAGAAAAAAAATTTGGGAAAAAATTTGGTAAAAAATGGTGATAATTCCGCTAAATATCGTTTAAAGTCATTTGTATTGAACTAATCATACTTTTTATATTTTTATCGTTAAGTTCACATTATTTTACATCTAAAACACGTATTTACAATACATTTGGGTGAATACAAAAAATAGAAAAAAAATTTGGGAAAAAATTTGGTAAAAAATGGTGATAATTCCGCTAAATATCGTTTAAAGTCATTTGTATTGAACTAATCATACTTTTTATATTTTTATAGTTAAGTTCACATTATTTTAGATCTAAAACACGTCTTTACAATACATTTGGGTGAATATAAAAGGTCGTAAAAAAATTTTGAAATACAGGTGATGAATCCGCTAAATATCGTCTTAAGTCATTTCTATTAAACTAATCATACTTTTTATTTTTTTAACGTTAAGTTCACATTATTTTACATCTAAAACACGTGTTTACAATACATTTGGGTGAATACAAAAAATAGAAAAAATATTTGGTAAAAAATGGTGATAATTCCGCTAAATATCGTTTAAAGTCATTTGTATTGAACTAATCATACTTTTTATATTTTTATCGTTAAGTTCACATTATTTTACATCTAAAACACGTCTTTACAATACATTTGGGTGAATATAAAAGGTCGTAAAAAAATTTTGAAATACAGGTGATGAATCCGCTAAATATCGTCTTAAGTCATTTCTATTAAACTAATCATACTTTTTATATTTTTAACGTTAAGTTCACATTATTTTACATCTAAAACACGTGTTTACAATACATTTGGGTGAATACAAAAAATAGAAAGAAAATTTGGTAAAAAATGGTGATAATTCCGCTAAATATCGTTTAAAGTCATTTGTATTGAACTAATCATACTTTTTATATTTTTATCGTTAAGTTCACATTATTTTACATCTAAAACACGTATTTACAATACATTTGGGTGAATACAAAAAATAGAAAAAAAATTTGGGAAAAAATTTGGTAAAAAATGGTGATAATTCCGCTAAATATCGTTTAAAGTCATTTGTATTGAACTAATCATACTTTTTATATTTTTATCGTTAAGTTCACATTATTTTACATCTAAAACACGTCTTTACAATACATTTGGGTGAATATAAAAGGTCGTAAAAAAATTTTGAAATACAGGTGATGAATCCGCTAAATATCGTCTTAAGTCATTTCTATTAAACTAATCATACTTTTTATATTTTTAACGTTAAGTTCACATTATTTTACATCTAAAACACGTGTTTACAATACATTTGGGTGAATACAAAAAATAGAAAAAATATTTGGTAAAAAATGGTGATAATTCCGCTAAATATCGTTTAAAGTCATTTGTATTGAACTAATCATACTTTTTATATTTTTATCGTTAAGTTCACATTATTTTACATCTAAAACACGTCTTTACAATACATTTGGGTGAATATAAATGGTCGTAAAAAAATTTTGAAATACAGGTGATGAATCCGCTAAATATCGTCTTAAGTCATTTCTATTAAACTAATCATACTTTTTATATTTTTAACGTTAAATTCACATTATTTTACATCTAAAACACGTGTTTACAATACATTTGGGTGAATACAAAAAATAGAAAGAAAATTTGGTAAAAAATGGTGATAATTCCGCTAAATATCGTTTAAAGTCATTTGTATTGAACTAATCATACTTTTTATATTTTTATCGTTAAGTTCACATTATTTTACATCTAAAACACGTATTTACAATACATTTGGGTGAATACAAAAAATAGAAAAAAAATTTGGGAAAAAATTTGGTAAAAAATGGTGATAATTCCGCTAAATATCGTTTAAAGTCATTTGTATTGAACTAATCATACTTTTTATATTTTTATCGTTAAGTTCACATTATTTTACATCTAAAACACGTCTTTACAATACATTTGGGTGAATATAAAAGGTCGTAAAAAAATTTTGAAATACAGGTGATGAATCCGCTAAATATCGTCTTAAGTCATTTCTATTAAACTAATCATACTTTTTATATTTTTAACGTTAAATTCACATTATTTTACATCTAAAACACGTGTTTACAATACATTTGGGTGAATACAAAAAATAGAAAGAAAATTTGGTAAAAAATTGTGATAATTCCGCTAAATATCGTTTAAAGTCATTTGTATTGAACTAATCATACTTTTTATATTTTTATCGTTAAGTTCACATTATTTTACATCTAAAACACGTATTTACAATACATTTGGGTGAATACAAAAAATAGAAAAAAAATTTGGGAAAAAATTTGGTAAAAAATGGTGATAATTCCGCTAAATATCGTTTAAAGTCATTTGTATTGAACTAATCATACTTTTTATATTTTTATCGTTAAGTTCACATTATTTTACATCTAAAACACGTATTTACAATACATTTGGGTGAATACAAAAAATAGAAAAAAAATTTGGGAAAAAATTTGGTAAAAAATGGTGATAATTCCGCTAAATATCGTTTAAAGTCATTTGTATTGAACTAATCATACTTTTTATATTTTTATAGTTAAGTTCACATTATTTTAGATCTAAAACACGTCTTTACAATACATTTGGGTGAATATAAAAGGTCGTAAAAAAATTTTGAAATACAGGTGATGAATCCGCTAAATATCGTCTTAAGTCATTTCTATTAAACTAATCATACTTTTTATTTTTTTAACGTTAAGTTCACATTATTTTACATCTAAAACACGTGTTTACAATACATTTGGGTGAATACAAAAAATAGAAAAAATATTTGGTAAAAAATGGTGATAATTCCGCTAAATATCGTTTAAAGTCATTTGTATTGAACTAATCATACTTTTTATATTTTTATCGTTAAGTTCACATTATTTTACATCTAAAACACGTCTTTACAATACATTTGGGTGAATATAAAAGGTCGTAAAAAAATTTTGAAATACAGGTGATGAATCCGCTAAATATCGTCTTAAGTCATTTCTATTAAACTAATCATACTTTTTATATTTTTAACGTTAAGTTCACATTATTTTACATCTAAAACACGTCTTTACAATACATTTGGGTGAATATAAAAGGTCGTAAAAAAATTTTGAAATACAGGTGATGAATCCGCTAAATATCGTCTTAAGTCATTTCTATTAAACTAATCATACTTTTTATATTTTTAACGTTAAGTTCACATTATTTTACATCTAAAACACGTGTTTACAATACATTTGGGTGAATACAAAAAATAGAAAAAATATTTGGTAAAAAATGGTGATAATTCCGCTAAATATCGTTTAAAGTCATTTGTATTGAACTAATCATACTTTTTATATTTTTATCGTTAAGTTCACATTATTTTACATCTAAAACACGTCTTTACAATACATTTGGGTGAATTTAAAAGGTCGTAAAAAAATTTTGAAATACAGGTGATGAATCCGCTAAATATCGTCTTAAGTCATTTCTATTAAACTAATCATACTTTTTATATTTTTAACGTTAAGTTCACATTATTTTACATCTAAAACACGTGTTTACAATACATTTGGGTGAATACAAAAAATAGAAAAAAAATTTGGTAAAAAATGGTGATTATTCCGCTAAATATCGTTTAAACTCATTTGTATTGAACTAATCATACTTTTTATATTTTTATCGTTAAGTTCACATTATTTTACATCTAAAACACGTATTTACAATACATTTGGGTGAATATAAAAGGTCGTAAAAAAATTTTGAAATACAGGTGATGAATCCGCTAAATATCGTCTTAAGTCATTTCTATTAAACTAATCATACTTTTTATATTTTTAACGTTAAATTCACATTATTTTACATCTAAAACACGTGTTTACAATACATTTGGGTGAATACAAAAAATAGAAAGAAAATTTGGTAAAAAATGGTGATAATTCCGCTAAATATCGTTTAAAGTCATTTGTATTGAACTAATCATACTTTTTATATTTTTATAGTTAAGTTCACATTATTTTAGATCTAAAACACGTCTTTACAATACATTTGGGTGAATATAAAAGGTCGTAAAAAAATTTTGAAATACAGGTGATGAATCCGCTAAATATCGTCTTAAGTCATTTCTATTAAACTAATCATACTTTTTATTTTTTTAACGTTAAGTTCACATTATTTTACATCTAAAACACGTGTTTACAATACATTTGGGTGAATACAAAAAATAGAAAAAATATTTGGTAAAAAATGGTGATAATTCCGCTAAATATCGTTTAAAGTCATTTGTATTGAACTAATCATACTTTTTATATTTTTATCGTTAAGTTCACATTATTTTACATCTAAAACACGTCTTTACAATACATTTGGGTGAATATAAAAGGTCGTAAAAAAATTTTGAAATACAGGTGATGAATCCGCTAAATATCGTCTTAAGTCATTTCTATTAAACTAATCATACTTTTTATATTTTTAACGTTAAGTTCACATTATTTTACATCTAAAACACGTCTTTACAATACATTTGGGTGAATATAAAAGGTCGTAAAAAAATTTTGAAATACAGGTGATGAATCCGCTAAATATCGTCTTAAGTCATTTCTATTAAACTAATCATACTTTTTATATTTTTAACGTTAAGTTCACATTATTTTACATCTAAAACACGTGTTTACAATACATTTGGGTGAATACAAAAAATAGAAAAAATATTTGGTAAAAAATGGTGATAATTCCGCTAAATATCGTTTAAAGTCATTTGTATTGAACTAATCATACTTTTTATATTTTTATCGTTAAGTTCACATTATTTTACATCTAAAACACGTCTTTACAATACATTTGGGTGAATTTAAAAGGTCGTAAAAAAATTTTGAAATACAGGTGATGAATCCGCTAAATATCGTCTTAAGTCATTTCTATTAAACTAATCATACTTTTTATATTTTTAACGTTAAGTTCACATTATTTTACATCTAAAACACGTGTTTACAATACATTTGGGTGAATACAAAAAATAGAAAAAAAATTTGGTAAAAAATGGTGATTATTCCGCTAAATATCGTTTAAACTCATTTGTATTGAACTAATCATACTTTTTATATTTTTATCGTTAAGTTCACATTATTTTACATCTAAAACACGTATTTACAATACATTTGGGTGAATATAAAAGGTCGTAAAAAAATTTTGAAATACAGGTGATGAATCCGCTAAATATCGTCTTAAGTCATTTCTATTAAACTAATCATACTTTTTATATTTTTAACGTTAAATTCACATTATTTTACATCTAAAACACGTGTTTACAATACATTTGGGTGAATACAAAAAATAGAAAGAAAATTTGGTAAAAAATGGTGATAATTCCGCTAAATATCGTTTAAAGTCATTTGTATTGAACTAATCATACTTTTTATATTTTTATCGTTAAGTTCACATTATTTTACATCTAAAACACGTATTTACAATACATTTGGGTGAATACAAAAAATAGAAAAAAAATTTGGGAAAAAATTTGGTAAAAATTGGTGATAATTCCGCTAAATATCGTTTAAAGTCATTTGTATTGAACTAATCATACTTTTTATATTTTTATCGTTAAGTTCACATAATTTTACATCTAAAACACGTCTTTACAATACATTTGGGTGAATATAAAAGGTCGTAAAAAAATTTTGAAATACAGGTGATGAATCCGCTAAATATCGTCTTAAGTCATTTCTATTAAACTAATCATACTTTTTATATTTTTAACGTTAAGTTCACATTATTTTACATCTAAAACACGTGTTTACAATACATTTGGGTGAATACAAAAAATAGAAAAAAAATTTGGGAAAAAATTGGGTAAAAAATGGTGATAATTCCGCTAAATATCGTTTAAAGTCATTTGTATTGAACTAATCATACTTTTTATATTTTTATCGTTAAGTTCACATAATTTTACATCTAAAACACGTCTTTACAATACATTTGGGTGAATATAAAAGGTCGTAAAAAAATTTTGAAATACAGGTGATGAATCCGCTAAATATCGTCTTAAGTCATTTCTATTAAACTAATCATACTTTTTATATTTTTAACGTTAAGTTCACATTATTTTACATCTAAAACACGTGTTTACAATACATTTGGGTGAATACAAAAAATAGAAAAAATATTTGGTAAAAAATGGTGATAATTCCGCTAAATATCGTTTAAAGTCATTTGTATTGAACTAATCATACTTTTTATATTTTTATCGTTAAGTTCACATTATTTTACATCTAAAACACGTCTTTACAATACATTTGGGTGAATATAAAAGGTCGTAAAAAAATTTTGAAATACAGGTGATGAATCCGCTAAATATCGTCTTAAGTCATTTCTATTAAACTAATCATACTTTTTATATTTTTAACGTTAAGTTCACATTATTTTACATCTAAAACACGTGTTTACAATACATTTGGGTGAATACAAAAAATAGAAAGAAAATTTGGTAAAAAATGGTGATAATTCCGCTAAATATCGTTTAAAGTCATTTGTATTGAACTAATCATACTTTTTATATTTTTATCGTTAAGTTCACATTATTTTACATCTAAAACACGTATTTACAATACATTTGGGTGAATACAAAAAATAGAAAAAAAATTTGGGAAAAAATTTGGTAAAAAATGGTGATAATTCCGCTAAATATCGTTTAAAGTCATTTGTATTGAACTAATCATACTTTTTATATTTTTATCGTTAAGTTCACATTATTTTACATCTAAAACACGTCTTTACAATACATTTGGGTGAATATAAAAGGTCGTAAAAAAATTTTGAAATACAGGTGATGAATCCGCTAAATATCGTCTTAAGTCATTTCTATTAAACTAATCATACTTTTTATATTTTTAACGTTAAGTTCACATTATTTTACATCTAAAACACGTGTTTACAATACATTTGGGTGAATACAAAAAATAGAAAAAATATTTGGTAAAAAATGGTGATAATTCCGCTAAATATCGTTTAAAGTCATTTGTATTGAACTAATCATACTTTTTATATTTTTATCGTTAAGTTCACATTATTTTACATCTAAAACACGTCTTTACAATACATTTGGGTGAATTTAAAAGGTCGTAAAAAAATTTTGAAATACAGGTGATGAATCCGCTAAATATCGTCTTAAGTCATTTCTATTAAACTAATCATACTTTTTATATTTTTAACGTTAAGTTCACATTATTTTACATCTAAAACACGTGTTTACAATACATTTGGGTGAATACAAAAAATAGAAAAAAAATTTGGTAAAAAATGGTGATTATTCCGCTAAATATCGTTTAAACTCATTTGTATTGAACTAATCATACTTTTTATATTTTTATCGTTAAGTTCACATTATTTTACATCTAAAACACGTATTTACAATACATTTGGGTGAATATAAATGGTCGTAAAAAAATTTTGAAATACAGGTGATGAATCCGCTAAATATCGTCTTAAGTCATTTCTATTAAACTAATCATACTTTTTATATTTTTAACGTTAAATTCACATTATTTTACATCTAAAACACGTGTTTACAATACATTTGGGTGAATACAAAAAATAGAAAGAAAATTTGGTAAAAAATGGTGATAATTCCGCTAAATATCGTTTAAAGTCATTTGTATTGAACTAATCATACTTTTTATATTTTTATCGTTAAGTTCACATTATTTTACATCTAAAACACGTATTTACAATACATTTGGGTGAATACAAAAAATAGAAAAAAAATTTGGGAAAAAATTTGGTAAAAAATGGTGATAATTCCGCTAAATATCGTTTAAAGTCATTTGTATTGAACTAATCATACTTTTTATATTTTTATCGTTAAGTTCACATTATTTTACATCTAAAACACGTCTTTACAATACATTTGGGTGAATATAAAAGGTCGTAAAAAAATTTTGAAATACAGGTGATGAATCCGCTAAATATCGTCTTAAGTCATTTCTATTAAACTAATCATACTTTTTATATTTTTAACGTTAAGTTCACATTATTTTACATCTAAAACACGTGTTTACAATACATTTGGGTGAATACAAAAAATAGAAAAAAAATTTGGGAAAAAATTGGGTAAAAAATGGTGATAATTCCGCTAAATATCGTTTAAAGTCATTTGTATTGAACTAATCATACTTTTTATATTTTTATCGTTAAGTTCACATAATTTTACATCTAAAACACGTCTTTACAATACATTTGGGTGAATATAAAAGGTCGTAAAAAAATTTTGAAATACAGGTGATGAATCCGCTAAATATCGTCTTAAGTCATTTCTATTAAACTAATCATACTTTTTATATTTTTAACGTTAAGTTCACATTATTTTACATCTAAAACACGTGTTTACAATACATTTGGGTGAATACAAAAAATAGAAAAAAAATTTGGGAAAAAATTTGGTAAAAAATGGTGATAATTCCGCTAAATATCGTTTAAAGTCATTTGTATTGAACTAATCATACTTTTTATATTTTTATCGTTAAGTTCACATTATTTTACATCTAAAACACGTATTTACAATACATTTGGGTGAATACAAAAAATAGAAAAAAAATTTGGGAAAAAATTTGGTAAAAAATGGTGATAATTCCGCTAAATATCGTTTAAAGTCATTTGTATTGAACTAATCATACTTTTTATATTTTTATAGTTAAGTTCACATTATTTTAGATCTAAAACACGTCTTTACAATACATTTGGGTGAATATAAAAGGTCGTAAAAAAATTTTGAAATACAGGTGATGAATCCGCTAAATATCGTCTTAAGTCATTTCTATTAAACTAATCATACTTTTTATTTTTTTAACGTTAAGTTCACATTATTTTACATCTAAAACACGTGTTTACAATACATTTGGGTGAATACAAAAAATAGAAAAAATATTTGGTAAAAAATGGTGATAATTCCGCTAAATATCGTTTAAAGTCATTTGTATTGAACTAATCATACTTTTTATATTTTTATCGTTAAGTTCACATTATTTTACATCTAAAACACGTCTTTACAATACATTTGGGTGAATATAAAAGGTCGTAAAAAAATTTTGAAATACAGGTGATGAATCCGCTAAATATCGTCTTAAGTCATTTCTATTAAACTAATCATACTTTTTATATTTTTAACGTTGAGTTCACATTATTTTACATCTAAAACACGTGTTTACAATACATTTGGGTGAATACAAAAAATAGAAAGAAAATTTGGTAAAAAATGGTGATAATTCCGCTAAATATCGTTTAAAGTCATTTGTATTGAACTAATCATACTTTTTATATTTTTATCGTTAAGTTCACATTATTTTACATCTAAAACACGTATTTACAATACATTTGGGTGAATACAAAAAATAGAAAAAAAATTTGGGAAAAAATTTGGTAAAAAATGGTGATAATTCCGCTAAATATCGTTTAAAGTCATTTGTATTGAACTAATCATACTTTTTATATTTTTATCGTTAAGTTCACATTATTTTACATCTAAAACACGTCTTTACAATACATTTGGGTGAATATAAAAGGTCGTAAAAAAATTTTGAAATACAGGTGATGAATCCGCTAAATATCGTCTTAAGTCATTTCTATTAAACTAATCATACTTTTTATATTTTTAACGTTAAGTTCACATTATTTTACATCTAAAACACGTGTTTACAATACATTTGGGTGAATACAAAAAATAGAAAAAATATTTGGTAAAAAATGGTGATAATTCCGCTAAATATCGTTTAAAGTCATTTGTATTGAACTAATCATACTTTTTATATTTTTATCGTTAAGTTCACATTATTTTACATCTAAAACACGTCTTTACAATACATTTGGGTGAATTTAAAAGGTCGTAAAAAAATTTTGAAATACAGGTGATGAATCCGCTAAATATCGTCTTAAGTCATTTCTATTAAACTAATCATACTTTTTATATTTTTAACGTTAAGTTCACATTATTTTACATCTAAAACACGTGTTTACAATACATTTGGGTGAATACAAAAAATAGAAAAAAAATTTGGTAAAAAATGGTGATAATTCCGCTAAATATCGTTTAAAGTCATTTGTATTGAACTAATCATACTTTTTATATTTTTATCGTTAAGTTCACATTATTTTACATCTAAAACACGTCTTTACAATACATTTGGGTGAATTTAAAAGGTCGTAAAAAAATTTTGAAATACAGGTGATGAATCCGCTAAATATCGTCTTAAGTCATTTCTATTAAACTAATCATACTTTTTATATTTTTAACGTTAAGTTCACATTATTTTACATCTAAAACACGTGTTTACAATACATTTGGGTGAATACAAAAAATAGAAAAAAAATTTGGTAAAAAATGGTGATTATTCCGCTAAATATCGTTTAAACTCATTTGTATTGAACTAATCATACTTTTTATATTTTTATCGTTAAGTTCACATTATTTTACATCTAAAACACGTATTTACAATACATTTGGGTGAATATAAAAGGTCGTAAAAAAATTTTGAAATACAGGTGATGAATCCGCTAAATATCGTCTTAAGTCATTTCTATTAAACTAATCATACTTTTTATATTTTTAACGTTAAGTTCACATTATTTTACATCTAAAACACGTGTTTACAATACATTTGGGTGAATACAAAAAATAGAAAAAAAATTTGGTAAAAAATGGTGATAATTCCGCTAAATATCGTTTAAAGTCATTTGTATTGAACTAATCATACTTTTTATATTTTTATCGTTAAGTTCACATTATTTTACATCTAAAACACGTATTTACAATACATTTGGGTGAATACAAAAAATAGAAAAAAAATTTGGGAAAAAATTTGGTAAAAAATGGTGATAATTCCGCTAAATATCGTTTAAAGTCATTTGTATTGAACTAATCATACTTTTTATATTTTTATAGTTAAGTTCACATTATTTTACATCTAAAACACGTCTTTACAATACATTTGGGTGAATATAAAAGGTCGTAAAAAAATTTTGAAATACAGGTGATGAATCCGCTAAATATCGTCTTAAGTCATTTCTATTAAACTAATCATACTTTTTATATTTTTAACGTTAAGTTCACATTATTTTACATCTAAAACACGTGTTTACAATACATTTGGGTGAATACAAAAAATAGAAAAAAAATTTGGGAAAAAATTGGGTAAAAAATGGTGATAATTCCGCTAAATATCGTTTAAAGTCATTTGTATTGAACTAATCATACTTTTTATATTTTTATCGTTAAGTTCACATTATTTTACATCTAAAACACGTATTTACAATACATTTGGGTGAATACAAAAAATAGAAAAAAAATTTGGGAAAAAATTTGGTAAAAAATGGTGATAATTCCGCTAAATATCGTTTAAAGTCATTTGTATTGAACTAATCATACTTTTTATATTTTTATAGTTAAGTTCACATTATTTTAGATCTAAAACACGTCTTTACAATACATTTGGGTGAATATAAAAGGTCGTAAAAAAATTTTGAAATACAGGTGATGAATCCGCTAAATATCGTCTTAAGTCATTTCTATTAAACTAATCATACTTTTTATTTTTTTAACGTTAAGTTCACATTATTTTACATCTAAAACACGTGTTTACAATACATTTGGGTGAATACAAAAAATAGAAAAAATATTTGGTAAAAAATGGTGATAATTCCGCTAAATATCGTTTAAAGTCATTTGTATTGAACTAATCATACTTTTTATATTTTTATCGTTAAGTTCACATTATTTTACATCTAAAACACGTCTTTACAATACATTTGGGTGAATATAAAAGGTCGTAAAAAAATTTTGAAATACAGGTGATGAATCCGCTAAATATCGTCTTAAGTCATTTCTATTAAACTAATCATACTTTTTATATTTTTAACGTTAAGTTCACATTATTTTACATCTAAAACACGTGTTTACAATACATTTGGGTGAATACAAAAAATAGAAAGAAAATTTGGTAAAAAATGGTGATAATTCCGCTAAATATCGTTTAAAGTCATTTGTATTGAACTAATCATACTTTTTATATTTTTATCGTTAAGTTCACATTATTTTACATCTAAAACACGTATTTACAATACATTTGGGTGAATACAAAAAATAGAAAAAAAATTTGGGAAAAAATTTGGTAAAAAATGGTGATAATTCCGCTAAATATCGTTTAAAGTCATTTGTATTGAACTAATCATACTTTTTATATTTTTATCGTTAAGTTCACATTATTTTACATCTAAAACACGTCTTTACAATACATTTGGGTGAATATAAAAGGTCGTAAAAAAATTTTGAAATACAGGTGATGAATCCGCTAAATATCGTCTTAAGTCATTTCTATTAAACTAATCATACTTTTTATATTTTTAACGTTAAGTTCACATTATTTTACATCTAAAACACGTGTTTACAATACATTTGGGTGAATACAAAAAATATAAAAAATATTTGGTAAAAAATGGTGATAATTCCGCTAAATATCGTTTAAAGTCATTTGTATTGAACTAATCATACTTTTTATATTTTTATCGTTAAGTTCACATTATTTTACATCTAAAACACGTCTTTACAATACATTTGGGTGAATTTAAAAGGTCGTAAAAAAATTTTGAAATACAGGTGATGAATCCGCTAAATATCGTCTTAAGTCATTTCTATTAAACTAATCATACTTTTTATATTTTTAACGTTAAGTTCACATTATTTTACATCTAAAACACGTGTTTACAATACATTTGGGTGAATACAAAAAATAGAAAAAAAATTTGGTAAAAAATGGTGATTATTCCGCTAAATATCGTTTAAACTCATTTGTATTGAACTAATCATACTTTTTATATTTTTATCGTTAAGTTCATATTATTTTACATCTAAAACACGTATTTACAATACATTTGGGTGAATACAAAAAATAGAAAAAAAATTTGGGAAAAAATTTGGTAAAAAATGGTGATAATTCCGCTAAATATCGTTTAAAGTCATTTGTATTGAACTAATCATACTTTTTATATTTTTATCGTTAAGTTCACATTATTTTACATCTAAAACACGTCTTTACAATACATTTGGGTGAATATAAAAGGTCGTAAAAAATTTTGAAATACAGGTGATGAATCCGCTAAATATTGTCTTAAGTCATTTCTATTAAACTAATCATACTTTTTATATTTTTAACGTTAAGTTCACATTATTTTACATCTAAAACACGTGTTTACAATACATTTGGGTGAATACAAAAAATAGAAAAAAAATTTGGGAAAAAATTTGGTAAAAAATGGTGATAATTCCGCTAAATATCGTTTAAAGTCATTTGTATTGAACTGATCATACTTTTTATATTTTTATCGTTAAGTTCACATTATTTTACATCTAAAACACGTATTTACAATACATTTGGGTGAATACAAAAAATAGAAAAAAAATTTGGGAAAAAATTTGGTAAAAAATGGTGATAATTCCGCTAAATATCGTTTAAAGTCATTTGTATTGAACTAATCATACTTTTTATATTTTTATCGTTAAGTTCACATTATTTTACATCTAAAACACGTCTTTACAATACATTTGGGTGAATATAAAAGGTCGTAAAAAAATTTTGAAATACAGGTGATGAATCCGCTAAATATCGTCTTAAGTCATTTCTATTAAACTAATCATACTTTTTATATTTTTAACGTTAAGTTCACATTATTTTACATCTAAAACACGTGTTTACAATACATTTGGGTGAATACAAAAAATAGAAAAAAAATTTGGGAAAAAATTGGGTAAAAAATGGTGATAATTCCGCTAAATATCGTTTAAAGTCATTTGTATTGAACTAATCATACTTTTTATATTTTTATCGTTAAGTTCACATAATTTTACATCTAAAACACGTCTTTACAATACATTTGGGTGAATATAAAAGGTCGTAAAAAAATTTTGAAATACAGGTGATGAATCCGCTAAATATCGTCTTAAGTCATTTCTATTAAACTAATCATACTTTTTATATTTTTAACGTTAAGTTCACATTATTTTACATCTAAAACACGTGTTTACAATACATTTGGGTGAATACAAAAAATAGAAAAAAAATTTGGGAAAAAATTTGGTAAAAAATGGTGATAATTCCGCTAAATATCGTTTAAAGTCATTTGTATTGAACTAATCATACTTTTTATATTTTTATCGTTAAGTTCACATTATTTTACATCTAAAACACGTATTTACAATACATTTGGGTGAATACAAAAAATAGAAAAAAAATTTGGGAAAAAATTTGGTAAAAAATGGTGATAATTCCGCTAAATATCGTTTAAAGTCATTTGTATTGAACTAATCATACTTTTTATATTTTTATAGTTAAGTTCACATTATTTTAGATCTAAAACACGTCTTTACAATACATTTGGGTGAATATAAAAGGTCGTAAAAAAATTTTGAAATACAGGTGATGAATCCGCTAAATATCGTCTTAAGTCATTTCTATTAAACTAATCATACTTTTTATTTTTTTAACGTTAAGTTCACATTATTTTACATCTAAAACACGTGTTTACAATACATTTGGGTGAATACAAAAAATAGAAAAAATATTTGGTAAAAAATGGTGATAATTCCGCTAAATATCGTTTAAAGTCATTTGTATTGAACTAATCATACTTTTTATATTTTTATCGTTAAGTTCACATTATTTTACATCTAAAACACGTCTTTACAATACATTTGGGTGAATATAAAAGGTCGTAAAAAAATTTTGAAATACAGGTGATGAATCCGCTAAATATCGTCTTAAGTCATTTCTATTAAACTAATCATACTTTTTATATTTTTAACGTTAAGTTCACATTATTTTACATCTAAAACACGTGTTTACAATACATTTGGGTGAATACAAAAAATAGAAAGAAAATTTGGTAAAAAATGGTGATAATTCCGCTAAATATCGTTTAAAGTCATTTGTATTGAACTAATCATACTTTTTATATTTTTATCGTTAAGTTCACATTATTTTACATCTAAAACACGTGTTTACAATACATTTGGGTGAATACAAAAAATAGAAAAAATATTTGGTAAAAAATGGTGATAATTCCGCTAAATATCGTTTAAAGTCATTTGTATTGAACTAATCATACTTTTTATATTTTTATCGTTAAGTTCACATTATTTTACATCTAAAACACGTCTTTACAATACATTTGGGTGAATATAAAAGGTCGTAAAAAAATTTTGAAATACAGGTGATGAATCCGCTAAATATCGTCTTAAGTCATTTCTATTAAACTAATCATACTTTTTATATTTTTAACGTTAAGTTCACATTATTTTACATCTAAAACACGTGTTTACAATACATTTGGGTGAATACAAAAAATAGAAAGAAAATTTGGTAAAAAATGGTGATAATTCCGCTAAATATCGTTTAAAGTCATTTGTATTGAACTAATCATACTTTTTATATTTTTATCGTTAAGTTCACATTATTTTACATCTAAAACACGTATTTACAATACATTTGGGTGAATACAAAAAATAGAAAAAAAATTTGGGAAAAAATTTGGTAAAAAATGGTGATAATTCCGCTAAATATCGTTTAAAGTCATTTGTATTGAACTAATCATACTTTTTATATTTTTATCGTTAAGTTCACATTATTTTACATCTAAAACACGTCTTTACAATACATTTGGGTGAATATAAAAGGTCGTAAAAAAATTTTGAAATACAGGTGATGAATCCGCTAAATATCGTCTTAAGTCATTTCTATTAAACTAATCATACTTTTTATATTTTTAACGTTAAGTTCACATTATTTTACATCTAAAACACGTGTTTACAATACATTTGGGTGAATACAAAAAATAGAAAAAAAATTTGGGAAAAAATTGGGTAAAAAATGGTGATAATTCCGCTAAATATCGTTTAAAGTCATTTGTATTGAACTAATCATACTTTTTATATTTTTATCGTTAAGTTCACATAATTTTACATCTAAAACACGTCTTTACAATACATTTGGGTGAATATAAAAGGTCGTAAAAAAATTTTGAAATACAGGTGATGAATCCGCTAAATATCGTCTTAAGTCATTTCTATTAAACTAATCATACTTTTTATATTTTTAACGTTAAGTTCACATTATTTTACATCTAAAACACGTGTTTACAATACATTTGGGTGAATACAAAAAATAGAAAAAAAATTTGGGAAAAAATTTGGTAAAAAATGGTGATAATTCCGCTAAATATCGTTTAAAGTCATTTGTATTGAACTAATCATACTTTTTATATTTTTATCGTTAAGTTCACATTATTTTACATCTAAAACACGTATTTACAATACATTTGGGTGAATACAAAAAATAGAAAAAAAATTTGGGAAAAAATTTGGTAAAAAATGGTGATAATTCCGCTAAATATCGTTTAAAGTCATTTGTATTGAACTAATCATACTTTTTATATTTTTATAGTTAAGTTCACATTATTTTAGATCTAAAACACGTCTTTACAATACATTTGGGTGAATATAAAAGGTCGTAAAAAAATTTTGAAATACAGGTGATGAATCCGCTAAATATCGTCTTAAGTCATTTCTATTAAACTAATCATACTTTTTATTTTTTTAACGTTAAGTTCACATTATTTTACATCTAAAACACGTGTTTACAATACATTTGGGTGAATACAAAAAATAGAAAAAATATTTGGTAAAAAATGGTGATAATTCCGCTAAATATCGTTTAAAGTCATTTGTATTGAACTAATCATACTTTTTATATTTTTATCGTTAAGTTCACATTATTTTACATCTAAAACACGTCTTTACAATACATTTGGGTGAATATAAAAGGTCGTAAAAAAATTTTGAAATACAGGTGATGAATCCGCTAAATATCGTCTTAAGTCATTTCTATTAAACTAATCATACTTTTTATATTTTTAACGTTAAGTTCACATTATTTTACATCTAAAACACGTGTTTACAATACATTTGGGTGAATACAAAAAATAGAAAGAAAATTTGGTAAAAAATGGTGATAATTCCGCTAAATATCGTTTAAAGTCATTTGTATTGAACTAATCATACTTTTTATATTTTTATCGTTAAGTTCACATTATTTTACATCTAAAACACGTATTTACAATACATTTGGGTGAATACAAAAAATAGAAAAAAAATTTGGGAAAAAATTTGGTAAAAAATGGTGATAATTCCGCTAAATATCGTTTAAAGTCATTTGTATTGAACTAATCATACTTTTTATATTTTTATCGTTAAGTTCACATTATTTTACATCTAAAACACGTCTTTACAATACATTTGGGTGAATATAAAAGGTCGTAAAAAAATTTTGAAATACAGGTGATGAATCCGCTAAATATCGTCTTAAGTCATTTCTATTAAACTAATCATACTTTTTATATTTTTAACGTTAAGTTCACATTATTTTACATCTAAAACACGTGTTTACAATACATTTGGGTGAATACAAAAAATATAAAAAATATTTGGTAAAAAATGGTGATAATTCCGCTAAATATCGTTTAAAGTCATTTGTATTGAACTAATCATACTTTTTATATTTTTATCGTTAAGTTCACATTATTTTACATCTAAAACACGTCTTTACAATACATTTGGGTGAATTTAAAAGGTCGTAAAAAAATTTTGAAATACAGGTGATGAATCCGCTAAATATCGTCTTAAGTCATTTCTATTAAACTAATCATACTTTTTATATTTTTAACGTTAAGTTCACATTATTTTACATCTAAAACACGTGTTTACAATACATTTGGGTGAATACAAAAAATAGAAAAAAAATTTGGTAAAAAATGGTGATTATTCCGCTAAATATCGTTTAAACTCATTTGTATTGAACTAATCATACTTTTTATATTTTTATCGTTAAGTTCACATTATTTTACATCTAAAACACGTATTTACAATACATTTGGGTGAATATAAAAGGTCGTAAAAAAATTTTGAAATACAGGTGATGAATCCGCTAAATATCGTCTTAAGTCATTTCTATTAAACTAATCATACTTTTTATATTTTTAACGTTAAATTCACATTATTTTACATCTAAAACACGTGTTTACAATACATTTGGGTGAATACAAAAAATAGAAAGAAAATTTGGTAAAAAATGGTGATAATTCCGCTAAATATCGTTTAAAGTCATTTGTATTGAACTAATCATACTTTTTATATTTTTATCGTTAAGTTCATATTATTTTACATCTAAAACACGTATTTACAATACATTTGGGTGAATACAAAAAATAGAAAAAAAATTTGGGAAAAAATTTGGTAAAAAATGGTGATAATTCCGCTAAATATCGTTTAAAGTCATTTGTATTGAACTAATCATACTTTTTATATTTTTATCGTTAAGTTCACATTATTTTACATCTAAAACACGTCTTTACAATACATTTGGGTGAATATAAAAGGTCGTAAAAAATTTTGAAATACAGGTGATGAATCCGCTAAATATTGTCTTAAGTCATTTCTATTAAACTAATCATACTTTTTATATTTTTAACGTTAAGTTCACATTATTTTACATCTAAAACACGTGTTTACAATACATTTGGGTGAATACAAAAAATAGAAAAAAAATTTGGGAAAAAATTTGGTAAAAAATGGTGATAATTCCGCTAAATATCGTTTAAAGTCATTTGTATTGAACTGATCATACTTTTTATATTTTTATCGTTAAGTTCACATTATTTTACATCTAAAACACGTATTTACAATACATTTGGGTGAATACAAAAAATAGAAAAAAAATTTGGGAAAAAATTTGGTAAAAAATGGTGATAATTCCGCTAAATATCGTTTAAAGTCATTTGTATTGAACTAATCATACTTTTTATATTTTTATCGTTAAGTTCACATTATTTTACATCTAAAACACGTCTTTACAATACATTTGGGTGAATATAAAAGGTCGTAAAAAAATTTTGAAATACAGGTGATGAATCCGCTAAATATCGTCTTAAGTCATTTCTATTAAACTAATCATACTTTTTATATTTTTAACGTTAAGTTCACATTATTTTACATCTAAAACACGTGTTTACAATACATTTGGGTGAATACAAAAAATAGAAAAAAAATTTGGGAAAAAATTGGGTAAAAAATGGTGATAATTCCGCTAAATATCGTTTAAAGTCATTTGTATTGAACTAATCATACTTTTTATATTTTTATCGTTAAGTTCACATAATTTTACATCTAAAACACGTCTTTACAATACATTTGGGTGAATATAAAAGGTCGTAAAAAAATTTTGAAATACAGGTGATGAATCCGCTAAATATCGTCTTAAGTCATTTCTATTAAACTAATCATACTTTTTATATTTTTAACGTTAAGTTCACATTATTTTACATCTAAAACACGTGTTTACAATACATTTGGGTGAATACAAAAAATAGAAAAAAAATTTGGGAAAAAATTTGGTAAAAAATGGTGATAATTCCGCTAAATATCGTTTAAAGTCATTTGTATTGAACTAATCATACTTTTTATATTTTTATCGTTAAGTTCACATTATTTTACATCTAAAACACGTATTTACAATACATTTGGGTGAATACAAAAAATAGAAAAAAAATTTGGGAAAAAATTTGGTAAAAAATGGTGATAATTCCGCTAAATATCGTTTAAAGTCATTTGTATTGAACTAATCATACTTTTTATATTTTTATAGTTAAGTTCACATTATTTTAGATCTAAAACACGTCTTTACAATACATTTGGGTGAATATAAAAGGTCGTAAAAAAATTTTGAAATACAGGTGATGAATCCGCTAAATATCGTCTTAAGTCATTTCTATTAAACTAATCATACTTTTTATTTTTTTAACGTTAAGTTCACATTATTTTACATCTAAAACACGTGTTTACAATACATTTGGGTGAATACAAAAAATAGAAAAAATATTTGGTAAAAAATGGTGATAATTCCGCTAAATATCGTTTAAAGTCATTTGTATTGAACTAATCATACTTTTTATATTTTTATCGTTAAGTTCACATTATTTTACATCTAAAACACGTCTTTACAATACATTTGGGTGAATATAAAAGGTCGTAAAAAAATTTTGAAATACAGGTGATGAATCCGCTAAATATCGTCTTAAGTCATTTCTATTAAACTAATCATACTTTTTATATTTTTAACGTTAAGTTCACATTATTTTACATCTAAAACACGTGTTTACAATACATTTGGGTGAATACAAAAAATAGAAAGAAAATTTGGTAAAAAATGGTGATAATTCCGCTAAATATCGTTTAAAGTCATTTGTATTGAACTAATCATACTTTTTATATTTTTATCGTTAAGTTCACATTATTTTACATCTAAAACACGTATTTACAATACATTTGGGTGAATACAAAAAATAGAAAAAAAATTTGGGAAAAAATTTGGTAAAAAATGGTGATAATTCCGCTAAATATCGTTTAAAGTCATTTGTATTGAACTAATCATACTTTTTATATTTTTATCGTTAAGTTCACATTATTTTACATCTAAAACACGTCTTTACAATACATTTGGGTGAATATAAAAGGTCGTAAAAAAATTTTGAAATACAGGTGATGAATCCGCTAAATATCGTCTTAAGTCATTTCTATTAAACTAATCATACTTTTTATATTTTTAACGTTAAGTTCACATTATTTTACATCTAAAACACGTGTTTACAATACATTTGGGTGAATACAAAAAATAGAAAAAAAATTTGGTAAAAAATGGTGATTATTCCGCTAAATATCGTTTAAACTCATTTGTATTGAACTAATCATACTTTTTATATTTTTATCGTTAAGTTCACATTATTTTACATCTAAAACACGTATTTACAATACATTTGGGTGAATATAAAAGGTCGTAAAAAAATTTTGAAATACAGGTGATGAATCCGCTAAATATCGTCTTAAGTCATTTCTATTAAACTAATCATACTTTTTATATTTTTAACGTTAAATTCACATTATTTTACATCTAAAACACGTGTTTACAATACATTTGGGTGAATACAAAAAATAGAAAGAAAATTTGGTAAAAAATGGTGATAATTCCGCTAAATATCGTTTAAAGTCATTTGTATTGAACTAATCATACTTTTTATATTTTTATCGTTAAGTTCATATTATTTTACATCTAAAACACGTATTTACAATACATTTGGGTGAATACAAAAAATAGAAAAAAAATTTGGGAAAAAATTTGGTAAAAAATGGTGATAATTCCGCTAAATATCGTTTAAAGTCATTTGTATTGAACTAATCATACTTTTTATATTTTTATCGTTAAGTTCACATTATTTTACATCTAAAACACGTCTTTACAATACATTTGGGTGAATATAAAAGGTCGTAAAAAAATTTTGAAATACAGGTGATGAATCCGCTAAATATCGTCTTAAGTCATTTCTATTAAACTAATCATACTTTTTATATTTTTAACGTTAAGTTCACATTATTTTACATCTAAAACACGTGTTTACAATACATTTGGGTGAATACAAAAAATAGAAAAAAAATTTGGTAAAAAATGGTGATTATTCCGCTAAATATCGTTTAAACTCATTTGTATTGAACTAATCATACTTTTTATATTTTTATCGTTAAGTTCACATTATTTTACATCTAAAACACGTATTTACAATACATTTGGGTGAATATAAAAGGTCGTAAAAAAATTTTGAAATACAGGTGATGAATCCGCTAAATATCGTCTTAAGTCATTTCTATTAAACTAATCATACTTTTTATATTTTTAACGTTAAATTCACATTATTTTACATCTAAAACACGTGTTTACAATACATTTGGGTGAATACAAAAAATAGAAAGAAAATTTGGTAAAAAATGGTGATAATTCCGCTAAATATCGTTTAAAGTCATTTGTATTGAACTAATCATACTTTTTATATTTTTATCGTTAAGTTCATATTATTTTACATCTAAAACACGTATTTACAATACATTTGGGTGAATACAAAAAATAGAAAAAAAATTTGGGAAAAAATTTGGTAAAAAATGGTGATAATTCCGCTAAATATCGTTTAAAGTCATTTGTATTGAACTAATCATACTTTTTATATTTTTATCGTTAAGTTCACATTATTTTACATCTAAAACACGTCTTTACAATACATTTGGGTGAATATAAAAGGTCGTAAAAAATTTTGAAATACAGGTGATGAATCCGCTAAATATTGTCTTAAGTCATTTCTATTAAACTAATCATACTTTTTATATTTTTAACGTTAAGTTCACATTATTTTACATCTAAAACACGTGTTTACAATACATTTGGGTGAATACAAAAAATAGAAAAAAAATTTGGGAAAAAATTTGGTAAAAAATGGTGATAATTCCGCTAAATATCGTTTAAAGTCATTTGTATTGAACTGATCATACTTTTTATATTTTTATCGTTAAGTTCACATTATTTTACATCTAAAACACGTATTTACAATACATTTGGGTGAATACAAAAAATAGAAAAAAAATTTGGGAAAAAATTTGGTAAAAAATGGTGATAATTCCGCTAAATATCGTTTAAAGTCATTTGTATTGAACTAATCATACTTTTTATATTTTTATCGTTAAGTTCACATTATTTTACATCTAAAACACGTCTTTACAATACATTTGGGTGAATATAAAAGGTCGTAAAAAAATTTTGAAATACAGGTGATGAATCCGCTAAATATCGTCTTAAGTCATTTCTATTAAACTAATCATACTTTTTATATTTTTAACGTTAAGTTCACATTATTTTACATCTAAAACACGTGTTTACAATACATTTGGGTGAATACAAAAAATAGAAAAAAAATTTGGGAAAAAATTGGGTAAAAAATGGTGATAATTCCGCTAAATATCGTTTAAAGTCATTTGTATTGAACTAATCATACTTTTTATATTTTTATCGTTAAGTTCACATAATTTTACATCTAAAACACGTCTTTACAATACATTTGGGTGAATATAAAAGGTCGTAAAAAAATTTTGAAATACAGGTGATGAATCCGCTAAATATCGTCTTAAGTCATTTCTATTAAACTAATCATACTTTTTATATTTTTAACGTTAAGTTCACATTATTTTACATCTAAAACACGTGTTTACAATACATTTGGGTGAATACAAAAAATAGAAAAAAAATTTGGGAAAAAATTTGGTAAAAAATGGTGATAATTCCGCTAAATATCGTTTAAAGTCATTTGTATTGAACTAATCATACTTTTTATATTTTTATCGTTAAGTTCACATTATTTTACATCTAAAACACGTATTTACAATACATTTGGGTGAATACAAAAAATAGAAAAAAAATTTGGGAAAAAATTTGGTAAAAAATGGTGATAATTCCGCTAAATATCGTTTAAAGTCATTTGTATTGAACTAATCATACTTTTTATATTTTTATAGTTAAGTTCACATTATTTTAGATCTAAAACACGTCTTTACAATACATTTGGGTGAATATAAAAGGTCGTAAAAAAATTTTGAAATACAGGTGATGAATCCGCTAAATATCGTCTTAAGTCATTTCTATTAAACTAATCATACTTTTTATTTTTTTAACGTTAAGTTCACATTATTTTACATCTAAAACACGTGTTTACAATACATTTGGGTGAATACAAAAAATAGAAAAAATATTTGGTAAAAAATGGTGATAATTCCGCTAAATATCGTTTAAAGTCATTTGTATTGAACTAATCATACTTTTTATATTTTTATCGTGAAGTTCACATTATTTTACATCTAAAACACGTCTTTACAATACATTTGGGTGAATATAAAAGGTCGTAAAAAAATTTTGAAATACAGGTGATGAATCCGCTAAATATCGTCTTAAGTCATTTCTATTAAACTAATCATACTTTTTATATTTTTAACGTTAAGTTCACATTATTTTACATCTAAAACACGTGTTTACAATACATTTGGGTGAATACAAAAAATAGAAAGAAAATTTGGTAAAAAATGGTGATAATTCCGCTAAATATCGTTTAAAGTCATTTGTATTGAACTAATCATACTTTTTATATTTTTATCGTTAAGTTCACATTATTTTACATCTAAAACACGTATTTACAATACATTTGGGTGAATACAAAAAATAGAAAAAAAATTTGGGAAAAAATTTGGTAAAAAATGGTGATAATTCCGCTAAATATCGTTTAAAGTCATTTGTATTGAACTAATCATACTTTTTATATTTTTATCGTTAAGTTCACATTATTTTACATCTAAAACACGTCTTTACAATACATTTGGGTGAATATAAAAGGTCGTAAAAAAATTTTGAAATACAGGTGATGAATCCGCTAAATATCGTCTTAAGTCATTTCTATTAAACTAATCATACTTTTTATATTTTTAACGTTAAGTTCACATTATTTTACATCTAAAACACGTGTTTACAATACATTTGGGTGAATACAAAAAATAGAAAAAAAATTTGGTAAAAAATGGTGATTATTCCGCTAAATATCGTTTAAACTCATTTGTATTGAACTAATCATACTTTTTATATTTTTATCGTTAAGTTCACATTATTTTACATCTAAAACACGTATTTACAATACATTTGGGTGAATATAAAAGGTCGTAAAAAAATTTTGAAATACAGGTGATGAATCCGCTAAATATCGTCTTAAGTCATTTCTATTAAACTAATCATACTTTTTATATTTTTAACGTTAAATTCACATTATTTTACATCTAAAACACGTGTTTACAATACATTTGGGTGAATACAAAAAATAGAAAGAAAATTTGGTAAAAAATGGTGATAATTCCGCTAAATATCGTTTAAAGTCATTTGTATTGAACTAATCATACTTTTTATATTTTTATCGTTAAGTTCATATTATTTTACATCTAAAACACGTATTTACAATACATTTGGGTGAATACAAAAAATAGAAAAAAAATTTGGGAAAAAATTTGGTAAAAAATGGTGATAATTCCGCTAAATATCGTTTAAAGTCATTTGTATTGAACTAATCATACTTTTTATATTTTTATCGTTAAGTTCACATTATTTTACATCTAAAACACGTCTTTACAATACATTTGGGTGAATATAAAAGGTCGTAAAAAAATTTTGAAATACAGGTGATGAATCCGCTAAATATCGTCTTAAGTCATTTCTATTAAACTAATCATACTTTTTATATTTTTAACGTTAAATTCACATTATTTTACATCTAAAACACGTGTTTACAATACATTTGGGTGAATACAAAAAATAGAAAAAATATTTGGTAAAAAATGGTGATAATTCCGCTAAATATCGTTTAAAGTCATTTGTATTGAACTAATCATACTTTTTATATTTTTATCGTTAAGTTCACATTATTTTACATCTAAAACACGTCTTTACAATACATTTGGGTGAATATAAAAGGTCGTAAAAAAATTTTGAAATACAGGTGATGAATCCGCTAAATATCGTCTTAAGTCATTTCTATTAAACTAATCATACTTTTTATATTTTTAACGTTAAGTTCACATTATTTTACATCTAAAACACGTGTTTACAATACATTTGGGTGAATACAAAAAATAGAAAAAAAATTTGGTAAAAAATGGTGATAATTCCGCTAAATATCGTTTAAAGTCATTTGTATTGAACTAATCATACTTTTTATATTTTTATCGTTAAGTTCACATTATTTTACATCTAAAACACGTATTTACAATACATTTGGGTGAATACAAAAAATAGAAAAAAAATTTGGGAAAAAATTTGGTAAAAAATGGTGATAATTCCGCTAAATATCGTTTAAAGTCATTTGTATTGAACTAATCATACTTTTTATATTTTTATCGTTAAGTTCACATAATTTTACATCTAAAACACGTCTTTACAATACATTTGGGTGAATATAAAAGGTCGTAAAAAAATTTTGAAATAAAGGTGATGAATCCGCTAAATATCGTCTTAAGTCATTTCTATTAAACTAATCATACTTTTTATATTTTTAACGTTAAGTTCTCATTATTTTACATCTAAAACACGTGTTTACAATACATTTGGGTGAATACAAAAAATAGAAAGAAAATTTGGTAAAAAATGGTGATAATTCCGCTAAATATCGTTTAAAGTCATTTGTATTGAAATAATCATACTTTTTATATTTTTATCGTTAAGTTCTCATTATTTTACATCTAAAACACGTCTTTACAATACATTTGGGTGAATATAAAAGGTCGTAAAAAAATTTTGAATTACAGGTGATGAATCCGCTAAATATCGTCTTAAGTCATTTCTATTAAACTAATCATACTTTTTATATTTTTATCGTTAAGTTCACATTATTTTACATCTAAAACACGTATTTACAATACATTTGGGTGAATACAAAAAATAGAAAAAAAATTTGGGAAAAAATTGGGTAAAAAATGGTGATAATTCCGCTAAATATCGTTTAAAGTCATTTGTATTGAACTAATCATACTTTTTATATTTTTATCGTTAAGTTCACATTATTTTACATCTAAAACACGTATTTACAATACATTTGGGTGAATACAAAAAATAGAAAAAAAATTTGGGAAAAAATTTGGTAAAAAATTGTGATAATTCCGCTAAATATCGTTTAAAGTCATTTGTATTGAACTAATCATACTTTTTATATTTTTATCGTTAAGTTCACATTATTTTACATCTAAAACACGTCTTTACAATACATTTGGGTGAATATAAAAGGTCGTAAAAAAATTTTGAAATACAGGTGATGAATCCGCTAAATATCGTCTTAAGTCATTTCTATTAAACTAATCATACTTTTTATATTTTTATCGTTAAGTTCACATTATTTTACATCTAAAACACGTCTTTACAATACATTTGGGTGAATATAAAAGGTCGTAAAAAAATTTTGAAATAAAGGTGATGAATCCGCTAAATATCGTCTTAAGTCATTTCTATTAAACTAATCATACTTTTTATATTTTTAACGTTAAGTTCTCATTATTTTACATCTAAAACACGTGTTTACAATACATTTGGGTGAATACAAAAAATAGAAAAAAAATTTGGTAAAAAATGGTGATAATTCCGCTAAATATCGTTTAAAGTCATTTGTATTGAACTAATCATACTTTTTATATTTTTATCGTTAAGTTCACATAATTTTACATCTAAAACACGTCTTTACAATACATTTGGGTGAATATAAAAGGTCGTAAAAAAATTTTGAAATAAAGGTGATGAATCCGCTAAATATCGTCTTAAGTCATTTCTATTAAACTAATCATACTTTTTATATTTTTAACGTTAAGTTCTCATTATTTTACATCTAAAACACGTGTTTACAATACATTTGGGTGAATACAAAAAATAGAAAGAAAATTTGGTAAAAAATGGTGATAATTCCGCTAAATATCGTTTAAAGTCATTTGTATTGAACTAATCATACTTTTTATATTTTTATCGTTAAGTTCTCATTATTTTACATCTAAAACACGTCTTTACAATACATTTGGGTGAATATAAAAGGTCGTAAAAAAATTTTGAATTACAGGTGATGAATCCGCTAAATATCGTCTTAAGTCATTTCTATTAAACTAATCATACTTTTTATATTTTTAACGTTAAGTTCACATTATTTTACATCTAAAACACGTGTTTACAATACATTTGGGTGAATACAAAAAATAGAAAAAAAATTTGGGAAAAAATTGGGTAAAAAATGGTGATAATTCCGCTAAATATCGTTTAAAGTCATTTGTATTGAACTAATCATACTTTTTATATTTTTATCGTTAAGTTCACATTATTTTACATCTAAAACACGTATTTACAATACATTTGGGTGAATACAAAAAATAGAAAAAAAATTTGGGAAAAAATTTGGTAAAAAATGGTGATAATTCCGCTAAATATCGTTTAAAGTCATTTGTATTGAACTAATCATACTTTTTATATTTTTATCGTTAAGTTCACATAATTTTACATCTAAAACACGTCTTTACAATACATTTGGGTGAATATAAAAGGTCGTAAAAAAATTTTGAAATAAAGGTGATGAATCCGCTAAATATCGTCTTAAGTCATTTCTATTAAACTAATCATACTTTTTATATTTTTAACGTTAAGTTCTCATTATTTTACATCTAAAACACGTGTTTACAATACATTTGGGTGAATACAAAAAATAGAAAGAAAATTTGGTAAAAAATGGTGATAATTCCGCTAAATATCGTTTAAAGTCATTTGTATTGAACTAATCATACTTTTTATATTTTTATCGTTAAGTTCTCATTATTTTACATCTAAAACACGTCTTTACAATACATTTGGGTGAATATAAAAGGTCGTAAAAAAATTTTGAATTACAGGTGATGAATCCGCTAAATATCGTCTTAAGTCATTTCTATTAAACTAATCATACTTTTTATATTTTTATCGTTAAGTTCACATTATTTTACATCTAAAACACGTATTTACAATACATTTGGGTGAATACAAAAAATAGAAAAAAAATTTGGGAAAAAATTTGGTAAAAAATGGTGATAATTCCGCTAAATATCGTTTAAAGTCATTTGTATTGAACTAATCATACTTTTTATATTTTTATCGTTAAGTTCACATAATTTTACATCTAAAACACGTCTTTACAATACATTTGGGTGAATATAAAAGGTCGTAAAAAAATTTTGAAATAAAGGTGATGAATCCGCTAAATATCGTCTTAAGTCATTTCTATTAAACTAATCATACTTTTGATATTTTTAACGTTAAGTTCTCATTATTTTACATCTAAAACACGTGTTTACAATACATTTGGGTGAATACAAAAAATAGAAAGAAAATTTGGTAAAAAATGGTGATAATTCCGCTAAATATCGTTTAAAGTCATTTGTAATGAACTAATCATACTTTTTATATTTTTATCGTTAAGTTCACATTATTTTACATCTAAAACACGTCTTTACAATACATTTGGGTGAATATAAAAGGTCGTAAAAAAATTTTGAAATACAGGTGATGAATCCGCTAAATATCGTCTTAAGTCATTTCTATTAAACTAATCATACTTTTTATATTTTTATCGTTAAGTTCACATTATTTTACATCTAAAACACGTCTTTACAATACATTTGGGTGAATATAAAAGGTCGTAAAAAAATTTTGAAATACAGGTGATGAATCCGCTAAATATCGTCTTAAGTCATTTCTATTAAACTAATCATACTTTTTATATTTTTAACGTTAAGTTCACATTATTTTACATCTAAAACACGTGTTTACAATACATTTGGGTGAATACAAAAAATAGAAAAAAAATTTGGTAAAAAATGGTGATAATTCCGCTAAATATCGTTTAAAGTCATTTGTATTGAACTAATCATACTTTTTATATTTTTATCGTTAAGTTCACATTATTTTACATCTAAAACACGTATTTACAATACATTTGGGTGAATACAAAAAATAGAAAAAAAATTTGGGAAAAAATTTGGTAAAAAATGGTGATAATTCCGCTAAATATCGTTTAAAGTCATTTGTATTGAACTAATCATACTTTTTATATTTTTATCGTTAAGTTCACATTATTTTACATCTAAAACACGTCTTTACAATACATTTGGGTGAATATAAAAGGTCGTAAAAAAATTTTGAAATACAGGTGATGAATCCGCTAAATATCGTCTTAAGTCATTTCTATTAAACTAATCATACTTTTTATATTTTTAACGTTAAGTTCACATTATTTTACATCTAAAACACGTGTTTACAATACATTTGGGTGAATACAAAAAATAGAAAGAAAATTTGGTAAAAAATGGTGATAATTCCGCTAAATATCGTTTAAAGTCATTTGTATTGAACTAATCATACTTTTTATATTTTTATCGTTAAGTTCACATTATTTTACATCTAAAACACGTATTTACAATACATTTGGGTGAATACAAAAAATAGAAAAAAAATTTGGGAAAAAATTTGGTAAAAAATGGTGATAATTCCGCTAAATATCGTTTAAAGTCATTTGTATTGAACTAATCATACTTTTTATATTTTTATCGTTAAGTTCACATAATTTTACATCTAAAACACGTCTTTACAATACATTTGGGTGAATATAAAAGGTCGTAAAAAAATTTTGAAATAAAGGTGATGAATCCGCTAAATATCGTCTTAAGTCATTTCTATTAAACTAATCATACTTTTGATATTTTTAACGTTAAGTTCTCATTATTTTACATCTAAAACACGTGTTTACAATACATTTGGGTGAATACAAAAAATAGAAAGAAAATTTGGTAAAAAATGGTGATAATTCCGCTAAATATCGTTTAAAGTCATTTGTAATGAACTAATCATACTTTTTATATTTTTATCGTTAAGTTCACATTATTTTACATCTAAAACACGTCTTTACAATACATTTGGGTGAATATAAAAGGTCGTAAAAAAATTTTGAAATACAGGTGATGAATCCGCTAAATATCGTCTTAAGTCATTTCTATTAAACTAATCATACTTTTTATATTTTTATCGTTAAGTTCACATTATTTTACATCTAAAACACGTCTTTACAATACATTTGGGTGAATATAAAAGGTCGTAAAAAAATTTTGAAATACAGGTGATGAATCCGCTAAATATCGTCTTAAGTCATTTCTATTAAACTAATCATACTTTTTATATTTTTAACGTTAAGTTCACATTATTTTACATCTAAAACACGTGTTTACAATACATTTGGGTGAATACAAAAAATAGAAAAAAAATTTGGTAAAAAATGGTGATAATTCCGCTAAATATCGTTTAAAGTCATTTGTATTGAACTAATCATACTTTTTATATTTTTATCGTTAAGTTCACATTATTTTACATCTAAAACACGTATTTACAATACATTTGGGTGAATACAAAAAATAGAAAAAAAATTTGGGAAAAAATTTGGTAAAAAATGGTGATAATTCCGCTAAATATCGTTTAAAGTCATTTGTATTGAACTAATCATACTTTTTATATTTTTATCGTTAAGTTCACATTATTTTACATCTAAAACACGTATTTACAATACATTTGGGTGAATACAAAAAATAGAAAAAAAATTTGGGAAAAAATTTGGTAAAAAATGGTGATAATTCCGCTAAATATCGTTTAAAGTCATTTGTATTGAACTAATCATACTTTTTATATTTTTATCGTTAAGTTCACATAATTTTACATCTAAAACACGTCTTTACATTACATTTGGGTGAATATAAAAGGTCGTAAAAAAATTTTGAAATAAAGGTGATGAATCCGCTAAATATCGTCTTAAGTCATTTCTATTAAACTAATCATACTTTTTATATTTTTAACGTTAAGTTCTCATTATTTTACATCTAAAACACGTGTTTACAATACATTTGGGTGAATACAAAAAATAGAAAGAAAATTTGGTAAAAAATGGTGATAATTCCGCTAAATATCGTTTAAAGTCATTTGTATTGAACTAATCATACTTTTTATATTTTTATCGTTAAGTTCTCATTATTTTACATCTAAAACACGTCTTTACAATACATTTGGGTGAATATAAAAGGTCGTAAAAAAATTTTGAATTACAGGTGATGAATCCGCTAAATATCGTCTTAAGTCATTTCTATTAAACTAATCATACTTTTTATATTTTTAACGTTAAGTTCACATTATTTTACATCTAAAACACGTGTTTACAATACATTTGGGTGAATACAAAAAATAGAAAAAAAATTTGGGAAAAAATTGGGTAAAAAATGGTGATAATTCCGCTAAATATCGTTTAAAGTCATTTGTATTGAACTAATCATACTTTTTATATTTTTATCGTTAAGTTCACATTATTTTACATCTAAAACACGTATTTACAATACATTTGGGTGAATACAAAAAATAGAAAAAAAATTTGGGAAAAAATTTGGTAAAAAATGGTGATAATTCCGCTAAATATCGTTTAAAGTCATTTGTATTGAACTAATCATACTTTTTATATTTTTATCGTTAAGTTCACATAATTTTACATCTAAAACACGTCTTTACAATACATTTGGGTGAATATAAAAGGTCGTAAAAAAATTTTGAAATAAAGGTGATGAATCCGCTAAATATCGTCTTAAGTCATTTCTATTAAACTAATCATACTTTTTATATTTTTAACGTTAAGTTCTCATTATTTTACATCTAAAACACGTGTTTACAATACATTTGGGTGAATACAAAAAATAGAAAGAAAATTTGGTAAAAAATGGTGATAATTCCGCTAAATATCGTTTAAAGTCATTTGTATTGAACTAATCATACTTTTTATATTTTTATCGTTAAGTTCTCATTATTTTACATCTAAAACACGTCTTTACAATACATTTGGGTGAATATAAAAGGTCGTAAAAAAATTTTGAATTACAGGTGATGAATCCGCTAAATATCGTCTTAAGTCATTTCTATTAAACTAATCATACTTTTTATATTTTTATCGTTAAGTTCACATTATTTTACATCTAAAACACGTATTTACAATACATTTGGGTGAATACAAAAAATAGAAAAAAAATTTGGGAAAAAATTTGGTAAAAAATGGTGATAATTCCGCTAAATATCGTTTAAAGTCATTTGTATTGAACTAATCATACTTTTTATATTTTTATCGTTAAGTTCACATAATTTTACATCTAAAACACGTCTTTACAATACATTTGGGTGAATATAAAAGGTCGTAAAAAAATTTTGAAATAAAGGTGATGAATCCGCTAAATATCGTCTTAAGTCATTTCTATTAAACTAATCATACTTTTGATATTTTTAACGTTAAGTTCTCATTATTTTACATCTAAAACACGTGTTTACAATACATTTGGGTGAATACAAAAAATAGAAAGAAAATTTGGTAAAAAATGGTGATAATTCCGCTAAATATCGTTTAAAGTCATTTGTAATGAACTAATCATACTTTTTATATTTTTATCGTTAAGTTCACATTATTTTACATCTAAAACACGTCTTTACAATACATTTGGGTGAATATAAAAGGTCGTAAAAAAATTTTGAAATACAGGTGATGAATCCGCTAAATATCGTCTTAAGTCATTTCTATTAAACTAATCATACTTTTTATATTTTTATCGTTAAGTTCACATTATTTTACATCTAAAACACGTCTTTACAATACATTTGGGTGAATATAAAAGGTCGTAAAAAAATTTTGAAATACAGGTGATGAATCCGCTAAATATCGTCTTAAGTCATTTCTATTAAACTAATCATACTTTTTATATTTTTAACGTTAAGTTCACATTATTTTACATCTAAAACACGTGTTTACAATACATTTGGGTGAATACAAAAAATAGAAAAAAAATTTGGTAAAAAATGGTGATAATTCCGCTAAATATCGTTTAAAGTCATTTGTATTGAACTAATCATACTTTTTATATTTTTATCGTTAAGTTCACATTATTTTACATCTAAAACACGTATTTACAATACATTTGGGTGAATACAAAAAATAGAAAAAAAATTTGGGAAAAAATTTGGTAAAAAATGGTGATAATTCCGCTAAATATCGTTTAAAGTCATTTGTATTGAACTAATCATACTTTTTATATTTTTATCGTTAAGTTCACATTATTTTACATCTAAAACACGTCTTTACAATACATTTGGGTGAATATAAAAGGTCGTAAAAAAATTTTGAAATACAGGTGATGAATCCGCTAAATATCGTCTTAAGTCATTTCTATTAAACTAATCATACTTTTTATATTTTTAACGTTAAGTTCACATTATTTTACATCTAAAACACGTGTTTACAATACATTTGGGTGAATACAAAAAATAGAAAGAAAATTTGGTAAAAAATGGTGATAATTCCGCTAAATATCGTTTAAAGTCATTTGTATTGAACTAATCATACTTTTTATATTTTTATCGTTAAGTTCACATTATTTTACATCTAAAACACGTATTTACAATACATTTGGGTGAATACAAAAAATAGAAAAAAAATTTGGGAAAAAATTTGGTAAAAAATGGTGATAATTCCGCTAAATATCGTTTAAAGTCATTTGTATTGAACTAATCATACTTTTTATATTTTTATCGTTAAGTTCACATTATTTTACATCTAAAACACGTATTTACAATACATTTGGGTGAATACAAAAAATAGAAAAAAAATTTGGGAAAAAATTTGGTAAAAAATGGTGATAATTCCGCTAAATATCGTTTAAAGTCATTTGTATTGAACTAATCATACTTTTTATATTTTTATCGTTAAGTTCACATAATTTTACATCTAAAACACGTCTTTACATTACATTTGGGTGAATATAAAAGGTCGTAAAAAAATTTTGAAATAAAGGTGATGAATCCGCTAAATATCGTCTTAAGTCATTTCTATTAAACTAATCATACTTTTTATATTTTTAACGTTAAGTTCTCATTATTTTACATCTAAAACACGTGTTTACAATACATTTGGGTGAATACAAAAAATAGAAAGAAAATTTGGTAAAAAATGGTGATAATTCCGCTAAATATCGTTTAAAGTCATTTGTATTGAACTAATCATACTTTTTATATTTTTATCGTTAAGTTCTCATTATTTTACATCTAAAACACGTCTTTACAATACATTTGGGTGAATATAAAAGGTCGTAAAAAAATTTTGAATTACAGGTGATGAATCCGCTAAATATCGTCTTAAGTCATTTCTATTAAACTAATCATACTTTTTATATTTTTAACGTTAAGTTCACATTATTTTACATCTAAAACACGTGTTTACAATACATTTGGGTGAATACAAAAAATAGAAAAAAAATTTGGGAAAAAATTGGGTAAAAAATGGTGATAATTCCGCTAAATATCGTTTAAAGTCATTTGTATTGAACTAATCATACTTTTTATATTTTTATCGTTAAGTTCACATTATTTTACATCTAAAACACGTATTTACAATACATTTGGGTGAATACAAAAAATAGAAAAAAAATTTGGGAAAAAATTTGGTAAAAAATGGTGATAATTCCGCTAAATATCGTTTAAAGTCATTTGTATTGAACTAATCATACTTTTTATATTTTTATCGTTAAGTTCACATTATTTTACATCTAAAACACGTCTTTACAATACATTTGGGTGAATATAAAAGGTCGTAAAAAAATTTTGAAATACAGGTGATGAATCCGCTAAATATCGTCTTAAGTCATTTCTATTAAACTAATCATACTTTTTATATTTTTAACGTTAAGTTCACATTATATTACATCTAAAACACGTGTTTACAATACATTTGGGTGAATAAAAAAAATAGAAAAAAAATTTGGTAAAAAATGGTGATAATTCCGCTAAATATCGTTTAAAGTCATTTGTATTGAACTAATCATACTTTTTATATTTTTATCGTTAAGTTCACATTATTTTACATCTAAAACACGTATTTACAATACATTTGGGTGAATATAAAAGGTCGTAAAAAAATTTTGAAATAAAGGTGATGAATCCGCTAAATATCGTCTTAAGTCATTTCTATTAAACTAATCATACTTTTTATATTTTTAACGTTAAGTTCTCATTATTTTACATCTAAAACACGTGTTTACAATACATTTGGGTGAATACAAAAAATAGAAAGAAAATTTGGTAAAAAATGGTGATAATTCCGCTAAATATCGTTTAAAGTCATTTGTATTGAACTAATCATACTTTTTATATTTTTATCGTTAAGTTCACATTATTTTACATCTAAAACACGTCTTTACAATACATTTGGGTGAATATAAAAGGTCGTAAAAAAATTTTGAAATACAGGTGATGAATCCGCTAAATATCGTCTTAAGTCATTTCTATTAAACTAATCATACTTTTTATATTTTTAACGTTAAGTTCACATTATTTTACATCTAAAACACGTGTTTACAATACATTTGGGTGAATACAAAAAATAGAAAAAAAATTTGGTAAAAAATGGTGATAATTCCGCTAAATATCGTTTAAAGTCATTTGTATTGAACTAATCATACTTTTTATATTTTTATCGTTAAGTTCACATTATTTTACATCTAAAACACGTATTTACAATACATTTGGGTGAATACAAAAAATAGAAAAAAAATTTGGGAAAAAATTTGGTAAAAAATGGTGATAATTCCGCTAAATATCGTTTAAAGTCATTTGTATTGAACTAATCATACTTTTTATATTTTTATCGTTAAGTTCACATAATTTTACATCTAAAACACGTCTTTACAATACATTTGGGTGAATATAAAAGGTCGTAAAAAAATTTTGAAATAAAGGTGATGAATCCGCTAAATATTGTCTTAAGTCATTTCTATTAAACTAATCATACTTTTTATATTTTTAACGTTAAGTTCTCATTATTTTACATCTAAAACACGTGTTTACAATACATTTGGGTGAATACAAAAAATAGAAAAAAAATTTGGTAAAAAATGGTGATTATTCCGCTAAATATCGTTTAAAGTCATTTGTATTGAACTAATCATACTTTTTATATTTTTATCGTTAAGTTCACATTATTTTACATCTAAAACACGTATTTACAATACATTTGGGTGAATACAAAAAATAGAAAAAAAATTTGGGAAAAAATTTGGTAAAAAATGGTGATAATTCCGCTAAATATCGTTTAAAGTCATTTGTATTGAACTAATCATACTTTTTATATTTTTATCGTTAAGTTCACATAATTTTACATCTAAAACACGTCTTTACAATACATTTGGGTGAATATAAAAGGTCGTAAAAAAATTTTGAAATAAAGGTGATGAATCCGCTAAATATTGTCTTAAGTCATTTCTATTAAACTAATCATACTTTTTATATTTTTAACGTTAAGTTCTCATTATTTTACATCTAAAACACGTGTTTACAATACATTTGGGTGAATACAAAAAATAGAAAGAAAATTTGGTAAAAAATGGTGATAATTCCGCTAAATATCGTTTAAAGTCATTTGTATTGAACTAATCATACTTTTTATATTTTTATCGTTAAGTTCTCATTATTTTACATCTAAAACACGTCTTTACAATACATTTGGGTGAATATAAAAGGTCGTAAAAAAATTTTGAATTACAGGTGATGAATCCGCTAAATATCGTCTTAAGTCATTTCTATTAAACTAATCATACTTTTTATATTTTTAACGTTAAGTTCACATTATTTTACATCTAAAACACGTGTTTACAATACATTTGGGTGAATACAAAAAATAGAAAAAAAATTTGGGAAAAAATTGGGTAAAAAATGGTGATAATTCCGCTAAATATCGTTTAAAGTCATTTGTATTGAACTAATCATACTTTTTATATTTTTATCGTTAAGTTCACATTATTTTACATCTAAAACACGTATTTACAATACATTTGGGTGAATACAAAAAATAGAAAAAAAATTTGGGAAAAAATTTGGTAAAAAATGGTGATAATTCCGCTAAATATCGTTTAAAGTCATTTCTATTAAACTAATCATACTTTTTATATTTTTAACGTTAAGTTCTCATTATTTTACATCTAAAACACGTGTTTACAATACATTTGGGTGAATACAAAAAATAGAAAAAAAATTTGGTAAAAAATGGTCATTATTCCGCTAAATATCGTTTAAAGTCATTTGTATTGAACTAATCATACTTTTTATATTTTTATCGTTAAGTTCACATTATTTTACATCTAAAACACGTATTTACAATACATTTGGGTGAATACAAAAAATAGAAAAAAAATTTGGGAAAAAATTTGGTAAAAAATGGTGATAATTCCGCTAAATATCGTTTAAAGTCATTTGTATTGAACTAATCATACTTTTTATATTTTTATCGTTAAGTTCACATTATTTTACATCTAAAACACGTCTTTACAATACATTTGGGTGAATATAAAAGGTCGTAAAAAAATTTTGAAATACAGGTGATGAATCCGCTAAATATCGTCTTAAGTCATTTCTATTAAACTAATCATACTTTTTATATTTTTAACGTTAAGTTCACATTATATTACATCTAAAACACGTGTTTACAATACATTTGGGTGAATAAAAAAAATAGAAAAAAAATTTGGTAAAAAATGGTGATAATTCCGCTAAATATCGTTTAAAGTCATTTGTATTGAACTAATCATACTTTTTATATTTTTATCGTTAAGTTCACATTATTTTACATCTAAAACACGTATTTACAATACATTTGGGTGAATATAAAAGGTCGTAAAAAAATTTTGAAATAAAGGTGATGAATCCGCTAAATATCGTCTTAAGTCATTTCTATTAAACTAATCATACTTTTTATATTTTTAACGTTAAGTTCTCATTATTTTACATCTAAAACACGTGTTTACAATACATTTGGGTGAATACAAAAAATAGAAAGAAAATTTGGTAAAAAATGGTGATAATTCCGCTAAATATCGTTTAAAGTCATTTGTATTGAACTAATCATACTTTTTATATTTTTATCGTTAAGTTCACATTATTTTACATCTAAAACACGTCTTTACAATACATTTGGGTGAATATAAAAGGTCGTAAAAAAATTTTGAAATACAGGTGATGAATCCGCTAAATATCGTCTTAAGTCATTTCTATTAAACTAATCATACTTTTTATATTTTTAACGTTAAGTTCACATTATTTTACATCTAAAACACGTGTTTACAATACATTTGGGTGAATACAAAAAATAGAAAAAAAATTTGGTAAAAAATGGTGATAATTCCGCTAAATATCGTTTAAAGTCATTTGTATTGAACTAATCATACTTTTTATATTTTTATCGTTAAGTTCACATTATTTTACATCTAAAACACGTATTTACAATACATTTGGGTGAATACAAAAAATAGAAAAAAAATTTGGGAAAAAATTTGGTAAAAAATGGTGATAATTCCGCTAAATATCGTTTAAAGTCATTTGTATTGAACTAATCATACTTTTTATATTTTTATCGTTAAGTTCACATAATTTTACATCTAAAACACGTCTTTACAATACATTTGGGTGAATATAAAAGGTCGTAAAAAAATTTTGAAATAAAGGTGATGAATCCGCTAAATATTGTCTTAAGTCATTTCTATTAAACTAATCATACTTTTTATATTTTTAACGTTAAGTTCTCATTATTTTACATCTAAAACACGTGTTTACAATACATTTGGGTGAATACAAAAAATAGAAAAAAAATTTGGTAAAAAATGGTGATTATTCCGCTAAATATCGTTTAAAGTCATTTGTATTGAACTAATCATACTTTTTATATTTTTATCGTTAAGTTCACATTATTTTACATCTAAAACACGTATTTACAATACATTTGGGTGAATACAAAAAATAGAAAAAAAATTTGGGAAAAAATTTGGTAAAAAATGGTGATAATTCCGCTAAATATCGTTTAAAGTCATTTGTATTGAACTAATCATACTTTTTATATTTTTATCGTTAAGTTCACATAATTTTACATCTAAAACACGTCTTTACAATACATTTGGGTGAATATAAAAGGTCGTAAAAAAATTTTGAAATAAAGGTGATGAATCCGCTAAATATTGTCTTAAGTCATTTCTATTAAACTAATCATACTTTTTATATTTTTAACGTTAAGTTCTCATTATTTTACATCTAAAACACGTGTTTACAATACATTTGGGTGAATACAAAAAATAGAAAGAAAATTTGGTAAAAAATGGTGATAATTCCGCTAAATATCGTTTAAAGTCATTTGTATTGAACTAATCATACTTTTTATATTTTTATCGTTAAGTTCTCATTATTTTACATCTAAAACACGTCTTTACAATACATTTGGGTGAATATAAAAGGTCGTAAAAAAATTTTGAATTACAGGTGATGAATCCGCTAAATATCGTCTTAAGTCATTTCTATTAAACTAATCATACTTTTTATATTTTTAACGTTAAGTTCACATTATTTTACATCTAAAACACGTGTTTACAATACATTTGGGTGAATACAAAAAATAGAAAAAAAATTTGGGAAAAAATTGGGTAAAAAATGGTGATAATTCCGCTAAATATCGTTTAAAGTCATTTGTATTGAACTAATCATACTTTTTATATTTTTATCGTTAAGTTCACATTATTTTACATCTAAAACACGTATTTACAATACATTTGGGTGAATACAAAAAATAGAAAAAAAATTTGGGAAAAAATTTGGTAAAAAATGGTGATAATTCCGCTAAATATCGTTTAAAGTCATTTCTATTAAACTAATCATACTTTTTATATTTTTAACGTTAAGTTCTCATTATTTTACATCTAAAACACGTGTTTACAATACATTTGGGTGAATACAAAAAATAGAAAAAAAATTTGGTAAAAAATGGTCATTATTCCGCTAAATATCGTTTAAAGTCATTTGTATTGAACTAATCATACTTTTTATATTTTTATCGTTAAGTTCACATTATTTTACATCTAAAACACGTATTTACAATACATTTGGGTGAATACAAAAAATAGAAAAAAAATTTGGGAAAAAATTTGGTAAAAAATGGTGATAATTCCGCTAAATATCGTTTAAAGTCATTTGTATTGAACTAATCATACTTTTTATATTTTTATCGTTAAGTTCACATAATTTTACATCTAAAACACGTCTTTACAATACATTTGGGTGAATATAAAAGGTCGTAAAAAAATTTTGAAATAAAGGTGATGAATCCGCTAAATATCGTCTTAAGTCATTTCTATTAAACTAATCATACTTTTTATATTTTTAACGTTAAGTTCTCATTATTTTACATCTAAAACACGTGTTTACAATACATTTGGGTGAATACAAAAAATAGAAAGAAAATTTGGTAAAAAATGGTGATAATTCCGCTAAATATCGTTTAAAGTCATTTGTATTGAACTAATCATACTTTTTATATTTTTATCGTTAAGTTCTCATTATTTTACATCTAAAACACGTCTTTACAATACATTTGGGTGAATATAAAAGGTCGTAAAAAAATTTTGAATTACAGGTGATGAATCCGCTAAATATCGTCTTAAGTCATTTCTATTAAACTAATCATACTTTTTATATTTTTAACGTTAAGTTCACATTATTTTACATCTAAAACACGTGTTTACAATACATTTGGGTGAATACAAAAAATAGAAAAAAAATTTGGGAAAAAATTGGGTAAAAAATGGTGATAATTCCGCTAAATATCGTTTAAAGTCATTTGTATTGAACTAATCATACTTTTTATATTTTTATCGTTAAGTTCACATTATTTTACATCTAAAACACGTATTTACAATACATTTGGGTGAATACAAAAAATAGAAAAAAAATTTGGGAAAAAATTTGGTAAAAAATGGTGATAATTCCGCTAAATATCGTTTAAAGTCATTTCTATTAAACTAATCATACTTTTTATATTTTTAACGTTAAGTTCTCATTATTTTACATCTAAAACACGTGTTTACAATACATTTGGGTGAATACAAAAAATAGAAAAAAAATTTGGTAAAAAATGGTGATTATTCCGCTAAATATCGTTTAAAGTCATTTGTATTGAACTAATCATACTTTTTATATTTTTATCGTTAAGTTCACATTATTTTACATCTAAAACACGTATTTACAATACATTTGGGTGAATACAAAAAATAGAAAAAAAATTTGGGAAAAAATTTGGTAAAAAATGGTGATAATTCCGCTAAATATCGTTTAAAGTCATTTGTATTGAACTAATCATACTTTTTATATTTTTATCGTTAAGTTCACATAATTTTACATCTAAAACACGTCTTTACAATACATTTGGGTGAATATAAAAGGTCGTAAAAAAATTTTGAAATAAAGGTGATGAATCCGCTAAATATTGTCTTAAGTCATTTCTATTAAACTAATCATACTTTTTATATTTTTAACGTTAAGTTCTCATTATTTTACATCTAAAACACGTGTTTACAATACATTTGGGTGAATACAAAAAATAGAAAGAAAATTTGGTAAAAAATGGTGATAATTCCGCTAAATATCGTTTAAAGTCATTTGTATTGAACTAATCATACTTTTTATATTTTTATCGTTAAGTTCACATTATTTTACATCTAAAACACGTCTTTACAATACATTTGGGTGAATATAAAAGATCGTAAAAAAATTTTGAAATACAGGTGATGAATCCGCTAAATATCGTCTTAAGTCATTTCTATTAAACTAATCATACTTTTTATATTTTTAACGTTAAGTTCACATTATTTTACATCTAAAACACGTGTTTACAATACATTTGGGTGAATACAAAAAATAGAAAAAAAATTTGGGAAAAAATTGGGTAAAAAATGGTGATAATTCCGCTAAATATCGTTTAAAGTCATTTGTATTGAACTAATCATACTTTTTATATTTTTATCGTTAAGTTCACATAATTTTACATCTAAAACACGTCTTTACAATACATTTGGGTGAATACAAAAAATAGAAAAAAAATTTGGTAAAAAATGGTGATAATTCCGCTAAATATCGTTTAAAGTCATTTGTATTGAACTAATCATACTTTTTATATTTTTATCGTTAAGTTCACATTATTTTACATCTAAAACACGTATTTACAATACATTTGGGTGAATACAAAAAATAGAAAAAAAATTTGGGAAAAAATTTGGTAAAAAATGGTGATAATTCCGCTAAATATCGTTTAAAGTCATTTGTATTGAACTAATCATACTTTTTATATTTTTATCGTTAAGTTCACATAATTTTACATCTAAAACACGTCTTTACAATACATTTGGGTGAATATAAAAGGTCGTAAAAAAATTTTGAAATAAAGGTGATGAATCCGCTAAATATCGTCTTAAGTCATTTCTATTAAACTAATCATACTTTTTATATTTTTAACGTTAAGTTCTCATTATTTTACATCTAAAACACGTGTTTACAATACATTTGGGTGAATACAAAAAATAGAAAGAAAATTTGGTAAAAAATGGTGATAATTCCGCTAAATATCGTTTAAAGTCATTTGTATTGAACTAATCATACTTTTTATATTTTTATCGTTAAGTTCTCATTATTTTACATCTAAAACACGTCTTTACAATACATTTGGGTGAATATAAAAGGTCGTAAAAAAATTTTGAATTACAGGTGATGAATCCGCTAAATATCGTCTTAAGTCATTTCTATTAAACTAATCATACTTTTTATATTTTTAACGTTAAGTTCACATTATTTTACATCTAAAACACGTGTTTACAATACATTTGGGTGAATACAAAAAATAGAAAAAAAATTTGGGAAAAAATTGGGTAAAAAATGGTGATAATTCCGCTAAATATCGTTTAAAGTCATTTGTATTGAACTAATCATACTTTTTATATTTTTATCGTTAAGTTCACATTATTTTACATCTAAAACACGTATTTACAATACATTTGGGTGAATACAAAAAATAGAAAAAAAATTTGGGAAAAAATTTGGTAAAAAATGGTGATAATTCCGCTAAATATCGTTTAAAGTCATTTGTATTGAACTAATCATACTTTTTATATTTTTATCGTTAAGTTCACATTATTTTACATCTAAAACACGTCTTTACAATACATTTGGGTGAACATAAAAGGTCGTAAAAAAATTTTGAAATACAGGTGATGAATCCGCTAAATATCGTCTTAAGTCATTTCTATTAAACTAATCATACTTTTTATATTTTTAACGTTAAGTTCACATTATATTACATCTAAAACACGTGTTTACAATACATTTGGGTGAATAAAAAAAATAGAAAAAAAATTTGGTAAAAAATGGTGATAATTCCGCTAAATATCGTTTAAAGTCATTTGTATTGAACTAATCATACTTTTTATATTTTTATCGTTAAGTTCACATTATTTTACATCTAAAACACGTATTTACAATACATTTGGGTGAATATAAAAGGTCGTAAAAAAATTTTGAAATAAAGGTGATGAATCCGCTAAATATCGTCTTAAGTCATTTCTATTAAACTAATCATACTTTTTATATTTTTAACGTTAAGTTCTCATTATTTTACATCTAAAACACGTGTTTACAATACATTTGGGTGAATACAAAAAATAGAAAGAAAATTTGGTAAAAAATGGTGATAATTCCGCTAAATATCGTTTAAAGTCATTTGTATTGAACTAATCATACTTTTTATATTTTTATCGTTAAGTTCACATTATTTTACATCTAAAACACGTCTTTACAATACATTTGGGTGAATATAAAAGGTCGTAAAAAAATTTTGAAATACAGGTGATGAATCCGCTAAATATCGTCTTAAGTCATTTCTATTAAACTAATCATACTTTTTATATTTTTAACGTTAAGTTCACATTATTTTACATCTAAAACACGTGTTTACAATACATTTGGGTGAATACAAAAAATAGAAAAAAAATTTGGTAAAAAATGGTGATAATTCCGCTAAATATCGTTTAAAGTCATTTGTATTGAACTAATCATACTTTTTATATTTTTATCGTTAAGTTCACATTATTTTACATCTAAAACACGTATTTACAATACATTTGGGTGAATACAAAAAATAGAAAAAAAATTTGGGAAAAAATTTGGTAAAAAATGGTGATAATTCCGCTAAATATCGTTTAAAGTCATTTGTATTGAACTAATCATACTTTTTATATTTTTATCGTTAAGTTCACATAATTTTACATCTAAAACACGTCTTTACAATACATTTGGGTGAATATAAAAGGTCGTAAAAAAATTTTGAAATAAAGGTGATGAATCCGCTAAATATTGTCTTAAGTCATTTCTATTAAACTAATCATACTTTTTATATTTTTAACGTTAAGTTCTCATTATTTTACATCTAAAACACGTGTTTACAATACATTTGGGTGAATACAAAAAATAGAAAGAAAATTTGGTAAAAAATGGTGATAATTCCGCTAAATATCGTTTAAAGTCATTTGTATTGAACTAATCATACTTTTTATATTTTTATCGTTAAGTTCACATTATTTTACATCTAAAACACGTCTTTACAATACATTTGGGTGAATATAAAAGATCGTAAAAAAATTTTGAAATACAGGTGATGAATCCGCTAAATATCGTCTTAAGTCATTTCTATTAAACTAATCATACTTTTTATATTTTTAACGTTAAGTTCACATTATTTTACATCTAAAACACGTGTTTACAATACATTTGGGTGAATACAAAAAATAGAAAAAAAATTTGGGAAAAAATTGGGTAAAAAATGGTGATAATTCCGCTAAATATCGTTTAAAGTCATTTGTATTGAACTAATCATACTTTTTATATTTTTATCGTTAAGTTCACATAATTTTACATCTAAAACACGTCTTTACAATACATTTGGGTGAATACAAAAAATAGAAAAAAAATTTGGTAAAAAATGGTGATAATTCCGCTAAATATCGTTTAAAGTCATTTGTATTGAACTAATCATACTTTTTATATTTTTATCGTTAAGTTCACATTATTTTACATCTAAAACACGTATTTACAATACATTTGGGTGAATACAAAAAATAGAAAAAAAATTTGGGAAAAAATTTGGTAAAAAATGGTGATAATTCCGCTAAATATCGTTTAAAGTCATTTGTATTGAACTAATCATACTTTTTATATTTTTATCGTTAAGTTCACATAATTTTACATCTAAAACACGTCTTTACAATACATTTGGGTGAATATAAAAGGTCGTAAAAAAATTTTGAAATAAAGGTGATGAATCCGCTAAATATCGTCTTAAGTCATTTCTATTAAACTAATCATACTTTTTATATTTTTAACGTTAAGTTCTCATTATTTTACATCTAAAACACGTGTTTACAATACATTTGGGTGAATACAAAAAATAGAAAGAAAATTTGGTAAAAAATGGTGATAATTCCGCTAAATATCGTTTAAAGTCATTTGTATTGAACTAATCATACTTTTTATATTTTTATCGTTAAGTTCTCATTATTTTACATCTAAAACACGTCTTTACAATACATTTGGGTGAATATAAAAGGTCGTAAAAAAATTTTGAATTACAGGTGATGAATCCGCTAAATATCGTCTTAAGTCATTTCTATTAAACTAATCATACTTTTTATATTTTTAACGTTAAGTTCACATTATTTTACATCTAAAACACGTGTTTACAATACATTTGGGTGAATACAAAAAATAGAAAAAAAATTTGGGAAAAAATTGGGTAAAAAATGGTGATAATTCCGCTAAATATCGTTTAAAGTCATTTGTATTGAACTAATCATACTTTTTATATTTTTATCGTTAAGTTCACATTATTTTACATCTAAAACACGTATTTACAATACATTTGGGTGAATACAAAAAATAGAAAAAAAATTTGGGAAAAAATTTGGTAAAAAATGGTGATAATTCCGCTAAATATCGTTTAAAGTCATTTGTATTGAACTAATCATACTTTTTATATTTTTATCGTTAAGTTCACATTATTTTACATCTAAAACACGTCTTTACAATACATTTGGGTGAATATAAAAGGTCGTAAAAAAATTTTGAAATACAGGTGATGAATCCGCTTAATATCGTCTTAAGTCATTTCTATTAAACTAATCATACTTTTTATATTTTTAACGTTAAGTTCACATTATTTTACATCTAAAACACGTGTTTACAATACATTTGGGTGAATAAAAAAAATAGAAAAAAAATTTGGTAAAAAATGGTGATAATTCCGCTAAATATCGTTTAAAGTCATTTGTATTGAACTAATCATACTTTTTATATTTTTATCGTTAAGTTCACATTATTTTACATCTAAAACACGTATTTACAATACATTTGGGTGAATATAAAAGGTCGTAAAAAAATTTTGAAATAAAGGTGATGAATCCGCTAAATATCGTCTTAAGTCATTTCTATTAAACTAATCATACTTTTTATATTTTTAACGTTAAGTTCTCATTATTTTACATCTAAAACACGTGTTTACAATACATTTGGGTGAATACAAAAAATAGAAAGAAAATTTGGTAAAAAATGGTGATAATTCCGCTAAATATCGTTTAAAGTCATTTGTATTGAACTAATCATACTTTTTATATTTTTATCGTTAAGTTCACATTATTTCACATCTAAAACACGTCTTTACAATACATTTGGGTGAATATAAAAGGTCGTAAAAAAATTTTGAAATACAGGTGATGAATCCGCTAAATATCGTCTTAAGTCATTTCTATTAAACTAATCATACTTTTTATATTTTTAACGTTAAGTTCATATTATTTTACATCTAAAACACGTGTTTACAATACATTTGGGTGAATACAAAAAATAGAAAAAAAATTTGGTAAAAAATGGTGATAATTCCGCTAAATATCGTTTAAAGTCATTTGTATTGAACTAATCATACTTTTTATATTTTTATCGTTAAGTTCACATTATTTTACATCTAAAACACGTATTTACAATACATTTGGGTGAATACAAAAAATAGAAAAAAAATTTGGGAAAAAATTTGGTAAAAAATGGTGATAATTCCGCTAAATATCGTTTAAAGTCATTTGTATTGAACTAATCATACTTTTTATATTTTTATCGTTAAGTTCACATAATTTTACATCTAAAACACGTCTTTACAATACATTTGGGTGAATATAAAAGGTCGTAAAAAAATTTTGAAATAAAGGTGATGAATCCGCTAAATATTGTCTTAAGTCATTTCTATTAAACTAATCATACTTTTTATATTTTTAACGTTAAGTTCACATTATTTTACATCTAAAACACGTGTTTACAATACATTTGGGTGAATACAAAAAATAGAAAAAAAATTTGGGAAAAAATTGGGTAAAAAATGGTGATAATTCCGCTAAATATCGTTTAAAGTCATTTGTATTGAACTAATCATACTTTTTATATTTTTATCGTTAAGTTCACATAATTTTACATCTAAAACACGTCTTTACAATACATTTGGGTGAATACAAAAAATAGAAAAAAAATTTGGTAAAAAATGGTGATAATTCCGCTAAATATCGTTTAAAGTCATTTGTATTGAACTAATCATACTTTTTATATTTTTATCGTTAAGTTCACATTATTTTACATCTAAAACACGTATTTACAATACATTTGGGTGAATACAAAAAATAGAAAAAAAATTTGGGAAAAAATTTGGTAAAAAATGGTGATAATTCCGCTAAATATCGTTTAAAGTCATTTGTATTGAACTAATCATACTTTTTATATTTTTATCGTTAAGTTCACATTATTTTACATCTAAAACACGTCTTTACAATACATTTGGGTGAATATAAAAGGTCGTAAAAAAATTTTGAAATACAGGTGATGAATCCGCTAAATATCGTCTTAAGTCATTTCTATTAAACTAATCATACTTTTTATATTTTTAACGTTAAGTTCACATTATTTTACATCTAAAACACGTGTTTACAATACATTTGGGTGAATAAAAAAAATTGAAAAAAAATTTGGTAAAAAATGGTGATAATTCCGCTAAATATCGTTTAAAGTCATTTGTATTGAACTAATCATACTTTTTATATTTTTATCGTTAAGTTCACATTATTTTACATCTAAAACACGTATTTACAATACATTTGGGTGAATATAAAAGGTCGTAAAAAAATTTTGAAATAAAGGTGATGAATCCGCTAAATATCGTCTTAAGTCATTTCTATTAAACTAATCATACTTTTTATATTTTTAACGTTAAGTTCTCATTATTTTACATCTAAAACACGTGTTTACAATACATTTGGGTGAATACAAAAAATAGAAAGAAAATTTGGTAAAAAATGGTGATAATTCCGCTAAATATCGTTTAAAGTCATTTGTATTGAACTAATCATACTTTTTATATTTTTATCGTTAAGTTCACATTATTTTACATCTAAAACACGTCTTTACAATACATTTGGGTGAATATAAAAGGTCGTAAAAAAATTTTGAAATACAGGTGATGAATCCGCTAAATATCGTCTTAAGTCATTTCTATTAAACTAATCATACTTTTTATATTTTTAACGTTAAGTTCACATTATTTTACATCTAAAACACGTGTTTACAATACATTTGGGTGAATACAAAAAATAGAAAAAAAATTTGGTAAAAAATGGTGATAATTCCGCTAAATATCGTTTAAAGTCATTTGTATTGAACTAATCATACTTTTTATATTTTTATCGTTAAGTTCACATTATTTTACATCTAAAACACGTATTTACAATACATTTGGGTGAATACAAAAAATAGAAAAAAAATTTGGGAAAAAATTTGGTAAAAAATGGTGATAATTCCGCTAAATATCGTTTAAAGTCATTTGTATTGAACTAATCATACTTTTTATATTTTTATCGTTAAGTTCACATAATTTTACATCTAAAACACGTCTTTACAATACATTTGGGTGAATATAAAAGGTCGTAAAAAAATTTTGAAATAAAGGTGATGAATCCGCTAAATATTGTCTTAAGTCATTTCTATTAAACTAATCATACTTTTTATATTTTTAACGTTAAGTTCTCATTATTTTACATCTAAAACACGTGTTTACAATACATTTGGGTGAATACAAAAAATAGAAAGAAAATTTGGTAAAAAATGGTGATAATTCCGCTAAATATCGTTTAAAGTCATTTGTATTGAACTAATCATACTTTTTATATTTTTATCGTTAAGTTCACATTATTTTACATCTAAAACACGTCTTTACAATACATTTGGGTGAATATAAAAGATCGTAAAAAAATTTTGAAATACAGGTGATGAATCCGCTAAATATCGTCTTAAGTCATTTCTATTAAACTAATCATACTTTTTATATTTTTAACGTTAAGTTCACATTATTTTACATCTAAAACACGTGTTTACAATACATTTGGGTGAATACAAAAAATAGAAAAAAAATTTGGGAAAAAATTGGGTAAAAAATGGTGATAATTCCGCTAAATATCGTTTAAAGTCATTTGTATTGAACTAATCATACTTTTTATATTTTTATCGTTAAGTTCACATAATTTTACATCTAAAACACGTCTTTACAATACATTTGGGTGAATATAAAAGGTCGTAAAAAAATTTTGAAATACAGGTGATGAATCCGCTAAATATCGTCTTAAGTCATTTCTATTAAACTAATCATACTTTTTATATTTTTAACGTTAAGTTCACATTATTTTACATCTAAAACACGTGTTTACAATACATTAGGGTGAATACAAAAAATAGAAAAAAAATTTGGGAAAAAATTTGGTAAAAAATGGTGATAATTCCGCTAAATATCGTTTAAAGTCATTTGTATTGAACTAATCATACTTTTTATATTTTTATCGTTAAGCTCACATTATTTTACATCTAAAACACGTATTTACAATACATTTGGGTGAATACAAAAAATAGAAAAAAAATTTGGGAAAAAATTTGGTAAAAAATGGTGATAATTCCGCTAAATATCGTTTAAAGTCATTTGTATTGAACTAATCATACTTTTTATATTTTTATAGTTAAGTTCACATTATTTTAGATCTAAAACACGTCTTTATAATACATTTGGGTGAATATAAAAGGTCGTAAAAAAATTTTGAAATACAGGTGATGAATCCGCTAAATATCGTCTTAAGTCATTTCTATTAAACTAATCATACTTTTTATATTTTTAACGTTAAGTTCACATTATTTTACATCTAAAACACGTGTTTACAATACATTTAGCTGAATACAAAAAATAGAAAAAATATTTGGTAAAAAATGGTGATAATTCCACTAAATATCGTTTAAAGTCATTTGTATTGAACTAATCATACTTTTTATATTTTTATCGTTAAGTTCACATTATTTTACATCTAAAACACGTCTTTACAATACATTTGGGTGAATATAAAAGGTCGTAAAAAAATTTTGAAATACAGGTGATGAATCCGCTAAATATCGTCTTAAGTCATTTCTATTAAACTAATCATACTTTTTATATTTTTAACGTTAAGTTCACATTATTTTACATCTAAAACACGTGTTTACAATACATTTGGGTGAATACAAAAAATAGAAAAAATATTTGGTAAAAAATGGTGATAATTCCACTAAATATCGTTTAAAGTCATTTGTATTGAATTAATCATACTTTTTATATTTTTATCGTTAAGTTCACATTATTTTACATCTAAAACACGTCTTTACAATACATTTGGGTGAATATAAAAGGTCGTAAAAAAATTTTGAAATACAGGTGATGAATCCGCTAAATATCGTCTTAAGTCATTTCTATTAAACTAATCATACTTTTTATATTTTTAACGTTAAGTTCAAATTATTTTACATCTAAAACACGTGTTTACAATACATTTGGGTGAATACAAAAAATAGAAAAAAAATTTGGGAAAAAATTTGGTAAAAAATGGTGATAATTCCGCTAAATATCGTTTAAAGTCATTTGTATTGAACTAATCATACTTTTTATATTTTTATCGTTAAGTTCACATTATTTTACATCTAAAACACGTATTTACAATACATTTGGGTGAATACAAAAAATAGAAAAAAAATTTGGGAAAAAATTTGGTAAAAAATGGTGATAATTCCGCTAAATATCGTTTAAAGTCATTTGTATTGAACTAATCATACTTTTTATATTTTTATCGTTAAGTTCACATAATTTTACATCTAAAACACGTCTTTACAATACATTTGGGTGAATATAAAAGGTCGTAAAAAAATTTTGAAATAAAGGTGATGAATCCGCTAAATATTGTCTTAAGTCATTTCTATTAAACTAATCATACTTTTTATATTTTTAACGTTAAGTTCTCATTATTTTACATCTAAAACACGTGTTTACAATACATTTGGGTGAATACAAAAAATAGAAAGAAAATTTGGTAAAAAATGGTGATAATTCCGCTAAATATCGTTTAAAGTCATTTGTATTGAACTAATCATACTTTTTATATTTTTATCGTTAAGTTCACATTATTTTACATCTAAAACACGTCTTTACAATACATTTGGGTGAATATAAAAGATCGTAAAAAAATTTTGAAATACAGGTGATGAATCCGCTAAATATCGTCTTAAGTCATTTCTATTAAACTAATCATACTTTTTATATTTTTAACGTTAAGTTCACATTATTTTACATCTAAAACACGTGTTTACAATACATTTGGGTGAATACAAAAAATAGAAAAAAAATTTGGGAAAAAATTGGGTAAAAAATGGTGATAATTCCGCTAAATATCGTTTAAAGTCATTTGTATTGAACTAATCATACTTTTTATATTTTTATCGTTAAGTTCACATAATTTTACATCTAAAACACGTCTTTACAATACATTTGGGTGAATATAAAAGGTCGTAAAAAAATTTTGAAATACAGGTGATGAATCCGCTAAATATCGTCTTAAGTCATTTCTATTAAACTAATCATACTTTTTATATTTTTAACGTTAAGTTCACATTATTTTACATCTAAAACACGTGTTTACAATACATTAGGGTGAATACAAAAAATAGAAAAAAAATTTGGGAAAAAATTTGGTAAAAAATGGTGATAATTCCGCTAAATATCGTTTAAAGTCATTTGTATTGAACTAATCATACTTTTTATATTTTTATCGTTAAGCTCACATTATTTTACATCTAAAACACGTATTTACAATACATTTGGGTGAATACAAAAAATAGAAAAAAAATTTGGGAAAAAATTTGGTAAAAAATGGTGATAATTCCGCTAAATATCGTTTAAAGTCATTTGTATTGAACTAATCATACTTTTTATATTTTTATAGTTAAGTTCACATTATTTTAGATCTAAAACACGTCTTTATAATACATTTGGGTGAATATAAAAGGTCGTAAAAAAATTTTGAAATACAGGTGATGAATCCGCTAAATATCGTCTTAAGTCATTTCTATTAAACTAATCATACTTTTTATATTTTTAACGTTAAGTTCACATTATTTTACATCTAAAACACGTGTTTACAATACATTTAGCTGAATACAAAAAATAGAAAAAATATTTGGTAAAAAATGGTGATAATTCCACTAAATATCGTTTAAAGTCATTTGTATTGAACTAATCATACTTTTTATATTTTTATCGTTAAGTTCACATTATTTTACATCTAAAACACGTCTTTACAATACATTTGGGTGAATATAAAAGGTCGTAAAAAAATTTTGAAATACAGGTGATGAATCCGCTAAATATCGTCTTAAGTCATTTCTATTAAACTAATCATACTTTTTATATTTTTAACGTTAAGTTCACATTATTTTACATCTAAAACACGTGTTTACAATACATTTGGGTGAATACAAAAAATAGAAAAAATATTTGGTAAAAAATGGTGATAATTCCACTAAATATCGTTTAAAGTCATTTGTATTGAATTAATCATACTTTTTATATTTTTATCGTTAAGTTCACATTATTTTACATCTAAAACACGTCTTTACAATACATTTGGGTGAATATAAAAGGTCGTAAAAAAATTTTGAAATACAGGTGATGAATCCGCTAAATATCGTCTTAAGTCATTTCTATTAAACTAATCATACTTTTTATATTTTTAACGTTAAGTTCAAATTATTTTACATCTAAAACACGTGTTTACAATACATTTGGGTGAATACAAAAAATAGAAAAAAAATTTGGGAAAAAATTTGGTAAAAAATGGTGATAATTCCGCTAAATATCGTTTAAACTCATTTGTATTGAACTAATCATACTTTTTATATTTTTATCGTTAAGTTCACATTATTTTACATCTAAAACAAGTATTTACAATACATTTGGGTGAATACAAAAAATAGAAAAAAAATTTGGGAAAAAATTTGGTAAAAAATGGTGATAATTCCGCTAAATATCGTTTAAAGTCATTTGTATTGAACTAATCATACTTTTTATATTTTTAACGTTAAGTTCACATTATTTTACATCTAAAACACGTGTTTACAATACATTTGGGTAAATACAAAAAATAGAAAAAAAATTTGGTAAAAAATGGTGATAATTCCGCTAAATATCGTATAAAGTCATTTGTATTGAACTAATCATACTTTTTATATTTTTATCGTTAAGTTCACATTATTTTACATCTAAAACACGTCTTTACAATACATTTGGGTGAATACAAAAAATAGAAAAAAAATTTGGTAAAAAATGGTGATAATTCCGCTAAATATCGTTTAAAGTCATTTGTATTGAACTAATCATACTTTTTATATTTTTATCGTTAAGTTCACATTATTTTACATCTAAAACAAGTATTTACAATATATTTGGGTGAATACAAAAAATAGAAAAAAAATTTGGTTAAAAATGGTGATAATTCCGCTAAATATCGTTTAAAGTCATTTGTATTGAACTAATCATACTTTTTATATTTTTATAGTTAAGTTCACATTATTTTACATCTAAAACACGTCTTTACAATACATTTGGGTGAATATAAAAGGTCGTAAAAAAATTTTGAAATACAGGTGATGAATCCGCTAAATATCGTCTTAAGTCATTTCTATTAAACTAATCATACTTTTTATATTTTTAACGTTAAGTTCACATTATTTTACATCTAAAACACGTGTTTACAATACATTTGGGTGAATACAAAAAATAGAAAAAATATTTGGTAAAAAATGGTGATAATTCCGCTAAATATCGTTTAAAGTCATTTGTATTGAACTAATCATACTTTTTATATTTTTATCGTTAAGTTCACATTATTTTACATCTAAAACACGTCTTTACAATACATTTGGGTGAATATAAAAGGTCGTAAAAAAATTTTGAAATACAGGTGATGAATCCGCTAAATATCGTCTTAAGTCATTTCTATTAACTTAATCATACTTTTTATATTTTTATCGTTAAGTTCACATTATTTTACATCTAAAACACGTGTTTACAATACATTTGGGTGAATACAAAAAATAGAAAAAAAATTTGGTAAAAAATGGTGATAATTCCGCTAAATATCGTTTAAAGTCATTTGTATTGAACTAATCATACTTTTTATATTTTTATCGTTAAGTTCACATTATTTTACATCTAAAACACGTATTTACAATACATTTGGGTGAATACAAAAAATAGAAAAAAAATTTGGGAAAAAATTTGGTAAAAAATGGTGATAATTCCGCTAAATATCGTTTAAAGTCATTTGTATTGAACTAATCATACTTTTTATATTTTTATCGTTAAGTTCACATGATTTTACATCTAAAACACGTCTTTACAATACATTTGGGTGAATATAAAAGGTCGTAAAAAAATTTTGAAATAAAGGTGATGAATCCGCTAAATATCGTCTTAAGTCATTTCTATTAAACTAATCATACTTTTGATATTTTTAACGTTAAGTTCTCATTATTTTACATCTAAAACACGTGTTTACAATACATTTGGGTGAATACAAAAAATAGAAAGAAAATTTGGTAAAAAATGGTGATAATTCCGCTAAATATCGTTTAAAGTCATTTGTATTGAACTAATCATACTTTTTATATTTTTATCGTTAAGTTCACATTATTTTACATCTAAAACACGTCTTTACAATACATTTGGGTGAATATAAAAGGTCGTAAAAAAATTTTGAAATACAGGTGATGAATCCGCTAAATATCGTCTTAAGTCATTTCTATTAAACTAATCATACTTTTTATATTTTTATCGTTAAGTTCACATTATTTTACATCTAAAACACGTCTTTACAATACATTTGGGTGAATATAAAAGGTCGTAAAAAAATTTTGAAATACAGGTGATGAATCCGCTAAATATCGTCTTAAGTCATTTCTATTAAACTAATCATACTTTTTATATTTTTAACGTTAAGTTCACATTATTTTACATCTAAAACACGTGTTTACAATACATTTGGGTGAATACAAAAAATAGAAAAAATATTTGGTAAAAAATGGTGATAATTCCGCTAAATATCGTTTAAAGTCATTTGTATTGAACTAATCATACTTTTTATATTTTTATCGTTAAGTTCACATTATTTTACATCTAAAACACGTCTTTACAATACATTTGGGTGAATATAAAAGGTCGTAAAAAAATTTTGAAATACAGGTGATGAATCCGCTAAATATCGTCTTAAGTCATTTCTATTAAACTAATCATACTTTTTATATTTTTATCGTTAAGTTCACATTATTTTACATCTAAAACACGTGTTTACAATACATTTGGGTGAATACAAAAAATAGAAAAAAAATTTGGTAAAAAATGGTGATAATTCCGCTAAATATCGTTTAAAGTCATTTGTATTGAACTAATCATACTTTTTATATTTTTATCGTTAAGTTCACATTATTTTACATCTAAAACACGTATTTACAATACATTTGGGTGAATACAAAAAATAGAAAAAAAATTTGGGAAAAAATTTGGTAAAAAATGGTGATAATTCCGCTAAATATCGTTTAAAGTCATTTGTATTGAACTAATCATACTTTTTATATTTTTATCGTTAAGTTCACATAATTTTACATCTAAAACACGTCTTTACAATACATTTGGGTGAATATAAAAGGTCGTAAAAAAATTTTGAAATAAAGGTGATGAATCCGCTAAATATCGTCTTAAGTCATTTCTATTAAACTAATCATACTTTTGATATTTTTAACGTTAAGTTCTCATTATTTTACATCTAAAACACGTGTTTACAATACATTTGGGTGAATACAAAAAATAGAAAGAAAATTTGGTAAAAAATGGTGATAATTCCGCTAAATATCGTTTAAAGTCATTTGTATTGAACTAATCATACTTTTTATATTTTTATCGTTAAGTTCACATTATTTTACATCTAAAACACGTCTTTACAATACATTTGGGTGAATATAAAAGGTCGTAAAAAAATTTTGAAATACAGGTGATGAATCCGCTAAATATCGTCTTAAGTCATTTCTATTAAACTAATCATACTTTTTATATTTTTATCGTTAAGTTCACATTATTTTACATCTAAAACACGTCTTTACAATACATTTGGGTGAATATAAAAGGTCGTAAAAAAATTTTGAAATACAGGTGATGAATCCGCTAAATATCGTCTTAAGTCATTTCTATTAAACTAATCATACTTTTTATATTTTTAACGTTAAGTTCACATTATTTTACATCTAAAACACGTGTTTACAATACATTTGGGTGAATACAAAAAATAGAAAAAAAATTTGGTAAAAAATGGTGATAATTCCGCTAAATATCGTTTAAAGTCATTTGTATTGAACTAATCATACTTTTTATATTTTTATCGTTAAGTTCACATTATTTTACATCTAAAACACGTATTTACAATACATTTGGGTGAATATAAAAGGTCGTAAAAAAATTTTGAAATAAAGGTGATGAATCCGCTAAATATCGTCTTAAGTCATTTCTATTAAACTAATCATACTTTTTATATTTTTAACGTTAAGTTCTCATTATTTTACATCTAAAACACGTGTTTACAATACATTTGGGTGAATACAAAAAATAGAAAGAAAATTTGGTAAAAAATGGTGATAATTCCGCTAAATATCGTTTAAAGTCATTTGTATTGAACTAATCATACTTTTTATATTTTTATCGTTAAGTTCACATTATTTTACATCTAAAACACGTCTTTACAATACATTTGGGTGAATATAAAAGGTCGTAAAAAAATTTTGAAATACAGGTGATGAATCCGCTAAATATCGTCTTAAGTCATTTCTATTAAACTAATCATACTTTTTATATTTTTAACGTTAAGTTCACATTATTTTACATCTAAAACACGTGTTTACAATACATTTGGGTGAATACAAAAAATAGAAAAAAAATTTGGTAAAAAATGGTGATAATTCCGCTAAATATCGTTTAAAGTCATTTGTATTGAACTAATCATACTTTTTATATTTTTATCGTTAAGTTCACATTATTTTACATCTAAAACACGTATTTACAATACATTTGGGTGAATACAAAAAATAGAAAAAAAATTTGGGAAAAAATTTGGTAAAAAATGGTGATAATTCCGCTAAATATCGTTTAAAGTCATTTGTATTGAACTAATCATACTTTTTATATTTTTATCGTTAAGTTCACATAATTTTACATCTAAAACACGTCTTTACAATACATTTGGGTGAATATAAAAGGTCGTAAAAAAATTTTGAAATAAAGGTGATGAATCCGCTAAATATTGTCTTAAGTCATTTCTATTAAACTAATCATACTTTTTATATTTTTAACGTTAAGTTCTCATTATTTTACATCTAAAACACGTGTTTACAATACATTTGGGTGAATACAAAAAATAGAAAGAAAATTTTGTAAAAAATGGTGATAATTCCGCTAAATATCGTTTAAAGTCATTTGTATTGAACTAATCATACTTTTTATATTTTTATCGTTAAGCTCACATTATTTTACATCTAAAACACGTATTTACAATACATTTGGGTGAATACAAAAAATAGAAAAAAAATTTGGGAAAAAATTTGGTAAAAAATGGTGATAATTCCGCTAAATATCGTTTAAAGTCATTTGTATTGAACTAATCATACTTTTTATATTTTTATAGTTAAGTTCACATTATTTTAGATCTAAAACACGTCTTTATAATACATTTGGGTGAATATAAAAGGTCGTAAAAAAATTTTGAAATACAGGTGATGAATCCGCTAAATATCGTCTTAAGTCATTTCTATTAAACTAATCATACTTTTTATATTTTTAACGTTAAGTTCACATTATTTTACATCTAAAACACGTGTTTACAATACATTTGGGTGAATACAAAAAATAGAAAAAATATTTGGTAAAAAATGGTGATAATTCCACTAAATATCGTTTAAAGTCATTTGTATTGAACTAATCATACTTTTTATATTTTTATCGTTAAGTTCACATTATTTTACATCTAAAACACGTCTTTACAATACATTTGGGTGAATATAAAAGGTCGTAAAAAAATTTTGAAATACAGGTGATGAATCCGCTAAATATCGTCTTAAGTCATTTCTATTAAACTAATCATACTTTTTATATTTTTATCGTTAAGTTCACATTATTTTACATCTAAAACACGTGTTTACAATACATTTGGGTGAATACAAAAAATAGAAAAAATATTTGGTAAAAAATGGTGATAATTCCACTAAATATCGTTTAAAGTCATTTGTATTGAACTAATCATACTTTTTATATTTTTATCGTTAAGTTCACATTATTTTACATCTAAAACACGTCTTTACAATACATTTGGGTGAATATAAAAGGTCGTAAAAAAATTTTGAAATACAGGTGATGAATCCGCTAAATATCGTCTTAAGTCATTTCTATTAAACTAATCATACTTTTTATATTTTTAACGTTAAGTTCAAATTATTTTACATCTAAAACACGTGTTTACAATACATTTGGGTGAATACAAAAAATAGAAAAAAAATTTGGTAAAAAATGGTGATAATTCCGCTAAATATCGTTTAAACTCATTTGTATTGAACTAATCATACTTTTTATATTTTTATCGTTAAGTTCACATTATTTTACATCTAAAACAAGTATTTACAATACATTTGGGTGAATACAAAAAATAGAAAAAAAATTTGGGAAAAAATTTGGTAAAAAATGGTGATAATTCCGCTAAATATCGTTTAAAGTCATTTGTATTGAACTAATCATACTTTTTATATTTTTAACGTTAAGTTCACATTATTTTACATCTAAAACACGTGTTTACAATACATTTGGGTAAATACAAAAAATAGAAAAAAAATTTGGTAAAAAATGGTGATAATTCCGCTAAATATCGTATAAAGTCATTTGTATTGAACTAATCATACTTTTTATATTTTTATCGTTAAGTTCACATTATTTTACATCTAAAACACGTCTTTACAATACATTTGGGTGAATACAAAAAATAGAAAAAAAATTTGGTAAAAAATGGTGATAATTCCGCTAAATATCGTTTAAAGTCATTTGTATTGAACTAATCATACTTTTTATATTTTTATCGTTAAGTTCACATTATTTTACATCTAAAACAAGTATTTACAATATATTTGGGTGAATACAAAAAATAGAAAAAAAATTTGGTAAAAAATGGTGATAATTCCGCTAAATATCGTTTAAAGTCATTTGTATTGAACTAATCATACTTTTTATATTTTTATAGTTAAGTTCACATTATTTTACATCTAAAACACGTCTTTACAATACATTTGGGTGAATATAAAAGGTCGTAAAAAAATTTTGAAATACAGGTGATGAATCCGCTAAATATCGTCTTAAGTCATTTCTATTAAACTAATCATACTTTTTATATTTTTAACGTTAAGTTCACATTATTTTACATCTAAAACACGTGTTTACAATACATTTGGGTGAATACAAAAAATAGAAAAAAAATTTGGTAAAAAATGGTGATAATTCCGCTAAATATCGTTTAAAGTCATTTGTATTGAACTAATCATACTTTTTATATTTTTATCGTTAAGTTCACATTATTTTACATCTAAAACACGTATTTACAATACATTTGGGTGAATACAAAAAATAGAAAAAAAATTTGGGAAAAAATTTGGTAAAAAATGGTGATAATTCCGCTAAACATCGTTTAAAGTCATTTGTATTGAACTAATCATACTTTTTATATTTTTATAGTTAAGTTCACATTATTTTAGATCTAAAACACGTCTTTACAATACATTTGGGTGAATATGAAAGGTCGTAAAAAAATTTTGAAATACAGGTGATGAATCCGCTAAATATCGTCTTAAGTCATTTCTATTAAACTAATCATACTTTTTATATTTTTAACGTTAAGTTCACATTATTTTACATCTAAAACACGTGTTTACAATACATTTGGGTGAATACAAAAAATAGAAAAAATATTTGGTAAAAAATGGTGATAATTCCGCTAAATATCGTTTAAAGTCATTTGTATTGAACTAATCATACTTTTTATATTTTTATTGTTAAGTTCACATTATTTTACATCTAAAACACGTCTTTACAATACATTTGGGTGAATATAAAAGGTCGTAAAAAAATTTTGAAATACAGGTGATGAATCCGCTAAATATCGTCTTAAGTCATTTCTATTAAACTAATCATACTTTTTATATTTTTAACGTTAATTTCAAATTATTTTACATCTAAAACACGTGTTTACAATACATTTGGGTGAATACAAAAAATAGAAAAAAAATTTGGTAAAAAATGGTGATAATTCCGCTAAATATCGTTTAAACTCATTTGTATTGAACTAATCATACTTTTTATATTTTTATCGTTAAGTTCACATTATTTTACATCTAAAACACGTATTTACAATACATTTGGGTGAATACAAAAAATAGAAAAAAAATTTGGGAAAAAATTTGGTAAAAAATGGTGATAATTCCGCTAAATATCGTTTAAAGTCATTTGTATTGAACTAATCATACTTTTTATATTTTTATCGTTAAGTTCACATAATTTTACATCTAAAACACGTCTTTACAATACATTTGGGTGAATATAAAAGGTCGTAAAAAAATTTTGAAATACAGGTGATGAATCCGCTAAATATCGTCTTAAGTCATTTCTATTAAACTAATCATACTTTTTATATTTTTAACGTTAAGTTCACATTATTTTACATCTAAAACACGTGTTTACAATACATTTGGGTGAATACAAAAAATAGAAAAAAAATTTGGTAAAAAATGGTGATAATTCCGCTAAATATCGTTTAAAGTCATTTGTATTGAACTAATCATACTTTTTATATTTTTATCGTTAAGTTCACATTATTTTACATCTAAAACACGTATTTACAATACATTTGGGTGAATACAAAAAATAGAAAAAAAATTTGGGAAAAAATTTGGTAAAAAATGGTGATGAATCCGCTAAATATCGTCTTAAGTCATTTCTATTAAACTAATCATACTTTTTATATTTTTAACGTTAAGTTCACATTATTTTACATCTAAAACACGTGTTTACAATACATTTGGGTGAATACAAAAAATAGAAAAAAAATTTGGTAAAAAATGGTGATAATTCCGCTAAATATCGTTTAAAGTCATTTGTATTGAACTAATCATACTTTTTATATTTTTATAGTTAAGTTCACATTATTTTAGATCTAAAACACGTCTTTATAATACATTTGGGTGAATATAAAAGGTCGTAAAAAAATTTTGAAATACAGGTGATGAATCCGCTAAATATCGTCTTAAGTCATTTCTATTAAACTAATCATACTTTTTATATTTTTAACGTTAAGTTCACATTATTTTACATCTAAAACACGTGTTTACAATACATTTGGGTGAATACAAAAAATAGAAAAAATATTTGGTAAAAAATGGTGATAATTCCACTAAATATCGTTTAAAGTCATTTGTATTGAACTAATCATACTTTTTATATTTTTATCGTTAAGTTCACATTATTTTACATCTAAAACACGTCTTTACAATACATTTGGGTGAATATAAAAGGTCGTAAAAAAATTTTGAAATACAGGTGATGAATCCGCTAAATATCGTCTTAAGTCATTTCTATTAAACTAATCATACTTTTTATATTTTTATCGTTAAGTTCACATTATTTTACATCTAAAACACGTATTTACAATACATTTGGGTGAATACAAAAAATAGAAAAAAAATTTGGTAAAAAATGGTGATAATTCCGCTAAATATCGTTTAAAGTCATTTGTATTGAACTAATCATACTTTTTATATTTTTATCGTTAAGTTCACATTATTTTACATCTAAAACACGTATTTACAATACATTTGGGTGAATACAAAAAATAGAAAAAAAATTTGGGAAAAAATTTGGTAAAAAATGGTGATAATTCCGCTAAACATCGTTTAAAGTCATTTGTATTGAACTAATCATACTTTTTATATTTTTATAGTTAAGTTCACATTATTTTAGATCTAAAACACGTCTTTACAATACATTTGGGTGAATATGAAAGGTCGTAAAAAAATTTTGAAATACAGGTGATGAATCCGCTAAATATCGTCTTAAGTCATTTCTATTAAACTAATCATACTTTTTATATTTTTAACGTTAAGTTCACATTATTTTACATCTAAAACACGTGTTTACAATACATTTGGGTGAATACAAAAAATAGAAAAAATATTTGGTAAAAAATGGTGATAATTCCGCTAAATATCGTTTAAAGTCATTTGTATTGAACTAATCATACTTTTTATATTTTTATTGTTAAGTTCACATTATTTTACATCTAAAACACGTCTTTACAATACATTTGGGTGAATATAAAAGGTCGTAAAAAAATTTTGAAATACAGGTGATGAATCCGCTAAATATCGTCTTAAGTCATTTCTATTAAACTAATCATACTTTTTATATTTTTAACGTTAATTTCAAATTATTTTACATCTAAAACACGTGTTTACAATACATTTGGGTGAATACAAAAAATAGAAAAAAAATTTGGTAAAAAATGGTGATAATTCCGCTAAATATCGTTTAAACTCATTTGTATTGAACTAATCATACTTTTTATATTTTTATCGTTAAGTTCACATTATTTTACATCTAAAACACGTATTTACAATACATTTGGGTGAATACAAAAAATAGAAAAAAAATTTGGGAAAAAATTTGGTAAAAAATGGTGATAATTCCGCTATATATCGTTTAAAGTCATTTGTATTGAACTAATCATACTTTTTATATTTTTATCGTTAAGTTCACATAATTTTACATCTAAAACACGTCTTTACAATACATTTGGGTGAATATAAAAGGTCGTAAAAAAATTTTGAAATACAGGTGATGAATCCGCTAAATATCGTCTTAAGTCATTTCTATTAAACTAATCATACTTTTTATATTTTTAACGTTAAGTTCACATTATTTTACATCTAAAACACGTGTTTACAATACATTTGGGTGAATACAAAAAATAGAAAAAAAATTTGGTAAAAAATGGTGATAATTCCGCTAAATATCGTTTAAAGTCATTTGTATTGAACTAATCATACTTTTTATATTTTTATCGTTAAGTTCACATTATTTTACATCTAAAACACGTATTTACAATACATTTGGGTGAATACAAAAAATAGAAAAAAAATTTGGGAAAAAATTTGGTAAAAAATGGTGATGAATCCGCTAAATATCGTCTTAAGTCATTTCTATTAAACTAATCATACTTTTTATATTTTTAACGTTAAGTTCACATTATTTTACATCTAAAACACGTGTTTACAATACATTTGGGTGAATACAAAAAATAGAAAAAAAATTTGGTAAAAAATGGTGATAATTCCGCTAAATATCGTTTAAAGTCATTTGTATTGAACTAATCATACTTTTTATATTTTTATAGTTAAGTTCACATTATTTTAGATCTAAAACACGTCTTTATAATACATTTGGGTGAATATAAAAGGTCGTAAAAAAATTTTGAAATACAGGTGATGAATCCGCTAAATATCGTCTTAAGTCATTTCTATTAAACTAATCATACTTTTTATATTTTTAACGTTAAGTTCACATTATTTTACATCTAAAACACGTGTTTACAATACATTTGGGTGAATACAAAAAATAGAAAAAATATTTGGTAAAAAATGGTGATAATTCCACTAAATATCGTTTAAAGTCATTTGTATTGAACTAATCATACTTTTTATATTTTTATCGTTAAGTTCACATTATTTTACATCTAAAACACGTCTTTACAATACATTTGGGTGAATATAAAAGGTCGTAAAAAAATTTTGAAATACAGGTGATGAATCCGCTAAATATCGTCTTAAGTCATTTCTATTAAACTAATCATACTTTTTATATTTTTAACGTTAAGTTCACATTATTTTACATCTAAAACACGTGTTTACAATACATTTGGGTGAATACAAAAAATAGAAAAAATATTTGGTAAAAAATGGTGATAATTCCACTAAATATCGTTTAAAGTCATTTGTATTGAACTAATCATACTTTTTATATTTTTATCGTTAAGTTCACATTATTTTACATCTAAAACACGTCTTTACAATACATTTGGGTGAATATAAAAGGTCGTAAAAAAATTTTGAAATACAGGTGATGAATCCGCTAAATATCGTCTTAAGTCATTTCTATTAAACTAATCATACTTTTTATATTTTTAACGTTAAGTTCACATTATTTTACATCTAAAACACGTGTTTACAATACATTTGGGTGAATACAAAAAATAGAAAAAAAATTTGGTAAAAAATGGTGATAATTCCGCTAAATATCGTTTAAAGTCATTTGTATTGAACTAATCATACTTTTTATATTTTTATCGTTAAGTTCACATTATTTTACATCTAAAACACGTATTTACAATACATTTGGGTGAATACAAAAAATAGAAAAAAAATTTGGGAAAAAATTTGGTAAAAAATGGTGATAATTCCGCTAAATATCGTTTAAAGTCATTTGTATTGAACTAATCATACTTTTTATATTTTTATCGTTAAGTTCACATAATTTTACATCTAAAACACGTCTTTACAATACATTTGGGTGAATATAAAAGGTCGTAAAAAAATTTTGAAATAAAGGTGATGAATCCGCTAAATATTGTCTTAAGTCATTTCTATTAAACTAATCATACTTTTTATATTTTTAACGTTAAGTTCTCATTATTTTACATCTAAAACACGTGTTTACAATACATTTGGGTGAATACAAAAAATAGAAAGAAAATTTTGTAAAAAATGGTGATAATTCCGCTAAATATCGTTTAAAGTCATTTGTATTGAACTAATCATACTTTTTATATTTTTATCGTTAAGCTCACATTATTTTACATCTAAAACACGTATTTACAATACATTTGGGTGAATACAAAAAATAGAAAAAAAATTTGGGAAAAAATTTGGTAAAAAATGGTGATAATTCCGCTAAATATCGTTTAAAGTCATTTGTATTGAACTAATCATACTTTTTATATTTTTATAGTTAAGTTCACATTATTTTAGATCTAAAACACGTCTTTATAATACATTTGGGTGAATATAAAAGGTCGTAAAAAAATTTTGAAATACAGGTGATGAATCCGCTAAATATCGTCTTAAGTCATTTCTATTAAACTAATCATACTTTTTATATTTTTAACGTTAAGTTCACATTATTTTACATCTAAAACACGTGTTTACAATACATTTGGGTGAATACAAAAAATAGAAAAAATATTTGGTAAAAAATGGTGATAATTCCACTAAATATCGTTTAAAGTCATTTGTATTGAACTAATCATACTTTTTATATTTTTATCGTTAAGTTCACATTATTTTACATCTAAAACACGTCTTTACAATACATTTGGGTGAATATAAAAGGTCGTAAAAAAATTTTGAAATACAGGTGATGAATCCGCTAAATATCGTCTTAAGTCATTTCTATTAAACTAATCATACTTTTTATATTTTTAACGTTAAGTTCACATTATTTTACATCTAAAACACGTGTTTACAATACATTTGGGTGAATACAAAAAATAGAAAAAATATTTGGTAAAAAATGGTGATAATTCCACTAAATATCGTTTAAAGTCATTTGTATTGAACTAATCATACTTTTTATATTTTTATCGTTAAGTTCACATTATTTTACATCTAAAACACGTCTTTACAATACATTTGGGTGAATATAAAAGGTCGTAAAAAAATTTTGAAATACAGGTGATGAATCCGCTAAATATCGTCTTAAGTCATTTCTATTAAACTAATCATACTTTTTATATTTTTAACGTTAAGTTCAAATTATTTTACATCTAAAACACGTGTTTACAATACATTTGGGTGAATACAAAAAATAGAAAAAAAATTTGGTAAAAAATGGTGATAATTCCGCTAAATATCGTTTAAACTCATTTGTATTGAACTAATCATACTTTTTATATTTTTATCGTTAAGTTCACATTATTTTACATCTAAAACAAGTATTTACAATACATTTGGGTGAATACAAAAAATAGAAAAAAAATTTGGGAAAAAATTTGGTAAAAAATGGTGATAATTCCGCTAAATATCGTTTAAAGTCATTTGTATTGAACTAATCATACTTTTTATATTTTTAACGTTAAGTTCACATTATTTTACATCTAAAACACGTGTTTACAATACATTTGGGTAAATACAAAAAATAGAAAAAAAATTTGGTAAAAAATGGTGATAATTCCGCTAAATATCGTATAAAGTCATTTGTATTGAACTAATCATACTTTTTATATTTTTATCGTTAAGTTCACATTATTTTACATCTAAAACACGTCTTTACAATACATTTGGGTGAATACAAAAAATAGAAAAAAAATTTGGTAAAAAATGGTGATAATTCCGCTAAATATCGTTTAAAGTCATTTGTATTGAACTAATCATACTTTTTATATTTTTATCGTTAAGTTCACATTATTTTACATCTAAAACAAGTATTTACAATATATTTGGGTGAATACAAAAAATAGAAAAAAAATTTGGTAAAAAATGGTGATAATTCCGCTAAATATCGTTTAAAGTCATTTGTATTGAACTAATCATACTTTTTATATTTTTATAGTTAAGTTCACATTATTTTACATCTAAAACACGTCTTTACAATACATTTGGGTGAATATAAAAGGTCGTAAAAAAATTTTGAAATACAGGTGATGAATCCGCTAAATATCGTCTTAAGTCATTTCTATTAAACTAATCATACTTTTTATATTTTTAACGTTAAGTTCACATTATTTTACATCTAAAACACGTGTTTACAATACATTTGGGTGAATACAAAAAATAGAAAAAAAATTTGGTAAAAAATGGTGATAATTCCGCTAAATATCGTTTAAAGTCATTTGTATTGAACTAATCATACTTTTTATATTTTTATCGTTAAGTTCACATTATTTTACATCTAAAACACGTATTTACAATACATTTGGGTGAATACAAAAAATAGAAAAAAAATTTGGGAAAAAATTTGGTAAAAAATGGTGATAATTCCGCTAAATATCGTTTAAAGTCATTTGTATTGAACTAATCATACTTTTTATATTTTTATAGTTAAGTTCACATTATTTTAGATCTAAAACACGTCTTTACAATACATTTGGGTGAATATGAAAGGTCGTAAAAAAATTTTGAAATACAGGTGATGAATCCGCTAAATATCGTCTTAAGTCATTTCTATTAAACTAATCATACTTTTTATATTTTTAACGTTAAGTTCACATTATTTTACATCTAAAACACGTGTTTACAATACATTTGGGTGAATACAAAAAATAGAAAAAATATTTGGTAAAAAATGGTGATAATTCCGCTAAATATCGTTTAAAGTCATTTGTATTGAACTAATCATACTTTTTATATTTTTATTGTTAAGTTCACATTATTTTACATCTAAAACACGTCTTTACAATACATTTGGGTGAATATAAAAGGTCGTAAAAAAATTTTGAAATACAGGTGATGAATCCGCTAAATATCGTCTTAAGTCATTTCTATTAAACTAATCATACTTTTTATATTTTTAACGTTAATTTCAAATTATTTTACATCTAAAACACGTGTTTACAATACATTTGGGTGAATACAAAAAATAGAAAAAAAATTTGGTAAAAAATGGTGATAATTCCGCTAAATATCGTTTAAACTCATTTGTATTGAACTAATCATACTTTTTATATTTTTATCGTTAAGTTCACATTATTTTACATCTAAAACACGTATTTACAATACATTTGGGTGAATACAAAAAATAGAAAAAAAATTTGGGAAAAAATTTGGTAAAAAATGGTGATAATTCCGCTAAATATCGTTTAAAGTCATTTGTATTGAACTAATCATACTTTTTATATTTTTATCGTTAAGTTCACATAATTTTACATCTAAAACACGTCTTTACAATACATTTGGGTGAATATAAAAGGTCGTAAAAAAATTTTGAAATACAGGTGATGAATCCGCTAAATATCGTCTTAAGTCATTTCTATTAAACTAATCATACTTTTTATATTTTTAACGTTAAGTTCACATTATTTTACATCTAAAACACGTGTTTACAATACATTTGGGTGAATACAAAAAATAGAAAAAAAATTTGGTAAAAAATGGTGATAATTCCGCTAAATATCGTTTAAAGTCATTTGTATTGAACTAATCATACTTTTTATATTTTTATCGTTAAGTTCACATTATTTTACATCTAAAACACGTATTTACAATACATTTGGGTGAATACAAAAAATAGAAAAAAAATTTGGGAAAAAATTTGGTAAAAAATGGTGATAATTCCGCTAAATATCGTTTAAAGTCATTTGTATTGAACTAATCATACTTTTTATATTTTTAACGTTAAGTTCACATTATTTTACATCTAAAACACGTGTTTACAATACATTTGGGTAAATACAAAAAATAGAAAAAAAATTTGGTAAAAAATGGTGATAATTCCGCTAAATATCGTTTAAAGTCATTTGTATTGAACTAATCATACTTTTTATATTTTATCGTTAAGTTCACATTATTTTACATCTAAAACACGTCTTTACAATACATTTGGGTGAATACAAAAAATAGAAAAAAAATTTGGTAAAAAATGGTGATAATTCCGCTAAATATCGTTTAAAGTCATTTGTATTGAACTAATCATACTTTTTATATTTTTATCGTTAAGTTCACATTATTTTACATCTAAAACAAGTATTTACAATACATTTGGGTGAATACAAAAAATAGAAAAAAAATTTGGGAAAAAATTTGGTAAAAAATGGTGATAATTCCGCTAAATATCGTTTAAAGTCATTTGTATTGAACTAATCATACTTTTTATATTTTTAACGTTAAGCTCACATTATTTTACATCTAAAACACGTGTTTACAATACATTTGGGTAAATACAAAAAATAGAAAAAAAATTTGGTAAAAAATGGTGATAATTCCGCTAAATATCGTATAAAGTCATTTGTATTGAACTAATCATACTTTTTATATTTTTATCGTTAAGTTCACATTATTTTACATCTAAAACACGTCTTTACAATACATTTGGGTGAATACAAAAAATAGAAAAAAAATTTGGTAAAAAATGGTGATAATTCCGCTAAATATCGTTTAAAGTTATTTGTATTGAACTAATCATACTTTTTATATTTTTATCGTTAAGTTCACATTATTTTACATCTAAAACAAGTATTTACAATATATTTGGGTGAATACAAAAAATAGAAAAAAAATTTGGTAAAAAATGGTGATAATTCCGCTAAATATCGTTTAAAGTCATTTGTATTGAACTAATCATACTTTTTATATTTTTATAGTTAAGTTCACATTATTTTACATCTAAAACACGTCTTTACAATACATTTGGGTGAATATAAAAGGTCGTAAAAAAATTTTGAAATACAGGTGATGAATCCGCTAAATATCGTCTTAAGTCATTTCTATTAAACTAATCATACTTTTTATATTTTTAACGTTAAGTTCACATTATTTTACATCTAAAACACGTGTTTACAATACATTTGGGTGAATACAAAAAATAGAAAAAAAATTTGGTAAAAAATGGTGATAATTCCGCTAAATATCGTTTAAAGTCATTTGTATTGAACTAATCATACTTTTTATATTTTTATAGTTAAGTTCACATTATTTTAGATCTAAAACACGTCTTTACAATACATTTGGGTGAATATGAAAGGTCGTAAAAAAATTTTGAAATACAGGTGATGAATCCGCTAAATATCGGCTTAAGTCATTTCTATTAAACTAATGATACTTTTTATATTTTTAACGTTAAGTTCACATTATTTTACATCTAAAACACGTGTTTACAATACATTTGGGTGAATACAAAAAATAGAAAAAATATTTGGTAAAAAATGGTGATAATTCCGCTAAATATCGTTTAAAGTCATTTGTATTGAACTAATCATACTTTTTATATTTTTATTGTTAAGTTCACATTATTTTACATCTAAAACACGTCTTTACAATACATTTGGGTGAATATAAAAGGTCGTAAAAAAATTTTGAAATACAGGTGATGAATCCGCTAAATATCGTCTTAAGTCATTTCTATTAAACTAATCATACTTTTTATATTTTTAACGTTAAGTTCACATTATTTTACATCTAAAACACGTGTTTACAATACATTTGGGTGAATACAAAAAATAGAAAAAAAATTTGGGAAAAAATTTGGTAAAAAATGGTGATAATTCCGCTAAATATCGTTTAAAGTCATTTGTATTGAACTAATCATACTTTTTATATTTTTATAGTTAAGTTCACATTATTTTAGATCTAAAACACGTCTTTACAATACATTTGGGTGAATATAAAAGGTCGTAAAAAAATTTTGAAATACAGGTGATGAATCCGCTAAATATCGTCTTAAGTCATTTCTATTAAACTAATCATACTTTTTATATTTTTAACGTTAAGTTCACATTATTTTACATCTAAAACACGTGTTTACAATACATTTGGGTGAATACAAAAAATAGAAAAAATATTTGGTAAAAAATGGTGATAATTCCGCTAAATATCGTTTAAAGTCATTTGTATTGAACTAATCATACTTTTTATATTTTTATCGTTAAGTTCACATAATTTTACATCTAAAACACGTCTTTACAATACATTTGGGTGAATATAAAAGATCGTAAAAAAATTTTGAAATAAAGGTGATGAATCCGCTAAATATCGTCTTAAGTCATTTCTATTAAACTAATCATACTTTTTATATTTTTAACGTTAAGTTCTCATTATTTTACATCTAAAACACGTGTTTACAATACATTTGGGTGAATACAAAAAATAGAAAGAAAATTTGGTAAAAAATTTGGTAAAAAATGGTGATAATTCTGCTAAATATCGTTTAAAGTCATTTGTATTGAACTAATCATACTTTTTATATTTTTATCGTTAAGTTCACATTATTTTACATCTAAAACACGTATTTACAATACATTCGGGTGAATACAAAAAATAGAAAAAAAATTTGGGAAAAAATTTGGTAAAAAATGGTGATAATTCCGCTAAATATCGTTTAAAGTCATTTGTATTGAACTAATCATACTTTTTATATTTTTATAGTTAAGTTCACATTATTTTAGATCTAAAACACGTCTTTACAATACATTTGGGTGAATATAAAAGGTCGTAAAAAAATTTTGAAATACAGGTGATGAATCCGCTAAATATCGTCTTAAGTCATTTCTATTAAACTAATCATACTTTTTATATTTTTAACGTTAAGTTCACATTATTTTACATCTAAAACACGTGTTTACAATACATTTGGGTGAATACAAAAAATAGAAAAAATATTTGGTAAAAAATGGTGATAATTCCGCTAAATATCGTTTAAAGTCATTTGTATTGAACTAATCATACTTTTTATATTTTTATTGTTAAGTTCACATTATTTTACATCTAAAACACGTCTTTACAATACATTTGGGTGAATATAAAAGGTCGTAAAAAAATTTGGAAATACAGGTGATGAATCCGCTAAATATCGTCTTAAGTCATTTCTATTAAACTAATCATACTTTTTATATTTTTAACGTTAAGTTCACATTATTTTAGATCTAAAACACGTCTTTACAATACATTTGGGTGAATATAAAAGGTCGTAAAAAAATTTTGAAATACAGGTGATGAATCCGCTAAATATCGTCTTAAGTCATTTCTATTAAACTAATCATACTTTTTATATTTTTAACGTTAAGTTCACATTATTTTACATCTAAAACACGTGTTTACAATACATTTGGGTGAATACAAAAAATAGAAAAAATATTTGGTAAAAAATGGTGATAATTCCGCTAAATATCGTTTAAAGTCATTTGTATTGAACTAATCATACTTTTTATATTTTTATCGTTAAGTTCACATTATTTTACATCTAAAACACGTCTTTACAATACATTTGGGTGAATATAAAAGGTCGTAAAAAAATTTTGAAATACAGGTGATGAATCCGCTAAATATCGTCTTAAGTCATTTCTATTAAACTAATCATACTTTTTATATTTTTAACGTTAAGTTCACATTATTTTACATCTAAAACACGTGTTTACAATACATTTGGGTGAAAACAAAAAATAGAAAAAAAATTTGGTAAAAAATGGTGATAATTCCGCTAAATATCGTTTAAAGTCATTTGTATTGAACTAATCATACTTTTTATATTTTTATCGTTAAGTTCACATTATTTTACATCTAAAACACGTATTTACAATACATTTGGATGAATACAAAAAATAGAAAAAAAATTTGGGAAAAAATTTGGTAAAAAATGGTGATAATTCCGCTAAATATCGTTTAAAGTCATTTGTATTGAACTAATCATACTTTTTATATTTTTATCGTTAAGTTCACATAATTTTACATCTAAAACACGTCTTTACAATACATTTGGGTGAATATAAAAGGTCGTAAAAAAATTTTGAAATAAAGGTGATGAATCCGCTAAATATCGTCTTAAGTCATATCTATTAAACTAATCATACTTTTTATATTATTAACGTTAAGTTCTCATTATTTTACATCTAAAACACGTGTTTACAATACATTTGGGTGAATACAAAAAATAGAAAGAAAATTTGGTAAAAAATGGTGATAATTCCGCTAAATATCGTTTAAAGTCATTTGTATTGAACTAATCATACTTTTTATATTTTTATCGTTAAGTTCACATTATTTTACATCTAAAACACGTATTTACAATACATTTGGGTGAATACAAAAAATAGAAAAAAAATTTGGGAAAAAATTTGGTAAAAAATGGTGATAATTCCGCTAAATATCGTTTAAAGTCATTTGTATTGAACTAATCATACTTTTTATATTTTTATCGTTAAGTTCACATTATTTTACATCTAAAACACGTCTTTACAATACATTTGGGTGAATATAAAAGGTCGTAAAAAATTTTTGAATTACAGGTGATGAATCCGCTAAATATCGTCTTAAGTCATTTCTATTAAACTAATCATACTTTTTATATTTTTAACGTTAAGTTCACATTATTTTACATCTAAAACACGTGTTTACAATACATTTGGGTGAATACAAAAAATAGAAAAAAAATTTGGGAAAAAATTGGGTAAAAAATGGTGATAATTCCGCTAAATATCGTTTAAAGTCATTTGTATTGAACTAATCATACTTTTTATATTTTTATCGTTAAGTTCAAATTATTTTACATCTAAAACACGTATTTACAATACATTTGGGTGAATACAAAAAATAGAAAAAAAATTTGGGAAAAAATTTGGTAAAAAATGGTGATAATTCCGCTAAATATCGTTTAAAGTCATTTGTATTGAACTAATCATACTTTTTATATTTTTATCGTTAAGTTCACATTATTTTACATCTAAAACACGTCTTTACAATACATTTGGGTGAATATAAAAGGTCGTAAAAAAATTTTGAATTACAGGTGATGAATCCGCTAAATATCGTCTTAAGTCATTTCTATTAAACTAATCATACTTTTTATATTTTTAACGTTAAGTTCACATTATTTTACATCTAAAACACGTGTTTACAATACATTTGGGTAAATACAAAAAATAGAAAAAAAATTTGGTAAAAAATTGGGTAAAAAATGGTGATAATTCCGCTAAATATCGTTTAAAGTCATTTGTATTGAACTAATCATACTTTTTATATTTTTATCGTTAAGTTCACATAATTTTACATCTAAAACACGTCTTTACAATACATTTGGGTGAATATAAAAGGTCGTAAAAAAATTTTGAAATAAAGGTGATGAATCCGCTAAATATCGTCTTAAGTCATTTCTATTAAACTAATCATACTTTTTATATTTTTAACGTTAAGTTCTCATTATTTTACATCTAAAACACGTGTTTACAATACATTTGGGTGAATACAAAAAATAGAAAGAAAATTTGGTAAAAAATGGTGATAATTCCGCTAAATATCGTTTAAAGTCATTTGTATTGAACTAATCATACTTTTTATATTTTTATCGTTAAGTTCACATTATTTTACATCTAAAACACGTATTTACAATACATTTGGGTGAATACAAAAAATAGAAAAAAAATTTGGGAAAAAATTTGGTAAAAAATGGTGATAATTCCGCTAAATATCGTTTAAAGTCATTTGTATTGAACTAATCATACTTTTTATATTTTTATCGTTAAGTTCACATTATTTTACATCTAAAACACGTCTTTACAATACATTTGGGTGAATATAAAAGGTCGTAAAAAAATTTTGAATTACAGGTGATGAATCCGCTAAATATCGTCTTAAGTCATTTCTATTAAACTAATCATACTTTTTATATTTTTAACGTTAAGTTCACATTATTTTACATCTAAAACACGTCTTTACAATACATTTGGGTGAATATAAAAGGTCGTAAAAAATTTTTGAAATACAGGTGATGAATCCGCTAAATATCGTCTTAAGTCATTTCTATTAAACTAATCATACTTTTTATATTTTTAACGTTAAGTTCACATTATTTTACATCTAAAACACGTATTTACAATACATTTGGGTGAATACAAAAAATAGAAAAAAAATTTGGGAAAAAATTTGGTAAATAATGGTGATAATTCCGTTAAATATCGTTTAAAGTCATTTGTATTGAACTAATCATACTTTTTATATTTTTATAGTTAAGTTCACATTATTTTAGATCTAAAACACGTCTTTACAATACATTTGGGTGAATATAAAAGGTCGTTAATAAATTTTGAAATACAGGTGATGAATCCGCTAAATATCGTCTTAAGTCATTTCTATTAAACTAATCATACTTTTTATATTTTTAACGTTAAGTTCACATTATTTTACATCTAAAACACGTGTTTACAATACATTTGGGTGAATACAAAAAATAGAAAAAATATTTGGTAAAAAATGGTGATAATTCCGCTAAATATCGTTTAAAGTCATTTGTATTGAACTAATCATACTTTTTATATTTTTATCGTTAAGTTCACATTATTTTACATCTAAAACACGTCTTTACAATACATTTGGGTGAATATAAAAGGTCGTAAAAAAATTTTGAAATACAGGTGATGAATCCGCTAAATATCGTCTTAAGTCATTTCTATTAAACTAATCATACTTTTTATATTTTTAACGTTAAGTTCACATTATTTTACATCTAAAACACGTGTTTACAATACATTTGGGTGAATACAAAAAATAGAAAAAAAATTTGGTAAAAAATGGTGATAATTCCGCTAAATATCGTTTAAAGTCATTTGTATTGAACTAATCATACTTTTTATATTTTTATCGTTAAGTTCACATTATTTTACATCTAAAACACGTATTTACAATACATTTGGGTGAATACAAAAAATAGAAAAAAAATTTGGGAAAAAATTTGGTAAAAAATGGTGATAATTCCGCTAAATATCGTTTAAAGTCATTTGTATTGAACTAATCATACTTTTTATATTTTTATCGTTAAGTTCACATAATTTTACATCTAAAACACGTCTTTACAATACATTTGGGTGAATATAAAAGGTCGTAAAAAAATTTTGAAATAAAGGTGATGAATCCGCTAAATATCGTCTTAAGTCATTTCTATTAAACTAATCATACTTTTTATATTTTTAACGTTAAGTTCTCATTATTTTACATCTAAAACACGTGTTTACAGTACATTTGGGTGAATACAAAAAATAGAAAGAAAATTTGGTAAAAAATGGTGATAATTCCGCTAAATATCGTTTAAAATCATTTGTATTGAACTAATCATACTTTTTATATTTTTATCGTTAAGTTCACATTATTTTACATCTAAAACACGTCTTTACAATACATTTGGGTGAATATAAAAGGTCGTAAAAAAATTTTGAATTACAGGTGATGAATCCGCTAAATATCGTCTTAAGTCATTTCTATTAAACTAATCATACTTTTTATATTTTTAACGTTAAGTTCACATTATTTTACATCTAAAACACGTGTTTACAATACATTTGGGTGAATACAAAAAATAGAAAAAAAATTTGGGAAAAAATTGGGTAAAAAATGGTGATAATTCCGCTAAATATCGTTTAAAGTCATTTGTATTGAACTAATCATACTTTTTATATTTTTATCGTTAAGTTCACATAATTTTACATCTAAAACACGTCTTTACAATACATTTGGGTGAATATAAAAGGTCGTAAAAAAATTTTGAAATACAGGTGATGAATCCGCTAAATATCGTCTTAAGTCATTTCTATTAAACTAATCATACTTTTTATATTTTTAACGTTAAGTTCACATTATTTTACATCTAAAACACGTCTTTACAATACATTTGGGTGAATATAAAAGGTCGTAAAAAAATTTTGAAATACAGGTGATGAATCCGCTAAATATCGTCTTAAGTCATTTCTATTAAACTAATCATACTTTTTATATTTTTAACGTTAAGTTCACATTATTTTACATCTAAAACACGTGTTTACAATACATTTGGGTGAATACAAAAAATAGAAAAAATATTTGGTAAAAAATGGTGATAATTCCGCTAAATATCGTTTAAAGTCATTTGTATTGAACTAATCATACTTTTTATATTTTTATCGTTAAGTTCACATTATTTTACATCTAAAACACGTCTTTACAATACATTTGGGTGAATATAAAAGGTCGTAAAAAAATTTTGAAATACAGGTGATGAATCCGCTAAATATCGTCTTAAGTCATTTCTATTAAACTAATCATACTTTTTATATTTTTAACGTTAAGTTCACATTATTTTACATCTAAAACACGTGTTTACAATACATTTGGGTGAATACAAAAAATAGAAAAAAAATTTGGTAAAAAATGGTGATAATTCCGCTAAATATCGTTTAAAGTCATTTGTATTGAACTAATCATACTTTTTATATTTTTATCGTTAAGTTCACATTATTTTACATCTAAAACACGTATTTACAATACATTTGGGTGAATACAAAAAATAGAAAAAAAATTTGGGAAAAAATTTGGTAAAAAATGGTGATAATTCCGCTAAATATCGTTTAAAGTCATTTGTATTGAACTAATCATACTTTTTATATTTTTATCGTTAAGTTCACATAATTTTACATCTAAAACACGTCTTTACAATACATTTGGGTGAATATAAAAGGTCGTAAAAAAATTTTGAAATAAAGGTGATGAATCCGCTAAATATCGTCTTAAGTCATTTCTATTAAACTAATCATACTTTTTATATTTTTAACGTTAAGTTCTCATTATTTTACATCTAAAACACGTGTTTACAGTACATTTGGGTGAATACAAAAAATAGAAAGAAAATTTGGTAAAAAATGGTGATAATTCCGCTAAATATCGTTTAAAATCATTTGTATTGAACTAATCATACTTTTTATATTTTTATCGTTAAGTTCACATTATTTTACATCTAAAACACGTCTTTACAATACATTTGGGTGAATATAAAAGGTCGTAAAAAAATTTTGAATTACAGGTGATGAATCCGCTAAATATCGTCTTAAGTCATTTCTATTAAACTAATCATACTTTTTATATTTTTAACGTTAAGTTCACATTATTTTACATCTAAAACACGTGTTTACAATACATTTGGGTGAATACAAAAAATAGAAAAAAAATTTGGGAAAAAATTGGGTAAAAAATGGTGATAATTCCGCTAAATATCGTTTAAAGTCATTTGTATTGAACTAATCATACTTTTTATATTTTTATCGTTAAGTTCACATAATTTTACATCTAAAACACGTCTTTACAATACATTTGGGTGAATATAAAAGGTCGTAAAAAAATTTTGAAATACAGGTGATGAATCCGCTAAATATCGTCTTAAGTCATTTCTATTAAACTAATCATACTTTTTATATTTTTAACGTTAAGTTCACATTATTTTACATCTAAAACACGTCTTTACAATACATTTGGGTGAATATAAAAGGTCGTAAAAAAATTTTGAAATACAGGTGATGAATCCGCTAAATATCGTCTTAAGTCATTTCTATTAAACTAATCATACTTTTTATATTTTTAACGTTAAGTTCACATTATTTTACATCTAAAACACGTGTTTACAATACATTTGGGTGAATACAAAAAATAGAAAAAATATTTGGTAAAAAATGGTGATAATTCCGCTAAATATCGTTTAAAGTCATTTGTATTGAACTAATCATACTTTTTATATTTTTATCGTTAAGTTCACATTATTTTACATCTAAAACACGTCTTTACAATACATTTGGGTGAATATAAAAGGTCGTAAAAAAATTTTGAAATACAGGTGATGAATCCGCTAAATATCGTCTTAAGTCATTTCTATTAAACTAATCATACTTTTTATATTTTTAACGTTAAGTTCACATTATTTTACATCTAAAACACGTGTTTACAATACATTTGGGTGAATACAAAAAATAGAAAAAAAATTTGGTAAAAAATGGTGATAATTCCGCTAAATATCGTTTAAAGTCATTTGTATTGAACTAATCATACTTTTTATATTTTTATCGTTAAGTTCACATTATTTTACATCTAAAACACGTATTTACAATACATTTGGGTGAATACAAAAAATAGAAAAAAAATTTGGGAAAAAATTTGGTAAAAAATGGTGATAATTCCGCTAAATATCGTTTAAAGTCATTTGTATTGAACTAATCATACTTTTTATATTTTTATCGTTAAGTTCACATAATTTTACATCTAAAACACGTCTTTACAATACATTTGGGTGAATATAAAAGGTCGTAAAAAAATTTTGAAATAAAGGTGATGAATCCGCTAAATATCGTCTTAAGTCATTTCTATTAAACTAATCATACTTTTTATATTTTTAACGTTAAGTTCTCATTATTTTACATCTAAAACACGTGTTTACAGTACATTTGGGTGAATACAAAAAATAGAAAGAAAATTTGGTAAAAAATGGTGATAATTCCGCTAAATATCGTTTAAAATCATTTGTATTGAACTAATCATACTTTTTATATTTTTATCGTTAAGTTCACATTATTTTACATCTAAAACACGTCTTTACAATACATTTGGGTGAATATAAAAGGTCGTAAAAAAATTTTGAATTACAGGTGATGAATCCGCTAAATATCGTCTTAAGTCATTTCTATTAAACTAATCATACTTTTTATATTTTTAACGTTAAGTTCACATTATTTTACATCTAAAACACGTGTTTACAATACATTTGGGTGAATACAAAAAATAGAAAAAAAATTTGGGAAAAAATTGGGTAAAAAATGGTGATAATTCCGCTAAATATCGTTTAAAGTCATTTGTATTGAACTAATCATACTTTTTATATTTTTATCGTTAAGTTCACATAATTTTACATCTAAAACACGTCTTTACAATACATTTGGGTGAATATAAAAGGTCGTAAAAAAATTTTGAAATACAGGTGATGAATCCGCTAAATATCGTCTTAAGTCATTTCTATTAAACTAATCATACTTTTTATATTTTTAACGTTAAGTTCACATTATTTTACATCTAAAACACGTCTTTACAATACATTTGGGTGAATATAAAAGGTCGTAAAAAAATTTTGAAATACAGGTGATGAATCCGCTAAATATCGTCTTAAGTCATTTCTATTAAACTAATCATACTTTTTATATTTTTAACGTTAAGTTCACATTATTTTACATCTAAAACACGTGTTTACAATACATTTGGGTGAAAACAAAAAATAGAAAAAAAATTTGGTAAAAAATGGTGATAATTCCGCTAAATATCGTTTAAAGTCATTTGTATTGAACTAATCAAACTTTTTATATTTTTATCGTTAAGTTCACATTATTTTACATCTAAAACACGTATTTACAATACATTTGGGTGAATACAAAAAATAGAAAAAAAATTTGGGAAAAAATTTGGTAAAAAATAGTGATAATTCCGCTAAATATCGTTTAAAGTCATTTGTATTGAACTAATCATACTTTTTATATTTTTATCGTTAAGCTCACATTATTTTACATCTAAAACACGTATTTACAATACATTTGGGTGAATACAAAAAATAGAAAAAAAATTTGGGAAAAAATTTGGTAAAAAATTGTGATAATTCCGCTAAATATCGTTTAAAGTCATTTGTATTGAACTAATCATACTTTTTATATTTTTATAGTTAAGTTCACATTATTTTAGATCTAAAACACGTCTTTACAATACATTTGAGTGAATATAAAAGGTCGTAAAAAAATTTTGAAATACAGGTGATGAATCCGCTAAATATCGTCTTAAGTCATTTCTATTAAACTAATCATACTTTTTATATTTTTAACGTTAAGTTCACATTATTTTACATCTAAAACACGTGTTTACAATACATTTGGGTGAATACAAAAAATAGAAAAAATATTTGGTAAAAAATGGTGATAATTCCGCTAAATATCGTTTAAAGTCATTTGTATTGAACTAATCATACTTTTTATATTTTTATCGTTAAGTTCACATTATTTTACATCTAAAACACGTCTTTACAATACATTTGGGTGAATATAAAAAATAGAAAAAAAATTTGGGAAAAAATTGGGTAAAAAATGGTGATAATTCCGCTAAATATCGTTTAAAGTCATTTGTATTGAACTAATCATACTTTTTATATTTTTATCGTTAAGTTCACATAATTTTACATCTAAAACACGTCTTTACAATATATTTGGGTGAATATAAAAGGTCGTAAAAAAATTTTGAAATACAGGTGATGAATCCGCTAAATATCGTCTTAAGTCATTTCTATTAAACTAATCATACTTTTTATATTTTTAACGTTAAGTTCACATTATTTTACATCTAAAACACGTGTTTACAATACATTTGGGTGAATACAAAAAATAGAAAAAATATTTGGTAAAAAATGGTGATAATTCCGCTAAATATCGTTTAAAGTCATTTGTATTGAACTAATCATACTTTTTATATTTTTATCGTTAAGTTCACATTATTTTACATCTAAAACACGTATTTACAATACATTTGGGTGAATACAAAAAATAGAAAAAAAATTTGGGAAAAAATTTGGTAAAAAATGGTGATAATTCCGCTAAATATCGTTTAAAGTCATTTGTATTGAACTAATCATACTTTTTATATTTTTATCGTTAAGTTCACATAATTTTACATCTAAAACACGTCTTTACAATACATTTGGGTGAATATAAAAGGTCGTAAAAAAATTTTGAAATAAAGGTGATGAATCCGCTAAATATCGTCTTAAGTCATTTCTATTAAACTAATCATACTTTTTATATTTTTAACGTTAAGTTCTCATTATTTTACATCTAAAACACGTGTTTACAGTACATTTGGGTGAATACAAAAAATAGAAAGAAAATTTGGTAAAAAATGGTGATAATTCCGCTAAATATCGTTTAAAATCATTTGTATTGAACTAATCATACTTTTTATATTTTTATCGTTAAGTTCACATTATTTTACATCTAAAACACGTCTTTACAATACATTTGGGTGAATATAAAAGGTCGTAAAAAAATTTTGAATTACAGGTGATGAATCCGCTAAATATCGTCTTAAGTCATTTCTATTAAACTAATCATACTTTTTATATTTTTAACGTTAAGTTCACATTATTTTACATCTAAAACACGTGTTTACAATACATTTGGGTGAATACAAAAAATAGAAAAAAAATTTGGGAAAAAATTGGGTAAAAAATGGTGATAATTCCGCTAAATATCGTTTAAAGTCATTTGTATTGAACTAATCATACTTTTTATATTTTTATCGTTAAGTTCACATAATTTTACATCTAAAACACGTCTTTACAATACATTTGGGTGAATATAAAAGGTCGTAAAAAAATTTTGAAATACAGGTGATGAATCCGCTAAATATCGTCTTAAGTCATTTCTATTAAACTAATCATACTTTTTATATTTTTAACGTTAAGTTCACATTATTTTACATCTAAAACACGTCTTTACAATACATTTGGGTGAATATAAAAGGTCGTAAAAAAATTTTGAAATACAGGTGATGAATCCGCTAAATATCGTCTTAAGTCATTTCTATTAAACTAATCATACTTTTTATATTTTTAACGTTAAGTTCACATTATTTTACATCTAAAACACGTGTTTACAATACATTTGGGTGAAAACAAAAAATAGAAAAAAAATTTGGTAAAAAATGGTGATAATTCCGCTAAATATCGTTTAAAGTCATTTGTATTGAACTAATCAAACTTTTTATATTTTTATCGTTAAGTTCACATTATTTTACATCTAAAACACGTATTTACAATACATTTGGGTGAATACAAAAAATAGAAAAAAAATTTGGGAAAAAATTTGGTAAAAAATAGTGATAATTCCGCTAAATATCGTTTAAAGTCATTTGTATTGAACTAATCATACTTTTTATATTTTTATCGTTAAGCTCACATTATTTTACATCTAAAACACGTATTTACAATACATTTGGGTGAATACAAAAAATAGAAAAAAAATTTGGGAAAAAATTTGGTAAAAAATTGTGATAATTCCGCTAAATATCGTTTAAAGTCATTTGTATTGAACTAATCATACTTTTTATATTTTTATAGTTAAGTTCACATTATTTTAGATCTAAAACACGTCTTTACAATACATTTGAGTGAATATAAAAGGTCGTAAAAAAATTTTGAAATACAGGTGATGAATCCGCTAAATATCGTCTTAAGTCATTTCTATTAAACTAATCATACTTTTTATATTTTTAACGTTAAGTTCACATTATTTTACATCTAAAACACGTGTTTACAATACATTTGGGTGAATACAAAAAATAGAAAAAATATTTGGTAAAAAATGGTGATAATTCCGCTAAATATCGTTTAAAGTCATTTGTATTGAACTAATCATACTTTTTATATTTTTATCGTTAAGTTCACATTATTTTACATCTAAAACACGTCTTTACAATACATTTGGGTGAATATAAAAAATAGAAAAAAAATTTGGGAAAAAATTGGGTAAAAAATGGTGATAATTCCGCTAAATATCGTTTAAAGTCATTTGTATTGAACTAATCATACTTTTTATATTTTTATCGTTAAGTTCACATAATTTTACATCTAAAACACGTCTTTACAATATATTTGGGTGAATATAAAAGGTCGTAAAAAAATTTTGAAATACAGGTGATGAATCCGCTAAATATCGTCTTAAGTCATTTCTATTAAACTAATCATACTTTTTATATTTTTAACGTTAAGTTCACATTATTTTACATCTAAAACACGTGTTTACAATACATTTGGGTGAATACAAAAAATAGAAAAAATATTTGGTAAAAAATGGTGATAATTCCGCTAAATATCGTTTAAAGTCATTTGTATTGAACTAATCATACTTTTTATATTTTTATCGTTAAGTTCACATTATTTTACATCTAAAACACGTATTTACAATACATTTGGGTGAATACAAAAAATAGAAAAAAAATTTGGGAAAAAATTGGGTAAAAAATGGTGATAATTCCGCTAAATATCGTTTAAAGTCATTTGTATTGAACTAATCATACTTTTTATATTTTTATCGTTAAGTTCACATAATTTTACATCTAAAACACGTCTTTACAATACATTTGGGTGAATATAAAAGGTCGTAAAAAAATATTTGGTAAAAAATGGTGATAATTCCGCTAAATATCGTTTAAAGTCATTTGTATTGAACTAATCATACTTTTTATATTTTTATCGTTAAGTTCACATAATTTTACATCTAAAACACTTCTTTACAGTACATTTGGGTGAATATAAAAGGTCGTAAAAAAATTTTGAAATACAGGTGATGAATCCGCTAAATATCGTCTTAAGTCATTTCTATTAAACTAATCATACTTTTTATATTTTTAACGTTAAGTTCACATTATTTTACATCTAAAACACGTGTTTACAATACATTTGGGTGAATACAAAAAATAGAAAAAAAATTTGGGAAAAAATTTGGTAAAAAATGGTGATAATTCCGCTAAATATCGTTTAAATTCATTTGTATTGAACTAATCATACTTTTTATATTTTTATCGTTAAGTTCACATTATTTTACATCTAAAACACGTATTTACAATACATTTGGGTGAATACAAAAAATAGAAAAAAAATTTGGGAAAAAATTTGGTAAAAAATTGTGATAATTCCGCTAAATATCGTTTAAAGTCATTTGTATTGAACTAATCATACTTTTTATATTTTTATCGTTAAGTTCACATTATTTTACATCTAAAACACGTCTTTACAATACATTTGGGTGAATATAAAAAATAGAAAAAAAATTTGGGAAAAAATTGGGTAAAAAATGGTGATAATTCCGCTAAATATCGTTTAAAGTCATTTGTATTGAACTAATCATACTTTTTATATTTTTATCGTTAAGTTCACATAATTTTACATCTAAAACACGTCTTTACAATACATTTGGGTGAATATAAAAGGTCGTAAAAAAATTTTGAAATACAGGTGATGAATCCGCTAAATATCGTCTTAAGTCATTTCTATTAAACTAATCATACTTTTTATATTTTTAACGTTAAGTTCACATTATTTTACATCTAAAACACGTGTTTACAATACATTTGGGTGAATACAAAAAATAGAAAAAATATTTGGTAAAAAATGGTGATAATTCCGCTAAATATCGTTTAAAGTCATTTGTATTGAACTAATCATACTTTTTATATTTTTATCGTTAAGTTCACATTATTTTACATCTAAAACACGTATTTACAATACATTTGGGTGAATACAAAAAATAGAAAAAAAATTTGGGAAAAAATTGGGTAAAAAATGGTGATAATTCCGCTAAATATCGTTTAAAGTCATTTGTATTGAACTAATCATACTTTTTATATTTTTATCGTTAAGTTCACATAATTTTACATCTAAAACACGTCTTTACAATACATTTGGGTGAATATAAAAGGTCGTAAAAAAATATTTGGTAAAAAATGGTGATAATTCCGCTAAATATCGTTTAAAGTCATTTGTATTGAACTAATCATACTTTTTATATTTTTATCGTTAAGTTCTCATTATTTTACATCTAAAACACGTCTTTACAATACATTTGGGTGAATATAAAAGGTCGTAAAAAAATTTTGAATTACAGGTGATGAATCCGCTAAATATCGTCTTAAGTCATTTCTATTAAACTAATCATACTTTTTATATTTTTAACGTTAAGTTCACATTATTTTACATCTAAAACACGTGTTTACAATACATTTGGGTGAATACAAAAAACAGAAAAAAAATTTGGGAAAAAATTGGGTAAAAAATGGTGATAATTCCGCTAAATATCGTTTAAAGTCATTTGTATTGAACTAATCATACTTTTTATATTTTTATCGTTAAGTTCACATAATTTTACATCTAAAACACTTCTTTACAGTACATTTGGGTGAATATAAAAGGTCGTAAAAAAATTTTGAAATACAGGTGATGAATCCGCTAAATATCGTCTTAAGTCATTTCTATTAAACTAATCATACTTTTTATATTTTTAACGTTAAGTTCACATTATTTTACATCTAAAACACGTGTTTACAATACATTTGGGTGAATACAAAAAATAGAAAAAAAATTTGGGAAAAAATTTGGTAAAAAATGGTGATAATTCCGCTAAATATCGTTTAAATTCATTTGTATTGAACTAATCATACTTTTTATATTTTTATCGTTAAGTTCACATTATTTTACATCTAAAACACGTATTTACAATACATTTGGGTGAATACAAAAAATAGAAAAAAAATTTGGGAAAAAATTTGGTAAAAAATTGTGATAATTCCGCTAAATATCGTTTAAAGTCATTTGTATTGAACTAATCATACTTTTTATATTTTTATAGTTAAGTTCACATTATTTTACATCTAAAACACGTCTTTACTATACATTTGGGTGAATATAAAAGGTCGTAAAAAAATTTTGAAATACAGGTGATGAATCCGCTAAATATCGTCTTAAGTCATTTCTATTAAACTAATCATACTTTTTATATTTTTAACGTTAAGTTCACATTATTTTACATCTAAAACACGTGTTTACAATACATTTGGGTGAATAAAAAAAATAGAAAAAATATTTGGTAAAAAATGGTGATAATTCCGCTAAATATCGTTTAAAGTCATTTGTATTGAACTAATCATACTTTTTATATTTTTATCGTTAAGTTCACATTATTTTAAATCTAAAACACGTCTTTACAATACATTTGGGTGAATATAAAAAATAGAAAAAAAATTTGGGAAAAAATTGGGTAAAAAATGGTGATAATTCCGCTAAATATCGTTTAAAGTCATTTGTATTGAACTAATCATACTTTTTATATTTTTATCGTTAAGTTCACATTATTTTACATCTAAAACACGTATTTACAATACATTTGGGTGAATACAAAAAATAGAAAAAAAATTTGGGAAAAAATTGGGTAAAAAATGGTGATAATTCCGCTAAATATCGTTTAAAGTCATTTGTATTGAACTAATCATACTTTTTATATTTTTATCGTTAAGTTCACATAATTTTACATCTAAAACACGTCTTTACAATACATTTGGGTGAATATAAAAGGTCGTAAAAAAATTTTGAAATACAGGTGATGAATCCGCTAAATATCGTCTTAAGTCATTTCTATTAATCTAATCATACTTTTTATATTTTTAACGTTAAGTTCACATTATTTTACATCTAAAACACGTCTTTACAATACATTTGGGTGAATATAAAAGGTCGTAAAAAATTTTTGAATTACAGGTGATGAATCCGCTAAATATCGTCTTAAGTCATTTCTATTAAACTAATCATACTTTTTATATTTTTAACGTTAAGTTCACATTATTTTACATCTAAAACACGTGTTTACAATACATTTGGGTGAATACAAAAAATAGAAAAAAAATTTGGGAAAAAATTGGGTAAAAAATGGTGATAATTCCGCTAAATATCGTTTAAAGTCATTTGTATTGAACTAATCATACTTTTTATATTTTTATCGTTAAGTTCAAATTATTTTACATCTAAAACACGTATTTACAATACATTTGGGTGAATACAAAAAATAGAAAAAAAATTTGGGAAAAAATTTGGTAAAAAATGGTGATAATTCCGCTAAATATCGTTTAAAGTCATTTGTATTGAACTAATCATACTTTTTATATTTTTATCGTTAAGTTCACATTATTTTACATCTAAAACACGTCTTTACAATACATTTGGGTGAATATAAAAGGTCGTAAAAAAATTTTGAATTACAGGTGATGAATCCGCTAAATATCGTCTTAAGTCATTTCTATTAAACTAATCATACTTTTTATATTTTTAACGTTAAGTTCACATTATTTTACATCTAAAACACGTGTTTACAATACATTTGGGTAAATACAAAAAATAGAAAAAAAATTTGGTAAAAAATTGGGTAAAAAATGGTGATAATTCCGCTAAATATCGTTTAAAGTCATTTGTATTGAACTAATCATACTTTTTATATTTTTATCGTTAAGTTCACATAATTTTACATCTAAAACACGTCTTTACAATACATTTGGGTGAATATAAAAGGTCGTAAAAAAATTTTGAAATAAATGTGATGAATCCGCTAAATATCGTCTTAAGTCATTTCTATTAAACTAATCATACTTTTTATATTTTTAACGTTAAGTTCTCATTATTTTACATCTAAAACACGTGTTTACAATACATTTGGGTGAATACAAAAAATAGAAAGAAAATTTGGTAAAAAATGGTGATAATTCCGCTAAATATCGTTTAAAGTCATTTGTATTGAACTAATCATACTTTTTATATTTTTATCGTTAAGTTCACATTATTTTACATCTAAAACACGTATTTACAATACATTTGGGTGAATACAAAAAATAGAAAAAAAATTTGGGAAAAAATTTGGTAAAAAATGGTGATAATTCCGCTAAATATCGTTTAAAGTCATTTGTATTGAACTAATCATACTTTTTATATTTTTATCGTTAAGTTCACATTATTTTACATCTAAAACACGTCTTTACAATACATTTGGGTGAATATAAAAGGTCGTAAAAAAATTTTGAATTACAGGTGATGAATCCGCTAAATATCGTCTTAAGTCATTTCTATTAAACTAATCATACTTTTTATATTTTTAACGTTAATTTCACATTATTTTACATCTAAAACACGTGTTTACAATACATTTGGGTGAATACAAAAAATAGAAAAAAAATTTGGGAAAAAATTGGGTAAAAAATGGTGATAATTCCGCTAAATATCGTTTAAAGTCATTTGTATTGAACTAATCATACTTTTTATATTTTTATCGTTAAGTTCACATAATTTTACATCTAAAACACGTCTTTACAATACATTTGGGTGAATATAAAAGGTCGTAAAAAAATTTTGAAATACAGGTGATGAATCCGCTAAATATCGTCTTAAGTCATTTCTATTAAACTAATCATACTTTTTATATTTTTAACGTTAAGTTCACATTATTTTACATCTAAAACACGTGTTTACAATACATTTGGGTGAATACAAAAAATAGAAAAAAAATTTGGGAAAAAATTTGGTAAAAAATGGTGATAATTCCGCTAAATATCGTTTAAAGTCATTTGTATTGAACTAATCATACTTTTTATATTTTTATCGTTAAGTTCACATTATTTTACATCTAAAACACGTATTTACAATACATTTGGGTGAATACAAAAAATAGAAAAAAAATTTGGGAAAAAATTTGGTAAATAATGGTGATAATTCCGTTAAATATCGTTTAAAGTCATTTGTATTGAACTAATCATACTTTTTATATTTTTATAGTTAAGTTCACATTATTTTAGATCTAAAACACGTCTTTACAATACATTTGGGTGAATATAAAAGGTCGTAAAAAAATTTTGAAATACAGGTGATGAATCCGCTAAATATCGTCTTAAGTCATTTCTATTAAACTAATCATACTTTTTATATTTTTAACGTTAAGTTCACATTATTTTACATCTAAAACACGTGTTTACAATACATTTGGGTGAATACAAAAAATAGAAAAAATATTTGGTAAAAAATGGTGATAATTCCGCTAAATATCGTTTAAAGTCATTTGTATTGAACTAATCATACTTTTTATATTTTTATCGTTAAGTTCACATTATTTTACATCTAAAACACGTCTTTACAATACATTTGGGTGAATATAAAAGGTCGTAAAAAAATTTTGAAATACAGGTGATGAATCCGCTAAATATCGTCTTAAGTCATTTCTATTAAACTAATCATACTTTTTATATTTTTAACGTTAAGTTCACATTATTTTACATCTAAAACACGTGTTTACAATACATTTGGGTGAATACAAAAAATAGAAAAAAAATTTGGTAAAAAATGGTGATAATTCCGCTAAATATCGTTTAAAGTCATTTGTATTGAACTAATCATACTTTTTATATTTTTATCGTTAAGTTCACATTATTTTACATCTAAAACACGTATTTACAATACATTTGGGTGAATACAAAAAATAGAAAAAAAATTTGGGAAAAAATTTGGTAAAAAATGGTGATAATTCCGCTAAATATCGTTTAAAGTCATTTGTATTGAACTAATCATACTTTTTATATTTTTATCGTTAAGTTCACATAATTTTACATCTAAAACACGTCTTTACAATACATTTGGGTGAATATAAAAGGTCGTAAAAAAATTTTGAAATACAGGTGATGAATCCGCTAAATATCGTCTTAAGTCATTTCTATTAAACTAATCATACTTTTTATATTTTTAACGTTAAGTTCACATTATTTTACATCTAAAACACGTCTTTACAATACATTTGGGTGAATATAAAAGGTCGTAAAAAAATTTTGAAATACAGGTGATGAATCCGCTAAATATCGTCTTAAGTCATTTCTATTAAACTAATCATACTTTTTATATTTTTAACGTTAAGTTCACATTATTTTACATCTAAAACACGTGTTTACAATACATTTGGGTGAAAACAAAAAATAGAAAAAAAATTTGGTAAAAAATGGTGATAATTCCGCTAAATATCGTCTTAAGTCATTTCTATTAAACTAATCATACTTTTTATATTTTTAACGTTAAGTTCACATTATTTTACATCTAAAACACGTGTTTACAATACATTTGGGTGAATACAAAAAATAGAAAAAAAATTTGGGAAAAAATTGGGTAAAAAATGGTGATAATTCCGCTAAATATCGTTTAAAGTCATTTGTATTGAACTAATCATACTTTTTATATTTTTATCGTTAAGTTCACATAATTTTACATCTAAAACACGTCTTTACAATACATTTGGGTGAATATAAAAGGTCGTAAAAAAATTTTGAAATACAGGTGATGAATCCGCTAAATATCGTCTTAAGTCATTTCTATTAAACTAATCATACTTTTTATATTTTTAACGTTAAGTTCACATTATTTTACATCTAAAACACGTCTTTACAATACATTTGGGTGAATATAAAAGGTCGTAAAAAAATTTTGAAATACAGGTGATGAATCCGCTAAATATCGTCTTAAGTCATTTCTATTAAACTAATCATACTTTTTATATTTTTAACGTTAAGTTCACATTATTTTACATCTAAAACACGTGTTTACAATACATTTGGGTGAAAACAAAAAATAGAAAAAAAATTTGGTAAAAAATGGTGATAATTCCGCTAAATATCGTTTAAAGTCATTTGTATTGAACTAATCAAACTTTTTATATTTTTATCGTTAAGTTCACATTATTTTACATCTAAAACACGTATTTACAATACATTTGGGTGAATACAAAAAATAGAAAAAAAATTTGGGAAAAAATTTGGTAAAAAATGGTGATAATTCCGCTAAATATCGTTTAAAGTCATTTGTATTGAACTAATCATACTTTTTATATTTTTATCGTTAAGGTCACATTATTTTACATCTAAAACACGTATTTACAATACATTTGGGTGAATACAAAAAATAGAAAAAAAATTTGGGAAAAAATTTGGTAAAAAATTGTGATAATTCCGCTAAATATCGTTTAAAGTCATTTGTATTGAACTAATCATACTTTTTATATTTTTATAGTTAAGTTCACATTATTTTAGATCTAAAACACGTCTTTACAATACATTTGGGTGAATATAAAAGGTCGTAAAAAAATTTTGAAATACAGGTGATGAATCCGCTAAATATCGTCTTAAGTCATTTCTATTAAACTAATCATACTTTTTATATTTTTAACGTTAAGTTCACATTATTTTACATCTAAAACACGTGTTTACAATACATTTGGGTGAATACAAAAAATAGAAAAAATATTTGGTAAAAAATGGTGATAATTCCGCTAAATATCGTTTAAAGTCATTTGTATTGAACTAATCATACTTTTTATATTTTTATCGTTAAGTTCACATTATTTTACATCTAAAACACGTCTTTACAATACATTTGGGTGAATATAAAAAATAGAAAAAAAATTTGGGAAAAAATTGGGTAAAAAATGGTGATAATTCCGCTAAATATCGTTTAAAGTCATTTGTATTGAACTAATCATACTTTTTATATTTTTATCGTTAAGTTCACATAATTTTACATCTAAAACACGTCTTTACAATACATTTGGGTGAATATAAAAGGTCGTAAAAAAATTTTGAAATACAGGTGATGAATCCGCTAAATATCGTCTTAAGTCATTTCTATTAAACTAATCATACTTTTTATATTTTTAACGTTAAGTTCACATTATTTTACATCTAAAACACGTGTTTACAATACATTTGGGTGAATACAAAAAATAGAAAAAATATTTGGTAAAAAATGGTGATAATTCCGATAAATATCGTTTAAAGTCATTTGTATTGAACTAATCATACTTTTTATATTTTTATCGTTAAGTTCACATTATTTTACATCTAAAACACGTATTTACAATACATTTGGGTGAATACAAAAAATAGAAAAAAAATTTGGGAAAAAATTGGGTAAAAAATGGTGATAATTCCGCTAAATATCGTTTAAAGTCATTTGTATTGAACTAATCATACTTTTTATATTTTTGTCGTTAAGTTCACATAATTTTACATCTAAAACACGTCTTTACAATACATTTGGGTGAATATAAAAGGTCGTAAAAAAATATTTGGTAAAAAATGGTGATAATTCCGCTAAATATCGTTTAAAGTCATTTGTATTGAACTAATCATACTTTTTATATTTTTATCGTTAAGTTCTCATTATTTTACATCTAAAACACGTCTTTACAATACATTTGGGTGAATATAAAAGGTCGTAAAAAAATTTTGAATTACAGGTGATGAATCCGCTAAATATCGTCTTAAGTCATTTCTATTAAACTAATCATACTTTTTATATTTTTAACGTTAAGTTCACATTATTTTACATCTAAAACACGTATTTACAATACATTTGGGTGAATACAAAAAATAGAAAAAAAATTTGGGAAAAAATTTGGTAAAAAATTGTGATAATTCCGCTAAATATCGTTTAAAGTCATTTGTATTGAACCAATCATACTTTTTATATTTTTATAGTTAAGTTCACATTATTTTACATCTAAAACACGTCTTTACTATACATTTGGGTGAATATAAAAGGTCGTAAAAAAATTTTGAAATACAGGTGATGAATCCGCTAAATATCGTCTTAAGTCATTTCTATTAAACTAATCATACTTTTTATATTTTTAACGTTAAGTTCACATTATTTTACATCTAAAACACGTCTTTACAATACATTTGGGTGAATATAAAAGGTCGTAAAAAAATTTTGAAATACAGGTGATGAATCCGCTTAATATCGTCTTAAGTCATTTCTATTAAACTAATCATACTTTTTATATTTTTAACGTTAAGTTCACATTATTTTACATCTAAAACACGTGTTTACAATACATTTGGGTGAAAACAAAAAATAGAAAAAAAATTTGGTAAAAAATGGTGATAATTCCGCTAAATATCGTCTTAAGTCATTTCTATTAAACTAATCATACTTTTTATATTTTTAACGTTATGTTCACATTATTTTACATCTAAAACACGTGTTTACAATACATTTGGGTGAATACAAAAAATAGAAAAAAAATTTGGGAAAAAATTGGGTAAAAAATGGTGATAATTCCGCTAAATATCGTTTAAGGTCATTTGTATTGAACTAATCATACTTTTTATATTTTTATCGTTAAGTTCACATAATTTTACATCTAAAACACGTCTTTACAATACATTTGGGTGAATATAAAAGGTCGTAAAAAAATTTTGAAATACAGGTGATGAATCCGCTAAATATCGTCTTAAGTCATTTCTATTAAACTAATCATACTTTTTATATTTTTATCGTTAAGTTCACATAATTTTACATCTAAAACACGTCTTTACAATACATTTGGGTGAATATAAAAGGTCGTAAAAAAATTTTGAAATACAGGTGATGAATCCGCTAAATATCGTCTTAAGTCATTTCTATTAAACTAATCATACTTTTTATATTTTTAACGTTAAGTTCACATTATTTTACATCTAAAACACGTGTTTACAATACATTTGGGTGAATACAAAAAATAGAAAAAATATTTGGTAAAAAATGGTGATAATTCCGCTAAATATCGTTTAAAGTCATTTGTATTGAACTAATCATACTTTTTATATTTTTATCGTTAAGTTCACATTATTTTACATCTAAAACACGTATTTACAATACATTTGGGTGAATACAAAAAATAGAAAAAAAATTTGGGAAAAAATTGGGTAAAAAATGGTGATAATTCCGCTAAATATCGTTTAAAGTCATTTGTATTGAACTAATCATACTTTTTATATTTTTATCGTTAAGTTCACATAATTTTACATCTAAAACACGTCTTTACAATACATTTGGGTGAATATAAAAGGTCGTAAAAAAATATTTGGTAAAAAATGGTGATAATTCCGCTAAATATCGTTTAAAGTCATTTGTATTGAACTAATCATACTTTTTATATTTTTATCGTTAAGTTCTCATTATTTTACATCTAAAACACGTCTTTACAATACATTTGGGTGAATATAAAAGGTCGTAAAAAAATTTTGAATTACAGGTGATGAATCCGCTAAATATCGTCTTAAGTCATTTCTATTAAACTAATCATACTTTTTATATTTTTAACGTTAAGTTCACATTATTTTACATCTAAAACACGTGTTTACAATACATTTGGGTGAATACAAAAAATAGAAAAAAAATTTGGGAAAAAATTGGGTAAAAAATGGTGATAATTCCGCTAAATATCGTTTAAAGTCATTTGTATTGAACTAATCATACTTTTTATATTTTTATCGTTAAGTTCACATAATTTTACATCTAAAACACTTCTTTACAGTACATTTGGGTGAATATAAAAGGTCGTAAAAAAATTTTGAAATACAGGTGATGAATCCGCTAAATATCGTCTTAAGTCATTTCTATTAAACTAATCATACTTTTTATATTTTTAACGTTAAGTTCACATTATTTTACATCTAAAACACGTGTTTACAATACATTTGGGTGAATACAAAAAATAGAAAAAAAATTTGGGAAAAAATTTGGTAAAAAATGGTGATAATTCCGCTAAATATCGTTTAAATTCATTTGTATTGAACTAATCATACTTTTTATATTTTTATCGTTAAGTTCACATTATTTTACATCTAAAACACGTATTTACAATACATTTGGGTGAATACAAAAAATAGAAAAAAAATTTGGGAAAAAATTTGGTAAAAAATTGTGATAATTCCGCTAAATATCGTTTAAAGTCATTTGTATTGAACTAATCATACTTTTTATATTTTTATCGTTAAGTTCACATAATTTTACATCTAAAACACTTCTTTACAGTACATTTGGGTGAATATAAAAGGTCGTAAAAAAATTTTGAAATACAGGTGATGAATCCGCTAAATATCGTCTTAAGTCATTTCTATTAAACTAATCATACTTTTTATATTTTTAACGTTAAGTTCACATTATTTTACATCTAAAACACGTGTTTACAATACATTTGGGTGAATACAAAAAATAGAAAAAAAATTTGGGAAAAAATTTGGTAAAAAATGGTGATAATTCCGCTAAATATCGTTTAAATTCATTTGTATTGAACTAATCATACTTTTTATATTTTTATCGTTAAGTTCACATTATTTTACATCTAAAACACGTATTTACAATACATTTGGGTGAATACAAAAAATAGAAAAAAAATTTGGGAAAAAATTTGGTAAAAAATTGTGATAATTCCGCTAAATATCGTTTAAAGTCATTTGTATTGAACTAATCATACTTTTTATATTTTTATAGTTAAGTTCACATTATTTTAGATCTAAAACACGTCTTTACAATACATTTGGGTGAATATAAAAGGTCGTAAAAAAATTTTGAAATACAGGTGATGAATCCGCTAAATATCGTCTTAAGTCATTTCTATTAAACTAATCATACTTTTTATATTTTTAACGTTAAGTTCACATTATTTTACATCTAAAACACGTGTTTACAATACATTTGGGTGAATACAAAAAATAGAAAAAATATTTGGTAAAAAATGGTGATAATTCCGCTAAATATCGTTTAAAGTCATTTGTATTGAACTAATCATACTTTTTATATTTTTATCGTTAAGTTCACATTATTTTACATCTAAAACACGTCTTTACAATACATTTGGGTGAATATAAAAAATAGAAAAAAAATTTGGGAAAAAATTGGGTAAAAAATGGTGATAATTCCGCTAAATATCGTTTAAAGTCATTTGTATTGAACTAATCATACTTTTTATATTTTTATCGTTAAGTTCACATAATTTTACATCTAAAACACGTCTTTACAATACATTTGGGTGAATATAAAAGGTCGTAAAAAAATTTTGAAATACAGGTGATGAATCCGCTAAATATCGTCTTAAGTCATTTCTATTAAACTAATCATACTTTTTATATTTTTAACGTTAAGTTCACATTATTTTACATCTAAAACACGTGTTTACAATACATTTGGGTGAATACAAAAAATAGAAAAAATATTTGGTAAAAAATGGTGATAATTCCGCTAAATATCGTTTAAAGTCATTTGTATTGAACTAATCATACTTTTTATATTTTTATCGTTAAGTTCACATTATTTTACATCTAAAACACGTATTTACAATACATTTGGGTGAATACAAAAAATAGAAAAAAAATTTGGGAAAAAATTGGGTAAAAAATGGTGATAATTCCGCTAAATATCGTTTAAAGTCATTTGTATTGAACTAATCATACTTTTTATATTTTTATCGTTAAGTTCACATAATTTTACATCTAAAACACGTCTTTACAATACATTTGGGTGAATATAAAAGGTCGTAAAAAAATATTTGGTAAAAAATGGTGATAATTCCGCTAAATATCGTTTAAAGTCATTTGTATTGAACTAATCATACTTTTTATATTTTTATCGTTAAGTTCTCATTATTTTACATCTAAAACACGTCTTTACAATACATTTGGGTGAATATAAAAGGTCGTAAAAAAATTTTGAATTACAGGTGATGAATCCGCTAAATATCGTCTTAAGTCATTTCTATTAAACTAATCATACTTTTTATATTTTTAACGTTAAGTTCACATTATTTTACATCTAAAACACGTATTTACAATACATTTGGGTGAATACAAAAAATAGAAAAAAAATTTGGGAAAAAATTTGGTAAAAAATTGTGATAATTCCGCTAAATATCGTTTAAAGTCATTTGTATTGAACTAATCATACTTTTTATATTTTTATAGTTAAGTTCACATTATTTTACATCTAAAACACGTCTTTACTATACATTTGGGTGAATATAAAAGGTCGTAAAAAAATTTTGAAATACAGGTGATGAATCCGCTAAATATCGTCTTAAGTCATTTCTATTAAACTAATCATACTTTTTATATTTTTAACGTTAAGTTCACATTATTTTACATCTAAAACACGTCTTTACAATACATTTGGGTGAATATAAAAGGTCGTAAAAAAATTTTGAAATACAGGTGATGAATCCGCTTAATATCGTCTTAAGTCATTTCTATTAAACTAATCATACTTTTTATATTTTTAACGTTAAGTTCACATTATTTTACATCTAAAACACGTGTTTACAATACATTTGGGTGAATACAAAAAATAGAAAAAAAATTTGGGAAAAAATTTGGTAAAAAATGGTGATAATTCCGCTAAATATCGTTTAAATTCATTTGTATTGAACTAATCATACTTTTTATATTTTTATCGTTAAGTTCACATTATTTTACATCTAAAACACGTATTTACAATACATTTGGGTGAATACAAAAAATAGAAAAAAAATTTGGGAAAAAATTTGGTAAAAAATTGTGATAATTCCGCTAAATATCGTTTAAAGTCATTTGTATTGAACTAATCATACTTTTTATATTTTTATAGTTAAGTTCACATTATTTTAGATCTAAAACACGTCTTTACAATACATTTGGGTGAATATAAAAGGTCGTAAAAAAATTTTGAAATACAGGTGATGAATCCGCTAAATATCGTCTTAAGTCATTTCTATTAAACTAATCATACTTTTTATATTTTTAACGTTAAGTTCACATTATTTTACATCTAAAACACGTGTTTACAATACATTTGGGTGAATACAAAAAATAGAAAAAATATTTGGTAAAAAATGGTGATAATTCCGCTAAATATCGTTTAAAGTCATTTGTATTGAACTAATCATACTTTTTATATTTTTATCGTTAAGTTCACATTATTTTACATCTAAAACACGTCTTTACAATACATTTGGGTGAATATAAAAAATAGAAAAAAAATTTGGGAAAAAATTGGGTAAAAAATGGTGATAATTCCGCTAAATATCGTTTAAAGTCATTTGTATTGAACTAATCATACTTTTTATATTTTTATCGTTAAGTTCACATAATTTTACATCTAAAACACGTCTTTACAATACATTTGGGTGAATATAAAAGGTCGTAAAAAAATTTTGAAATACAGGTGATGAATCCGCTAAATATCGTCTTAAGTCATTTCTATTAAACTAATCATACTTTTTATATTTTTAACGTTAAGTTCACATTATTTTACATCTAAAACACGTGTTTACAATACATTTGGGTGAATACAAAAAATAGAAAAAATATTTGGTAAAAAATGGTGATAATTCCGCTAAATATCGTTTAAAGTCATTTGTATTGAACTAATCATACTTTTTATATTTTTATCGTTAAGTTCACATTATTTTACATCTAAAACACGTATTTACAATACATTTGGGTGAATACAAAAAATAGAAAAAAAATTTGGGAAAAAATTGGGTAAAAAATGGTGATAATTCCGCTAAATATCGTTTAAAGTCATTTGTATTGAACTAATCATACTTTTTATATTTTTATCGTTAAGTTCACATAATTTTACATCTAAAACACGTCTTTACAATACATTTGGGTGAATATAAAAGGTCGTAAAAAAATATTTGGTAAAAAATGGTGATAATTCCGCTAAATATCGTTTAAAGTCATTTGTATTGAACTAATCATACTTTTTATATTTTTATCGTTAAGTTCTCATTATTTTACATCTAAAACACGTCTTTACAATACATTTGGGTGAATATAAAAGGTCGTAAAAAAATTTTGAATTACAGGTGATGAATCCGCTAAATATCGTCTTAAGTCATTTCTATTAAACTAATCATACTTTTTATATTTTTAACGTTAAGTTCACATTATTTTACATCTAAAACACGTATTTACAATACATTTGGGTGAATACAAAAAATAGAAAAAAAATTTGGGAAAAAATTTGGTAAAAAATTGTGATAATTCCGCTAAATATCGTTTAAAGTCATTTGTATTGAACTAATCATACTTTTTATATTTTTATAGTTAAGTTCACATTATTTTACATCTAAAACACGTCTTTACTATACATTTGGGTGAATATAAAAGGTCGTAAAAAAATTTTGAAATACAGGTGATGAATCCGCTAAATATCGTCTTAAGTCATTTCTATTAAACTAATCATACTTTTTATATTTTTAACGTTAAGTTCACATTATTTTACATCTAAAACACGTCTTTACAATACATTTGGGTGAATATAAAAGGTCGTAAAAAAATTTTGAAATACAGGTGATGAATCCGCTTAATATCGTCTTAAGTCATTTCTATTAAACTAATCATACTTTTTATATTTTTAACGTTAAGTTCACATTATTTTACATCTAAAACACGTGTTTACAATACATTTGGGTGAAAACAAAAAATAGAAAAAAAATTTGGTAAAAAATGGTGATAATTCCGCTAAATATCGTCTTAAGTCATTTCTATTAAACTAATCATACTTTTTATATTTTTAACGTTAAGTTCACATTATTTTACATCTAAAACACGTGTTTACAATACATTTGGGTGAATACAAAAAATAGAAAAAAAATTTGGGAAAAAATTGGGTAAAAAATGGTGATAATTCCGCTAAATATCGTTTAAGGTCATTTGTATTGAACTAATCATACTTTTTATATTTTTATCGTTAAGTTCACATAATTTTACATCTAAAACACGTCTTTACAATACATTTGGGTGAATATAAAAGGTCGTAAAAAAATTTTGAAATACAGGTGATGAATCCGCTAAATATCGTCTTAAGTCATTTCTATTAAACTAATCATACTTTTTATATTTTTATCGTTAAGTTCACATAATTTTACATCTAAAACACGTCTTTACAATACATTTGGGTGAATATAAAAGGTCGTAAAAAAATTTTGAAATACAGGTGATGAATCCGCTAAATATCGTCTTAAGTCATTTCTATTAAACTAATCATACTTTTTATATTTTTAACGTTAAGTTCACATTATTTTACATCTAAAACACGTGTTTACAATACATTTGGGTGAATACAAAAAATAGAAAAAATATTTGGTAAAAAATGGTGATAATTCCGCTAAATATCGTTTAAAGTCATTTGTATTGAACTAATCATACTTTTTATATTTTTATCGTTAAGTTCACATTATTTTACATCTAAAACACGTATTTACAATACATTTGGGTGAATACAAAAAATAGAAAAAAAATTTGGGAAAAAATTGGGTAAAAAATGGTGATAATTCCGCTAAATATCGTTTAAAGTCATTTGTATTGAACTAATCATACTTTTTATATTTTTATCGTTAAGTTCACATAATTTTACATCTAAAACACGTCTTTACAATACATTTGGGTGAATATAAAAGGTCGTAAAAAAATATTTGGTAAAAAATGGTGATAATTCCGCTAAATATCGTTTAAAGTCATTTGTATTGAACTAATCATACTTTTTATATTTTTATCGTTAAGTTCTCATTATTTTACATCTAAAACACGTCTTTACAATACATTTGGGTGAATATAAAAGGTCGTAAAAAAATTTTGAATTACAGGTGATGAATCCGCTAAATATCGTCTTAAGTCATTTCTATTAAACTAATCATACTTTTTATATTTTTAACGTTAAGTTCACATTATTTTACATCTAAAACACGTGTTTACAATACATTTGGGTGAATACAAAAAATAGAAAAAAAATTTGGGAAAAAATTTGGTAAAAAATGGTGATAATTCCGCTAAATATCGTTTAAAGTCATTTGTATTGAACTAATCATACTTTTTATATTTTTATCGTTAAGTTCACATAATTTTACATCTAAAACACTTCTTTACAGTACATTTGGGTGAATATAAAAGGTCGTAAAAAAATTTTGAAATACAGGTGATGAATCCGCTAAATATCGTCTTAAGTCATTTCTATTAAACTAATCATACTTTTTATATTTTTAACGTTAAGTTCACATTATTTTACATCTAAAACACGTGTTTACAATACATTTGGGTGAATACAAAAAATAGAAAAAAAATTTGGGAAAAAATTTGGTAAAAAATGGTGATAATTCCGCTAAATATCGTTTAAATTCATTTGTATTGAACTAATCATACTTTTTATATTTTTATCGTTAAGTTCACATTATTTTACATCTAAAACACGTATTTACAATACATTTGGGTGAATACAAAAAATAGAAAAAAAATTTGGGAAAAAATTTGGTAAAAAATTGTGATAATTCCGCTAAATATCGTTTAAAGTCATTTGTATTGAACTAATCATACTTTTTATATTTTTATCGTTAAGTTCACATAATTTTACATCTAAAACACTTCTTTACAGTACATTTGGGTGAATATAAAAGGTCGTAAAAAAATTTTGAAATACAGGTGATGAATCCGCTAAATATCGTCTTAAGTCATTTCTATTAAACTAATCATACTTTTTATATTTTTAACGTTAAGTTCACATTATTTTACATCTAAAACACGTGTTTACAATACATTTGGGTGAATACAAAAAATAGAAAAAAAATTTGGGAAAAAATTTGGTAAAAAATGGTGATAATTCCGCTAAATATCGTTTAAATTCATTTGTATTGAACTAATCATACTTTTTATATTTTTATCGTTAAGTTCACATTATTTTACATCTAAAACACGTATTTACAATACATTTGGGTGAATACAAAAAATAGAAAAAAAATTTGGGAAAAAATTTGGTAAAAAATTGTGATAATTCCGCTAAATATCGTTTAAAGTCATTTGTATTGAACTAATCATACTTTTTATATTTTTATAGTTAAGTTCACATTATTTTACATCTAAAACACGTCTTTACTATACATTTGGGTGAATATAAAAGGTCGTAAAAAAATTTTGAAATACAGGTGATGAATCCGCTAAATATCGTCTTAAGTCATTTCTATTAAACTAATCATACTTTTTATATTTTTAACGTTAAGTTCACATTATTTTACATCTAAAACACGTCTTTACAATACATTTGGGTGAATATAAAAGGTCGTAAAAAAATTTTGAAATACAGGTGATGAATCCGCTAAATATCGTCTTAAGTCATTTCTATTAAACTAATCATACTTTTTATATTTTTAACGTTAAGTTCACATTATTTTACATCTAAAACACGTGTTTACAATACATTTGGGTGAAAACAAAAAATAGAAAAAAAATTTGGTAAAAAATGGTGATAATTCCGCTAAATATCGTCTTAAGTCATTTCTATTAAACTAATCATACTTTTTATATTTTTAACGTTAAGTTCACATTATTTTACATCTAAAACACGTGTTTACAATACATTTGGGTGAATACAAAAAATAGAAAAAAAATTTGGGAAAAAATTGGGTAAAAAATGGTGATAATTCCGCTAAATATCGTTTAAGGTCATTTGTATTGAACTAATCATACTTTTTATATTTTTATCGTTAAGTTCACATAATTTTACATCTAAAACACGTCTTTACAATACATTTGGGTGAATATAAAAGGTCGTAAAAAAATTTTGAAATACAGGTGATGAATCCGCTAAATATCGTCTTAAGTCATTTCTATTAAACTAATCATACTTTTTATATTTTTATCGTTAAGTTCACATAATTTTACATCTAAAACACGTCTTTACAATACATTTGGGTGAATATAAAAGGTCGTAAAAAAATTTTGAAATACAGGTGATGAATCCGCTAAATATCGTCTTAAGTCATTTCTATTAAACTAATCATACTTTTTATATTTTTAACGTTAAGTTCACATTATTTTACATCTAAAACACGTGTTTACAATACATTTGGGTGAATACAAAAAATAGAAAAAATATTTGGTAAAAAATGGTGATAATTCCGCTAAATATCGTTTAAAGTCATTTGTATTGAACTAATCATACTTTTTATATTTTTATCGTTAAGTTCACATTATTTTACATCTAAAACACGTATTTACAATACATTTGGGTGAATACAAAAAATAGAAAAAAAATTTGGGAAAAAATTGGGTAAAAAATGGTGATAATTCCGCTAAATATCGTTTAAAGTCATTTGTATTGAACTAATCATACTTTTTATATTTTTATCGTTAAGTTCACATAATTTTACATCTAAAACACGTCTTTACAATACATTTGGGTGAATATAAAAGGTCGTAAAAAAATATTTGGTAAAAAATGGTGATAATTCCGCTAAATATCGTTTAAAGTCATTTGTATTGAACTAATCATACTTTTTATATTTTTATCGTTAAGTTCTCATTATTTTACATCTAAAACACGTCTTTACAATACATTTGGGTGAATATAAAAGGTCGTAAAAAAATTTTGAATTACAGGTGATGAATCCGCTAAATATCGTCTTAAGTCATTTCTATTAAACTAATCATACTTTTTATATTTTTAACGTTAAGTTCACATTATTTTACATCTAAAACACGTGTTTACAATACATTTGGGTGAATACAAAAAATAGAAAAAAAATTTGGGAAAAAATTGGGTAAAAAATGGTGATAATTCCGCTAAATATCGTTTAAAGTCATTTGTATTGAACTAATCATACTTTTTATATTTTTATCGTTAAGTTCACATAATTTTACATCTAAAACACTTCTTTACAGTACATTTGGGTGAATATAAAAGGTCGTAAAAAAATTTTGAAATACAGGTGATGAATCCGCTAAATATCGTCTTAAGTCATTTCTATTAAACTAATCATACTTTTTATATTTTTAACGTTAAGTTCACATTATTTTACATCTAAAACACGTGTTTACAATACATTTGGGTGAATACAAAAAATAGAAAAAAAATTTGGGAAAAAATTTGGTAAAAAATGGTGATAATTCCGCTAAATATCGTTTAAATTCATTTGTATTGAACTAATCATACTTTTTATATTTTTATCGTTAAGTTCACATTATTTTACATCTAAAACACGTATTTACAATACATTTGGGTGAATACAAAAAATAGAAAAAAAATTTGGGAAAAAATTTGGTAAAAAATTGTGATAATTCCGCTAAATATCGTTTAAAGTCATTTGTATTGAACTAATCATACTTTTTATATTTTTATAGTTAAGTTCACATTATTTTACATCTAAAACACGTCTTTACTATACATTTGGGTGAATACAAAAAATAGAAAAAATATTTGGTAAAAAATGGTGATAATTCCGCTAAATATCGTTTAAAGTCATTTGTATTGAACTAATCATACTTTTTATATTTTTATCGTTAAGTTCTCATTATTTTACATCTAAAACACGTCTTTACAATACATTTGGGTGAATATAAAAGGTCGTAAAAAAATTTTGAATTACAGGTGATGAATCCGCTAAATATCGTCTTAAGTCATTTCTATTAAACTAATCATACTTTTTATATTTTTAACGTTAAGTTCACATTATTTTACATCTAAAACACGTGTTTACAATACATTTGGGTGAATACAAAAAATAGAAAAAAAATTTGGGAAAAAATTGGGTAAAAAATGGTGATAATTCCGCTAAATATCGTTTAAAGTCATTTGTATTGAACTAATCATACTTTTTATATTTTTATCGTTAAGTTCACATAATTTTACATCTAAAACACTTCTTTACAGTACATTTGGGTGAATATAAAAGGTCGTAAAAAAATTTTGAAATACAGGTGATGAATCCGCTAAATATCGTCTTAAGTCATTTCTATTAAACTAATCATACTTTTTATATTTTTAACGTTAAGTTCACATTATTTTACATCTAAAACACGTGTTTACAATACATTTGGGTGAATACAAAAAATAGAAAAAAAATTTGGGAAAAAATTTGGTAAAAAGTGGTGATAATTCCGCTAAATATCGTTTAAATTCATTTGTATTGAACTAATCATACTTTTTATATTTTTATCGTTAAGTTCACATTATTTTACATCTAAAACACGTATTTACAATACATTTGGGTGAATACAAAAAATAGAAAAAAAATTTGGGAAAAAATTTGGTAAAAAATTGTGATAATTCCGCTAAATATCGTTTAAAGTCATTTGTATTGAACTAATCATACTTTTTATATTTTTATCGTTAAGTTCACATAATTTTACATCTAAAACACTTCTTTACAGTACATTTGGGTGAATATAAAAGGTCGTAAAAAAATTTTGAAATACAGGTGATGAATCCGCTAAATATCGTCTTAAGTCATTTCTATTAAACTAATCATACTTTTTATATTTTTAACGTTAAGTTCACATTATTTTACATCTAAAACACGTGTTTACAATACATTTGGGTGAATACAAAAAATAGAAAAAAAATTTGGGAAAAAATTTGGTAAAAAATGGTGATAATTCCGCTAAATATCGTTTAAATTCATTTGTATTGAACTAATCATACTTTTTATATTTTTATCGTTAAGTTCACATTATTTTACATCTAAAACACGTATTTACAATACATTTGGGTGAATACAAAAAATAGAAAAAAAATTTGGGAAAAAATTTGGTAAAAAATTGTGATAATTCCGCTAAATATCGTTTAAAGTCATTTGTATTGAACTAATCATACTTTTTATATTTTTATAGTTAAGTTCACATTATTTTACATCTAAAACACGTCTTTACTATACATTTGGGTGAATATAAAAGGTCGTAAAAAAATTTTGAAATACAGGTGATGAATCCGCTAAATATCGTCTTAAGTCATTTCTATTAAACTAATCATACTTTTTATATTTTTAACGTTAAGTTCACATTATTTTACATCTAAAACACGTCTTTACAATACATTTGGGTGAATATAAAAGGTCGTAAAAAAATTTTGAAATACAGGTGATGAATCCGCTAAATATCGTCTTAAGTCATTTCTATTAAACTAATCATACTTTTTATATTTTTAACGTTAAGTTCACATTATTTTACATCTAAAACACGTGTTTACAATACATTTGGGTGAAAACAAAAAATAGAAAAAAAATTTGGTAAAAAATGGTGATAATTCCGCTAAATATCGTCTTAAGTCATTTCTATTAAACTAATCATACTTTTTATATTTTTAACGTTAAGTTCACATTATTTTACATCTAAAACACGTGTTTACAATACATTTGGGTGAATACAAAAAATAGAAAAAAAATTTGGGAAAAAATTGGGTAAAAAATGGTGATAATTCCGCTAAATATCGTTTAAGGTCATTTGTATTGAACTAATCATACTTTTTATATTTTTATCGTTAAGTTCACATAATTTTACATCTAAAACACGTCTTTACAATACATTTGGGTGAATATAAAAGGTCGTAAAAAAATTTTGAAATACAGGTGATGAATCCGCTAAATATCGTCTTAAGTCATTTCTATTAAACTAATCATACTTTTTATATTTTTATCGTTAAGTTCACATAATTTTACATCTAAAACACGTCTTTACAATACATTTGGGTGAATATAAAAGGTCGTAAAAAAATTTTGAAATACAGGTGATGAATCCGCTAAATATCGTCTTAAGTCATTTCTATTAAACTAATCATACTTTTTATATTTTTAACGTTAAGTTCACATTATTTTACATCTAAAACACGTGTTTACAATACATTTGGGTGAATACAAAAAATAGAAAAAATATTTGGTAAAAAATGGTGATAATTCCGCTAAATATCGTTTAAAGTCATTTGTATTGAACTAATCATACTTTTTATATTTTTATCGTTAAGTTCACATTATTTTACATCTAAAACACGTATTTACAATACATTTGGGTGAATACAAAAAATAGAAAAAAAATTTGGGAAAAAATTGGGTAAAAAATGGTGATAATTCCGCTAAATATCGTTTAAAGTCATTTGTATTGAACTAATCATACTTTTTATATTTTTATCGTTAAGTTCACATAATTTTACATCTAAAACACGTCTTTACAATACATTTGGGTGAATATAAAAGGTCGTAAAAAAATATTTGGTAAAAAATGGTGATAATTCCGCTAAATATCGTTTAAAGTCATTTGTATTGAACTAATCATACTTTTTATATTTTTATCGTTAAGTTCTCATTATTTTACATCTAAAACACGTCTTTACAATACATTTGGGTGAATATAAAAGGTCGTAAAAAAATTTTGAATTACAGGTGATGAATCCGCTAAATATCGTCTTAAGTCATTTCTATTAAACTAATCATACTTTTTATATTTTTAACGTTAAGTTCACATTATTTTACATCTAAAACACGTGTTTACAATACATTTGGGTGAATACAAAAAATAGAAAAAAAATTTGGGAAAAAATTGGGTAAAAAATGGTGATAATTCCGCTAAATATCGTTTAAAGTCATTTGTATTGAACTAATCATACTTTTTATATTTTTATCGTTAAGTTCACATAATTTTACATCTAAAACACTTCTTTACAGTACATTTGGGTGAATATAAAAGGTCGTAAAAAAATTTTGAAATACAGGTGATGAATCCGCTAAATATCGTCTTAAGTCATTTCTATTAAACTAATCATACTTTTTATATTTTTAACGTTAAGTTCACATTATTTTACATCTAAAACACGTGTTTACAATACATTTGGGTGAATACAAAAAATAGAAAAAAAATTTGGGAAAAAATTTGGTAAAAAATGGTGATAATTCCGCTAAATATCGTTTAAATTCATTTGTATTGAACTAATCATACTTTTTATATTTTTATCGTTAAGTTCACATTATTTTACATCTAAAACACGTATTTACAATACATTTGGGTGAATACAAAAAATAGAAAAAAAATTTGGGAAAAAATTTGGTAAAAAATTGTGATAATTCCGCTAAATATCGTTTAAAGTCATTTGTATTGAACTAATCATACTTTTTATATTTTTATAGTTAAGTTCACATTATTTTACATCTAAAACACGTCTTTACTATACATTTGGGTGAATATAAAAGGTCGTAAAAAAATTTTGAAATACAGGTGATGAATCCGCTAAATATCGTCTTAAGTCATTTCTATTAAACTAATCATACTTTTTATATTTTTAACGTTAAGTTCACATTATTTTACATCTAAAACACGTGTTTACAATACATTTGGGTGAATACAAAAAATAGAAAAAAAATTTGGGCAAAAATTGGGTAAAAAATGGTGATAATTCCGCTAAATATCGTTTAAAGTCATTTGTATTGAACTAATCATACTTTTTATATTTTTATCGTTAAGTTCAAATTATTTTACATCTAAAACACGTATTTACAATACATTTGGGTGAATACAAAAAATAGAAAAAAAATTTGGGTAAAAATTTGGTAAAAAATGTTGATAATTCCGCTAAATATCGTTTAAAGTCATTTGTATTGAACTAATCATACTTTTTATATTTTTATCGTTAAGTTCACATTATTTTACATCTAAAACACGTCTTTACAATACATTTGGGTGAATATAAAAGGTCGTAAAAAAATTTTGAAATACAGGTGATGAATCCGCTAAATATCGTCTTAAGTCATTTCTATTAAACTAATCATACTTTTTATATTTTTAACGTTAAGTTCACATTATTTTACATCTAAAACACGTGTTTACAATACATTTGGGTGAATACAAAAAATAGAAAAAAAATTTGGGCAAAAATTGGGTAAAAAATGGTGATAATTCCGCTAAATATCGTTTAAAGTCATTTGTATTGAACTAATCATACTTTTTATATTTTTATCGTTAAGTTCAAATTATTTTACATCTAAAACACGTATTTACAATACATTTGGGTGAATACAAAAAATAGAAAAAAAATTTGGGTAAAAATTTGGTAAAAAATGTTGATAATTCCGCTAAATATCGTTTAAAGTCATTTGTATTGAACTAATCATACTTTTTATATTTTTATCGTTAAGTTCACATTATTTTACATCTAAAACACGTCTTTACAATACATTTGGGTGAATACAAAAAATAGAAAAAAAATTTGGGTAAAAATTTGGTAAAAAATGTTGATAATTCCGCTAAATATCGTTTAAAGTCATTTGTCTTTACTATACATTTGGGTGAATATAAAAGGTCGTAAAAAAATTTTGAAATACAGGTGATGAATCCGCTAAATATCGTCTTAAGTCATTTCTATTAAACTAATCATACTTTTTATATTTTTAACGTTAAGTTCACATTATTTTACATCTAAAACACGTGTTTACAATACATTTGGGTGAATACAAAAAATAGAAAAAAAATTTGGGCAAAAATTGGGTAAAAAATGGTGATAATTCCGCTAAATATCGTTTAAAGTCATTTGTATTGAACTAATCATACTTTTTATATTTTTATCGTTAAGTTCAAATTATTTTACATCTAAAACACGTATTTACAATACATTTGGGTGAATACAAAAAATAGAAAAAAAATTTGGGTAAAAATTTGGTAAAAAATGTTGATAATTCCGCTAAATATCGTTTAAAGTCATTTGTATTGAACTAATCATACTTTTTATATTTTTATCGTTAAGTTCACATTATTTTACATCTAAAACACGTCTTTACAATACATTTGGGTGAATATAAAAGGTCGTAAAAAAATTTTGAAATACAGGTGATGAATCCGCTAAATATCGTCTTAAGTCATTTCTATTAAACTAATCATACTTTTTATATTTTTAACGTTAAGTTCACATTATTTTACATCTAAAACACGTGTTTACAATACATTTGGTTGAATACAAAAAATAGAAAAAAAATTTGGTAAAAAATGGTGATAATTCCGCTAAATATCGTTTAAAGTCATTTGTATTGAACTAATCATAATTTTTATATTTTTATTGTTAAGTTCACATTATTTTACATCTAATACACGTATTTACAATACATTTGGGTGAATACAAAAAATAGAAAAAAAATTTGGGAAAAAATTTGGTAAAAAATGGTGATAATTCCGCTAAATATCGTTTAAAGTCATTGGTATTGAACTAATCATACTTTTTGTATTTTTATCGTTAAGTTCACATTATTTTACATCTAAAACACGTCTTTACAATACATTTGGGTGAATATAAAAGGTCGTAAAAAAATTTTGAAATACAGGTGATGAATCCGCTAAATATCGTCTTAAGTCATTTCTATTAAGCTAATCATACTTTTTATATTTTTAACGTTAAGTTCACATTATTTTACATCTAAAACACGTGTTTACAATACATTTGGGTGAATACAAAAAATAGAAAAAAAATTTGGGCAAAAATTGGGTAAAAAATGGTGATAATTCCGCTAAATATCGTTTAAAGTCATTTGTATTGAACTAATCATACTTTTTATATTTTTATCGTTAAGTTCAAATTATTTTACATCTAAAACACGTATTTACAATACATTTGGGTGAATACAAAAAATAGAAAAAAAATTTGGGAAAAAATTTGGTAAAAAATGTTGATAATTCCGCTAAATATCGTTTAAAGTCATTTGTATTGAACTAATCATACTTTTTATATTTTTATCGTTAAGTTCACATTATTTTACATCTAAAACACGTCTTTACAATACATTTGGGTGAATATAAAAGGTCGTAAAAAAATTTTGAAATACAGGTGATGAATCCGCTAAATATTGTCTTAAGTCATTTCTATTAAACTAATCATACTTTTTATATTTTTAACGTTAAGTTCACATTATTTTACATCTAAAACACGTGTTTACAATACATTTGGGTGAATACAAAAAATAGAAAAAAAATTTGGGCAAAAATTGGGTAAAAAATGGTGATAATTCCGCTAAATATCGTTTAAAGTCATTTGTATTGAACTAATCATACTTTTTATATTTTTATCGTTAAGTTCAAATTATTTTACATCTAAAACACGTATTTACAATACATTTGGGTGAATACAAAAAATAGAAAAAAAATTTGGGTAAAAATTTGGTAAAAAATGTTGATAATTCCGCTAAATATCGTTTAAAGTCATTTGTATTGAACTAATCATACTTTTTATATTTTTATCGTTAAGTTCACATTATTTTACATCTAAAACACGTCTTTACAATACATTTGGGTGAATATAAAAGGTCGTAAAAAAATTTTGAAATACAGGTGATGAATCCGCTAAATATCGTCTTAAGTCATTTCTATTAAACTAATCATACTTTTTATATTTTTAACGTTAAGTTCACATTATTTTACATCTAAAACACGTGTTTACAATACATTTGGTTGAATACAAAAAATAGAAAAAAAATTTGGTAAAAAATGGTGATAATTCCGCTAAATATCGTTTAAAGTCATTTGTATTGAACTAATCATAATTTTTATATTTTTATTGTTAAGTTCACATTATTTTACATCTAATACACGTATTTACAATACATTTGGGTGAATACAAAAAATAGAAAAAAAATTTGGGAAAAAATTTGGTAAAAAATGGTGATAATTCCGCTAAATATCGTTTAAAGTCATTGGTATTGAACTAATCATACTTTTTGTATTTTTATCGTTAAGTTCACATTATTTTACATCTAAAACACGTCTTTACAATACATTTGGGTGAATATAAAAGGTCGTAAAAAAATTTTGAAATACAGGTGATGAATCCGCTAAATATCGTCTTAAGTCATTTCTATTAAGCTAATCATACTTTTTATATTTTTAACGTTAAGTTCACATTATTTTACATCTAAAACACGTGTTTACAATACATTTGGGTGAATACAAAAAATAGAAAAAAAATTTGGGCAAAAATTGGGTAAAAAATGGTGATAATTCCGCTAAATATCGTTTAAAGTCATTTGTATTGAACTAATCATACTTTTTATATTTTTATCGTTAAGTTCACATTATTTTACATCTAAAACACGTATTTACAATACGTTTGGGTGAATACAAAAAAAAGAAAAAAAATTTGGGAAAAAATTTGGGAAAAAATTTGGTAAAAAATGGTGATAATTCCGCTAAATATCGTTTAAAGTCATTTGTATTGAACTAATCATACTTTTTATATTTTTATCGTTAAGTTCACATTATTTTACATCTAAAACACGTCTTTACAATACATTTGGGTGAATATAAAAGGTCGTAAAAAAACTTTGAAATACAGGTGATGAATCCGCTAAATATCGTCTTAAGTCATTTCTATTAAACTAATCATACTTTTTATATTTTTAACGTTAAGTTCACATTATTTTACATCTAAAACACGTGTTTACAATACATTTGGGTGAATACAAAAAATAGAAAAAAAATTTGGTAAAAAATGGTGATAATTCCGCTAAATATCGTTTAAAGTCATTTGTATTGAACTAATCATACTTTTTATATTTTTATCGTTAAGTTCACATTATTTTACATCTAAAACACGTATTTACAATACATTTGGGTGAATACAAAAAATAGAAAAAAAATTTGGGAAAAAATTTGGTAAAAAATGGTGATAATTCCGCTAAATATCGTTTAAAGTCATTTGTATTGAACTAATCATACTTTTTATATTTTTATCGTTAAGTTCACATTATTTTACATCTAAAACACGTCTTTACAATACATTTGGGTGAATATAAAAGGTCGTAAAAAAACTTTGAAATACAGGTGATGAATCCGCTAAATATCGTCTTAAGTCATTTCTATTAAACTAATCATACTTTTTATATTTTTAACGTTAAGTTCACATTATTTTACATCTGAAACACGTGTTTACAATACATTTAGGTGAATAAAAAAAATAGAAAAAAAATTTGGTAAAAAATGGTGATAATTCCGCTAAATATCGTTTAAAGTCATTTATATTGAACTAATCATACTTTTTATATTTTTATCGTTAAGTTCACATTATTTTACATCTAAAACACGTATTTACAATACATTTGGGTGAATACAAAAAATAGAAAAAAAATTTGGTAAAAAATGGTGATAATTCCGCTAAATATCGTTTAAAGTCATTTGTATTGAACTAATCATACTTTTTATATTTTTATCGTTAAGTTCACATTATTTTACATCTAAAACACGTATTTACAATACATTTGGGTGAATATAAAAGGTCGTAAAAAAATTTGGGAAAAAATGGTGATAATTCCGCTAAATATCGTTTAAAGTCATTTGTATTGAACTAATCATACTTTTTATATTTTTATTGTTAAGTTCACATTACTTTACATCTAAAACACGTATTTACAATACATTTGGGTGAATACAAAAAATAGAAAAAAAATTTGGGAAAAAATTTGGTAAAAAATGGTGATAATTCCGCTAAATATCGTTTAAAGTCATTTCTATTGAACTAATCATACTTTTTATATTTTTATCGTTAAGTTCACATTATTTTACATCTAAAACACGTCTTTACAATACATTTGGGTGAATATAAAAGGTCGTAAAAAAACTTTGAAATACAGGTGATGAATCCGCTAAATATCGTCTTAAGTCATTTCTATTAAACTAATCATACTTTTTATATTTTTAACGTTAAGTTCACATTATTTTACATCTAAAACACGTGTTTACAATACATTTGGGTGAATACAAAAAATAGAAAAAAAATTTGGTAAAAAATGGTGATAATTCCGCTAAATATCGTTTAAAGTCATTTGTATTGAACTAATCATACTTTTTATATTTTTATCGTTAAGCTCACATTATTTTACATCTAAAACACGTATTTACAATACATTTGGGTGAATACAAAAAATAGAAAAAAAATTTGGGAAAAAATTTGGTAAAAAATGGTGATAATTCCGCTAAATATCGTTTAAAGTCATTTGTATTGAACTAATCATACTTTTTATATTTTTATCGTTAAGTTCACATTATTTTACATCTAAAACACGTATTTACAATACATTTGGGTGAATACAAAAAATAGAAAAAAAATTTGGGAAAAAATTGGGTAAAAAATGGTGATAATTCCGCTAAATATCGTTTAAAGTCATTTGTATTGAACTAATCATACTTTTTATATTTTTATCGTTAAGTTCACATTATTTTACATCTAAAACACGTATTTACAATACATTTGGGTGAATACAAAAAATAGAAAAAAAATTTGGGAAAAAATTTGGTAAAAAATGGTGATAATTCCGCTAAATATCGTTTAAAGTCATTTGTATTGAACTAATCATACTTTTTATATTTTTATCGATAAGTTCACATTATTTTACATCTAAAACACGTATTTACAATACATTTGGGTGAATACAAAAAATAGAAAAAAAATTTGGGAAAAAATTTGGTAAAAAATGGTGATAATTCCGCTAAATATCGTTTAAAGTCATTTGTATTGAACTAATCATACTTTTTATATTTTTATCGTTAAGTTCACATTATTTTACATCTAAAACACGTCTTTACAATACATTTGGGTGAATATAAAAGGTCGTAAAAAAATTTTGAAATACAGGTGATCAATCCTCTAAATATCGTCTTAAGTCATTTCTATTAAACTAATCATACTTTTTATATTTTTATCGTTAAGTTCACATTATTTTACATCTAAAACACGTCTTTACAATACATTTGGGTGAATATAAAAGGTCGTAAAAAAATTTTGAAATACAGGTGATGAATCCGCTAAATATTGTCTTAAGTCATCTCTATTAAACTAATCATACTTTTTATATTTTTAACGTTAAGTTCACATTATTTTACATCTAAAACACGTGTTTACAATACATTTGGGTGAATACAAAAAATAGAAAAAAAATTTGGGCAAAAATTGGGTAAAAAATGGTGATAATTCCGCTAAATATCGTTTAAAGTCATTTGTATTGAACTAATCATACTTTTTATATTTTTATTGTTAAGTTCACATTACTTTACATCTAAAACACGTATTTACAATACATTTGGGTGAATACAAAAAATAGAAAAAAAATTTGGGAAAAAATTTGGTAAAAAATGGTGATAATTCCGCTAAATATCGTTTAAAGTCATTTCTATTGAACTAATCATACTTTTTATATTTTTATCGTTAAGTTCACATTATTTTACATCTAAAACACGTCTTTACAATACATTTGGGTGAATATAAAAGGTCGTAAAAAAACTTTGAAATACAGGTGATGAATCCGCTAAATATCGTCTTAAGTCATTTCTATTAAACTAATCATACTTTTTATATTTTTAACGTTAAGTTCACATTATTTTACATCTAAAACACGTGTTTACAATACATTTGGGTGAATACAAAAAATAGAAAAAAAATTTGGTAAAAAATGGTGATAATTCCGCTAAATATCGTTTAAAGTCATTTGTATTGAACTAATCATACTTTTTATATTTTTATCGTTAAGCTCACATTATTTTACATCTAAAACACGTATTTACAATACATTTGGGTGAATACAAAAAATAGAAAAAAAATTTGGGAAAAAATTTGGTAAAAAATGGTGATAATTCCGCTAAATATCGTTTAAAGTCATTTGTATTGAACTAATCATACTTTTTATATTTTTATCGTTAAGTTCACATTATTTTACATCTAAAACACGTATTTACAATACATTTGGGTGAATACAAAAAATAGAAAAAAAATTTGGGAAAAAATTGGGTAAAAAATGGTGATAATTCCGCTAAATATCGTTTAAAGTCATTTGTATTGAACTAATCATACTTTTTATATTTTTATCGTTAAGTTCACATTATTTTACATCTAAAACACGTATTTACAATACATTTGGGTGAATATAAAAGGTCGTAAAAAAATTTGGGAAAAAATGGTGATAATTCCGCTAAATATCGTTTAAAGTCATTTGTATTGAACTAATCATACTTTTTATATTTTTATTGTTAAGTTCACATTACTTTACATCTAAAACACGTATTTACAATACATTTGGGTGAATACAAAAAATAGAAAAAAAATTTGGGAAAAAATTTGGTAAAAAATGGTGATAATTCCGCTAAATATCGTTTAAAGTCATTTCTATTGAACTAATCATACTTTTTATATTTTTATCGTTAAGTTCACATTATTTTACATCTAAAACACGTCTTTACAATACATTTGGGTGAATATAAAAGGTCGTAAAAAAACTTTGAAATACAGGTGATGAATCCGCTAAATATCGTCTTAAGTCATTTCTATTAAACTAATCATACTTTTTATATTTTTAACGTTAAGTTCACATTATTTTACATCTAAAACACGTGTTTACAATACATTTGGGTGAATACAAAAAATAGAAAAAAAATTTGGTAAAAAATGGTGATAATTCCGCTAAATATCGTTTAAAGTCATTTGTATTGAACTAATCATACTTTTTATATTTTTATCGTTAAGTTCACATTATTTTACATCTAAAACACGTATTTACAATACATTTGGGTGAATACAAAAAATAGAAAAAAAATTTGGGAAAAAATTTGGTAAAAAATGGTGATAATTCCGCTAAATATCGTTTAAAGTCATTTGTATTGAACTAATCATACTTTTTATATTTTTATCGTTAAGTTCACATTATTTTACATCTAAAACACGTCTTTACAATACATTTGGGTGAATACAAAAAATAGAAAAAAAATTTGGTAAAAAATGGTGATAATTCCGCTAAATATCGTTTAAAGTCATTTGTATTGAACTAATCATACTTTTTATATTTTTATCGTTAAGTTCACATTATTTTACATCTAAAACACGTATTTACAATACATTTGGGTGAATATAAAAGGTCGTAAAAAAATTTGGGAAAAAATGGTGATAATTCCGCTAAATATCGTTTAAAGTCATTTGTATTGAACTAATCATACTTTTTATATTTTTATTGTTAAGTTCACATTACTTTACATCTAAAACACGTATTTACAATACATTTGGGTGAATACAAAAAATAGAAAAAAAATTTGGGAAAAAATTTGGTAAAAAATGGTGATAATTCCGCTAAATATCGTTTAAAGTCATTTCTATTGAACTAATCATACTTTTTATATTTTTATCGTTAAGTTCACATTATTTTACATCTAAAACACGTCTTTACAATACATTTGGGTGAATATAAAAGGTCGTAAAAAAACTTTGAAATACAGGTGATGAATCCGCTAAATATCGTCTTAAGTCATTTCTATTAAACTAATCATACTTTTTATATTTTTAACGTTAAGTTCACATTATTTTACATCTAAAACACGTGTTTACAATACATTTGGGTGAATACAAAAAATAGAAAAAAAATTTGGTAAAAAATGGTGATAATTCCGCTAAATATCGTTTAAAGTCATTTGTATTGAACTAATCATACTTTTTATATTTTTATCGTTAAGCTCACATTATTTTACATCTAAAACACGTATTTACAATACATTTGGGTGAATACAAAAAATAGAAAAAAAATTTGGGAAAAAATTTGGTAAAAAATGGTGATAATTCCGCTAAATATCGTTTAAAGTCATTTGTATTGAACTAATCATACTTTTTATATTTTTATCGTTAAGTTCACATTATTTTACATCTAAAACACGTATTTACAATACATTTGGGTGAATACAAAAAATAGAAAAAAAATTTGGGAAAAAATTGGGTAAAAAATGGTGATAATTCCGCTAAATATCGTTTAAAGTCATTTGTATTGAACTAATCATACTTTTTATATTTTTATCGTTAAGTTCACATTATTTTACATCTAAAACACGTATTTACAATACATTTGGGTGAATACAAAAAATAGAAAAAAAATTTGGGAAAAAATTTGGTAAAAAATGGTGATAATTCCGCTAAATATCGTTTAAAGTCATTTGTATTGAACTAATCATACTTTTTATATTTTTATCGATAAGTTCACATTATTTTACATCTAAAACACGTATTTACAATACATTTGGGTGAATACAAAAAATAGAAAAAAAATTTGGGAAAAAATTTGGTAAAAAATGGTGATAATTCCGCTAAATATCGTTTAAAGTCATTTGTATTGAACTAATCATACTTTTTATATTTTTATCGTTAAGTTCACATTATTTTACATCTAAAACACGTCTTTACAATACATTTGGGTGAATATAAAAGGTCGTAAAAAAATTTTGAAATACAGGTGATCAATCCTCTAAATATCGTCTTAAGTCATTTCTATTAAACTAATCATACTTTTTATATTTTTATCGTTAAGTTCACATTATTTTACATCTAAAACACGTCTTTACAATACATTTGGGTGAATATAAAAGGTCGTAAAAAAATTTTGAAATACAGGTGATGAATCCGCTAAATATTGTCTTAAGTCATCTCTATTAAACTAATCATACTTTTTATATTTTTAACGTTAAGTTCACATTATTTTACATCTAAAACACGTGTTTACAATACATTTGGGTGAATACAAAAAATAGAAAAAAAATTTGGGCAAAAATTGGGTAAAAAATGGTGATAATTCCGCTAAATATCGTTTAAAGTCATTTGTATTGAACTAATCATACTTTTTATATTTTTATTGTTAAGTTCACATTACTTTACATCTAAAACACGTATTTACAATACATTTGGGTGAATACAAAAAATAGAAAAAAAATTTGGGAAAAAATTGGGTAAAAAATGGTGATAATTCCGCTAAATATCGTTTAAAGTCATTTGTATTGAACTAATCATACTTTTTATATTTTTATCGTTAAGTTCACATTATTTTACATCTAAAACACGTATTTACAATACATTTGGGTGAATATAAAAGGTCGTAAAAAAATTTGGGAAAAAATGGTGATAATTCCGCTAAATATCGTTTAAAGTCATTTGTATTGAACTAATCATACTTTTTATATTTTTATTGTTAAGTTCACATTACTTTACATCTAAAACACGTATTTACAATACATTTGGTTGAATACAAAAAATAGAAAAAAAATTTGGGAAAAAATTTGGTAAAAAATGGTGATAATTCCGCTAAATATCGTTTAAAGTCATTTCTATTGAACTAATCATACTTTTTATATTTTTATCGTTAAGTTCACATTATTTTACATCTAAAACACGTCTTTACAATACATTTGGGTGAATATAAAAGGTCGTAAAAAAACTTTGAAATACAGGTGATGAATCCGCTAAATATCGTCTTAAGTCATTTCTATTAAACTAATCATACTTTTTATATTTTTAACGTTAAGTTCACATTATTTTACATCTAAAACACGTGTTTACAATACATTTGGGTGAATACAAAAAATAGAAAAAAAATTTGGTAAAAAATGGTGATAATTCCGCTAAATATCGTTTAAAGTCATTTGTATTGAACTAATCATACTTTTTATATTTTTATCGTTAAGCTCACATTATTTTACATCTAAAACACGTATTTACAATACATTTGGGTGAATACAAAAAATAGAAAAAAAATTTGGGAAAAAATTTGGTAAAAAATGGTGATAATTCCGCTAAATATCGTTTAAAGTCATTTGTATTGAACTAATCATACTTTTTATATTTTTATCGTTAAGTTCACATTATTTTACATCTAAAACACGTATTTACAATACATTTGGGTGAATACAAAAAATAGAAAAAAAATTTGGGAAAAAATTGGGTAAAAAATGGTGATAATTCCGCTAAATATCGTTTAAAGTCATTTGTATTGAACTAATCATACTTTTTATATTTTTATCGTTAAGTTCACATTATTTTACATCTAAAACACGTATTTACAATACATTTGGGTGAATACAAAAAATAGAAAAAAAATTTGGGAAAAAATTTGGTAAAAAATGGTGATAATTCCGCTAAATATCGTTTAAAGTCATTTGTATTGAACTAATCATACTTTTTATATTTTTATCGATAAGTTCACATTATTTTACATCTAAAACACGTATTTACAATACATTTGGGTGAATACAAAAAATAGAAAAAAAATTTGGTAAAAAATGGTGATAATTCCGCTAAATATCGTTTAAAGTCATTTGTATTGAACTAATCATACTTTTTATATTTTTATCGTTAAGTTCACATTATTTTACATCTAAAACACGTCTTTACAATACATTTGGGTGAATATAAAAGGTCGTAAAAAAATTTTGAAATACAGGTGATCAATCCTCTAAATATCGTCTTAAGTCATTTCTATTAAACTAATCATACTTTTTATATTTTTATCGTTAAGTTCACATTATTTTACATCTAAAACACGTCTTTACAATACATTTGGGTGAATATAAAAGGTCGTAAAAAAATTTTGAAATACAGGTGATGAATCCGCTAAATATTGTCTTAAGTCATCTCTATTAAACTAATCATACTTTTTATATTTTTAACGTTAAGTTCACATTATTTTACATCTAAAACACGTGTTTACAATACATTTGGGTGAATACAAAAAATAGAAAAAAAATTTGGGCAAAAATTGGGTAAAAAATGGTGATAATTCCGCTAAATATCGTTTAAAGTCATTTGTATTGAACTAATCATACTTTTTATATTTTTATCGTTAAGTTCAAATTATTTTACATCTAAAACACGTATTTACAATACATTTGGGTGAATACAAAAAATAGAAAAAAAATTTGGGAAAAAATTTGGTAAAAAATGTTGATAATTCCGCTAAATATCGTTTAAAGTCATTTGTATTGAACTAATCATACTTTTTATATTTTTATCGTTAAGTTCACATTATTTTACATCTAAAACACGTCTTTACAATACATTTGGGTGAATATAAAAGGTCGTAAAAAAATTTTGAAATACAGGTGATGAATCCGCTAAATATTGTCTTAAGTCATTTCTATTAAACTAATCATACTTTTTATATTTTTAACGTTAAGTTCACATTATTTTACATCTAAAACACGTGTTTACAATACATTTGGGTGAATACAAAAAATAGAAAAAAAAATTTGGGCAAAAATTGGGTAAAAAATGGTGATAATTCCGCTAAATATCGTTTAAAGTCATTTGTATTGAACTAATCATACTTTTTATATTTTTATCGTTAAGTTCACATTATTTTACATCTAAAACACGTATTTACAATACGTTTGGGTGAATACAAAAAAAAGAAAAAAAATTTGGGAAAAAATTTGGGAAAAAATTTGGTAAAAAATGGTGATAATTCCGCTAAATATCGTTTAAAGTCATTTGTATTGAACTAATCATACTTTTTATATTTTTATCGTTAAGTTCACATTATTTTACATCTAAAACACGTCTTTACAATACATTTGGGTGAATATAAAAGGTCGTAAAAAAACTTTGAAATACAGGTGATGAATCCGCTAAATATCGTCTTAAGTCATTTCTATTAAACTAATCATACTTTTTATATTTTTAACGTTAAGTTCACATTATTTTACATCTAAAACACGTGTTTACAATACATTTGGGTGAATACAAAAAATAGAAAAAAAATTTGGTAAAAAATGGTGATAATTCCGCTAAATATCGTTTAAAGTCATTTATATTGAACTAATCATACTTTTTATATTTTTATCGTTAAGTTCACATTATTTTACATCTAAAACACGTATTTACAATACATTTGGGTGAATACAAAAAATAGAAAAAAAATTTGGGAAAAAATTTGGTAAAAAATGGTGATAATTCCGCTAAATATCGTTTAAAGTCATTTGTATTGAACTAATCATACTTTTTATATTTTTATCGTTAAGTTCACATTATTTTACATCTAAAACACGTCTTTACAATACATTTGGGTGAATATAAAAGGTCGTAAAAAAACTTTGAAATACAGGTGATGAATCCGCTAAATATCGTCTTAAGTCATTTCTATTAAACTAATCATACTTTTTATATTTTTAACGTTAAGTTCACATTATTTTACATCTGAAACACGTGTTTACAATACATTTAGGTGAATAAAAAAAATAGAAAAAAAATTTGGTAAAAAATGGTGATAATTCCGCTAAATATCGTTTAAAGTCATTTATATTGAACTAATCATACTTTTTATATTTTTATCGTTAAGTTCACATTATTTTACATCTAAAACACGTATTTACAATACATTTGGGTGAATACAAAAAATAGAAAAAAAATTTGGTAAAAAATGGTGATAATTCCGCTAAATATCGTTTAAAGTCATTTGTATTGAACTAATCATACTTTTTATATTTTTATCGTTAAGTTCACATTATTTTACATCTAAAACACGTATTTACAATACATTTGGGTGAATATAAAAGGTCGTAAAAAAATTTGGGAAAAAATGGTGATAATTCCGCTAAATATCGTTTAAAGTCATTTGTATTGAACTAATCATACTTTTTATATTTTTATCGTTAAGTTCACATTACTTTACATCTAAAACACGTATTTACAATACATTTGGGTGAATACAAAAAATAGAAAAAAAATTTGGGAAAAAATGGTGATAATTCCGCTAAATATCGTTTAAAGTCATTTGTATTGAACTAATCATACTTTTTATATTTTTATCGTTAAGTTCACATTATTTTACATCTAAAACACGTCTTTACAATACATTTGGGTGAATATAAAAGGTCGTAAATAAATTTTGAAATACAGGTGATCAATCCTCTAAATATCGTCTTAAGTCATTTCTATTAAACTAATCATACTTTTTATATTTTTATCGTTAAGTTCACATTATTTTACATCTAAAACACGTCTTTACAATACATTTGGGTGAATATAAAAGGTCGTAAAAAAATTTTGAAATACAGGTGATGAATCCGCTAAATATTGTCTTAAGTCATCTCTATTAAACTAATCATACTTTTTATATTTTTAACGTTAAGTTCACATTATTTTACATCTAAAACACGTGTTTACAATACATTTGGGTGAATACAAAAAATAGAAAAAAAATTTGGGCAAAAATTGGGTAAAAAATGGTGATAATTCCGCTAAATATCGTTTAAAGTCATTTGTATTGAACTAATCATACTTTTTATATTTTTATCGTTAAGTTCAAATTATTTTACATCTAAAACACGTATTTACAATACATTTGGGTGAATACAAAAAATAGAAAAAAAATTTGGGAAAAAATTTGGTAAAAAATGTTGATAATTCCGCTAAATATCGTTTAAAGTCATTTGTATTGAACTAATCATACTTTTTATATTTTTATCGTTAAGTTCACATTATTTTACATCTAAAACACGTCTTTACAATACATTTGGGTGAATATAAAAGGTCGTAAAAAAATTTTGAAATACAGGTGATGAATCCGCTAAATATTGTCTTAAGTCATTTCTATTAAACTAATCATACTTTTTATATTTTTAACGTTAAGTTCACATTATTTTACATCTAAAACACGTGTTTACAATACATTTGGGTGAATACAAAAAATAGAAAAAAAAATTTGGGCAAAAATTGGGTAAAAAATGGTGATAATTCCGCTAAATATCGTTTAAAGTCATTTGTATTGAACTAATCATACTTTTTATATTTTTATCGTTAAGTTCACATTATTTTACATCTAAAACACGTATTTACAATACGTTTGGGTGAATACAAAAAAAAGAAAAAAAATTTGGGAAAAAATTTGGGAAAAAATTTGGTAAAAAATGGTGATAATTCCGCTAAATATCGTTTAAAGTCATTTGTATTGAACTAATCATACTTTTTATATTTTTATCGTTAAGTTCACATTATTTTACATCTAAAACACGTCTTTACAATACATTTGGGTGAATATAAAAGGTCGTAAAAAAACTTTGAAATACAGGTGATGAATCCGCTAAATATCGTCTTAAGTCATTTCTATTAAACTAATCATACTTTTTATATTTTTAACGTTAAGTTCACATTATTTTACATCTAAAACACGTGTTTACAATACATTTGGGTGAATACAAAAAATAGAAAAAAAATTTGGTAAAAAATGGTGATAATTCCGCTAAATATCGTTTAAAGTCATTTATATTGAACTAATCATACTTTTTATATTTTTATCGTTAAGTTCACATTATTTTACATCTAAAACACGTATTTACAATACATTTGGGTGAATACAAAAAATAGAAAAAAAATTTGGGAAAAAATTTGGTAAAAAATGGTGATAATTCCGCTAAATATCGTTTAAAGTCATTTGTATTGAACTAATCATACTTTTTATATTTTTATCGTTAAGTTCACATTATTTTACATCTAAAACACGTCTTTACAATACATTTGGGTGAATATAAAAGGTCGTAAAAAAACTTTGAAATACAGGTGATGAATCCGCTAAATATCGTCTTAAGTCATTTCTATTAAACTAATCATACTTTTTATATTTTTAACGTTAAGTTCACATTATTTTACATCTGAAACACGTGTTTACAATACATTTAGGTGAATAAAAAAAATAGAAAAAAAATTTGGTAAAAAATGGTGATAATTCCGCTAAATATCGTTTAAAGTCATTTATATTGAACTAATCATACTTTTTATATTTTTATCATTAAGTTCACATTATTTTACATCTAAAACACGTATTTACAATACATTTGGGTGAATACAAAAAATAGAAAAAAAATTTGGTAAAAAATGGTGATAATTCCGCTAAATATCGTTTAAAGTCATTTGTATTGAACTAATCATACTTTTTATATTTTTATCGTTAAGTTCACATTATTTTACATCTAAAACACGTATTTACAATACATTTGGGTGAATATAAAAGGTCGTAAAAAAATTTGGGAAAAAATGGTGATAATTCCGCTAAATATCGTTTAAAGTCATTTGTATTGAACTAATCATACTTTTTATATTTTTATCGTTAAGTTCACATTACTTTACATCTAAAACACGTATTTACAATACATTTGGGTGAATACAAAAAATAGAAAAAAAATTTGGGAAAAAATGGTGATAATTCCGCTAAATATCGTTTAAAGTCATTTATATTGAACTAATCATACTTTTTATATTTTTATCGTTAAGTTCACATTATTTTACATCTAAAACACGTATTTACAATACATTTGGGTGAATACAAAAAATAGAAAAAAAATTTGGGAAAAAATTTGGTAAAAAATGGTGATAATTCCGCTAAATATCGTTTAAAGTCATTTGTATTGAACTAATCATACTTTTTATATTTTTATCGTTAAGTTCACATTATTTTACATCTAAAACACGTCTTTACAATACATTTGGGTGAATATAAAAGGTCGTAAAAAAACTTTGAAATACAGGTGATGAATCCGCTAAATATCGTCTTAAGTCATTTCTATTAAACTAATCATACTTTTTATATTTTTAACGTTAAGTTCACATTATTTTACATCTGAAACACGTGTTTACAATACATTTAGGTGAATAAAAAAAATAGAAAAAAAATTTGGTAAAAAATGGTGATAATTCCGCTAAATATCGTTTAAAGTCATTTATATTGAACTAATCATACTTTTTATATTTTTATCGTTAAGTTCACATTATTTTACATCTAAAACACGTATTTACAATACATTTGGGTGAATACAAAAAATAGAAAAAAAATTTGGTAAAAAATGGTGATAATTCCGCTAAATATCGTTTAAAGTCATTTGTATTGAACTAATCATACTTTTTATATTTTTATCGTTAAGTTCACATTATTTTACATCTAAAACACGTATTTACAATACATTTGGGTGAATATAAAAGGTCGTAAAAAAATTTGGGAAAAAATGGTGATAATTCCGCTAAATATCGTTTAAAGTCATTTGTATTGAACTAATCATACTTTTTATATTTTTATCGTTAAGTTCACATTACTTTACATCTAAAACACGTATTTACAATACATTTGGGTGAATACAAAAAATAGAAAAAAAATTTGGGAAAAAATTTGGTAAAAAATGGTGATAATTCCGCTAAATATCGTTTAAAGTCATTTCTATTGAACTAATCATACTTTTTATATTTTTATCGTTAAGTTCACATTATTTTACATCTAAAACACGTCTTTACAATACATTTGGGTGAATATAAAAGGTCGTAAAAAAACTTTGAAATACAGGTGATGAATCCGCTAAATATCGTCTTAAGTCATTTCTATTAAACTAATCATACTTTTTATATTTTTAACGTTAAGTTCACATTATTTTACATCTAAAACACGTGTTTACAATACATTTGGGTGAATACAAAAAATAGAAAAAAAATTTGGTAAAAAATGGTGATAATTCCGCTAAATATCGTTTCAAGTCATTTGTATTGAACTAATCATACTTTTTATATTTTTATCGTTAAGCTCACATTATTTTACATCTAAAACACGTATTTACAATACATTTGGGTGAATACAAAAAATAGAAAAAAAATTTGGGAAAAAATTGGGTAAAAAATGGTGATAATTCCGCTAAATATCGTTTAAAGTCATTTGTATTGAACTAATCATACTTTTTATATTTTTATCGTTAAGTTCACATTATTTTACATCTAAAACACGTATTTACAATACATTTGGGTGAATACAAAAAATAGAAAAAAAATTTGGGAAAAAATTTGGTAAAAAATGGTGATAATTCCGCTAAATATCGTTTAAAGTCATTTGTATTGAACTAATCATACTTTTTATATTTTTATCGATAAGTTCACATTATTTTACATCTAAAACACGTATTTACAATACATTTGGGTGAATACAAAAAATAGAAAAAAAATTTGGGAAAAAATTTGGTAAAAAATGGTGATAATTCCGCTAAATATCGTTTAAAGTCATTTGTATTGAACTAATCATACTTTTTATATTTTTATCGTTAAGTTCACATTATTTTACATCTAAAACACGTCTTTACAATACATTTGGGTGAATATAAAAGGTCGTAAAAAAATTTTGAAATACAGGTGATCAATCCTCTAAATATCGTCTTAAGTCATTTCTATTAAACTAATCATACTTTTTATATTTTTATCGTTAAGTTCACATTATTTTACATCTAAAACACGTCTTTACAATACATTTGGGTGAATATAAAAGGTCGTAAAAAAATTTTGAAATACAGGTGATGAATCCGCTAAATATTGTCTTAAGTCATCTCTATTAAACTAATCATACTTTTTATATTTTTAACGTTAAGTTCACATTATTTTACATCTAAAACACGTGTTTACAATACATTTGGGTGAATACAAAAAATAGAAAAAAAATTTGGGCAAAAATTGGGTAAAAAATGGTGATAATTCCGCTAAATATCGTTTAAAGTCATTTGTATTGAACTAATCATACTTTTTATATTTTTATCGTTAAGTTCACATTATTTTACATCTAAAACATGTATTTACAATACGTTTGGGTGAATACAAAAAAAAGAAAAAAAATTTGGGAAAAAATTTGGTAAAAAATGGTGATAATTCCGCTAAATATCGTTTAAAGTCATTTGTATTGAACTAATCATACTTTTTATATTTTTATCGATAAGTTCACATTATTTTACATCTAAAACACGTATTTACAATACATTTGGGTGAATACAAAAAATAGAAAAAAAATTTGGGAAAAAATTTGGTAAAAAATGGTGATAATTCCGCTAAATATCGTTTAAAGTCATTTCTATTGAACTAATCATACTTTTTATATTTTTATCGTTAAGTTCACATTATTTTACATCTAAAACACGTCTTTACAATACATTTGGGTGAATATAAAAGGTCGTAAAAAAACTTTGAAATACAGGTGATGAATCCGCTAAATATCGTCTTAAGTCATTTCTATTAAACTAATCATACTTTTTATATTTTTAACGTTAAGTTCACATTATTTTACATCTAAAACACGTGTTTACAATACATTTGGGTGAATACAAAAAATAGAAAAAAAATTTGGTAAAAAATGGTGATAATTCCGCTAAATATCGTTTCAAGTCATTTGTATTGAACTAATCATACTTTTTATATTTTTATCGTTAAGCTCACATTATTTTACATCTAAAACACGTATTTACAATACATTTGGGTGAATACAAAAAATAGAAAAAAAATTTGGGAAAAAATTGGGTATAAAATGGTGATAATTCCGCTAAATATCGTTTAAAGTCATTTGTATTGAACTAATCATACTTTTTATATTTTTATCGTTAAGTTCACATTATTTTACATCTAAAACACGTATTTACAATACATTTGGGTGAATACAAAAAATAGAAAAAAAATTTGGGAAAAAATTTGGTAAAAAATGGTGATAATTCCGCTAAATATCGTTTAAAGTCATTTGTATTGAACTAATCATACTTTTTATATTTTTATCGATAAGTTCACATTATTTTACATCTAAAACACGTATTTACAATACATTTGGGTGAATACAAAAAATAGAAAAAAAATTTGGGAAAAAATTTGGTAAAAAATGGTGATAATTCCGCTAAATATCGTTTAAAGTCATTTGTATTGAACTAATCATACTTTTTATATTTTTATCGTTAAGTTCACATTATTTTACATCTAAAACACGTCTTTACAATACATTTGGGTGAATATAAAAGGTCGTAAAAAAATTTTGAAATACAGGTGATCAATCCTCTAAATATCGTCTTAAGTCATTTCTATTAAACTAATCATACTTTTTATATTTTTATCGTTAAGTTCACATTATTTTACATCTAAAACACGTCTTTACAATACATTTGGGTGAATATAAAAGGTCGTAAAAAAATTTTGAAATACAGGTGATGAATCCGCTAAATATTGTCTTAAGTCATCTCTATTAAACTAATCATACTTTTTATATTTTTAACGTTAAGTTCACATTATTTTACATCTAAAACACGTGTTTACAATACATTTGGGTGAATACAAAAAATAGAAAAAAAATTTGGGCAAAAATTGGGTAAAAAATGGTGATAATTCCGCTAAATATCGTTTAAAGTCATTTGTATTGAACTAATCATACTTTTTATATTTTTATCGTTAAGTTCACATTATTTTACATCTAAAACATGTATTTACAATACGTTTGGGTGAATACAAAAAAAAGAAAAAAAATTTGGGAAAAAATTTGGGAAAAAATTTGGTAAAAAATGGTGATAATTCCGCTAAATATCGTTTAAAGTCATTTGTATTGAACTAATCATACTTTTTATATTTTTATCGTTAAGTTCACTTTATTTTACATCTAAAACACGTCTTTACAATACATTTGGGTGAATATAAAAGGTCGTAAAAAAACTTTGAAATACAGGTGATGAATCCGCTAAATATCGTCTTAAGTCATTTCTATTAAACTAATCATACTTTTTATATTTTTAACGTTAAGTTCACATTATTTTACATCTGAAACACGTGTTTACAATACATTTAGGTGAATAAAAAAAATAGAAAAAAAATTTGGTAAAAAATGGTGATAATTCCGCTAAATATCGTTTAAAGTCATTTATATTGAACTAATCATACTTTTTATATTTTTATCGTTAAGTTCACATTATTTTACATCTAAAACACGTATTTACAATACATTTGGGTGAATACAAAAAATAGAAAAAAAATTTGGTAAAAAATGGTGATAATTCCGCTAAATATCGTTTAAAGTCATTTGTATTGAACTAATCATACTTTTTATATTTTTATCGTTAAGTTCACATTATTTTACATCTAAAACACGTATTTACAATACATTTGGGTGAATATAAAAGGTCGTAAAAAAATTTGGGAAAAAATGGTGATAATTCCGCTAAATATCGTTTAAAGTCATTTGTATTGAACTAATCATACTTTTTATATTTTTATCGTTAAGTTCACATTACTTTACATCTAAAACACGTATTTACAATACATTTGGGTGCATACAAAAAATAGAAAAAAAATTTGGGAAAAAATTTGGTAAAAAATGGTGATAATTCCGCTAAATATCGTTTAAAGTCATTTCTATTGAACTAATCATACTTTTTATATTTTTATCGTTAAGTTCACATTATTTTACATCTAAAACACGTCTTTACAATACATTTGGGTGAATATAAAAGGTCGTAAAAAAATTTTGAAGTACAGGTGATGAATCCGCTAAATATCGTCTTAAGTCATTTCTATTAAACTAATCATACTTTTTATATTTTTAACGTTAAGTTCACATTATTTTACATCTAAAACACGTGTTTACAATACATTTGGGTGAATACAAAAAATAGAAAAAAAATTTGGGAAAAAATTGGGTAAAAAATGGTGATAATTCCGCTGAAATATCGTTTAAAGTCATTTGTATTGAACTAATCATACTTTTTATATTTTTATCGTTAAGTTCACATAATTTTACATCTAAAACACGTCTTTACAATACATTTGGGTGAATATAAACGGTCGTAAAAAAATTTTGAAATACAGGTGATGAATCCGCTAAATATCGTCTTAAGTCATTTCTATTAAACTAATCATACTTTTTATATTTTTAACGTTAAGTTCTCATTATTTTACATCTAAAACACGTGTTTACAATACATTTGGGTGAATACAAAAAATAGAAAAAAAATTTGGTAAAAAATGGTGATAATTCCGCTAAATATCGTTTAAAGTCATTTGTATTGAACTAATCATACTTTTTATATTTTTATCGTTAAGTTCACATTATTTTGCATCTAAAACACGTATTTACAATACATTTGGGTGAATACAAAAAATAGAAAAAAAATTTGGGAAAAAATTTGGTAAAAAATGGTGATAATTCCGCTAAATATCGTTTAAAGTCATTTGTATTGAACTAATCATACTTTTTATATTTTTAACGTTATGTTCACATTATTTTACATCTAAAACACGTATTTACAATACATTTGGGTGAATACAAAAAATAGAAAAAAAATTTGGGAAAAAATTGGGTAAAAAATGGTGATAATTCCGCTAAATATCGTTTAAAGTCATTTGTATTGAACTAATCATACTTTTTATATTTTTATCGTTAAGTTCACATTATTTTACATCTAAAACACGTATTTACAATACATTTGGGTGAATACAAAAAATAGAAAAAAAATTTGGGAAAAAATTTGGTAAAAAATGGTGATAATTCCGCTAAATATCGTTTAAAGTCATTTGTATTGAACTAATCATACTTTTTATATTTTTATCGATAAGTTCACATTATTTTACATCTAAAACACGTATTTACAATACATTTGGGTGAATACAAAAAATAGAAAAAAAATTTGGGAAAAAATTTGGTAAAAAATGGTGATAATTCCGCTAAATATCGTTTAAAGTCATTTGTATTGAACTAATCATACTTTTTATATTTTTATCGTTAAGTTCACATTATTTTACATCTAAAACACGTCTTTACAATACATTTGGGTGAATATAAAAGGTCGTAAAAAAATTTTGAAATACAGGTGATCAATCCTCTAAATATCGTCTTAAGTCATTTCTATTAAACTAATCATACTTTTTATATTTTTATCGTTAAGTTCACATTATTTTACATCTAAAACACGTCTTTACAATACATTTGGGTGAATATAAAAGGTCGTAAAAAAATTTTGAAATACAGGTGATGAATCCGCTAAATATTGTCTTAAGTCATCTCTATTAAACTAATCATACTTTTTATATTTTTAACGTTAAGTTCACATTATTTTACATCTAAAACACGTGTTTACAATACATTTGGTGAATACAAAAAATAGAAAAAAAATTTGGGCAAAAATTGGGTAAAAAATGGTGATAATTCCGCTAAATATCGTTTAAAGTCATTTGTATTGAACTAATCATACTTTTTATATTTTTATCGTTAAGTTCACATTATTTTACATCTAAAACATGTATTTACAATACGTTTGGGTGAATACAAAAAAAAGAAAAAAAATTTGGGAAAAAATTTGGGAAAAAATTTGGTAAAAAATGGTGATAATTCCGCTAAATATCGTTTAAAGTCATTTGTATTGAACTAATCATACTTTTTATATTTTTATCGTTAAGTTCACTTTATTTTACATCTAAAACACGTCTTTACAATACATTTGGGTGAATATAAAAGGTCGTAAAAAAACTTTGAAATACAGGTGATGAATCCGCTAAATATCGTCTTAAGTCATTTCTATTAAACTAATCATACTTTTTATATTTTTAACGTTAAGTTCACATTATTTTACATCTGAAACACGTGTTTACAATACATTTAGGTGAATAAAAAAAATAGAAAAAAAATTTGGTAAAAAATGGTGATAATTCCGCTAAATATCGTTTAAAGTCATTTATATTGAACTAATCATACTTTTTATATTTTTATCGTTAAGTTCACATTATTTTACATCTAAAACACGTATTTACAATACATTTGGGTGAATACAAAAAATAGAAAAAAAATTTGGTAAAAAATGGTGATAATTCCGCTAAATATCGTTTAAAGTCATTTGTATTGAACTAATCATACTTTTTATATTTTTATCGTTAAGTTCACATTATTTTACATCTAAAACACGTATTTACAATACATTTGGGTGAATATGAAAGGTCGTAAAAAAATTTGGGAAAAAATGGTGATAATTCCGCTAAATATCGTTTAAAGTCATTTGTATTGAACTAATCATACTTTTTATATTTTTATCGTTAAGTTCACATTACTTTACATCTAAAACACGTATTTACAATACATTTGGGTGCATACAAAAAATAGAAAAAAAATTTGGGAAAAAATTTGGTAAAAAATGGTGATAATTCCGCTAAATATCGTTTAAAGTCATTTCTATTGAACTAATCATACTTTTTATATTTTTATCGTTAAGTTCACATTATTTTACATCTAAAACACGTCTTTACAATACATTTGGGTGAATATAAAAGGTCGTAAAAAAATTTTGAAGTACAGGTGATGAATCCGCTAAATATCGTCTTAAGTCATTTCTATTAAACTAATCATACTTTTTATATTTTTAACGTTAAGTTCACATTATTTTACATCTAAAACACGTGTTTACAATACATTTGGGTGAATACAAAAAATAGAAAAAAAATTTGGGAAAAAATTGGGTAAAAAATGGTGATAATTCCGCTGAAATATCGTTTAAAGTCATTTGTATTGAACTAATCATACTTTTTATATTTTTATCGTTAAGTTCACATAATTTTACATCTAAAACACGTCTTTACAATACATTTGGGTGAATATAAACGGTCGTAAAAAAATTTTGAAATACAGGTGATGAATCCGCTAAATATCGTCTTAAGTCATTTCTATTAAACTAATCATACTTTTTATATTTTTAACGTTAAGTTCTCATTATTTTACATCTAAAACACGTGTTTACAATACATTTGGGTGAATACAAAAAATAGAAAAAAAATTTGGTAAAAAATGGTGATAATTCCGCTAAATATCGTTTAAAGTCATTTGTATTGAACTAATCATACTTTTTATATTTTTATCGTTAAGTTCACATTATTTTGCATCTAAAACACGTATTTACAATACATTTGGGTGAATACAAAAAATAGAAAAAAAATTTGGGAAAAAATTTGGTAAAAAATGGTGATAATTCCGCTAAATATCGTTTAAAGTCATTTGTATTGAACTAATCATACTTTTTATATTTTTAACGTTATGTTCACATTATTTTACATCTAAAACACGTATTTACAATACATTTGGGTGAATACAAAAAATAGAAAAAAAAATTGGGAAAAAGTTGGGTAAAAAATTGTGATAATTCCGCTAAATATCGTTTAAAGTCATTTGTATTGAACTAATCATACTTTTTATATTTTTATCGTTAAGTTCACATTATTTTACATCTAAAACACGTATTTACAATACATTTGGGTGAATACAAAAAATAGAAAAAAAATTTGGTAAAAAATGGTGATAATTCCGCTAAATATCGTTTAAAGTCATTTGTATTGAACTAATCATACTTTTTATATTTTTATCGTTAAGTTCACATTATTTTACATCTAAAACATGTATTTACAATACGTTTGGGTGAATACAAAAAAAAGAAAAAAAATTTGGGAAAAAATTTGGGAAAAAATTTGGTAAAAAATGGTGATAATTCCGCTAAATATCGTTTAAAGTCATTTGTATTGAACTAATCATACTTTTTATATTTTTATCGTTAAGTTCACTTTATTTTACATCTAAAACACGTCTTTACAATACATTTGGGTGAATATAAAAGGTCGTAAAAAAACTTTGAAATACAGGTGATGAATCCGCTAAATATCGTCTTAAGTCATTTCTATTAAACTAATCATACTTTTTATATTTTTAACGTTAAGTTCACATTATTTTACATCTGAAACACGTGTTTACAATACATTTAGGTGAATAAAAAAAATAGAAAAAAAATTTGGTAAAAAATGGTGATAATTCCGCTAAATATCGTTTAAAGTCATTTATATTGAACTAATCATACTTTTTATATTTTTATCGTTAAGTTCACATTATTTTACATCTAAAACACGTATTTACAATACATTTGGGTGAATACAAAAAATAGAAAAAAAATTTGGTAAAAAATGGTGATAATTCCGCTAAATATCGTTTAAAGTCATTTGTATTGAACTAATCATACTTTTTATATTTTTATCGTTAAGTTCACATTATTTTACATCTAAAACACGTATTTACAATACATTTGGGTGAATATAAAAGGTCGTAAAAAAATTTGGGAAAAAATGGTGATAATTCCGCTAAATATCGTTTAAAGTCATTTGTATTGAACTAATCATACTTTTTATATTTTTATCGTTAAGTTCACATTACTTTACATCTAAAACACGTATTTACAATACATTTGGGTGCATACAAAAAATAGAAAAAAAATTTGGGAAAAAATTTGGTAAAAAATGGTGATAATTCCGCTAAATATCGTTTAAAGTCATTTCTATTGAACTAATCATACTTTTTATATTTTTATCGTTAAGTTCACATTATTTTACATCTAAAACACGTATTTACAATACATTTGGGTGAATACAAAAAATAGAAAAAAAATTTGGTAAAAAATGGTGATAATTCCGCTAAATATCGTTTAAAGTCATTTGTATTGAACTAATCATACTTTTTATATTTTTATCGTTAAGTTCACATTATTTTACATCTAAAACATGTATTTACAATACGTTTGGGTGAATACAAAAAAAAGAAAAAAAATTTGGGAAAAAATTTGGGAAAAAATTTGGTAAAAAATGGTGATAATTCCGCTAAATATCGTTTAAAGTCATTTGTATTGAACTAATCATACTTTTTATATTTTTATCGTTAAGTTCACTTTATTTTACATCTAAAACACGTCTTTACAATACATTTGGGTGAATATAAAAGGTCGTAAAAAAACTTTGAAATACAGGTGATGAATCCGCTAAATATCGTCTTAAGTCATTTCTATTAAACTAATCATACTTTTTATATTTTTAACGTTAAGTTCACATTATTTTACATCTGAAACACGTGTTTACAATACATTTAGGTGAATAAAAAAAATAGAAAAAAAATTTGGTAAAAAATGGTGATAATTCCGCTAAATATCGTTTAAAGTCATTTATATTGAACTAATCATACTTTTTATATTTTTATCGTTAAGTTCACATTATTTTACATCTAAAACACGTATTTACAATACATTTGGGTGAATACAAAAAATAGAAAAAAAATTTGGTAAAAAATGGTGATAATTCCGCTAAATATCGTTTAAAGTCATTTGTATTGAACTAATCATACTTTTTATATTTTTATCGTTAAGTTCACATTATTTTACATCTAAAACACGTATTTACAATACATTTGGGTGAATATAAAAGGTCGTAAAAAAATTTGGGAAAAAATGGTGATAATTCCGCTAAATATCGTTTAAAGTCATTTGTATTGAACTAATCATACTTTTTATATTTTTATCGTTAAGTTCACATTACTTTACATCTAAAACACGTATTTACAATACATTTGGGTGCATACAAAAAATAGAAAAAAAATTTGGGAAAAAATTTGGTAAAAAATGGTGATAATTCCGCTAAATATCGTTTAAAGTCATTTCTATTGAACTAATCATACTTTTTATATTTTTATCGTTAAGTTCACATTATTTTACATCTAAAACACGTCTTTACAATACATTTGGGTGAATATAAAAGGTCGTAAAAAAATTTTGAAGTACAGGTGATGAATCCGCTAAATATCGTCTTAAGTCATTTCTATTAAACTAATCATACTTTTTATATTTTTAACGTTAAGTTCACATTATTTTACATCTAAAACACGTGTTTACAATACATTTGGGTGAATACAAAAAATAGAAAAAAAATTTGGGAAAAAATTGGGTAAAAAATGGTGATAATTCCGCTGAAATATCGTTTAAAGTCATTTGTATTGAACTAATCATACTTTTTATATTTTTATCGTTAAGTTCACATAATTTTACATCTAAAACACGTCTTTACAATACATTTGGGTGAATATAAACGGTCGTAAAAAAATTTTGAAATACAGGTGATGAATCCGCTAAATATCGTCTTAAGTCATTTCTATTAAACTAATCATACTTTTTATATTTTTAACGTTAAGTTCTCATTATTTTACATCTAAAACACGTGTTTACAATACATTTGGGTGAATACAAAAAATAGAAAAAAAATTTGGTAAAAAATGGTGATAATTCCGCTAAATATCGTTTAAAGTCATTTGTATTGAACTAATCATACTTTTTATATTTTTATCGTTAAGTTCACATTATTTTGCATCTAAAACACGTATTTACAATACATTTGGGTGAATACAAAAAATAGAAAAAAAATTTGGGAAAAAATTTGGTAAAAAATGGTGATAATTCCGCTAAATATCGTTTAAAGTCATTTGTATTGAACTAATCATACTTTTTATATTTTTAACGTTATGTTCACATTATTTTACATCTAAAACACGTATTTACAATACATTTGGGTGAATACAAAAAATAGAAAAAAAAATTGGGAAAAAGTTGGGTAAAAAATTGTGATAATTCCGCTAAATATCGTTTAAAGTCATTTGTATTGAACTAATCATACTTTTTATATTTTTATCGTTAAGTTCACATTACTTTACATCTAAAACACGTATTTACAATACATTTGGGTGAATACAAAAAATAGAAAAAAAATTTGGGAAAAAATTTGGTAAAAAATGGTGATAATTCCGCTAAATATCGTTTAAAATCATTTCTATTGAACTAATCATACTTTTTATATTTTTATCGTTAAGTTCACATTATTTTACATCTAAAACACGTCTTTACAATACATTTGGGTGAATATAAAAGGTCGTAAAAAAACTTTGAAATACAGGTGATGAATCCGCTAAATATCGTCTTAAGTCATTTCTATTAAACTAATCATACTTTTTATATTTTTAACGTTAAGTTCACATTATTTTACATCTAAAACACGTGTTTACAATACATTTGGGTGAATACAAAAAATAGAAAAAAAATTTGGTAAAAAATGGTGATAATTCCGCTAAATATCGTTTAAAGTCATTTGTATTGAACTAATCATACTTTTTATATTTTTATCGTTAAGTTCACATTATTTTACATCTAAAACACGTATTTACAATACATTTGGGTGAATACAAAAAATAGAAAAAAAATTTGGGAAAAAATTTGGTAAAAAATGGTGATAATTCCGCTAAATATCGTTTAAAGTCATTTGTATTGAACTAATCATACTTTTTATATTTTTATCGTTAAGTTCACATTATTTTACATCTAAAACACGTATTTACAATACATTTGGGTGAATACAAAAAATAGAAAAAAAATTTGGGAAAAAATTGGGTAAAAAATGGTGATAATTCCGCTAAATATCGTTTAAAGTCATTTGTATTGAACTAATCATACTTTTTATATTTTTATCGTTAAGTTCACATTATTTTACATCTAAAACACGTATTTACAATACATTTGGGTGAATACAAAAAATAGAAAAAAAATTTGGGAAAAAATTTGGTAAAAAATGGTGATAATTCCGCTAAATATCGTTTAAAGTCATTTGTATTGAACTAATCATACTTTTTATATTTTTATCGATAAGTTCACATTATTTTACATCTAAAACACGTATTTACAATACATTTGGGTGAATACAAAAAATAGAAAAAAAATTTGGGAAAAAATTTGGTAAAAAATGGTGATAATTCCGCTAAATATCGTTTAAAGTCATTTGTATTGAACTAATCATACTTTTTATATTTTTATCGTTAAGTTCACATTATTTTACATCTAAAACACGTCTTTACAATACATTTGGGTGAATATCAAAAGGTCGTAAAAAAATTTTAAAATACAGGTGATGAATCCGCTAAATATCGTCTTAAGTCATTTCTATTAAACTAATCATACTTTTTATATTTTTAACGTTAAGTTCACATTATTTTATATCTAAAACACGTGTTTACAATACATTTGGGTGAATATAAAAGGTCGTAAAAAAATTTTGAAATACAGGTGATGAATCCGCTAAATATCGTCTTAAGTCATTTCTATTAAACTAATCATACTTTTTATATTTTTAACGTTAAGTTCACATTATTTTACATCTGAAACACGTGTTTACAATACATTTAGGTGAATAAAAAAAATAGAAAATTTGGTAAAAAATGGTGATAATTCCGCTAAATATCGTTTAAAGTCATTTATATTGAACTAATCATACTTTTTATATTTTTATCGTTAAGTTCACATTATTTTACATCTAAAACACGTATTTACAATACGTTTGGGTGAATACAAAAAAAAGAAAAAAAATTTGGGAAAAAATTTGGGAAAAAATTTGGTAAAAAATGGTGATAATTCCGCTAAATATCGTTTAAAGTCATTTGTATTGAACTAATCATACTTTTTATATTTTTAACGTTAAGTTCACATTATTTTACATCTAAAACACGTGTTTACAATACATTTGGGTGAATACAAAAAATAGAAAAAAAATTTGGGAAAAAATTGGGTAAAAAATGGTGATAATTCCGCTGAAATATCGTTTAAAGTAATTTGTATTGAACTAATCATACTTTTTAAATTTTTATCGTTAAGTTCACATAATTTTACATCTAAAACACGTCTTCACAATACATTTGGGTGAATATAAACGGTCGTAAAAAAATTTTGAAATACAGGTGATGAATCCGCTAAATATCGTCTTAAGTCATTTCTATTAAACTAATCATACTTTTTATATGTTTAACGTTAAGTTCTCATTATTTTACATCTAAAACACGTGTTTACAATACATTTGGGTGAATACAAAAAATAGAAAAAAAATTTGGTAAAAAATGGTGATAATTCCGCTAAATATCGTTTAAAGTCATTTGTATTGAACTAATCATACTTTTTATATATTTATCGTTAAGTTCACATTATCTTACATCTAAAACACGTATTTACAATACATTTGGTTGAATACAAAAAATAGAAAAAAAATTTGGGAAAAAATTGGGAAAAAAATGGTGATAATTCCGCTAAATATCGTTTAAAGTCATTTGTATAGAACTAATCATGCTTTTTATAATTTTATCGTTAAGTTCAAATTATTTTACATCTAAAACACGTCTTTACAATACATTTGGGTGAATGTAAAAGGTCGTAAAAAATTTTTGAAATACAGGTGATGAATCCGCTAAATATCGTCTTAAGTCATTTCTATTAAACTAATCATACTTTTTATATTTTTAACGTTAAGTTCACATTATTTTACATCTAAAACACGTATTTACAATACATTTGGGTGAATACAAAAAATAGAAAAAAAAATTGGGAAAAAGTTGGGTAAAAAATTGTGATAATTTCGCTATATATCGTTTAAAGTCATTTGTATTGAACTAATCATACTTTTTATATTTTTATCGTTAAGTTCACATAATTTTACATCTAAAACACGTCTTTACAATACATTTGGGTGAATATAAAAGGTCGTAAAAAAATTTTGAAATACGGGTGATGAATCCGCTAAATATCGTCTTAAGTCATTTCTATTAAACTAATCATACTTTTTATATTTTTAACGTTAAGTTCACAATATTTTACATCTAAAACACGTGTTTACAATACATTTGGGTGAATACAAAAAATAGAAAAAAAATTTGGTAAAAAATGGTGATAATTCCGCTAAATATCGTTTAAAGTCATTTGTATTGAACTAATCATACTTTTTATATTTTCATCGTTAAGTTCACATTATTTTACATCTAAATCACGTATTTACAATACATTTGGGTGAATATAAAAAATAGAAAAAAAATTTGGGAATAAATTTGGTAAAAAATGGTGATAATTCCGCTAAATATCGTTTAAAGTCATTTGTATTGAACTAATCATACTTTTTATATTTTTATCGTTAAGTTCACACTATTTTACATCTAAAACACGTCTTTACAATACATTTGGGTGAATATAAAAGGTCGTAATAAAATTTTGAAATACAGGTGATGAATCCGCTAAATATCGTCTTAAGTCATTACTATTAAACTAATCATACTTTTTATATTTTTAACGTTAAGTTCACATTATTTTACATCTAAAACACGTGTTTACAATACATTTGGGTGAATACAAAAAATAGAAAAAAAATTTGGTAAAAAATGGTGATAATTCCGCTAAATATCGTTTAAAGTCATTTGTATTGAACTAATCATACTTTTTATATTTTTATCGTTAATTTAACATTATTTTACATCTAAAACACGTATTTACAATACATTTGGGTGAATACAAAAAATAGAAAAAAAATTTGGGAAAAAATTTGGTAAAAAATGGTGATAATTCCGCTAAATATCGTTTAAAGTCATTTGTATTGAACTAATCATACTTTTTATATTTTTATCGTTAAGTTCACATTATTTTACATCTAAAACACGTCTTTACAATACATTTGGGTGAATATAAATGGTCGTAAAAAAATTTTGAAATACAGGTGATGAATCCGCTAAATATCGTCTTAAGTCATTTCTATTAAACTAATCATACTTTTTATATTTTTAACGTTAAGTTCACATTATTTTACATCTAAAACACGTGTTTACAATACATTTGGGTGAATACAAAAAATAGAAAAAAAATTTGGTAAAAAATGGTGATAATTCCGCTAAATATCGTTTAAAGTCATTTGTATTGAACTAATCATACTTTTTATATTTTTATCGTTAAGGTCACATTATTTTACATCTAAAACACGTCTTTACAATACATTTGGGTGAATATAAAAGGTCGTAAAAAAATTTTGAAATACAGGTGATGAATCCGCTAAATATCGTCTTAAGTCATTTCTATTAAACTAATCATACTTTTTATATTTTTAACGTTAAGTTCACATTATTTTACATCTAAAACACGAGTTTACAATACATTTGGGAGAATACAAAAAATAGAAAAAAAATTTGGTAAAAAATGGTGATAATTCCGCTAAATATCGTTTAAAGTCATTTGTATTGAACTAATCAAACTTTTTATATTTTTATCGTTAAGTTCACATTATTTTACATCTAAAACACGTATTTACAATACATTTGGGTGAATACAAAAAATAGAAAAAAAATTTGGGAAAAAATTTGGTAAAAAATGATGATAATTCCGCTAAATATCGTTTAAAGTCATTTGTATTGAACTAATCATACTTTTTATATTTTTATCGTTAAGTTCACATTATTTTACATCTAAAACACGTCTTTACAATACATTTGGGTGAATATAAAAGGTCGTAAAAAAATTTTGAAATACAGGTGATGAATCCGCTAAATATCGTCTTAAGTCATTTGTATTGAACTAATCATACTTTTTATATTTTTATCGTTAAGTTCACATTATTTTACATCTAAATCACGTATTTACAATACATTTGGGTGAATACAAAAAATAGAAAAAAAATTTGGGAATAAATTTGGTAAAAAATGGTGATAATTCCGCTAAATATCGTTTAAAGTCATTTGTATTGAACTAATCATACTTTTTATATTTTTATCGTTAAGTTCACATAATTTTACATCTAAAACACGTCTTTACAATACATTTGGGTGAATATAAAAGGTCGTAAAAAAATTTTGAAATACAGGTGATGAATCCGCTAAATATCGTCTTAAGTCATTACTATTAAACTAATCATACTTTTTATATTTTTAACGTTAAGTTCACATTATTTTACATCTAAAACACGTGTTTACAATACATTTGGGTGAATACAAAAAATAGAAAAAAAATTTGGTAAAAAATGGTGATAATTCCGCTAAATATCGTTTAAAGTCATTTGTATTGAACTAATCATACTTTTTATATTTTTATCGTTAATTTAACATTATTTTACATCTAAAACACGTATTTACAATACATTTGGGTGAATACAAAAAATAGAAAAAAAATTTGGGAAAAAATTTGGTAAAAAATGGTGATAATTCCGCTAAATATCGTTTAAAGTCATTTGTATTGAACTAATCATACTTTTTTTATTTTTATCGTTAAGTTCACATTATTTTACATCTAAAACACGTCTTTACAATACATTTGGGTGAATGTAAATGGTCGTAAAAAAATTTTGAAATACAGGTGATGAATCCGCTAAATATCGTCTTAAGTCATTTCTATTAAACTAATCATACTTTTTATATTTTTAACGTTAAGTTCACATTATTTTACATCTAAAACACGTGTTTACAATACATTTGGGTGAATACAAAAAATAGAAAAAAAATTTGGTAAAAAATGGTGATAATTTCGCTAAATATCGTTTAAAGTCATTTGTATTGAACTAATCATACTTTTTATATTTTTATCGTTAAGTTCCCATTATTTTACATCTAAAACACGTCTTTAAAATACATTTGGGTGAATATAAAAGGTCGTAAAAAAATTTTGAAATACAGGTGATGAATCCGCTAAATATCGTCTTAAGTCATTTCTATTAAACTAATCATACTTTTTATATTTTTAACGTTAAGTTCACATTATTTTACATCTAAAACACGAGTTTACAATACATTTGGGAGAATACAAAAAATAGAAAAAAAATTTGGTAAAAAATGGTGATAATTCCGCTAAATATCGTTTAAAGTCATTTGTATTGAACTAATCAAACTTTTTATATTTTTATCGTTAAGTTCACATTATTTTACATCTAAAACACGTATTTACAATACATTTGGGTGAATACAAAAAATAGAAAAAAAATTTGGGAAAAAATTTGGTAAAAAATGATGATAATTCCGCTAAATATCGTTTAAAGTCATTTGTATTGAACTAATCATACTTTTTATATTTTTATCGTTAAGTTCACATTATTTTACATCTAAAACACGTCTTTACAATACATTTGGGTGAATATAAATGTTCGTAAAAAAATTTTGAAATACAGGTGATGAATCCGCTAAATATCGTCTTAAGTCATTTCTATTAAACTAATCATACTTTTTATATTTTTAACGTTAAGTTCACATTATTTTACATCTAAAACACGTGTTTACAATACATTTGGGTGAATACAAAAAATAGAAAAAAAATTTGGTAAAAAATGGTGATAATTTCGCTAAATATCGTTTAAAGTCATTTGTATTGAACTAATCATACTTTTTATATTTTTATCGTTAAGTTCCCATTATTTTACATCTAAAACACGTCTTTACAATACATTTGGGTGAATATAAAAGGTCGTAAAAAAATTTTGAAATACAGGTGATGAATCCGCTAAATATCGTCTTAAGTCATTTCTATTAAACTAATCATACTTTTTATATTTTTAACGTTAAGTTCACATTATTTTACATCTAAAACACGAGTTTACAATACATTTGGGAGAATACAAAAAATAGAAAAAAAATTTGGTAAAAAATGGTGATAATTCCGCTAAATATCGTTTAAAGTCATTTGTATTGAACTAATCAAACTTTTTATATTTTTATCGTTAAGTTCACATTATTTTACATCTAAAACACGTATTTACAATACATTTGGGTGAATACAAAAAATAGAAAAAAAATTTGGGAAAAAATTTGGTAAAAAATGATGATAATTCCGCTAAATATCGTTTAAAGTCATTTGTATTGAACTAATCATACTTTTTATATTTTTATCGTTAAGTTCACATTATTTTACATCTAAAACACGTCTTTACAATACATTTGGGTGAATATAAAAGGTCGTAAAAAAATTTTGAAATACAGGTGATGAATCCGCTAAATATCGTCTTAAGTCATTTCTATTAAACTAATCATACTTTTTATATTTTTAACGTTAAGTTCACATTATTTTACATCTAAAACACGTATTTACAATACATTTGGGTGAATAAAAAAAATAGAAAAAAAATTTGGGAAAAAATTTGGTAAAAAATGGTGATAATTCCGCTAAATATCGTTTAAAGTCATTTGTATTGAATTAATCATACTTTTTATATTTTTATCGTTAAGTTCACATAATTTTACATCTAAAACACGTCTTTACAATACATTTGGGTGAATATAAAAGGTCGTAAAAAAATTTTGAAATACGGGTGATGAATCCGCTAAATATCGTCTTAAGTCATTTCTATTAAACTAATCATACTTTTTATATTTTTAACGTTAAGTTCACATTATTTTACATCTAAAACACGTGTTTACAATACATTTGGGTGAATACAAAAAATAGAAAAAAAATTTGGTAAAAAATGGTGATAATTCCGCTAAATATCGTTTAAAGTCATTTGTATTGAACTAATCATACTTTTTATATTTTTATCGTTAAGTTCACATTATTTTACATCTAAATCACGTATTTACAATACATTTGGGTGAATACAAAAAATAGAAAAAAAATTTGGGAATAAATTTGGTAAAAAATGGTGATAATTCCGCTAAATATCGTTTAAAGTCATTTGTATTGAACTAATCATACTTTTTATATTTTTATCGTTAAGTTCACATAATTTTACATCTAAAACACGTCTTTACAATACATTTGGGTGAATATAAAAGGTCGTAAAAAATTTTGAAATACGGGTGATGAATCCGCTAAATATCGTCTTAAGTCATTTCTATTAAACTAATCATACTTTTTATATTTTTAACGTTAAGTTCACATTATTTTACATCTAAAACACGAGTTTACAATACATTTGGGAGAATACAAAAAATAGAAAAAAAATTTGGTAAAAAATGGTGATAATTCCGCTAAATATCGTTTAAAGTCATTTGTATTGAACTAATCAAACTTCTTATATTTTTATCGTTAAGTTCACATTATTTTACATCTAAAACACGTATTTACAATACATTTGGGTGAATACAAAAAATAGAAAAAAAATTTGGGAAAAAATTTGGTAAAAAATGATGATAATTCCGCTAAATATCGTTAAAAGTCATTTGTATTGAACTAATCATACTTTTTATATTTTTATCGTTAAGTTCACATTATTTTACATCTAAAACACGTCTTTACAATACATTTGGGTGAATATAAAAGGTCGTAAAAAAATTTTGAAATACAGGTGATGAATCCGCTAAATATCGTCTTAAGTCATTTCTATTAAACTAATCATACTTTTTATATTTTTAACGTTAAGTTCACATTATTTTACATCTAAAACACGTGTTTACAATACATTTGGGTGAATACAAAAAATAGAAAAAAAATTTGGTAAAAAATGGTGATAATTCCGCTAAATATCGTTTAAAGTCATTTGTATTGAACTAATCATACTTTTTATATTTTTATCGTTAAGTTCACATAATTTTACATCTAAAACACGTATTTACAATACATTTGGGTGAATACAAAAAATAGAAAAAAAATTTGGGAAAAAATTGGGTAAAAAATGGTGATAATTCCGCTAAATATCGTTTAAAGTCATTTGTATTGAACTAATCATACTTTTTATATTTTTATCGTTAAGTTCACATTATTTTACATCTAAATCACGTATTTACAATACATTTGGGTGAATACAAAAAATAGAAAAAAAATTTGGGAATAAATGGTGATAATTCCGCTAAATATCGTTTAAAGTCATTTGTATTGAACTAATCATACTTTTTATATTTTTATCGTTAAGTTCACATAATTTTACATCTAAAACACGTCTTTACAATACATTTGGGTGAATATAAAAGGTCGTAAAAAAATTTTGAAATACGGGTGATGAATCCGCTAAATATCGTCTTAAGTCATTTCTTTTAAACTAATCATACTTTTTATATTTTTAACGTTAAGTTCACATTATTTTACATCTAAAACACGAGTTTACAATACATTTGGGAGAATACAAAAAATAGAAAAAAAATTTGGTAAAAAATGGTGATAATTCCGCTAAATATCGTTTAAAGTCATTTGTATTGAACTAATCAAACTTCTTATATTTTTATCGTTAAGTTCACATTATTTTACATCTAAAACACGTATTTACAATACATTTGGGTGAATACAAAAAATAGAAAAAAAATTTGGGAAAAAATTTGGTAAAAAATGATGATAATTCCGCTAAATATCGTTTAAAGTCATTTGTATTGAACTAATCATACTTTTTATATTTTTATCGTTAAGTTCACATTATTTTACATCTAAAACACGTCTTTACAATACATTTGGGTGAATATAAAAGGTCGTAAAAAAATTTTGAAATACAGGTGATGAATCCGCTAAATATCGTCTTAAGTCATTTCTATTAAACTAATCATACTTTTTATATTTTTAACGTTAAGTTCACATTATTTTACATCTAAAACACGTATTTACAATACATTTGGGTGAATAAAAAAAATAGAAAAAAAATTTGGGAAAAAATTTGGTAAAAAATGGTGATAATTCCGCTAAATATCGTTTAAAGTCATTTGTATTGAATTAATCATACTTTTTATATTTTTATCGTTAAGTTCACATAATTTTACATCTAAAACACGTCTTTACAATACATTTGGGTGAATATAAAAGGTCGTAAAAAAATTTTGAAATACGGGTGATGAATCCGCTAAATATCGTCTTAAGTCATTTCTATTAAACTAATCATACTTTTTATATTTTTAACGTTAAGTTCACATTATTTTACATCTAAAACACGTGTTTACAATACATTTGGGTGAATACAAAAAATAGAAAAAAAATTTGGTAAAAAATGGTGATAATTCCGCTAAATATCGTTTAAAGTCATTTGTATTGAACTAATCATACTTTTTATATTTTTATCGTTAAGTTCACATTATTTTACATCTAAATCACGTATTTACAATACATTTGGGTGAATACAAAAAATAGAAAAAAAATTTGGGAATAAATTTGGTAAAAAATGGTGATAATTCCGCTAAATATCGTTTAAAGTCATTTGTATTGAACTAATCATACTTTTTATATTTTTATCGTTAAGTTCACATAATTTTACATCTAAAACACGTCTTTACAATACATTTGGGTGAATATAAAAGGTCGTAAAAAATTTTGAAATACGGGTGATGAATCCGCTAAATATCGTCTTAAGTCATTTCTATTAAACTAATCATACTTTTTATATTTTTAACGTTAAGTTCACATTATTTTACATCTAAAACACGAGTTTACAATACATTTGGGAGAATACAAAAAATAGAAAAAAAATTTGGTAAAAAATGGTGATAATTCCGCTAAATATCGTTTAAAGTCATTTGTATTGAACTAATCAAACTTCTTATATTTTTATCGTTAAGTTCACATTATTTTACATCTAAAACACGTATTTACAATACATTTGGGTGAATACAAAAAATAGAAAAAAAATTTGGGAAAAAATTTGGTAAAAAATGATGATAATTCCGCTAAATATCGTTAAAAGTCATTTGTATTGAACTAATCATACTTTTTATATTTTTATCGTTAAGTTCACATTATTTTACATCTAAAACACGTCTTTACAATACATTTGGGTGAATATAAAAGGTCGTAAAAAAATTTTGAAATACAGGTGATGAATCCGCTAAATATCGTCTTAAGTCATTTCTATTAAACTAATCATACTTTTTATATTTTTAACGTTAAGTTCACATTATTTTACATCTAAAACACGTGTTTACAATACATTTGGGTGAATACAAAAAATAGAAAAAAAATTTGGTAAAAAATGGTGATAATTCCGCTAAATATCGTTTAAAGTCATTTGTATTGAACTAATCATACTTTTTATATTTTTATCGTTAAGTTCACATAATTTTACATCTAAAACACGTATTTACAATACATTTGGGTGAATACAAAAAATAGAAAAAAAATTTGGGAAAAAATTGGGTAAAAAATGGTGATAATTCCGCTAAATATCGTTTAAAGTCATTTGTATTGAACTAATCATACTTTTTATATTTTTATCGTTAAGTTCACATTATTTTACATCTAAATCACGTATTTACAATACATTTGGGTGAATACAAAAAATAGAAAAAAAATTTGGGAATAAATGGTGATAATTCCGCTAAATATCGTTTAAAGTCATTTGTATTGAACTAATCATACTTTTTATATTTTTATCGTTAAGTTCACATAATTTTACATCTAAAACACGTCTTTACAATACATTTGGGTGAATATAAAAGGTCGTAAAAAAATTTTGAAATACGGGTGATGAATCCGCTAAATATCGTCTTAAGTCATTTCTTTTAAACTAATCATACTTTTTATATTTTTAACGTTAAGTTCACATTATTTTACATCTAAAACACGAGTTTACAATACATTTGGGAGAATACAAAAAATAGAAAAAAAATTTGGTAAAAAATGGTGATAATTCCGCTAAATATCGTTTAAAGTCATTTGTATTGAACTAATCAAACTTCTTATATTTTTATCGTTAAGTTCACATTATTTTACATCTAAAACACGTATTTACAATACATTTGGGTGAATACAAAAAATAGAAAAAAAATTTGGGAAAAAATTTGGTAAAAAATGATGATAATTCCGCTAAATATCGTTTAAAGTCATTTGTATTGAACTAATCATACTTTTTATATTTTTATCGTTAAGTTCACATTATTTTACATCTAAAACACGTCTTTACAATACATTTGGGTGAATATAAAAGGTCGTAAAAAAATTTTGAAATACAGGTGATGAATCCGCTAAATATCGTCTTAAGTCATTTCTATTAAACTAATCATACTTTTTATATTTTTAACGTTAAGTTCACATTATTTTACATCTAAAACACGTGTTTACAATACATTTGGGTGAATACAAAAAATAGAAAAAAAATTTGGTAAAAAATGGTGATAATTCCGCTAAATATCGTTTAAAGTCATTTGTATTGAACTAATCATACTTTTTATATTTTTATCGTTAAGTTCACATAATTTTACATCTAAAACACGTATTTACAATACATTTGGGTGAATACAAAAAATAGAAAAAAAATTTGGGAAAAAATTGGGTAAAAAATGGTGATAATTCCGCTAAATATCGTTTAAAGTCATTTGTATTGAACTAATCATACTTTTTATATTTTTATCGTTAAGTTCACATTATTTTACATCTAAATCACGTATTTACAATACATTTGGGTGAATACAAAAAATAGAAAAAAAATTTGGGAATAAATGGTGATAATTCCGCTAAATATCGTTTAAAGTCATTTGTATTGAACTAATCATACTTTTTATATTTTTATCGTTAAGTTCACATAATTTTACATCTAAAACACGTCTTTACAATACATTTGGGTGAATATAAAAGGTCGTAAAAAAATTTTGAAATACGGGTGATGAATCCGCTAAATATCGTCTTAAGTCATTTCTATTAAACTAATCATACTTTTTATATTTTTAACGTTAAGTTCACATTATTTTACATCTAAAACACGTGTTTACAATACATTTGGGTGAATACAAAAAATAGAAAAAAAATTTGGTAAAAAATGGTGATAATTCCGCTAAATATCGTTTAAAGTCATTTGTATTGAACTAATCATACTTTTTATATTTTTATCGTTAAGTTCACATTATTTTACATCTAAATCACGTATTTACAATACATTTGGGTGAATACAAAAAATAGAAAAAAAATTTGGGAATAAATTTGGTAAAAAATGGTGATAATTCCGCTAAATATCGTTTAAAGTCATTTGTATTGAACTAATCATACTTTTTATATTTTTATCGTTAAGTTCACATAATTTTACATCTAAAACACGTCTTTACAATACATTTGGGTGAATATAAAAGGTCGTAAAAAAATTTTGAAATACGGGTGATGAATCCGCTAAATATCGTCTTAAGTCATTTCTATTAAACTAATCATACTTTTTATATTTTTAACGTTAAGTTCACATTATTTTACATCTAAAACACGAGTTTACAATACATTTGGGAAAATACAAAAAATAGAAAAAAAATTTGGTAAAAAATGGTGATAATTCCGCTAAATATCGTTTAAAGTCATTTGTATTGAACTAATCAAACTTCTTATATTTTTATCGTTAAGTTCACATTATTTTACATCTAAAACACGTCTTTACAATACATTTGGGTGAATATAAAAGGTCTTAAAAAAATTTTGAAATACAGGTGATGAATCCGCTAAATATCGTTTAAAGTCATTTGTATTGAACTAATCATACTTTTTATATTTTTATCGTTAAGATCACACTATTTTACATCTAAAACACGTCTTTACAATACATTCGGGTGAATATAAAAGGTCGTAAAATAATTTTGAAATACGGGTGATGAATCCGCTAAATATCGTCTTAAGTCATTTCTATTAAACTAATCATACTTTTTATATTTTTAACGTTAAGTTCACATTATTTTACATCTAAAACACGTGTTTACAATACATTTGGGTGAAAACAAAAAATAGAAAAAAAATATGGTAAAAAATGGTGATAATTCCGCTAAATATCGTTTAAAGTCATTTGTATTGAACTAATCATACTTTTTATATTTTTATCGTTAAGTTCACATTATTTTACATCTAAATCACGTATTTACAATACATTTGGGTGAATACAAAAAATAGAAAAAAAATTTGGGAATAAATGGTGATAATTCCGCTAAATATCGTTTAAAGTCATTTGTATTGAACTAATCATACTTTTTATATTTTTATCGTTAAGTTCACATAATTTTACATCTAAAACACGTATTTACAATACATTTGGGTGAATACAAAAAATAGAAAAAAAATTTGGGAAAAAATTTGGTAAAAAATGGTGATAATTCCGCTAAATATCGTTTAAAGTCATTTGTATTGAACTAATCATACTTTTTATATTTTTATCGTTAAGTTCACATTATTTTACATCTAAAACACGTGTTTACAATACATTTGGGTGAATACAAAAAATAGAAAAAAAATTTGGTAAAAAATGGTGATAATTCCGCTAAATATCGTTTAAAGTCATTTGTATTGAACTAATCATACTTTTTATATTTTTATCGTTAAGTTCACACTATTTTACATCTAAAACACGTCTTTACAATACATTCGGGTGAATATAAAAGGTCGTAAAAAAATTTTGAAATACGGGTGATGAATCCGCTAAATATCGTCTTAAGTCATTTCTATTAAACTAATCATACTTTTTATATTTTTAACGTTAAGTTCACATTATTTTAGATCTAAAACACGTGTTTACAATACATTTGGGTGAATACAAAAAATAGAAAAAAAATATGGTAAAAAATGGTGATAATTCCGCTAAATATCGTTTAAAGTCATTTGTATTGAACTAATCATACTTTTTATATTTTTATCGTTAAGTTCACATTATTTTACATCTAAAACACGTGTTTACAATACATTTGGGTGAATACAAAAAATAGAAAAAAAATTTGGTAAAAAATGGTGATAATTCCGCTAAATATCGTTTAAAGTCATTTGTATTGAACTAATCATACTTTTTATATTTTTATCGTTAAGTTCACACTATTTTACATCTAAAACACGTCTTTACAATACATTCGGGTGAATATAAAAGGTCGTAAAAAAATTTTGAAATACGGGTGATGAATCCGCTAAATATCGTCTTAAGTCATTTCTATTAAACTAATCATACTTTTTATATTTTTAACGTTAAATTCACATTATTTTAGATCTAAAACACGTGTTTACAATACATTTGGGTGAATACAAAAAATAGAAAAAAAATATGGTAAAAAATGGTGATAATTCCGCTAAATATCGTTTAAAGTCATTTGTATTGAACTAATCATACTTTTTATATTTTTATCGTTAAGTTCACATTATTTTACATCTAAATCACGTATTTACAATACATTTGGGTGAATACAAAAAATAGAAAAAAAATTTGGGAATAAATGGTGATAATTCCGCTAAATATCGTTTAATGTCATTTGTATTGAACTAATCATACTTTTTATATTTTTATCGTTAAGTTCACATAATTTTACATCTAAAACACGTATTTACAATACATTTGGGTGAATACAAAAAATAGAAAAAAAATTTGGGAAAAAATTTGGTAAAAAATGGTGATAATTCCGCTAAATATCGTTTAAAGTCATTTGTATTGAACTAATCATACTTTTTATATTTTTATCGTTAAGTTCACATTATTTTACATCTAAAACACGTCTTTACAATACATTTGGGTGAATATAAAAGGTCGTAAAAAAATTTTAAAATACAGGTGATGAATCCGCTAAATATCGTCTTAAGTCATTTCTATTAAACTAATCATACTTTTTATATTTTTAACGTTAAGTTCACATTATTTTATATCTAAAACACGTGTTTACAATACATTTGGGTGAATACAAAAAATAGAAAAAAAATTTGGTAAAAAATGGTGATAATTTCGCTAAATATCGTTTAAAGTCATTTGTATTGAACTAATCATACTTTTTATATTTTTATCGTTAAGTTCACATTATTTTACATCTAAAACACGAGTTTACAATACATTTGGGAGAATACAAAAAATAGAAAAAAAATGGTGATAATTCCGCTAAATATCGTTTAAAGTCATTTGTATTGAACTAATCAAACTTTTTATATTTTTATCGTTAAGTTCACATTATTTTACATCTAAAACACGTATTTACAATACATTTGGGTGAATACAAAAAATAGAAAAAAAATTTGGGAAAAAATTTGGTAAAAAATGATGATAATTCCGCTAAATATCGTTTAAAGTCATTTCTATTAAACTAATCATACTTTTTATATTTTTAACGTTAAGTTCACATTATTTTACATCTAAAACACGTATTTACAATACATTTGGGTGAATACAAAAAATAGAAAAAAAATTTGGGAAAAAATTTGGTAAAAAATGGTGATAATTCCGCTAAATATCGTTTAAAGTCATTTGTATTGAACTAATCATACTTTTTATATTTTTATCGTTAAGTTCTCATTATTTTACATCTAAATCACGTATTTACAATACATTTGGGTGAATACAAAAAATAGAAAAAAAATTTGGTAAATAATGGTGATAATTCCGCTAAATATCGTTTAAAGTCATTTGTATTGAACTAATCAAACTTTTTATATTTTTATCGTTAAGTTCACACTATTTTACATCTAAAACACGTCTTTACAATACATTCGGGTGAATATAAAAGGTCGTAAAATAATTTTGAAATACAGGTGATGAATCCGCTAAATATCGTCTTAAGTCATTTCTATTAAACTAATCATACTTTTTATATTTTTAACGTTAAGTTCACATTATTTTACATCTAAAACACGTGTTTACAATACATTTGGGTGAATACAAAAAATAGAAAAAAAATTTGGGAAAAAATTGGGTAAAAAATGGTGATAATTCCGCTAAATATCGTTTAAAGTCATTTGTATTAAACTAATCATACTTTTTATATTTTTATCGTTAAGTTCACATAATTTTACATCTAAAACACGTCTTTACAATACATTTGGGTGAATATAAAAGGTCGTAAAAAAATTTTGAAATACAGGTGATGAATCCGCTAAATATCGTTTAAAGTCATTTGTATTGAACTAATCATACTTTTTATATTTTTATCGTTAAGTTCACATTATTTTACATCTAAAACACGTGTTTACAATACATTTGGGTGAATACAAAAAATAGAAAAAAAATTTGGTAAAAAATGGTGATAATTCCGCTAAATATCGTTTAAAGTCATTTGTATTGAACTAATCATACTTTTTATATTTTTATCGTTAAGTTCACACTATTTTACATCTAAAACACGTCTTTACAATACATTCGGGTGAATATAAAAGGTCGTAAAAAAATTTTGAAATACGGGTGATGAATCCGCTAAATATCGTCTTAAGTCATTTCTATTAAACTAATCATACTTTTTATATTTTTAACGTTAAGTTCACATTATTTTAGATCTAAAACACGTGTTTACAATACATTTGGGTGAATACAAAAAATAGAAAAAAAATATGGTAAAAAATGGTGATAATTCCGCTAAATATCGTTTAAAGTCATTTGTATTGAACTAATCATACTTTTTACATTTTTATCGTTAAGTTCACATTATTTTACATCTAAATCACGTATTTACAATACATTTGGGTGAATACAAAAAATAGAAAAAAAATTTGGGAATAAATGGTGATAATTCCGCTAAATATCGTTTAATGTCATTTGTATTGAACTAATCATACTTTTTATATTTTTATCGTTAAGTTCACATTATTTTACATCTAAATCACGTGTTTACAATACATTTGGGTGAATACAAAAAATAGAAAAAAAATTTGGGAAAAAATTTGGTAAAAAATGGTGATAATTCCGCTAAATATCGTTTAAAGTCATTTGTATTGAACTAATCATACTTTTTATATTTTTATCGTTAAGTTCACATTATTTTACATCTAAAACACGTCTTTACAATACATTTGGGTGAATATAAAAGGTCGTAAAAAAATTTTAAAATACAGGTGATGAATCCGCTAAATATCGTCTTAAGTCATTTCTATTAAACTAATCATACTTTTTATATTTTTAACGTTAAGTTCACATTATTTTATATCTAAAACACGTGTTTACAATACATTTGGGTGAATACAAAAAATAGAAAAAAAATTTGGTAAAAAATGGTGATAATTTCGCTAAATATCGTTTAAAGTCATTTGTATTGAACTAATCATACTTTTTATATTTTTATCGTTAAGTTCACATTATTTTACATCTAAAACACGTCTTTACAATACATTTGGGTGAATATAAAAGGTCGTAAAAAAATTTTGAAATACAGGTGATGAATCCGCTAAATATCGTCTTAAGTCATTTCTATTAAACTATTCATACTTTTTATATTTTTAACGTTAAGTTCACATTATTTTACATCTAAAACACGAGTTTACAATACATTTGGGAGAATACAAAAAATAGAAAAAAAATTTGGTAAAAAATGGTGATAATTCCGCTAAATATCGTTTAAAGTCATTTGTATTGAACTAATCAAACTTTTTATATTTTTATCGTTAAGTTCACATTATTTTACATCTAAAACACGTATTTACAATACATTTGGGTGAATACAAAAAATAGAAAAAAAATTTGGGAAAAAATTTGGTAAAAAATGATGATAATTCCGCTAAATATCGTTTAAAGTCATTTCTATTAAACTAATCATACTTTTTATATTTTTAACGTTAAGTTCACATTATTTTATATCTAAAACACGTATTTACAATACATTTGGGTGAATACAAAAAATAGAAAAAAAATTTGGGAAAAAATTTGGTAAAAAATGGTGATAATTCCGCTAAATATCGTTTAAAGTCATTTGTATTGAACTAATCATACTTTTTATATTTTTATCGTTAAGTTCTCATTATTTTACATCTAAATCACGTATTTACAATACATTTGGGTGAATACAAAAAATAGAAAAAAAATTTGGTAAATAATGGTGATAATTCCGCTAAATATCGTTTAAAGTCATTTGTATTGAACTAATCAAACTTTTTATATTTTTATCGTTAAGTTCACACTATTTTACATCTAAAACACGTCTTTACAATACATTCGGGTGAATATAAAAGGTCGTAAAATAATTTTGAAATACGGGTGATGAATCCGCTAAATATCGTCTTAAGTCATTTCTATTAAACTAATCATACTTTTTATATTTTTAACGTTAAGTTCACATTATTTTACATCTAAAACACGTGTTTACAATACATTTGGGTGAATACAAAAAATAGAAAAAAAATTTGGGAAAAAATTGGGTAAAAAATGGTGATAATTCCGCTAAATATCGTTTAAAGTCATTTGTATTAAACTAATCATACTTTTTATATTTTTATCGTTAAGTTCACATAATTTTACATCTAAAACACGTCTTTACAATACATTTGGGTGAATATAAAAGGTCGTAAAAAAATTTTGAAATACAGGTGATGAATCCGCTAAATATCGTTTAAAGTCATTTGTATTGAACTATCATACTTTTTATATTTTTATCGTTAAGTTCACATTATTTTACATCTAAAACACGTGTTTACAATACATTTGGGTGAATACAAAAAATAGAAAAAAAATTTGGTAAAAAATGGTGATAATTCCGCTAAATATCGTTTAAAGTCATTTGTATTGAACTAATCATACTTTTTATATTTTTATCGTTAAGTTCACACTATTTTACATCTAAAACACGTCTTTACAATACATTCGGGTGAATATAAAAGGTCGTAAAAAAATTTTGAAATACGGGTGATGAATCCGCTAAATATCGTCTTAAGTCATTTCTATTAAACTAATCATACTTTTTATATTTTTAACGTTAAGTTCACATTATTTTAGATCTAAAACACGTGTTTACAATACATTTGGGTGAATACAAAAAATAGAAAAAAAATATGGTAAAAAATGGTGATAATTCCGCTAAATATCGTTTAAAGTCATTTGTATTGAACTAATCATACTTTTTATATTTTTATCGTTAAGTTCACATTATTTTACATCTAAATCACGTATTTACAATACATTTGGGTGAATACAAAAAATAGAAAAAAAATTTGGGAATAAATGGTGATAATTCCGCTAAATATCGTTTAATGTCATTTGTATTGAACTAATCATACTTTTTATATTTTTATCGTTAAGTTCACATTATTTTACATCTAAATCACGTGTTTACAATACATTTGGGTGAATACAAAAAATAGAAAAAAAATTTGGGAAAAAATTTGGTAAAAAATGGTGATAATTCCGCTAAATATCGTTTAAAGTCATTTGTATTGAACTAATCATACTTTTTATATTTTTATCGTTAAGTTCACATTATTTTACATCTAAAACACGTCTTTACAATACATTTGGGTGAATATAAAAGGTCGTAAAAAAATTTTAAAATACAGGTGATGAATCCGCTAAATATCGTCTTAAGTCATTTCTATTAAACTAATCATACTTTTTATATTTTTAACGTTAAGTTCACATTATTTTATATCTAAAACACGTGTTTACAATACATTTGGGTGAATACAAAAAATAGAAAAAAAATTTGGTAAAAAATGGTGATAATTTCGCTAAATATCGTTTAAAGTCATTTGTATTGAACTAATCATACTTTTTATATTTTTATCGTTAAGTTCACATTATTTTACATCTAAAACACGTCTTTACAATACATTTGGGTGAATATAAAAGGTCGTAAAAAAATTTTGAAATACAGGTGATGAATCCGCTAAATATCGTCTTAAGTCATTTCTATTAAACTATTCATACTTTTTATATTTTTAACGTTAAGTTCACATTATTTTACATCTAAAACACGAGTTTACAATACATTTGGGAGAATACAAAAAATAGAAAAAAAATTTGGTAAAAAATGGTGATAATTCCGCTAAATATCGTTTAAAGTCATTTGTATTGAACTAATCAAACTTTTTATATTTTTATCGTTAAGTTCACATTATTTTACATCTAAAACACGTATTTACAATACATTTGGGTGAATACAAAAAATAGAAAAAAAATTTGGGAAAAAATTTGGTAAAAAATGATGATAATTCCGCTAAATATCGTTTAAAGTCATTTCTATTAAACTAATCATACTTTTTATATTTTTAACGTTAAGTTCACATTATTTTATATCTAAAACACGTATTTACAATACATTTGGGTGAATACAAAAAATAGAAAAAAAATTTGGGAAAAAATTTGGTAAAAAATGGTGATAATTCCGCTAAATATCGTTTAAAGTCATTTGTATTGAACTAATCATACTTTTTATATTTTTATCGTTAAGTTCTCATTATTTTACATCTAAATCACGTATTTACAATACATTTGGGTGAATACAAAAAATAGAAAAAAAATTTGGTAAATAATGGTGATAATTCCGCTAAATATCGTTTAAAGTCATTTGTATTGAACTAATCAAACTTTTTATATTTTTATCGTTAAGTTCACACTATTTTACATCTAAAACACGTCTTTACAATACATTCGGGTGAATATAAAAGGTCGTAAAATAATTTTGAAATACGGGTGATGAATCCGCTAAATATCGTCTTAAGTCATTTCTATTAAACTAATCATACTTTTTATATTTTTAACGTTAAGTTCACATTATTTTACATCTAAAACACGTGTTTACAATACATTTGGGTGAATACAAAAAATAGAAAAAAAATTTGGGAAAAAATTGGGTAAAAAATGGTGATAATTCCGCTAAATATCGTTTAAAGTCATTTGTATTAAACTAATCATACTTTTTATATTTTTATCGTTAAGTTCACATAATTTTACATCTAAAACACGTCTTTACAATACATTTGGGTGAATATAAAAGGTCGTAAAAAAATTTTGAAATACAGGTGATGAATCCGCTAAATATCGTTTAAAGTCATTTGTATTGAACTAATCATACTTTTTATATTTTTATCGTTAAGTTCACACTATTTTACATCTAAAACACGTCTTTACAATACATTCGGGTGAATATAAAAGGTCGTAAAATAATTTTGAAATACGGGTGATGAATCCGCTAAATATCGTCTTAAGTCATTTCTATTAAACTAATCATACTTTTTATATTTTTAACGTTAAGTTCACATTATTTTACATCTAAAACACGTGTTTACAATACATTTGGGTGAAAACAAAAAATAGAAAAAAAATATGGTAAAAAATGGTGATAATTCCGCTAAATATCGTTTAAAGTCATTTGTATTGAACTAATCATACTTTTTATATTTTTATCGTTAAGTTCACATTATTTTACATCTAAATCACGTATTTACAATACATTTGGGTGAATACAAAAAATAGAAAAAAAATTTGGGAATAAATGGTGATAATTCCGCTAAATATCGTTTAAAGTCATTTGTATTGAACTAATCATACTTTTTATATTTTTATCGTTAAGTTCACATAATTTTACATCTAAAACACGTATTTACAATACATTTGGGTGAATACAAAAAATAGAAAAAAAATTTGGGAAAAAATTTGGTAAAAAATGGTGATAATTCCGCTAAATATCGTTTAAAGTCATTTGTATTGAACTAATCATACTTTTTATATTTTTATCGTTAAGTTCACATTATTTTACATCTAAAACACGTCTTTACAATACATTTGGGTGAATATAAAAGGTCGTAAAAAAATTTTAAAATACAGGTGATGAATCCGCTAAATATCGTCTTAAGTCATTTCTATTAAACTAATCATACTTTTTATATTTTTAACGTTAAGTTCACATTATTTTATATCTAAAACACGTGTTTACAATACATTTGGGTGAATACAAAAAATAGAAAAAAAATTTGGTAAAAAATGGTGATAATTTCGCTAAATATCGTTTAAAGTCATTTGTATTGAACTAATCATACTTTTTATATTTTTATCGTTAAGTTCACATTATTTTACATCTAAAACACGTCTTTACAATACATTTGGGTGAATATAAAAGGTCGTAAAAAAATTTTGAAATACAGGTGATGAATCCGCTAAATATCGTCTTAAGTCATTTCTATTAAACTATTCATACTTTTTATATTTTTAACGTTAAGTTCACATTATTTTACATCTAAAACACGAGTTTACAATACATTTGGGAGAATACAAAAAATAGAAAAAAAATTTGGTAAAAAATGGTGATAATTCCGCTAAATATCGTTTAAAGTCATTTGTATTGAACTAATCAAACTTTTTATATTTTAATCGTTAAGTTCACATTATTTTACATCTAAAACACGTATTTACAATACATTTGGGTGAATACAAAAAATAGAAAAAAAATTTGGGAAATAATGGTGATAATTCCGCTAAATATCGTTTAAAGTCATTTGTATTGAACTAATCAAACTTTTTATATTTTTATCGTTAAGTTCACACTATTTTACATCTAAAACACGTCTTTACAATACATTCGGGTGAATATAAAAGGTCGTAAAATAATTTTAAAATACAGGTGATGAATCCGCTAAATATCGTCTTAAGTCATTTCTATTAAACTAATCATACTTTTTATATTTTTAACGTTAAGTTCACATTATTTTATATCTAAAACACGTGTTTACAATACATTTGGGTGAATACAAAAAATAGAAAAAAAATTTGGTAAAAAATGGTGATAATTTCGCTAAATATCGTTTAAAGTCATTTGTATTGAACTAATCATACTTTTTATATTTTTATCGTTAAGTTCACATTATTTTACATCTAAAACACGTCTTTACAATACATTTGGGTGAATATAAAAGGTCGTAAAAAAATTTTGAAATACAGGTGATGAATCCGCTAAATATCGTCTTAAGTCATTTCTATTAAACTATTCATACTTTTTATATTTTTAACGTTAAGTTCACATTATTTTACATCTAAAACACGAGTTTACAATACATTTGGGAGAATACAAAAAATAGAAAAAAAATTTGGTAAAAAATGGTGATAATTCCGCTAAATATCGTTTAAAGTCATTTGTATTGAACTAATCAAACTTTTTATATTTTTATCGTTAAGTTCACATTATTTTACATCTAAAACACGTATTTACAATACATTTGGGTGAATACAAAAAATAGAAAAAAAATTTGGGAAAAAATTTGGTAAAAAATGATGATAATTCCGCTAAATATCGTTTAAAGTCATTTCTATTAAACTAATCATACTTTTTATATTTTTAACGTTAAGTTCACATTATTTTATATCTAAAACACGTATTTACAATACATTTGGGTGAATACAAAAAATAGAAAAAAAATTTGGGAAAAAATTTGGTAAAAAATGGTGATAATTCCGCTAAATATCGTTTAAAGTCATTTGTATTGAACTAATCATACTTTTTATATTTTTATCGTTAAGTTCTCATTATTTTACATCTAAATCACGTATTTACAATACATTTGGGTGAATACAAAAAATAGAAAAAAAATTTGGTAAATAATGGTGATAATTCCGCTAAATATCGTTTAAAGTCATTTGTATTGAACTAATCAAACTTTTTATATTTTTATCGTTAAGTTCACACTATTTTACATCTAAAACACGTCTTTACAATACATTCGGGTGAATATAAAAGGTCGTAAAATAATTTTGAAATACGGGTGATGAATCCGCTAAATATCGTCTTAAGTCATTTCTATTAAACTAATCATACTTTTTATATTTTTAACGTTAAGTTCACATTATTTTACATCTAAAACACGTGTTTACAATACATTTGGGTGAATACAAAAAATAGAAAAAAAATTTGGGAAAAAATTGGGTAAAAAATGGTGATAATTCCGCTAAATATCGTTTAAAGTCATTTGTATTAAACTAATCATACTTTTTATATTTTTATCGTTAAGTTCACATAATTTTACATCTAAAACACGTCTTTACAATACATTTGGGTGAATATAAAAGGTCGTAAAAAAATTTTGAAATACAGGTGATGAATCCGCTAAATATCGTTTAAAGTCATTTGTATTGAACTATCATACTTTTTATATTTTTATCGTTAAGTTCACATTATTTTACATCTAAAACACGTGTTTACAATACATTTGGGTGAATACAAAAAATAGAAAAAAAATTTGGTAAAAAATGGTGATAATTCCGCTAAATATCGTTTAAAGTCATTTGTATTGAACTAATCATACTTTTTATATTTTTATCGTTAAGTTCACACTATTTTACATCTAAAACACGTCTTTACAATACATTCGGGTGAATATAAAAGGTCGTAAAAAAATTTTGAAATACGGGTGATGAATCCGCTAAATATCGTCTTAAGTCATTTCTATTAAACTAATCATACTTTTTATATTTTTAACGTTAAGTTCACATTATTTTAGATCTAAAACACGTGTTTACAATACATTTGGGTGAATACAAAAAATAGAAAAAAAATATGGTAAAAAATGGTGATAATTCCGCTAAATATCGTTTAAAGTCATTTGTATTGAACTAATCATACTTTTTATATTTTTATCGTTAAGTTCACATTATTTTACATCTAAATCACGTATTTACAATACATTTGGGTGAATACAAAAAATAGAAAAAAAATTTGGGAATAAATGGTGATAATTCCGCTAAATATCGTTTAATGTCATTTGTATTGAACTAATCATACTTTTTATATTTTTATCGTTAAGTTCACATTATTTTACATCTAAATCACGTGTTTACAATACATTTGGGTGAATACAAAAAATAGAAAAAAAATTTGGGAAAAAATTTGGTAAAAAATGGTGATAATTCCGCTAAATATCGTTTAAAGTCATTTGTATTGAACTAATCATACTTTTTATATTTTTATCGTTAAGTTCACATTATTTTACATCTAAAACACGTCTTTACAATACATTTGGGTGAATATAAAAGGTCGTAAAAAAATTTTGAAATACAGGTGATGAATCCGCTAAATATCGTCTTAAGTCATTTCTATTAAACTATTCATACTTTTTATATTTTTAACGTTAAGTTCACATTATTTTACATCTAAAACACGAGTTTACAATACATTTGGGAGAATACAAAAAATAGAAAAAAAATTTGGTAAAAAATGGTGATAATTCCGCTAAATATCGTTTAAAGTCATTTGTATTGAACTAATCAAACTTTTTATATTTTTATCGTTAAGTTCACATTATTTTACATCTAAAACACGTATTTACAATACATTTGGGTGAATACAAAAAATAGAAAAAAAATTTGGGAAAAAATTTGGTAAAAAATGATGATAATTCCGCTAAATATCGTTTAAAGTCATTTCTATTAAACTAATCATACTTTTTATATTTTTAACGTTAAGTTCACATTATTTTATATCTAAAACACGTATTTACAATACATTTGGGTGAATACAAAAAATAGAAAAAAAATTTGGGAAAAAATTTGGTAAAAAATGGTGATAATTCCGCTAAATATCGTTTAAAGTCATTTGTATTGAACTAATCATACTTTTTATATTTTTATCGTTAAGTTCTCATTATTTTACATCTAAATCACGTATTTACAATACATTTGGGTGAATACAAAAAATAGAAAAAAAATTTGGTAAATAATGGTGATAATTCCGCTAAATATCGTTTAAAGTCATTTGTATTGAACTAATCAAACTTTTTATATTTTTATCGTTAAGTTCACACTATTTTACATCTAAAACACGTCTTTACAATACATTCGGGTGAATATAAAAGGTCGTAAAATAATTTTGAAATACGGGTGATGAATCCGCTAAATATCGTCTTAAGTCATTTCTATTAAACTAATCATACTTTTTATATTTTTAACGTTAAGTTCACATTATTTTACATCTAAAACACGTGTTTACAATACATTTGGGTGAATACAAAAAATAGAAAAAAAATTTGGGAAAAAATTGGGTAAAAAATGGTGATAATTCCGCTAAATATCGTTTAAAGTCATTTGTATTAAACTAATCATACTTTTTATATTTTTATCGTTAAGTTCACATAATTTTACATCTAAAACACGTCTTTACAATACATTTGGGTGAATATAAAAGGTCGTAAAAAAATTTTGAAATACAGGTGATGAATCCGCTAAATATCGTTTAAAGTCATTTGTATTGAACTAATCATACTTTTTATATTTTTATCGTTAAGTTCACACTATTTTACATCTAAAACACGTCTTTACAATACATTCGGGTGAATATAAAAGGTCGTAAAATAATTTTGAAATACGGGTGATGAATCCGCTAAATATCGTCTTAAGTCATTTCTATTAAACTAATCATACTTTTTATATTTTTAACGTTAAGTTCACATTATTTTACATCTAAAACACGTGTTTACAATACATTTGGGTGAAAACAAAAAATAGAAAAAAAATATGGTAAAAAATGGTGATAATTCCGCTAAATATCGTTTAAAGTCATTTGTATTGAACTAATCATACTTTTTATATTTTTATCGTTAAGTTCACATTATTTTACATCTAAATCACGTATTTACAATACATTTGGGTGAATACAAAAAATAGAAAAAAAATTTGGGAATAAATGGTGATAATTCCGCTAAATATCGTTTAAAGTCATTTGTATTGAACTAATCATACTTTTTATATTTTTATCGTTAAGTTCACATAATTTTACATCTAAAACACGTATTTACAATACATTTGGGTGAATACAAAAAATAGAAAAAAAATTTGGGAAAAAATTTGGTAAAAAATGGTGATAATTCCGCTAAATATCGTTTAAAGTCATTTGTATTGAACTAATCATACTTTTTATATTTTTATCGTTAAGTTCACATTATTTTACATCTAAAACACGTCTTTACAATACATTTGGGTGAATATAAAAGGTCGTAAAAAAATTTTAAAATACAGGTGATGAATCCGCTAAATATCGTCTTAAGTCATTTCTATTAAACTAATCATACTTTTTATATTTTTAACGTTAAGTTCACATTATTTTATATCTAAAACACGTGTTTACAATACATTTGGGTGAATACAAAAAATAGAAAAAAAATTTGGTAAAAAATGGTGATAATTCCGCTAAATATCGTTTAAAGTCATTTGTATTGAACTAATCAAACTTTTTATATTTTTATCGTTAAGTTCACATTATTTTACATCTAAAACACGTCTTTACAATACATTTGGGTGAATATAAAAGGTCGTAAAAAAATTTTAAAATACAGGTGATGAATCCGCTAAATATCGTCTTAAGTCATTTCTATTAAACTAATCATACTTTTTATATTTTTAACGTTAAGTTCACATTATTTTATATCTAAAACACGTGTTTACAATACATTTGGGTGAATACAAAAAATAGAAAAAAAATTTGGTAAAAAATGGTGATAACTTCGCTAAATATCGTTTAAAGTCATTTGTATTGAACTAATCAGACTTTTTATATTTTTATCGTTAAGTTCACATTATTTTACATCTAAAACACGTCTTTACAATACATTTGGGTGAATATAAAAGGTCGTAAAAAAATTTTGAAATACAGGTGATGAATCCGCTAAATATCGTCTTAAGTCATTTCTATTAAACTAATCATACTTTTTATATTTTTAACGTTAAGTTCACATTATTTTACATCTAAAACACGTGTTTACAATACATTTGGGTGAATACAAAAAATAGAAAAAAAATTTGGTAAAAAATGGTGATAATTCCGCTAAATATCGTTTAAAGTCATTTGTATTGAACTAATCATACTTTTTATATTTTTATCGTTAAGTTCACATAATTTTACATCTAAAACACGTATTTACAATACATTTGGGTGAATACAAAAAATAGAAAAAAAATTTGGGAAAAAATTTGGTAAAAAATGATGATAATTCCGCTAAATATCGTTTAAAGTCATTTGTATTGAACTAATCATACTTTTTATATTTTTATCGTTAAGTTCACATTATTTTACATCTAAAACACGTCTTTACAATACATTTGGGTGAATATAAAAGGTCGTAAAAAAATTTTGAAATACAGGTGATGAATCCGCTAAATATCGTCTTAAGTCATTTCTATTAAACTAATCATACTTTTTATATTTTTAACGTTAAGTTCACATTATTTTACATCTAAAACACGTGTTTACAATACATTTGGGTGAATACAAAAAATAGAAAAAAAATTTGGTAAAAAATGGTGATAATTCCGCTAAATATCGTTTAAAGTCATTTGTATTGAACTAATCATACTTTTTATATTTTTATCGTTAAGTTCACATAATTTTACATCTAAAACACGTATTTACAATACATTTGGGTGAATACAAAAAATAGAAAAAAAATTTGGGAAAAAATTGGGTAAAAAATGGTGATAATTCCGCTAAATATCGTTTAAAGTCATTTGTATTGAACTAATCATACTTTTTATATTTTTATCGTTAAGTTCACATTATTTTACATCTAAAACACGTGTTTACAATACATTTGGGTGAATACAAAAAATAGAAAAAAAATTTGGTAAAAAATGGTGATAATTCCGCTAAATATCGTTTAAAGTCATTTGTATTGAACTAATCATACTTTTTATATTTTTATCGTTAAGTTCACACTATTTTACATCTAAAACACGTCTTTACAATACATTTGGGTGAATATAAAAGGTCGTAAAAAAATTTTAAAATACAGGTGATGAATCCGCTAAATATCGTCTTAAGTCATTTCTATTAAACTAATCATACTTTTTATATTTTTAACGTTAAGTTCACATGATTTTATATCTAAAACACGTGTTTACAATACATTTGGGTGAATACAAAAAATAGAAAAAAAATTTGGTAAAAAATGGTGATAATTTCGCTAAATATCGTTTAAAGTCATTTGTATTGAACTAATCATACTTTTTATATTTTTATCGTTAAGTTCACATTATTTTACATCTAAAACACGTCTTTACAATACATTTGGGTGAATATAAAAGGTCGTAAAAAAATTTTGAAATACAGGTGATGAATCCGCTAAATATCGTCTTAAGTCATTTCTATTAAACTATTCATACTTTTTATATTTTTAACGTTAAGTTCACATTATTTTACATCTAAAACACGAGTTTACAATACATTTGGGAGAATACAAAAAATAGAAAAAAAATTTGGTAAAAAATGGTGATAATTCCGCTAAATATCGTTTAAAGTCATTTGTATTGAACTAATCAAACTTTTTATATTTTTATCGTTAAGTTCACATTATTTTACATCTAAAACACGTATTTACAATACATTTGGGTGAATACAAAAAATAGAAAAAAAATTTGGGAAAAAATTTGGTAAAAAATGATGATAATTCCGCTAAATATCGTTTAAAGTCATTTCTATTAAACTAATCATACTTTTTTTATTTTTAACGTTAAGTTCACATTATTTTACATCTAAAACACGTATTTACAATACATTTGGGTGAATACAAAAAATAGAAAAAAAATTTGGGAAAAAATTTGGTAAAAAATGGTGATAATTCCGCTAAATATCGTTTAAAGTCATTTGTATTGAACTAATCATACTTTTTATATTTTTATCGTTAAGTTCTCATTATTTTACATCTAAAACACGTCTTTACAATACATTTGGGTGAATATAAAAGGTCGTAAAAAAATTTTGAAATACAGGTGATGAATCCGCTAAATATCGTTTAAAGTCATTTGTATTGAACTAATCATACTTTTTATATTTTTATCGTTAAGATCACACTATTTTACATCTAAAACACGTCTTTACAATACATTCGGGTGAATATAAAAGGTCGTAAAATAATTTTGAAGTACGGGTGATGAATCCGCTAAATATCGTCTTAAGTCATTTCTATTAAACTAATCATACTTTTTATATTTTTAACGTTAAGTTCACATTATTTTACATCTAAAACACGTGTTTACAATACATTTGGGTGAAAACAAAAAATAGAAAAAAAATATGGTAAAAAATGGTGATAATTCCGCTAAATATCGTTTAAAGTCATTTGTATTGAACTAATCATACTTTTTATATTTTTATCGTTAAGTTCACATTATTTTACATCTAAATCACGTATTTACAATACATTTGGGTGAATACAAAAAATAGAAAAAAAATTTGGGAATAAATGGTGATAATTCCGCTAAATATCGTTTAAAGTCATTTGTATTGAACTAATCATACTTTTTATATTTTTATCGTTAAGTTCACATAATTTTACATCTAAAACACGTATTTACAATACATTTGGGTGAATACAAAAAATAGAAAAAAAATTTGGGAAAAAATTTGGTAAAAAATGGTGATAATTCCGCTAAATATCGTTTAAAGTCATTTGTATTGAACTAATCATACTTTTTATATTTTTATCGTTAAGTTCACATTATTTTACATCTAAAACACGTCTTTACAATACATTTGGGTGAATATAAAAGGTCGTAAAAAAATTTTGAAATACAGGTGATGAATCCGCTAAATATCGTCTTAAGTCATTTCTATTAAACTAATCATACTTTTTATATTTTTAACGTTAAGTTCACATTATTTTACATCTAAAACACGTGTTTACAATACATTTGGGTGAATACAAAAAATAGAAAAAAAATTTGGTAAAAAATGGTGATAATTCCGCTAAATATCGTTTAAAGTCATTTGTATTGAACTAATCATAGTTTTTATATTTTTATCGTTAAGTTCACATAATTTTACATCTAAAACACGTATTTACAATACATTTGGGTGAATACAAAAAATAGAAAAAAAATTTGGGAAAAAATTTGGTAAAAAATGATGATAATTCCGCTAAATATCGTTTAAAGTCATTTGTATTGAACTAATCATACTTTTTATATTTTTATCGTTAAGTTCACATTATTTTACATCTAAAACACGTCTTTACAATACATTTGGGTGAATATAAAAGGTCGTAAAAAAATTTTGAAATACAGGTGATGAATCCGCTAAATATCGTCTTAAGTCATTTCTATTAAACTAATCATACTTTTTATATTTTTAACGTTAAGTTCACATTATTTTACATCTAAAACACGTGTTTACAATACATTTGGGTGAATACAAAAAATAGAAAAAAAATTTGGTAAAAAATGGTGATAATTCCGCTAAATATCGTTTAAAGTCATTTGTATTGAACTAATCATACTTTTTATATTTTTATCGTTAAGTTCACATAATTTTACATCTAAAACACGTATTTACAATACATTTGGGTGAATACAAAAAATAGAAAAAAAATTTGGGAAAAAATTGGGTAAAAAATGGTGATAATTCCGCTAAATATCGTTTAAAGTCATTTGTATTGAACTAATCATACTTTTTATATTTTTATCGTTAAGTTCACATTATTTTACATCTAAAACACGTGTTTACAATACATTTGGGTGAATACAAAAAATAGAAAAAAAATTTGGTAAAAAATGGTGATAATTCCGCTAAATATCGTTTAAAGTCATTTGTATTGAACTAATCATACTTTTTATATTTTTATCGTTAAGTTCACACTATTTTACATCTAAAACACGTCTTTACAATACATTCGGGTGAATATAAAAGGTCGTAAAAAAATTTTGAAATACGGGTGATGAATCCGCTAAATATCGTCTTAAGTCATTTCTATTAAACTAATCATACTTTTTATATTTTTAACGTTAAGTTCACATTATTTTAGATCTAAAACACGTGTTTACAATACATTTGGGTGAATACAAAAAATAGAAAAAAAATATGGTAAAAAATGGTGATAATTCCGCTAAATATCGTTTAAAGTCATTTGTATTGAACTAATCATACTTTTTATATTTTTATCGTTAAGTTCACATTATTTTACATCTAAATCACGTATTTACAATACATTTGGGTGAATACAAAAAATAGAAAAAAAATTTGGGAATAAATGGTGATAATTCCGCTAAATATCGTTTAATGTCATTTGTATTGAACTAATCATACTTTTTATATTTTTATCGTTAAGTTCACATAATTTTACATCTAAAACACGTATTTACAATACATTTGGGTGAATACAAAAAATAGAAAAAAAATTTGGGAAAAAATTTGGTAAAAAATGGTGATAATTCCGCTAAATATCGTTTAAAGTCATTTGTATTGAACTAATCATACTTTTTATATTTTTATCGTTAAGTTCACATTATTTTACATCTAAAACACGTCTTTACAATACATTTGGGTGAATATAAAAGGTCGTAAAAAAATTTTAAAATACAGGTGATGAATCCGCTAAATATCGTCTTAAGTCATTTCTATTAAACTAATCATACTTTTTATATTTTTAACGTTAAGTTCACATTATTTTATATCTAAAACACGTGTTTACAATACATTTGGGTGAATACAAAAAATAGAAAAAAAATTTGGTAAAAAATGGTGATAATTTCGCTAAATATCGTTTAAAGTCATTTGTATTGAACTAATCATACTTTTTATATTTTTATCGTTAAGTTCACATTATTTTACATCTAAAACACGTCTTTACAATACATTTGGGTGAATATAAAAGGTCGTAAAAAAATTTTGAAATACAGGTGATGAATCCGCTAAATATCGTCTTAAGTCATTTCTATTAAACTATTCATACTTTTTATATTTTTAACGTTAAGTTCACATTATTTTACATCTAAAACACGAGTTTACAATACATTTGGGAGAATACAAAAAATAGAAAAAAAATTTGGTAAAAAATGGTGATAATTCCGCTAAATATCGTTTAAAGTCATTTGTATTGAACTAATCAAACTTTTTATATTTTAATCGTTAAGTTCACATTATTTTACATCTAAAACACGTATTTACAATACATTTGGGTGAATACAAAAAATAGAAAAAAAATTTGGGAAATAATGGTGATAATTCCGCTAAATATCGTTTAAAGTCATTTGTATTGAACTAATCAAACTTTTTATATTTTTATCGTTAAGTTCACACTATTTTACATCTAAAACACGTCTTTACAATACATTCGGGTGAATATAAAAGGTCGTAAAATAATTTTGAAATACGGGTGATGAATCCGCTAAATATCGTCTTAAGTCATTTCTATTAAACTAATCATACTTTTTATATTTTTAACGTTAAGTTCACATTATTTTACATCTAAAACACGTGTTTACAATACATTTGGGTGAATACAAAAAATAGAAAAAAAATTTGGGAAAAAATTGGGTAAAAAATGGTGATAATTCCGCTAAATATCGTTTAAAGTCATTTGTATTAAACTAATCATACTTTTTATATTTTTATCGTTAAGTTCACATAATTTTACATCTAAAACACGTCTTTACAATACATTTGGGTGAATATAAAAGGTCGTAAAAAAATTTTGAAATACAGGTGATGAATCCGCTAAATATCGTTTAAAGTCATTTGTATTGAACTAATCATACTTTTTATATTTTTATCGTTAAGTTCACACTATTTTACATCTAAAACACGTCTTTACAATACATTCGGGTGAATATAAAAGGTCGTAAAATAATTTTGAAATACGGGTGATGAATCCGCTAAATATCGTCTTAAGTCATTTCTATTAAACTAATCATACTTTTTATATTTTTAACGTTAAGTTCACATTATTTTACATCTAAAACACGTGTTTACAATACATTTGGGTGAAAACAAAAAATAGAAAAAAAATATGGTAAAAAATGGTGATAATTCCGCTAAATATCGTTTAAAGTCATTTGTATTGAACTAATCATACTTTTTATATTTTTATCGTTAAGTTCACATTATTTTACATCTAAATCACGTATTTACAATACATTTGGGTGAATACAAAAAATAGAAAAAAAATTTGGGAATAAATGGTGATAATTCCGCTAAATATCGTTTAAAGTCATTTGTATTGAACTAATCATACTTTTTATATTTTTATCGTTAAGTTCACATAATTTTACATCTAAAACACGTATTTACAATACATTTGGGTGAATACAAAAAATAGAAAAAAAATTTGGGAAAAAATTTGGTAAAAAATGGTGATAATTCCGCTAAATATCGTTTAAAGTCATTTGTATTGAACTAATCATACTTTTTATATTTTTATCGTTAAGTTCACATTATTTTACATCTAAATCACGTATTTACAATACATTTGGGTGAATACAAAAAATAGAAAAAAAATTTGGGAATAAATGGTGATAATTCCGCTAAATATCGTTTAAAGTCATTTGTATTGAACTAATCATACTTTTTATATTTTTATCGTTAAATTCACATAATTTTACATCTAAAACACGTATTTACAATACATTTGGGTGAATACAAAAAATAGAAAAAAAATTTGGGAAAAAATTTGGTAAAAAATGGTGATAATTCCGCTAAATATCGTTTAAAGTCATTTGTATTGAACTAATCATACTTTTTATATTTTTATCGTTAAGTTCACATTATTTTACATCTAAAACACGTCTTTACAATACATTTGGGTGAATATAAAAGGTCGTAAAAAAATTTTGAAATACAGGTGATGAATCCGCTAAATATCGTCTTAAGTCATTTCTATTAAACTAATCATACTTTTTATATTTTTAACGTTAAGTTCACATTATTTTACATCTAAAACACGTGTTTACAATACATTTGGGTGAATACAAAAAATAGAAAAAAAATTTGGTAAAAAATGGTGATAATTCCGCTAAATATCGTTTAAAGTCATTTGTATTGAACTAATCATACTTTTTATATTTTTATCGTTAAGTTCACATAATTTTACATCTAAAACACGTATTTACAATACATTTGGGTGAATACAAAAAATAGAAAAAAAATTTGGGAAAAAATTGGGTAAAAAATGGTGATAATTCCGCTAAATATCGTTTAAAGTCATTTGTATTGAACTAATCATACTTTTTATATTTTTATCGTTAAGTTCACATTATTTTACATCTAAAACACGTGTTTACAATACATTTGGGTGAATACAAAAAATAGAAAAAAAATTTGGGAAAAAATTTGGTAAAAAATGGTGATAATTCCGCTAAATATCGTTTAAAGTCATTTGTATTGAACTAATCATACTTTTTATATTTTTATCGTTAAGTTCACATTATTTTACATCTAAAACACGTCTTTACAATACATTTGGGTGAATATAAAAGGTCGTAAAAAAATTTTAAAATACAGGTGATGAATCCGCTAAATATCGTCTTAAGTCATTTCTATTAAACTAATCATACTTTTTATATTTTTAACGTTAAGTTCACATTATTTTATATCTAAAACACGTGTTTACAATACATTTGGGTGAATACAAAAAATAGAAAAAAAATTTGGTAAAAAATGGTGATAATTTCGCTAAATATCGTTTAAAGTCATTTGTATTGAACTAATCAGACTTTTTATATTTTTATCGTTAAGTTCACATTATTTTACATCTAAAACACGTCTTTACAATACATTTGGGTGAATATAAAAGGTCGTAAAAAAATTTTGAAATACAGGTGATGAATCCGCTAAATATCGTCTTAAGTCATTTCTATTAAACTAATCATACTTTTTATATTTTTAACGTTAAGTTCACATTATTTTACATCTAAAACACGAGTTTACAATACATTTGGGAGAATACAAAAAATAGAAAAAAAATTTGGTAAAAAATGGTGATAATTCCGCTAAATATCGTTTAAAGTCATTTGTATTGAACTAATCATACTTTTTATATTTTTATCGTTAAGTTCACATAATTTTACATCTAAAACACGTATTTACAATACATTTGGGTGAATACAAAAAATAGAAAAAAAATTTGGGAAAAAATTGGGTAAAAAATGGTGATAATTCCGCTAAATATCGTTTAAAGTCATTTGTATTGAACTAATCAAACTTTTTATATTTTAATCGTTAAGTTCACATTATTTTACATCTAAAACACGTATTTACAATACATTTGGGTGAATACAAAAAATAGAAAAAAAATTTGGTAAAAAATGGTGATAATTCCGCTAAATATCGTTTAAAGTCATTTGTATTGAACTAATCATACTTTTTATATTTTTATCGTTAAGTTCACATTATTTTACATCTAAAACACGTCTTTACAATACATTTGGGTGAATATAAAAGGTCGTAAAAAAATTTTGAAATACAGGTGATGAATCCGCTAAATATCGTCTTAAGTCATTTCTATTAAACTAATCATACTTTTTATATTTTTAACGTTAAGTTCACATTATTTTACATCTAAAACACGTGTTTACAATACATTTGGGTGAATACAAAAAATAGAAAAAAAATTTGGTAAAAAAAGGTGATAATTCCGCTAAATATCGTTTAAAGTCATTTGTATTGAACTAATCATACTTTTTATATTTTTATCGTTAAGTTCACATAATTTTACATCTAAAACACGTATTTACAATACATTTGGGTGAATACAAAAAATAGAAAAAAAATTTGGGAAAAAATTGGGTAAAAAATGGTGATAATTCCGCTAAATATCGTTTAAAGTCATTTGTATTGAACTAATCATACTTTTTATATTTTTATCGTTAAGTTCACATTATTTTACATCTAAAACACGTGTTTACAATACATTTGGGTGAATACAAAAAATAGAAAAAAAATTTGGTAAAAAATGGTGATAATTCCGCTAAATATCGTTTAAAGTCATTTGTATTGAACTAATCATACTTTTTATATTTTTATCGTTAAGTTCACACTATTTTACATCTAAAACACGTCTTTACAATACATTCGGGTGAATATAAAAGGTCGTAAAAAAATTTTGAAATACGGGTGATGAATCCGCTAAATATCGTCTTAAGTCATTTCTATTAAACTAATCATACTTTTTATATTTTTAACGTTAAGTTCACATTATTTTAGATCTAAAACACGTGTTTACAATACATTTGGGTGAATACAAAAAATAGAAAAAAAATTTGGTAAAAAATGGTGATAATTCCGCTAAATATCGTTTAAAGTCATTTGTATTGAACTAATCATACTTTTTATATTTTTAACGTTAAGTTCACATTATTTTACATCTAAAACACGAGTTTACAATACATTTGGGAGAATACAAAAAATAGAAAAAAAATTTGGTAAAAAATGGTGATAATTCCGCTAAATATCGTTTAAAGTCATTTGTATTGAAATAATCAAACTTTTTATATTTTAATCGTTAAGTTCACATTATTTTACATCTAAAACACGTATTTACAATACATTTGGGTGAATACAAAAAATAGAAAAAAAATTTGGGAAAAAATTTGGTAAAAAATGATGATAATTCCGCTAAATATCGTTTAAAGTCATTTCTATTAAACTAATCATACTTTTTATATTTTTAACGTTAAGTTCACATTATTTTACATCTAAAACACGTATTTACAATACATTTGGGTGAATACAAAAAATAGAAAAAAAATTTGGGAAAAAATTTGGTAAAAAATGGTGATAATTCCGCTAAATATCGTTTAAAGTCATTTGTATTGAACTAATCATACTTTTTATATTTTTATCGTTAAGTTCTCATTATTTTACATCTAAATCACGTATTTACAATACATTTGGGTGAATACAAAAAATAGAAAAAAAATTTGGTAAATAATGGTGATAATTCCGCTAAATATCGTTTAAAGTCATTTGTATTGAACTAATCAAACTTTTTATATTTTTATCGTTAAGTTCACACTATTTTACATCTAAAACACGTCTTTACAATACATTCGGGTGAATATAAAAGGTCGTAAAATAATTTTGAAATACGGGTGATGAATCCGCTAAATATCGTCTTAAGTCATTTCTATTAAACTAATCATACTTTTTATATTTTTAACGTTAAGTTCACATTATTTTACATCTAAAACACGTGTTTACAATACATTTGGGTGAATACAAAAAATAGAAAAAAAATTTGGGAAAAAATTGGGTAAAAAATGGTGATAATTCCGCTAAATATCGTTTAAAGTCATTTGTATTAAACTAATCATACTTTTTATATTTTTATCGTTAAGTTCACATAATTTTACATCTAAAACACGTCTTTACAATACATTTGGGTGAATATAAAAGGTCGTAAAAAAATTTTGAAATACAGGTGATGAATCCGCTAAATATCGTTTAAAGTCATTTGTATTGAACTAATCATACTTTTTATATTTTTATCGTTAAGTTCACACTATTTTACATCTAAAACACGTCTTTACAATACATTCGGGTGAATATAAAAGGTCGTAAAATAATTTTGAAATACGGGTGATGAATCCGCTAAATATCGTCTTAAGTCATTTCTATTAAACTAATCATACTTTTTATATTTTTAACGTTAAGTTCACATTATTTTACATCTAAAACACGTGTTTACAATACATTTGGGTGAAAACAAAAAATAGAAAAAAAATATGGTAAAAAATGGTGATAATTCCGCTAAATATCGTTTAAAGTCATTTGTATTGAACTAATCATACTTTTTATATTTTTATCGTTAAGTTCACATAATTTTACATCTAAAACACGTATTTACAATACATTTGGGTGAATACAAAAAATAGAAAAAAAATTTGGGAAAAAATTGGGTAAAAAATGGTGATAATTCCGCTAAATATCGTTTAAAGTCATTTGTATTGAACTAATCATACTTTTTATATTTTTATCGTTAAGTTCACATTATTTTACATCTAAAACACGTGTTTACAATACATTTGGGTGAATACAAAAAATAGAAAAAAAATTTGGTAAAAAATGGTGATAATTCCGCTAAATATCGTTTAAAGTCATTTGTATTGAACTAATCATACTTTTTATATTTTTATCGTTAAGTTCACACTATTTTACATCTAAAACACGTCTTTACAATACATTCGGGTGAATATAAAAGGTCGTAAAAAAATTTTGAAATACGGGTGATGAATCCGCTAAATATCGTCTTAAGTCATTTCTATTAAACTAATCATACTTTTTATATTTTTAACGTTAAGTTCACATTATTTTAGATCTAAAACACGTGTTTACAATACATTTGGGTGAATACAAAAAATAGAAAAAAAATATGGTAAAAAATGGTGATAATTCCGCTAAATATCGTTTAAAGTCATTTGTATTGAACTAATCATACTTTTTATATTTTTATCGTTAAGTTCACATTATTTTACATCTAAATCACGTATTTACAATACATTTGGGTGAATACAAAAAATAGAAAAAAAATTTGGGAAAAAATTTGGTAAAAAATGGTGATAATTCCGCTAAATATCGTTTAAAGTCATTTGTATTGAACTAATCATACTTTTTATATTTTTATCGTTAAGTTCACATTATTTTACATCTAAAACACGTCTTTACAATACATTTGGGTGAATATAAAAGGTCGTAAAAAAATTTTAAAATACAGGTGATGAATCCGCTAAATATCGTCTTAAGTCATTTCTATTAAACTAATCATACTTTTTATATTTTTAACGTTAAGTTCACATTATTTTATATCTAAAACACGTGTTTACAATACATTTGGGTGAATACAAAAAATAGAAAAAAAATTTGGTAAAAAATGGTGATAATTTCGCTAAATATCGTTTAAAGTCATTTGTATTGAGCTAATCATACTTTTTATATTTTTATCGTTAAGTTCACATTATTTTACATCTAAAACACGTCTTTACAATACATTTGGGTGAATATAAAAGGTCGTAAAAAAATTTTGAAATACAGGTGATGAATCCGCTAAATATCGTCTAAAGTCATTTCTATTAAACTATTCATACTTTTTATATTTTTAACGTTAAGTTCACATTATTTTACATCTAAAACACGAGTTTACAATACATTTGGGAGAATACAAAAAATAGAAAAAAAATTTGGTAAAAAATGGTGATAATTCCGCTAAATATCGTTTAAAGTCATTTGTATTGAAATAATCAAACTTTTTATATTTTAATCGTTAAGTTCACATTATTTTACATCTAAAACACGTATTTACAATACATTTGGGTGAATACAAAAAATAGAAAAAAAATTTGGGAAAAAATTTGGTAAAAAATGATGATAATTCCGCTAAATATCGTTTAAAGTCATTTCTATTAAACTAATCATACTTTTTATATTTTTAACGTTAAGTTCACATTATTTTACATCTAAAACACGTATTTACAATACATTTGGGTGAATACAAAAAATAGAAAAAAAATTTGGGAAAAAATTTGGTAAAAAATGGTGATAATTCCGCTAAATATCGTTTAAAGTCATTTGTATTGAACTAATCATACTTTTTATATTTTTATCGTTAAGTTCTCATTATTTTACATCTAAATCACGTATTTACAATACATTTGGGTGAATACAAAAAATAGAAAAAAAATTTGGTAAATAATGGTGATAATTCCGCTAAATATCGTTTAAAGTCATTTGTATTGAACTAATCAAACTTTTTATATTTTTATCGTTAAGTTCACACTATTTTACATCTAAAACACGTCTTTACAATACATTCGGGTGAATATAAAAGGTCGTAAAATAATTTTGAAATACGGGTGATGAATCCGCTAAATATCGTCTTAAGTCATTTCTATTAAACTAATCATACTTTTTATATTTTTAACGTTAAGTTCACATTATTTTACATCTAAAACACGTGTTTACAATACATTTGGGTGAATACAAAAAATAGAAAAAAAATTTGGGAAAAAATTGGGTAAAAAATGGTGATAATTCCGCTAAATATCGTTTAAAGTCATTTGTATTAAACTAATCATACTTTTTATATTTTTATCGTTAAGTTCACATAATTTTACATCTAAAACACGTCTTTACAATACATTTGGGTGAATATAAAAGGTCGTAAAAAAATTTTGAAATACAGGTGATGAATCCGCTAAATATCGTTTAAAGTCATTTGTATTGAACTAATCATACTTTTTATATTTTTATCGTTAAGTTCACACTATTTTACATCTAAAACACGTCTTTACAATACATTCGGGTGAATATAAAAGGTCGTAAAATAATTTTGAAATACGGGTGATGAATCCGCTAAATATCGTCTTAAGTCATTTCTATTAAACTAATCATACTTTTTATATTTTTAACGTTAAGTTCACATTATTTTACATCTAAAACACGTGTTTACAATACATTTGGGTGAAAACAAAAAATAGAAAAAAAATATGGTAAAAAATGGTGATAATTCCGCTAAATATCGTTTAAAGTCATTTGTATTGAACTAATCATACTTTTTATATTTTTATCGTTAAGTTCACATTATTTTACATCTAAATCACGTATTTACAATACATTTGTGTGAATACAAAAAATAGAAAAAAAATTTGGGATTAAATGGTGATAATTCCGCTAAATATCGTTTAAAGTCATTTGTATTGAACTAATCATACTTTTTATATTTTTATCGTTAAGTTCACATAATTTTACATCTAAAACACGTATTTACAATACATTTGGGTGAATACAAAAAATAGAAAAAAAATTTGGGAAAAAATTTGGTAAAAAATGGTGATAATTCCGCTAAATATCGTTTAAAGTCATTTGTATTGAACTAAACAAACTTTTTATATTTTTATCGTTAAGTTCACATTATTTTACATCTAACACACGTCTTTACAATACATTTGGGTGAATATAAAAGGTCGTAAAAAAATTTTGAAATACAGGTGATGAATCCGCTAAATATCGTCTTAAGTCATTTCTATTAAACTAATCATACTTTTTATATTTTTAACGTTAAGTTCACATTATTTTACATCTAAAACACGTGTTTACAATACATTTGGGTGAATACAAAAAATAGAAAAAAAATTTGGTAAAAAATGGTGATAATTCCGCTAAATATCGTTTAAAGTCATTTGTATTGAACTAATCATACTTTTTATATTTTTATCGTTAAGTTCACATAATTTTACATCTAAAACACGTATTTACAATACATTTGGGTGAATACAAAAAATAGAAAAAAAATTTGGGAAAAAATTGGGTAAAAAATGGTGATAATTCCGCTAAATATCGTTTAAAGTCATTTGTATTGAACTAATCATACTTTTTATATTTTTATCGTTAAGTTCACATTATTTTACATCTAAAACACGTGTTTACAATACATTTGGGTGAATACAAAAAATAGAAAAAAAATTTGGTAAAAAATGGTGATAATTCCGCTAAATATCGTTTAAAGTCATTTGTATTGAACTAATCATACTTTTTATATTTTTATCGTTAAGTTCACATTATTTTACATCTAAAACACGTCTTTACAATACATTTGGGTGAATATAAAAGGTCGTAAAAAAATTTTGAAATACAGGTGATGAATCCGCTAAATATCGTCTTAAGTCATTTCTATTAAACTAATCATACTTTTTATATTTTTTACGTTAAGTTCACATTATTTTACATCTAAAACACGTGTTTACAATACATTTGGGTGAATACAAAAAATAGAAAAAAAATTTGGTAAAAAATGGTGATAATTCCGCTAAATATCGTTTAAAGTCATTTGTATTGAACTAATCATACTTTTTATATTTTTATCGTTAAGTTCACATAATTTTACATCTAAAACACGTATTTACAATACATTTGGGTGAATACAAAAAATAGAAAAAAAATTTGGGAAAAAATTGGGTAAAAAATGGTGATAATTCCGCTAAATATCGTTTAAAGTCATTTGTATTGAACTAATCATACTTTTTATATTTTTATCGTTAAGTTCACATTATTTTACATCTAAAACACGTGTTTACAATACATTTGGGTGAATACAAAAAATAGAAAAAAAATTTGGGAAAAAATTTGGTAAAAAATGGTGATAATTCCGCTAAATATCGTTTAAAGTCATTTGTATTGAACTAATCATACTTTTTATATTTTTATCGTTAAGTTCACATTATTTTACATCTAAAACACGTCTTTACAATACATTTGGGTGAATATAAAAGGTCGTAAAAAAATTTTAAAATACAGGTGATGAATCCGCTAAATATCGTCTTAAGTCATTTCTATTAAACTAATCGTACTTTTTATATTTTTAACGTTAAGTTCACATTATTTTATATCTAAAACACGTGTTTACAATACATTTGGGTGAATACAAAAAATAGAAAAAAAATTTGGTAAAAAATGGTGATAATTTCGCTAAATATCGTTTAAAGTCATTTGTATTGAACTAATCAGACTTTTTATATTTTTATCGTTAAGTTCACATTATTTTACATCTAAAACACGTCTTTACAATACATTTGGGTGAATATAAAAGGTCGTAAAAAAATTTTGAAATACAGGTGATGAATCCGCTAAATATCGTCTTAAGTCATTTCTATTAAACTAATCATACTTTTTATATTTTTAACGTTAAGTTCACATTATTTTACATCTAAAACACGTGTTTACAATACATTTGGGTGAATACAAAAAATAGAAAAAAAATTTGGTAAAAAATGGTGATAATTCCGCTAAATATCGTTTAAAGTCATTTGTATTGAACTAATCATACTTTTTATATTTTTATCGTTAAGTTCACATAATTTTACATCTAAAACACGTATTTACAATACATTTGGGTGAATACAAAAAATAGAAAAAAAATTTGGGAAAAAATTGGGTAAAAAATGGTGATAATTCCGCTAAATATCGTTTAAAGTCATTTGTATTGAACTAATCATACTTTTTATATTTTTATCGTTAAGTTCACATTATTTTACATCTAAAACACGTGTTTACAATACATTTGGGTGAATACAAAAAATAGAAAAAAAATTTGGTAAAAAATGGTGATAATTCCGCTAAATATCGTTTAAAGTCATTTGTATTGAACTAATCATACTTTTTATATTTTCATCGTTAAGTTCACATTATTTTACATCTAAAACACGTCTTTACAATACATTTGGGTGAATATAAAAGGTCGTAAAAAAATTTTGAAATACAGGTGATGAATCCGCTAAATATCGTCTTAAGTCATTTCTATTAAACTAATCATACTTTTTATATTTTTAACGTTAAGTTCACATTATTTTACATCTAAAACACGTGTTTACAATACATTTGGGTGAATACAAAAAATAGAAAAAAAATTTGGTAAAAAATGGTGATAATTCCGCTAAATATCGTTTAAAGTCATTTGTATTGAACTAATCATACTTTTTATATTTTTATCGTTAAGTTCACATAATTTTACATCTAACACACGTATTTACAATACATTTGGGTGAATACAAAAAATAGAAAAAAAATTTGGGAAAAAATTGGGTAAAAAATGGTGATAATTCCGCTAAATATCGTTTAAAGTCATTTGTATTGAACTAATCAAACTTTTTATATTTTTATCGTTAAGTTCACATTATTTTACATCTAAAACACGTGTTTACAATACATTTGGGTGAATACAAAAAATAGAAAAAAAATTTGGGAAAAAATTTGGTAAAAAATGGTGATAATTCCGCTAAATATCGTTTAAAGTCATTTGTATTGAACTAATCATACTTTTTATATTTTTATCGTTAAGTTCACATTATTTTACATCTAAAACACGTCTTTACAATACATTTGGGTGAATATAAAAGGTCGTAAAAAAATTTTAAAATACAGGTGATGAATCCGCTAAATATCGTCTTAAGTCATTTCTATTAAACTAATCATACTTTTTATATTTTTAACGTTAAGTTCACATTATTTTATATCTAAAACACGTGTTTACAATACATTTGGGTGAATACAAAAAATAGAAAAAAAATTTGGTAAAAAATGGTGATAATTTCGCTAAATATCGTTTAAAGTCATTTGTATTGAACTAATCAGACTTTTTATATTTTTATCGTTAAGTTCACATTATTTTACATCTAAAACACGTCTTTACAATACATTTGGGTGAATATAAAAGGTCGTAAAAAAATTTTGAAATACAGGTGATGAATACGCTAAATATCGTCTTAAGTCATTTCTATTAAACTCATCATACTTTTTATATTTTTAACGTTAAGTTCACATTATTTTACATCTAAAACACGAGTTTACAATACATTTGGGAGAATACAAAAAATAGAAAAAAAATTTGGTAAAAAATGGTGATAATTCCGCTAAATATCGTTTAAAGTCATTTGTATTGAACTAATCATACTTTTTATATTTTTATCGTTAAGTTCACATAATTTTACATCTAAAACACGTATTTACAATACATTTGGGTGAATACAAAAAATAGAAAAAAAATTTGGGAAAAAATTGGGTAAAAAATGGTGATAATTCCGCTAAATATCGTTTAAAGTCATTTGTATTGAACTAATCATACTTTTTATATTTTTATCGTTAAGTTCACATTATTTTACATCTAAAACACGTGTTTACAATACATTTGGGTGAATACAAAAAATAGAAAAAAAATTTGGTAAAAAATGGTGATAATTCCGCTAAATATCGTTTAAAGTCATTTGTATTGAACTAATCATACTTTTTATATTTTTATCGTTAAGTTCACATTATTTTACATCTAAAACACGTCTTTACAATACATTTGGGTGAATATAAAAGGTCGTAAAAAAATTTTGAAATACAGGTGATGAATCCACTAAATATCGTCTTAAGTCATTTCTATTAAACTAATCATACTTTTTATATTTTTAACGTTAAGTTCACATTATTTTACATCTAAAACACGTGTTTACAATACATTTGGGTGAATACAAAAAATAGAAAAAAAATTTGGTAAAAAATGGTGATAATTCCGCTAAATATCGTTTAAAGTCATTTGTATTGAACTAATCATACTTTTTATATTTTTATCGTTAAGTTCACATAATTTTACATCTAAAACACGTATTTACAATACATTTGGGTGAATACAAAAAATAGAAAAAAAATTTGGGAAAAAATTGGGTAAAAAATGGTGATAATTCCGCTAAATATCGTTTAAAGTCATTTGTATTGAACTAATCATACTTTTTATATTTTTATCGTTAAGTTCACATTATTTTACATCTAAAACACGTGTTTACAATACATTTGGGTGAATACAAAAAATAGAAAAAAAATTTGGTAAAAAATGGTGATAATTCCGCTAAATATCGTTTAAAGTCATTTGTATTGAACTAATCATACTTTTTATATTTTTATCGTTAAGTTCACATTATTTTACATCTAAAACACGTCTTTACAATACATTTGGGTGAATATAAAAGGTCGTAAAAAAATTTTGAAATACAGGTGATGAATCCGCTAAATATCGTCTTAAGTCATTTCTATTAAACTAATCATACTTTTTATATTTTTAACGTTAAGTTCACATTATTTTACATCTAAAACACGTGTTTACAATACATTTGGGTGAATACAAAAAATAGAAAAAAAATTTGGTAAAAAATGGTGATAATTACGCTAAATATCGTTTAAAGTCATTTGTATTGAACTAATCATACTTTTTATATTTTTATCGTTAAGTTCACATAATTTTACATCTAAAACACGTATTTACAATACATTTGGGTGAATACAAAAAATAGAAAAAAAATTTGGGAATAAATGGTGATAATTCCGCTAAATATCGTTTAATGTCATTTGTATTGAACTAATCATACTTTTTATATTTTTATCGTTAAGTTCACATAATTTTACATCTAAAACACGTATTTACAATACATTTGGGTGAATACAAAAAATAGAAAAAAAATTTGGGAAAAAATTTGGTAAAAAATGGTGATAATTCCGCTAAATATCGTTTAAAGTCATTTGTATTGAACTAATCATACTTTTTATATTTTTATCGTTAAGTTCACATTATTTTACATCTAAAACACGTCTTTACAATACATTTGGGTGAATATAAAAGGTCGTAAAAAAATTTTAAAATACAGGTGATGAATCCGCTAAATATCGTCTTAAGTCATTTCTATTAAACTAATCATACTTTTTATATTTTTAACGTTAAGTTCACATTATTTTATATCTAAAACACGTGTTTACAATACATTTGGGTGAATACAAAAAATAGAAAAAAAATTTGGTAAAAAATGGTGATAATTTCGCTAAATATCGTTTAAAGTCATTTGTATTGAGCTAATCATACTTTTTATATTTTTATCGTTAAGTTCACATTATTTTACATCTAAAACACGTCTTTACAATACATTTGGGTGAATATAAAAGGTCGTAAAAAAATTTTGAAATACAGGTGATGAATCCGCTAAATATCGTCTTAAGTCATTTCTATTAAACTATTCATACTTTTTATATTTTTAACGTTAAGTTCACATTATTTTACATCTAAAACACGAGTTTACAATACATTTGGGAGAATACAAAAAATAGAAAAAAAATTTGGTAAAAAATGGTGATAATTCCGCTAAATATCGTTTAAAGTCATTTGTATTGAAATAATCAAACTTTTTATATTTTTATCGTTAAGTTCACATTATTTTACATCTAAAACACGTATTTACAATACATTTGGGTGAATACAAAAAATAGAAAAAAAATTTGGGAAAAAATTTGGTAAAAAATGATGATAATTCCGCTAAATATCGTTTAAAGTCATTTCTATTAAACTAATCATACTTTTTATATTTTTAACGTTAAGTTCACATTATTTCACATCTAAAACACGTATTTACAATACATTTGGGTGAATACAAAAAATAGAAAAAAAATTTGGGAAAAAATTTGGTAAAAAATGGTGATAATTCCGCTAAATATCGTTTAAAGTCATTTGTATTGAACTAATCATACTTTTTATATTTTTATCGTTAAGTTCTCATTATTTTACACCTAAATCACGTATTTACAATACATTTGGGTGAATACAAAAAATAGAAAAAAAATTTGGTAAATAATGGTGATAATTCCGCTAAATATCGTTTAAAGTCATTTGTATTGAACTAATCAAACTTTTTATATTTTTATCGTTAAGTTCACACTATTTTACATCTAAAACACGTCTTTACAATACATTCGGGTGAATATAAAAGGTCGTAAAATAATTTTGAAATACGGGTGATGAATCCGCTAAATATCGTCTTAAGTCATTTCTATTAAACTAATCATACTTTTTATATTTTTAACGTTAAGTTCACATTATTTTACATCTAAAACACGTGTTTACAATACATTTGGGTGAATACAAAAAATAGAAAAAAAATTTGGGAAAAAATTGGGTAAAAAATGGTGATAATTCCGCTAAATATCGTTTAAAGTCATTTGTATTAAACTAATCATACTTTTTATATTTTTATCGTTAAGTTCACATAATTTTACATCTAAAACACGTCTTTACAATACATTTGGGTGAATATAAAAGGTCGTAAAAAAATTTTGAAATACAGGTGATGAATCCGCTAAATATCGTTTAAAGTCATTTGTATTGAACTAATCATACTTTTTATATTTTTATCGTTAAGTTCACACTATTTTACATCTAAAACACGTCTTTACAATACATTCGGGTGAATATAAAAGGTCGTAAAATAATTTTGAAATACGGGTGATGAATCCGCTAAATATCGTCTTAAGTCATTTCTATTAAACTAATCATACTTTTTATATTTTTAACGTTAAGTTCACATTATTTTACATCTAAAACACGTGTTTACAATACATTTGGGTGAAAACAAAAAATAGAAAAAAAATATGGTAAAAAATGGTGATAATTCCGCTAAATATCGTTTAAAGTCATTTGTATTGAACTAATCATACTTTTTATATTTTTATCGTTAAGTTCACATTATTTTACATCTAAATCACGTATTTACAATACATTTGGGTGAATACAAAAAATAGAAAAAAAATTTGGGATTAAATGGTGATAATTCCGCTAAATATCGTTTAAAGTCATTTGTATTGAACTAATCATACTTTTTATATTTTTATCGTTAAGTTCACATAATTTTACATCTAAAACACGTATTTACAATACATTTGGGTGAATACAAAAAATAGAAAAAAAATTTGGGAAAAAATTTGGTAAAAAATGGTGATAATTCCGCTAAATATCGTTTAAAGTCATTTGTGTTGAACTAATCATACTTTTTATATTTTTATCGTTAAGTTCACATTATTTTACATCTAAAACACGTCTTTACAATACATTTGGGTGAATATAAAAGGTCGTAAAAAAATTTTAAAATACAGGTGATGAATCCGCTAAATATCGTCTTAAGTCATTTCTATTAAACTAATCATACTTTTTATATTTTTAACGTTAAGTTCACATTATTTTATATCTAAAACACGTGTTTACAATACATTTGGGTGAATACAAAAAATAGAAAAAAAATTTGGTAAAAAATGGTGATAATTTCGCTAAATATCGTTTAAAGTCATTTGTATTGAACTAATCAAACTTTTTATATTTTTATCGTTAAGTTCACATTATTTTACATCTAAAACACGTATTTACAATACATTTGGGTGAATACAAAAAATAGAAAAAAAATTTGGGAAAAAATTTGGTAAAAAATGATGATAATTCCGCTAAATATCGTTTAAAGTCATTTGTATTGAACTAATCATACTTTTTATATTTTTATCGTTAAGTTCACATTATTTTATATCTAAAACACGTGTTTACAATACATTTGGGTGAATACAAAAAATAGAAAAAAAATTTGGTAAAAAATGGTGATAATTTCGCTAAATATCGTTTAAAGTCATTTGTATTGAACTAATCATACATTTTATATTTTTATCGTTAAGTTCACATTATTTTACATCTAAAACACGTCTTTACAATACATTTGGGTGAATATAAAAGATGGTAAAAAAATTTTGAAATACAGGTGATGAATCCGCTAAATATCGTCTTAAGTCATTTCTATTAAACTAATCATACTTTTTATATTTTTAACGTTAAGTTCACATTATTTTACATCTAAAACACGAGTTTACAATACATTTGGGAGAATACAAAAAATAGAAAAAAAATTTGGTAAAAAATGGTGATAATTCCGGTAAATATCGTTTAAAGTCATTTGTATTGAACTAATCAAACTTTTTATATTTTTATCGTTAAGTTCACATAATTTTACATCTAAAACACGTCTTTACAATACATTTGGGTGAATATAAAAGGTCGTAAAAAAATTTTGAAATACAGGTGATGAATCCGCTAAATATCGTCTTAAGTCATTTCTATTAAACTAATCATACTTTTTATATTTTTAACGTTAAGTTCACATTATTTTACATCTAAAACACGTGTTTACAATACATTTGGGTGAATACAAAAAATAGAAAAAAAATTTGGGATTAAATGGTGATAATTCCGCTAAATATCGTTTAAAGTCATTTGTATTGAACTAATCATACTTTTTATATTTTTATCGTTAAGTTCACATAATTTTACATCTAAAACACGTATTTACAATACATTTGGGTGAATACAAAAAATAGAAAAAAAATTTGGGAAAAAATTTGGTAAAAAATGGTGATAATTCCGCTAAATATCGTTTAAAGTCATTTGTGTTGAACTAATCATACTTTTTATATTTTTATCGTTAAGTTCACATTATTTTACATCTAAAACACGTCTTTACAATACATTTGGGTGAATATAAAAGGTCGTAAAAAAATTTTAAAATACAGGTGATGAATCCGCTAAATATCGTCTTAAGTCATTTCTATTAAACTAATCATACTTTTTATATTTTTAACGTTAAGTTCACATTATTTTATATCTAAAACACGTGTTTACAATACATTTGGGTGAATACAAAAAATAGAAAAAAAATTTGGTAAAAAATGGTGATAATTTCGCTAAATATCGTTTAAAGTCATTTGTATTGAACTAATCAAACTTTTTATATTTTTATCGTTAAGTTCACATTATTTTACATCTAAAACACGTATTTACAATACATTTGGGTGAATACAAAAAATAGAAAAAAAATTTGGGAAAAAATTTGGTAAAAAATGATGATAATTCCGCTAAATATCGTTTAAAGTCATTTGTATTGAACTAATCATACTTTTTATATTTTTATCGTTAAGTTCACATTATTTTATATCTAAAACACGTGTTTACAATACATTTGGGTGAATACAAAAAATAGAAAAAAAATTTGGTAAAAAATGGTGATAATTTCGCTAAATATCGTTTAAAGTCATTTGTATTGAACTAATCATACATTTTATATTTTTATCGTTAAGTTCACATTATTTTACATCTAAAACACGTCTTTACAATACATTTGGGTGAATATAAAAGATGGTAAAAAAATTTTGAAATACAGGTGATGAATCCGCTAAATATCGTCTTAAGTCATTTCTATTAAACTAATCATACTTTTTATATTTTTAACGTTAAGTTCACATTATTTTACATCTAAAACACGAGTTTACAATACATTTGGGAGAATACAAAAAATAGAAAAAAAATTTGGTAAAAAATGGTGATAATTCCGGTAAATATCGTTTAAAGTCATTTGTATTGAACTAATCAAACTTTTTATATTTTTATCGTTAAGTTCACATAATTTTACATCTAAAACACGTCTTTACAATACATTTGGGTGAATATAAAAGGTCGTAAAAAAATTTTGAAATACAGGTGATGAATCCGCTAAATATCGTCTTAAGTCATTTCTATTAAACTAATCATACTTTTTATATTTTTAACGTTAAGTTCACATTATTTTACATCTAAAACACGTGTTTACAATACATTTGGGTGAATACAAAAAATAGAAAAAAAATTTGGGAAAAAATTGGGTAAAAAATGGTGATAATTCCGCTAAATATCGTTTAAAGTCATTTGTATTGAACTAATCATACTTTTTATATTTTTATCGTTAAGTTCACATAATTTTACATCTAAAACACGTCTTTACAATACATTTGGGTGAATATAAAAGGTCGTAAAAAAATTTTGAAATACAGGTGATGAATCCGCTAAATATCGTCTTAAGTCATTTCTATTAAACTAATCATACTTTTTATATTTTTAACGTTAAGTTCACATTATTTTACATCTAAAACACGTATTTACAATACATTTGGGTGAATACAAAAAATAGAAAAAAAATTTGGGAAAAAATTTGGTAAAAAATGGTGATAATTCCGCTAAATATCGTTTAAAGTCATTTGTATTGAACTAATCATACTTTTATATATTTTTATCGTTAAGTTCACATTATTTTACATCTAAATCACGTATTTACAATACATTTGGGTGAATACAAAAAATAGAAAAAAAATTTGGGAATAAATGGTGATAATTCCGCTAAATATCGTTTAAAGTCATTTGTATTGAACTAATCATACTTTTTATATTTTTATCGTTAAGTTCACATAATTTTACATCTAAAACACGTATTTACAATACATTTGGGTGAATACAAAAAATAGAAAAAAAATTTGGTAAAAAATGGTGATAATTCCGCTAAATATCGTTTAAAGTCATTTGTATTGAACTAATCATACTTTTTATATTTTTATCGTTAAGTTCACATTATTTTACATCTAAAACACGTCTTTACAATACATTTGGGTGAATATAAAAGGTCGTAAAAAAATTTTAAATTACAGGTGATGAATCCGCTAAATATCGTCTTAAGTCATTTCTATTAAACTAATCATACATTTTATATTTTTAACGTTAAGTTCACATTATTTTATATCTAAAACACGTGTTTACAATACATTTGGGTGAATACAAAAAATAGAAAAAAAATTTGGTAAAAAATGGTGATAATTTCGCTAAATATCGTTTAAAGTCATTTGTATTGAACTAATCATACTTTTTATATTTTTATCGTTAAGTTCACATTATTTTACATCTAAAACACGTCTTTACAATACATTTGGGTGAATATAAAATGTCGTAAAAAAATTTTGAAATACAGGTGATGAATCCGCTAAATATCGTCTTAAGTCATTTCTATTAAACTAATCATACTTTTTATATTTTTAACGTTAAGTTCACATTATTTTACATCTAAAACACGTATTTACAATACATTTGGGTGAATACAAAAAATAGAAAAAAAATTTGGGAAAAAATTTGGTAAAAAATGGTGATAATTCCGCTAAATATCGTTTAAAGTCATTTGTATTGAACTAATCATACTTTTTATATTTTTATCGTTAAGTTCTCATTATTTTACATCTAAATCACGTATTTACAATACATTTGGGTGAATACAAAAAATAGAAAAAAAATTTGGTAAATAATGGTGATAATTCCGCTAAATATCGTTTAAAGTCATTTGTATTGAACTAATCAAACTTTTTATATTTTTATCGTTAAGTTCACACTATTTTACATCTAAAACACGTCTTTACAATACATTCGGGTGAATATAAAAGGTCGTAAAATAATTTTGAAATACGGGTGATGAATCCGCTAAATATCGTCTTAAGTCATTTCTATTAAACTAATCATACTTTTTATATTTTTAACGTTAAGTTCACATTATTTTACATCTAAAACACGTGTTTACAATACATTTGGGTGAATACAAAAAATAGAAAAAAAATTTGGGAAAAAATTGGGTAAAAAATGGTGATAATTCCGCTAAATATCGTTTAAAGTCATTTGTATTAAACTAATCATACTTTTTATATTTTTATCGTTAAGTTCACATAATTTTACATCTAAAACACGTCTTTACAATACATTTGGGTGAATATAAAAGGTCGTAAAAAAATTTTGAAATACAGGTGATGAATCCGCTAAATATCGTTTAAAGTCATTTGTATTGAACTAATCATAATTTTTATATTTTTATCGTTAAGTTCACACTATTTTACATCTAAAACACGTCTTTACAATACATTCGGGTGAATATAAAAGGTCGTAAAATAATTTTGAAATACGGGTGATGAATCCGCTAAATATCGTCTTAAGTCATTTCTATTAAACTAATCATACTTTTTATATTTTTAACGTTAAGTTCACATTATTTTACATCTAAAACACGTGTTTACAATACATTTGGGTGAAAACAAAAAATAGAAAAAAAATATGGTAAAAAATGGTGATAATTCCGCTAAATATCGTTTAAAGTCATTTGTATTGAACTAATCATACTTTTTATATTTTTATCGTTAAGTTCACATTATTTTACATCTAAATCACGTATTTACAATACATTTGGGTGAATACAAAAAATAGAAAAAAAATTTGGGAAAAAATTTGGTAAAAAATGGTGATAATTCCGCTAAATATCGTTTAAAGTCATTTGTATTGAACTAATCATACTTTTTATATTTTTATCGTTAAGTTCACATTATTTTACATCTAAAACACGTCTTTACAATACATTTGGGTGAATATAAAAGGTCGTAAAAAAATTTTAAAATACAGGTGATGAATCCGCTAAATATCGTCTTAAGTCATTTCTATTAAACTAATCATACTTTTTATATTTTTAACGTTAAGTTCACATTATTTTATATCTAAAACACGTGCTTACAATACATTTGGGTGAATACAAAAAATAGAAAAAAAATTTGGTAAAAAATGGTGATAATTTCGCTAAATATCGTTTAAAGTCATTTGTATTGAACTAATCAGACTTTTTATATTTTTATCGTTAAGTTCACATTATTTTACATCTAAAACACGTCTTTACAATACATTTGGGTGAATATAAAAGCTCGTAAAAAAATTTTGAAATACAGGTGATGAATCCGCTAAATATCGTCTTAAGTCATTTCTATTAAACTAATCATACTTTTTATATTTTTAACGTTAAGTTCACATTATTTTACATCTAAAACACGAGTTTACAATACATTTGGGAGAATACAAAAAATAGAAAAAAAATTTGGTAAAAAATGGTGATAATTCCGCTAAATATCGTTTAAAGTCATTTGTATTGAACTAATCAAACTTTTTATATTTTTATCGTTAAGTTCACATTATTTTACATCTAAAACACGTATTTACAATACATTTGGGTGAATACAAAAAATAGAAAAAAAATTTGGGAAAAAATTTGGTAAAAAATGATGATAATTCCGCTAAATATCGTTTAAAGTCATTTGTATTGAACTAATCATACATTTTATATTTTTAACGTTAAGTTCACATTATTTTATATCTAAAACACGTGTTTACAATACATTTGGGCGAATACAAAAAATAGAAAAAAAATTTGGTAAAAAATGGTGATAATTTCGCTAAATATCGTTTAAAGTCATTTGTATTGAACTAATCATACTTTTATATATTTTTATCGTTAAGTTCACATTATTTTACATCTATATCACGTCTTTACAATACATTTGGGTGAATATAAAAGGTCGTAAAAAAATTTTGAAATACAGGTGATGAATCCGCTAAATATCGTCTTAAGTCATTTCTATTAAACTAATCATACTTTTTATATTTTTAACGTTAAGTTCACATTATTTTACATCTAAAACACGTGTTTACAATACATTTGGGTGAATACAAAAAATAGAAAAAAAATTTGGGAAAAAATTGGGTAAAAAATGGTGATAATTCCGCTAAATATCGTTTAAAGTCATTTGTATTGAACTAATCATACTTTTTATATTTTTATCGTTAAGTTCACATAATTTTACATCTAAAACACGTCTTTACAATACATTTGGGTGAATATAAAAGGTCGTAAAAAAATTTTGAAATACAGGTGATTAATCCGCTAAATATCGTCTTAAGTCATTTCTATTAAACTAATCATACTTTTTATATTTTTAACGTTAAGTTCACATTATTTTACATCTAAAACACGTATTTACAATACATTTGGGTGAATACAAAAAATAGAAAAAAAATTTGGGAAAAAATTTGGTAAAAAATGGTGATAATTCCGCTAAATATCGTTTAAAGTCATTTGTATTGAACTAATCATACTTTTATATATTTTTATCGTTAAGTTCACATTATTTTACATCTAAATCACGTATTTACAATACATTTGGGTGAATACAAAAAATAGAAAAAAAATTTGGGAATAAATGGTGATAATTCCGCTAAATATCGTTTAAAGTCATTTGTATTGAACTAATCATACTTTTTATATTTTTATCGTTAAGTTCACATAATTTTACATCTAAAACACGTATTTACAATACATTTGGGTGAATACAAAAAATAGAAAAAAAATTTGGGAAAAAATTTGGTAAAAAATGGTGATAATTCCGCTAAATATCGTTTAAAGTCATTTGTATTGAACTAATCATACTTTTTATATTTTTATCGTTAAGTTCACATTATTTTACATCTAAAACACGTCTTTACAATACATTTGGGTGAATATAAAAGGTCGTAAAAAAATTTTAAAATACAGGTGATGAATCCGCTAAATATCGTCTTAAGTCATTTCTATTAAACTAATCATACATTTTATATTTTTAACGTTAAGTTCACATTATTTTATATCTAAAACACGTGTTTACAATACATTTGGGCGAATACAAAAAATAGAAAAAAAATTTGGTAAAAAATGGTGATAATTTCGCTAAATATCGTTTAAAGTCATTTGTATTGAACTAATCATACTTTTATATATTTTTATCGTTAAGTTCACATTATTTTACATCTATATCACGTCTTTACAATACATTTGGGTGAATATAAAAGGTCGTAAAAAAATTTTGAAATACAGGTGATGAATCCGCTAAATATCGTCTTAAGTCATTTCTATTAAACTAATCATACTTTTTATATTTTTAACGTTAAGTTCACATTATTTTACATCTAAAACACGTGTTTACAATACATTTGGGTGAATACAAAAAATAGAAAAAAAATTTGGGAAAAAATTGGGTAAAAAATGGTGATAATTCCGCTAAATATCGTTTAAAGTCATTTGTATTGAACTAATCATACTTTTTATATTTTTATCGTTAAGTTCACATAATTTTACATCTAAAACACGTCTTTACAATACATTTGGGTGAATATAAAAGGTCGTAAAAAAATTTTGAAATACAGGTGATGAATCCGCTAAATATCGTCTTAAGTTATTTCTATTAAACTAATCATACTTTTTATATTTTTAACGTTAAGTTCACATTATTTTACATCTAAAACACGTATTTACAATACATTTGGGTGAATACAAAAAATAGAAAAAAAATTTGGGAAAAAATTTGGTAAAAAATGGTGATAATTCCGCTAAATATCGTTTAAAGTCATTTGTATTGAACTAATCATACTTTTATATATTTTTATCGTTAAGTTCACATTATTTTACATCTAAATCACGTATTTACAATACATTTGGGTGAATACAAAAAATAGAAAAAAAATTTGGGAATAAATGGTGATAATTCCGCTAAATATCGTTTAAAGTCATTTGTATTGAACTAATCATACTTTTTATATTTTTATCGTTAAGTTCACATAATTTTACATCTAAAACACGTATTTACAATACATTTGGGTGAATACAAAAAATAGAAAAAAAATTTGGGAAAAAATTTGGTAAAAAATGGTGATAATTCCGCTAAATATCGTTTAAAGTCATTTGTATTGAACTAATCATACTTTTTATATTTTTATCGTTAAGTTCACATTATTTTACATCTAAAACACGTCTTTACAATACATTTGGATGAATATAAAAGGTCGTAAAAAAATTTTAAAATACAGGTGATGAATCCGCTAAATATCGTCTTAAGTCATTTCTATTAAACTAATCATACATTTTATATTTTTAACGTTAAGTTCACATTATTTTATATCTAAAACACGTGTTTACAATACATTTGGGTGAATACAAAAAATAGAAAAAAAATTTGGTAAAAAATGGTGATAATTTCGCTAAATATCGTTTAAAGTCATTTGTATTGAACTAATCATACTTTTTATATTTTTATCGTTAAGTTCACATTATTTTACATCTAAAACACGTCTTTACAATACATTTGGGTGAATATAAAATGTCGTAAAAAAATTTTGAAATACAGGTGATGAATCCGCTAAATATCGTCTTAAGTCATTTCTATTAAACTAATCATACTTTTTATATTTTTAACGTTAAGTTCACATTATTTTACATCTAAAACACGAGTTTACAATACATTTGGGAGAATACAAAAAATAGAAAAAAAATTTGGTAAAAAACGGTGATAATTCCGCTAAATATCGTTTAAAGTCATTTGTATTGAACTAATCAAACTTTTTATATTTTTATCGTTAATTTCACATTATTTTACATCTAAAACACGTATTTACAATACATTTGGGTGAATACAAAAAATAGAAAAAAAATTTGGGAAAAAATTTGGTAAAAAATGATGATAATTCCGCTAAATATCGTTTAAAGTCATTTGTATTGAACTAATCATACTTTTTATATTTTTATCGTTAAGTTCACATTATTTTACATCTAAAACACGTCTTTACAATACATTTGGGTGAATATAAAAGGTCGTAAAAAAATTTGGTAAAAAATGGTGATAATTTCGCTAAATATCGTTTAAAGTCATTTGTATTGAACTAATCATACTTGTATATATTTTTATCGTTAAGTTCACATTATTTTACATCTATATCACGTCTTTACAATACATTTGGGTGAATACAAAAAATAGAAAAAAAATTTGGTAAAAAATGGTGATAATTTCGCTAAATATCGTTTAAAGTCATTTGTATTGAACTAATCATACTTTTATATATTTTTATCGTTAAGTTCACATTATTTTACATCTATATCACGTCTTTACAATACATTTGGGTGAATATAAAAGGTCGTAAAAAAATTTTGAAATACAGGTGATGAATCCGCTAAATATCGTCTTAAGTCATTTCTATTAAACTAATCATACTTTTTATATTTTTAACGTTAAGTTCACATTATTTTACATCTAAAACACGTGTTTACAATACATTTGGGTGAATACAAAAAATAGAAAAAAAATTTGGGAAAAAATTGGGTAAAAAATGGTGATAATTCCGCTAAATATCGTTTAAAGTCATTTGTATTGAACTAATCATACTTTTTATATTTTTATCGTTAAGTTCACATAATTTTACATCTAAAACACGTCTTTACAATACATTTGGGTGAATATAAAAGGTCGTAAAAAAATTTTGAAATACAGGTGATGAATCCGCTAAATATCGTCTTAAGTCATTTCTATTAAACTAATCATACTTTTTATATTTTTAACGTTAAGTTCACATTATTTTACATCTAAAACACGTATTTACAATACATTTGGGTGAATACAAAAAATAGAAAAAAAATTTGGGAAAAAATTTGGTAAAAAATGGTGATAATTCCGCTAAATATCGTTTAAAGTCATTTGTATTGAACTAATCATACTTTTATATATTTTTATCGTTAAGTTCACATTATTTTACATCTAAATCACGTATTTACAATACATTTGGGTGAATACAAAAAATAGAAAAAAAATTTGGGAATAAATGGTGATAATTCCGCTAAATATCGTTTAAAGTCATTTGTATTGAACTAATCATACTTTTTATATTTTTATCGTTAAGTTCACATAATTTTACATCTAAAACACGTATTTACAATACATTTGGGTGAATACAAAAAATAGAAAAAAAATTTGGGAAAAAATTTGGTAAAAAATGGTGATAATTCCGCTAAATATCGTTTAAAGTCATTTGTATTGAACTAATCATACTTTTTATATTTTTATCGTTAAGTTCACATTATTTTACATCTAAAACACGTCTTTACAATACATTTGGGTGAATATAAAAGGTCGTAAAAAAATTTTAAAATACAGGTGATGAATCCGCTAAATATCGTCTTAAGTCATTTCTATTAAACTAATCATACATTTTATATTTTTAACGTTAAGTTCACATTATTTTATATCTAAAACACGTGTTTACAATACATTTGGGTGAATACAAAAAATAGAAAAAAAATTTGGTAAAAAATGGTGATAATTTCGCTAAATATCGTTTAAAGTCATTTGTATTGAACTAATCATACTTTTTATATTTTTATCGTTAAGTTCACATTATTTTACATCTAAAACACGTCTTTACAATACATTTGGGTGAATATAAAATGTCGTAAAAAAATTTTGAAATACAGGTGATGAATCCGCTAAATATCGTCTTAAGTCATTTCTATTAAACTAATCATACTTTTTATATTTTCAACGTTAAGTTCACATTATTTTACATCTAAAACACGAGTTTACAATACATTTGGGAGAATACAAAAAATAGAAAAAAAATTTGGTAAAAAACGGTGATAATTCCGCTAAATATCGTTTAAAGTCATTTGTATTGAACTAATCAAACTTTTTATATTTTTATCGTTAATTTCACATTATTTTACATCTAAAACACGTATTTACAATACATTTGGGTGAATACAAAAAATAGAAAAAAAATTTTGGGAAAAAATTTGGTAAAAAATGATGATAATTCCGCTAAATATCGTTTAAAGTCATTTGTATTGAACTAATCATACTTTTTATATTTTTATCGTTAAGTTCACATTATTTTACATCTAAAACACGTCTTTACAATACATTTGGGTGAATATAAAAGGTCGTAAAAAAATTTTGAAATACAGGTGATGAATCCGCTAAATATCGTCTTAAGTCATTTCTATTAAACTAATCATACTTTTTATATTTTTAACGTTAAGTTCACATTATTTTACATCTTAAACACGTGTTTACAATACATTTGGGTGAATACAAAAAATAGAAAAAAAATTTGGGAAAAAATTGGGTAAAAAATGGTGATAATTCCGCTAAATATCGTTTAAAGTCATTTGTATTGAACTAATCATACTTTTTATATTTTTATCGTTAAGTTCACATAATTTTACATCTAAAACACGTCTTTACAATACATTTGGGTGAATATAAAAGGTCGTAAAAAAATTTTGAAATACAGGTGATGAATCCGCTAAATATCGTCTTAAGTCATTTCTATTAAACTAATCATACTTTTTATATTTTTAACGTTAAGTTCACATTATTTTACATCTAAAACACGAGTTTACAATACATTTGGGAGAATACAAAAAATAGAAAAAAAATTTGGTAAAAAATGGTGATAATTCCGCTAAATATCGTTTAAAGTCATTTGTATTGAACTAATCAAACTTTTTATATTTTTATCGTTAAGTTCACATTATTTTACATCTAAAACACGTGTTTACAATACATTTGGGTGAATACAAAAAATAGAAAAAAAATTTGGGAAAAAATTTGGTAAAAAATGATGATAATTCCGCTAAATATCGTTTAAAGTCATTTGTATTGAACTAATCATACTTTTTATATTTTTATCGTTAAGTTCACATTATTTTACATCTAAAACACGTCTTTACAATACATTTGGGTGAATATAAAAGGTCGTAAAAAAATTTTGAAATACAGGTGATGAATCCGCTAAATATCGTCTTAAGTCATTTATATTAAACTAATCATACTTTTTATATTTTTAACGTTAAGTTCACATTATTTTACATCTAAAACACGTGTTTACAATACATTTGGGTGAATACAAAAAATAGAAAAAAAATTTGGGAAAAAATTGGGTAAAAAATGGTGATAATTCCGCTAAATATCGTTTAAAGTCATTTGTATTGAACTAATCATACTTTTTATATTTTTATCGTTAAGTTCACATAATTTTACATCTAAAACACGTCTTTACAATACATTTGGGTGAATATAAAAGGTCGTAAAAAAATTTTGAAATACAGGTGATGAATCCGCTAAATATCGTCTTAAGTCATTACTATTAAACTAATCATACTTTTTATATTTTTAACGTTAAGTTCACATTATTTTACATCTAAAACACGTGTTTACAATACATTTGGGTGAATACAAAAAATAGAAAAAAAATTTGGTAAAAAATGGTGATAATTCCGCTAAATATCGTTTAAAGTCATTTGTATTGAACTAATCATACTTTTTATATTTTTATCGTTAAGTTCACATTATTTTACATCTAAAACACGTATTTACAATACATTTGGGTGAATACAAAAAATAGAAAAAAAATTTGGGAAAAAATTTGGTAAAAAATGGTGATAATTCCGCTAAATATCGTCTTAAGTCATTTCTATTAAACTAATCATACTTTTTATATTTTTAACGTTAAGTTCGCATTATTTTACATCTAAAACACGTATTTACAATACATTTGGGTGAATACAAAAAATAGAAAAAAAATTTGGGAAAAAATTGGGTAAAAAATGGTGATAATTCCGCTAAATATCGTTTAAAGTCATTTGTATTGAACTAATCATACTTTTTATATTTTTATCGTTAAGTTCACATAATTTTACATCTAAAACACGTCTTTACAATACATTTGGGTGAATATAAAAGGTCGTAAAAAAATTTTGAAATACAGGTGATGAATCCGCTAAATATCGTCTTAAGTCATTTCTATTAAACTAATCATACTTTTTATATTTTTAACGTTAAGTTCACATTATTTTACATCTAAAACACGAGTTTACAATACATTTGGGAGAATACAAAAAATAGAAAAAAAATTTGGTAAAAAATGGTGATAATTCCGCTAAATATCGTTTAAAGTCATTTGTATTGAACTAATCAAACTTTTTATATTTTTATCGTTAAGTTCACATTATTTTACATCTAAAACACGTGTTTACAATACTTTTGGGTGAATACAAAAAATAGAAAAAAAATTTGGGAAAAAATTTGGTAAAAAATGATGATAATTCCGCTAAATATCGTTTAAAGTCATTTGTATTGAACTAATCATACTTTTTATATTTTTATCGTTAAGTTCACATTATTTTACATCTAAAACACGTCTTTACAATACATTTGGGTGAATATAAAAGGTCGTAAAAAAATTTTGAAATACAGGTGATGAATCCGCTAAATATCGTCTTAAGTCATTTATATTAAACTAATCATACTTTTTATATTTTTAACGTTAAGTTCACATTATTTTACATCTAAAACACGTGTTTACAATACATTTGGGTGAATACAAAAAATAGAAAAAAAATTTGGGAAAAAATTGGGTAAAAAATGGTGATAATTCCGCTAAATATCGTTTAAAGTCATTTGTATTGAACTAATCATACTTTTTATATTTTTATCGTTAAGTTCACATAATTTTACATCTAAAACACGTCTTTACAATACATTTGGGTGAATATAAAAGGTCGTAAAAAAATTTTGAAATACAGGTGATGAATCCGCTAAATATCGTCTTAAGTCATTTCTATTAAACTAATCATACTTTTTATATTTTTAACGTTAAGTTCACATTATTTTACATCTAAAACACGAGTTTACAATACATTTGGGAGAATACAAAAAATAGAAAAAAAATTTGGTAAAAAATGGTGATAATTCCGCTAAATATCGTTTAAAGTCATTTGTATTGAACTAATCAAACTTTTTATATTTTTATCGTTAAGTTCACATTATTTTACATCTAAAACACGTGTTTACAATACATTTGGGTGAATACAAAAAATAGAAAAAAAATTTGGGAAAAAATTTGGTAAAAAATGATGATAATTCCGCTAAATATCGTTTAAAGTCATTTGTATTGAACTAATCATACTTTTTATATTTTTATCGTTAAGTTCACATTATTTTACATCTAAAACACGTCTTTACAATACATTTGGGTGAATATAAAAGGTCGTAAAAAAATTTTGAAATACAGGTGATGAATCCGCTAAATATCGTCTTAAGTCATTTATATTAAACTAATCATACTTTTTATATTTTTAACGTTAAGTTCACATTATTTTACATCTAAAACACGTGTTTACAATACATTTGGGTGAATACAAAAAATAGAAAAAAAATTTGGGAAAAAATTGGGTAAAAAATGGTGATAATTCCGCTAAATATCGTTTAAAGTCATTTGTATTGAACTAATCATACTTTTTATATTTTTATCGTTAAGTTCACATAATTTTACATCTAAAACACGTCTTTACAATACATTTGGGTGAATATAAAAGGTCGTAAAAAAATTTTGAAATACAGGTGATGAATCCGCTAAATATCGTCTTAAGTCATTACTATTAAACTAATCATACTTTTTATATTTTTAACGTTAAGTTCACATTATTTTACATCTAAAACACGTGTTTACAATACATTTGGGTGAATACAAAAAATAGAAAAAAAATTTGGTAAAAAATGGTGATAATTCCGCTAAATATCGTTTAAAGTCATTTGTATTGAACTAATCATACTTTTTATATTTTTATCGTTAAGTTCACATTATTTTACATCTAAAACACGTATTTACAATACATTTGGGTGAATACAAAAAATAGAAAAAAAATTTGGGAAAAAATTTGGTAAAAAATGGTGATAATTCCGCTAAATATCGTCTTAAGTCATTTCTATTAAACTAATCATACTTTTTATATTTTTAACGTTAAGTTCGCATTATTTTACATCTAAAACACGTATTTACAATACATTTGGGTGAATACAAAAAATAGAAAAAAAATTTGGGAAAAAATTGGGTAAAAAATGGTGATAATTCCGCTAAATATCGTTTAAAGTCATTTGTATTGAACTAATCATACTTTTTATATTTTTATCGTTAAGTTCACATAATTTTACATCTAAAACACGTCTTTACAATACATTTGGGTGAATATAAAAGGTCGTAAAAAAATTTTGAAATACAGGTGATGAATCCGCTAAATATCGTCTTAAGTCATTTCTATTAAACTAATCATACTTTTTATATATTTAACGTTAAGTTCACATTATTTTACATGTAAAACACGTGTTTACAATACATTTGGGTGAATACAAAAAATAGAAAAAAAATTTGGTAAAAAATGGTGATAATTCCGCTAAATATCGTTTAAAGTCATTTGTATTGAACTAATCATACTTTTTATATTTTTATCGTTAAGTTCACATTATTTTACATCTAAAACACGTATTTACAATACTTTTGGGTGAATACAAAAAATAGAAAAAAAATTTGGGAAAAAATTGGGTAAAAAATGGTGATAATTCCGCTAAATATCGTTTAAAGTCATTTGTATTGAACTAATCATGGTTTTTATATTTTTATCGTTAAGTTCACATTATTTTACATCTAAAACACGTATTTACAATACATTTGGGTGAATACAAAAAATAGAAAAAAAATTTGGGAAAAAATTGGGTAAAAAATGGTGATAATTCCGCTAAATATCGTTTAAAGACATTTGTATTGAACTAATCATACTTTTTATATTTTTATCGTTAAGTTCACATTATTTTACTTCTAAAACACGTGTTTACAAAACATTTGGGTGAATACAAAAAATAGAAAAAAAATTTGGTAAAAAATGGTGATAATTCCGCTAAATATCGTTTAAAGTCATTTGTATTGAACTAATCATACTTTTTATATTTTTATCGTTACGTTCACATAATTTTACATCTAAAACACGTCTTTACAATACATTTGGGTGAATATAAAAGGTCGTAAAAAAATTTTGAAATACAGGTGATGAATCCGCTAAATATCGTCTTAAGTCATTTCTATTAAACTAATCATACTTTTTATATTTTTAACGTTAAGTTCACATTATTTTACATCTAAAACACGAGTTTACAATACATTTGGGAGAATACAAAAAATAGAAAAAAAATTTGGTAAAAAATGGTGATAATTCCGCTAAATATCGTTTAAAGTCATTTGTATTGAACTAATCAAACTTTTTATATTTTTATCGTTAAGTTCACATTATTTTACATCTAAAACACGTGTTTACAATACTTTTGGGTGAATACAAAAAATAGAAAAAAAATTTGGGAAAAAATTTGGTAAAAAATGATGATAATTCCGCTAAATATCGTTTAAAGTCATTTGTATTGAACTAATCATACTTTTTATATTTTTATCGTAAAGTTCACATTATTTTACATCTAAAACACGTCTTTACAATACATTTGGGTGAATATAAAAGGTCGTAAAAAAATTTTGAAATACAGGTGATGAATCCGCTAAATATCGTCTTAAGTCATTTATATTAAACTAATCATACTTTTTATATTTTTAACGTTAAGTTCACATTATTTTACATCTAAAACACGTGTTTACAATACATTTGGGTGAATACAAAAAATAGAAAAAAAATTTGGGAAAAAATTGGGTAAAAAATGGTGATAATTCCGCTAAATATCGTTTAAAGTCATTTGTATTGAACTAATCATACTTTTTATATTTTTATCGTTAAGTTCACATAATTTTACATCTAAAACACGTCTTTACAATACATTTGGGTGAATATAAAAGGTCGTAAAAAAATTTTGAAATACAGGTGATGAATCCGCTAAATATCGTCTTAAGTCATTTCTATTAAACTAATCATACTTTTTATATTTTTAACGTTAAGTTCACATTATTTTACATCTAAAACACGAGTTTACAATACATTTGGGAGAATACAAAAAATAGAAAAAAAATTTGGTAAAAAATGGTGATAATTCCGCTAAATATCGTTTAAAGTCATTTGTATTGAACTAATCAAACTTTTTATATTTTTATCGTTAAGTTCACATTATTTTACATCTAAAACACGTGTTTACAATACATTTGGGTGAATACAAAAAATAGAAAAAAAATTTGGGAAAAAATTTGGTAAAAAATGATGATAATTCCGCTAAATATCGTTTAAAGTCATTTGTATTGAACTAATCATACTTTTTATATTTTTATCGTTAAGTTCACATTATTTTACATCTAAAACACGTCTTTACAATACATTTGGGTGAATATAAAAGGTCGTAAAAAAATTTTGAAATACAGGTGATGAATCCGCTAAATATCGTCTTAAGTCATTTATATTAAACTAATCATACTTTTTATATTTTTAACGTTAAGTTCACATTATTTTACATCTAAAACACGTGTTTACAATACATTTGGGTGAATACAAAAAATAGAAAAAAAATTTGGGAAAAAATTGGGTAAAAAATGGTGATAATTCCGCTAAATATCGTTTAAAGTCATTTGTATTGAACTAATCATACTTTTTATATTTTTATCGTTAAGTTCACATAATTTTACATCTAAAACACGTCTTTACAATACATTTGGGTGAATATAAAAGGTCGTAAAAAAATTTTGAAATACAGGTGATGAATCCGCTAAATATCGTCTTAAGTCATTTCTATTAAACTAATCATACTTTTTATATTTTTAACGTTAAGTTCACATTATTTTACATCTAAAACACGAGTTTACAATACATTTGGGAGAATACAAAAAATAGAAAAAAAATTTGGTAAAAAATGGTGATAATTCCGCTAAATATCGTTTAAAGTCATTTGTATTGAACTAATCAAACTTTTTATATTTTTATCGTTAAGTTCACATTATTTTACATCTAAAACACGTGTTTACAATACATTTGGGTGAATACAAAAAATAGAAAAAAAATTTGGGAAAAAATTTGGTAAAAAATGATGATAATTCCGCTAAATATCGTTTAAAGTCATTTGTATTGAACTAATCATACTTTTTATATTTTTATCGTTAAGTTCACATTATTTTACATCTAAAACACGTCTTTACAATACATTTGGGTGAATATAAAAGGTCGTAAAAAAATTTTGAAATACAGGTGATGAATCCGCTAAATATCGTCTTAAGTCATTTATATTAAACTAATCATACTTTTTATATTTTTAACGTTAAGTTCACATTATTTTACATCTAAAACACGTGTTTACAATACATTTGGGTGAATACAAAAAATAGAAAAAAAATTTGGGAAAAAATTGGGTAAAAAATGGTGATAATTCCGCTAAATATCGTTTAAAGTCATTTGTATTGAACTAATCATACTTTTTATATTTTTATCGTTAAGTTCACATAATTTTACATCTAAAACACGTCTTTACAATACATTTGGGTGAATATAAAAGGTCGTAAAAAAATTTTGAAATACAGGTGATGAATCCGCTAAATATCGTCTTAAGTCATTACTATTAAACTAATCATACTTTTTATATTTTTAACGTTAAGTTCACATTATTTTACATCTAAAACACGTGTTTACAATACATTTGGGTGAATACAAAAAATAGAAAAAAAATTTGGTAAAAAATGGTGATAATTCCGCTAAATATCGTTTAAAGTCATTTGTATTGAACTAATCATACTTTTTATATTTTTATCGTTAAGTTCACATTATTTTACATCTAAAACACGTATTTACAATACATTTGGGTGAATACAAAAAATAGAAAAAAAATTTGGGAAAAAATTTGGTAAAAAATGGTGATAATTCCGCTAAATATCGTCTTAAGTCATTTCTATTAAACTAATCATACTTTTTATATTTTTAACGTTAAGTTCGCATTATTTTACATCTAAAACACGTATTTACAATACATTTGGGTGAATACAAAAAATAGAAAAAAAATTTGGGAAAAAATTGGGTAAAAAATGGTGATAATTCCGCTAAATATCGTTTAAAGTCATTTGTATTGAACTAATCATACTTTTTATATTTTTATCGTTAAGTTCACATAATTTTACATCTAAAACACGTCTTTACAATACATTTGGGTGAATATAAAAGGTCGTAAAAAAATTTTGAAATACAGGTGATGAATCCGCTAAATATCGTCTTAAGTCATTTCTATTAAACTAATCATACTTTTTATATTTTTAACGTTAAGTTCACATTATTTTACATCTAAAACACGAGTTTACAATACATTTGGGAGAATACAAAAAATAGAAAAAAAATTTGGTAAAAAATGGTGATAATTCCGCTAAATATCGTTTAAAGTCATTTGTATTGAACTAATCAAACTTTTTATATTTTTATCGTTAAGTTCACATTATTTTACATCTAAAACACGTGTTTACAATACTTTTGGGTGAATACAAAAAATAGAAAAAAAATTTGGGAAAAAATTTGGTAAAAAATGATGATAATTCCGCTAAATATCGTTTAAAGTCATTTGTATTGAACTAATCATACTTTTTATATTTTTATCGTTAAGTTCACATTATTTTACATCTAAAACACGTCTTTACAATACATTTGGGTGAATATAAAAGGTCGTAAAAAAATTTTGAAATACAGGTGATGAATCCGCTAAATATCGTCTTAAGTCATTTATATTAAACTAATCATACTTTTTATATTTTTAACGTTAAGTTCACATTATTTTACATCTAAAACACGTGTTTACAATACATTTGGGTGAATACAAAAAATAGAAAAAAAATTTGGGAAAAAATTGGGTAAAAAATGGTGATAATTCCGCTAAATATCGTTTAAAGTCATTTGTATTGAACTAATCATACTTTTTATATTTTTATCGTTAAGTTCACATAATTTTACATCTAAAACACGTCTTTACAATACATTTGGGTGAATATAAAAGGTCGTAAAAAAATTTTGAAATACAGGTGATGAATCCGCTAAATATCGTCTTAAGTCATTTCTATTAAACTAATCATACTTTTTATATTTTTAACGTTAAGTTCACATTATTTTACATCTAAAACACGAGTTTACAATACATTTGGGAGAATACAAAAAATAGAAAAAAAATTTGGTAAAAAATGGTGATAATTCCGCTAAATATCGTTTAAAGTCATTTGTATTGAACTAATCAAACTTTTTATATTTTTATCGTTAAGTTCACATTATTTTACATCTAAAACACGTGTTTACAATACATTTGGGTGAATACAAAAAATAGAAAAAAAATTTGGGAAAAAATTTGGTAAAAAATGATGATAATTCCGCTAAATATCGTTTAAAGTCATTTGTATTGAACTAATCATACTTTTTATATTTTTATCGTTAAGTTCACATTATTTTACATCTAAAACACGTCTTTACAATACATTTGGGTGAATATAAAAGGTCGTAAAAAAATTTTGAAATACAGGTGATGAATCCGCTAAATATCGTCTTAAGTCATTTATATTAAACTAATCATACTTTTTATATTTTTAACGTTAAGTTCACATTATTTTACATCTAAAACACGTGTTTACAATACATTTGGGTGAATACAAAAAATAGAAAAAAAATTTGGGAAAAAATTGGGTAAAAAATGGTGATAATTCCGCTAAATATCGTTTAAAGTCATTTGTATTGAACTAATCATACTTTTTATATTTTTATCGTTAAGTTCACATAATTTTACATCTAAAACACGTCTTTACAATACATTTGGGTGAATATAAAAGGTCGTAAAAAAATTTTGAAATACAGGTGATGAATCCGCTAAATATCGTCTTAAGTCATTACTATTAAACTAATCATACTTTTTATATTTTTAACGTTAAGTTCACATTATTTTACATCTAAAACACGTGTTTACAATACATTTGGGTGAATACAAAAAATAGAAAAAAAATTTGGTAAAAAATGGTGATAATTCCGCTAAATATCGTTTAAAGTCATTTGTATTGAACTAATCATACTTTTTATATTTTTATCGTTAAGTTCACATTATTTTACATCTAAAACACGTATTTACAATACATTTGGGTGAATACAAAAAATAGAAAAAAAATTTGGGAAAAAATTTGGTAAAAAATGGTGATAATTCCGCTAAATATCGTCTTAAGTCATTTCTATTAAACTAATCATACTTTTTATATTTTTAACGTTAAGTTCGCATTATTTTACATCTAAAACACGTATTTACAATACATTTGGGTGAATACAAAAAATAGAAAAAAAATTTGGGAAAAAATTGGGTAAAAAATGGTGATAATTCCGCTAAATATCGTTTAAAGTCATTTGTATTGAACTAATCATACTTTTTATATTTTTATCGTTAAGTTCACATAATTTTACATCTAAAACACGTCTTTACAATACATTTGGGTGAATATAAAAGGTCGTAAAAAAATTTTGAAATACAGGTGATGAATCCGCTAAATATCGTCTTAAGTCATTTCTATTAAACTAATCATACTTTTTATATATTTAACGTTAAGTTCACATTATTTTACATGTAAAACACGTGTTTACAATACATTTGGGTGAATACAAAAAATAGAAAAAAAATTTGGTAAAAAATGGTGATAATTCCGCTAAATATCGTTTAAAGTCATTTGTATTGAACTAATCATACTTTTTATATTTTTATCGTTAAGTTCACATTATTTTACATCTAAAACACGTATTTACAATACTTTTGGGTGAATACAAAAAATAGAAAAAAAATTTGGGAAAAAATTGGGTAAAAAATGGTGATAATTCCGCTAAATATCGTTTAAAGTCATTTGTATTGAACTAATCATGGTTTTTATATTTTTATCGTTAAGTTCACATTATTTTACATCTAAAACACGTATTTACAATACATTTGGGTGAATACAAAAAATAGAAAAAAAATTTGGGAAAAAATTGGGTAAAAAATGGTGATAATTCCGCTAAATATCGTTTAAAGACATTTGTATTGAACTAATCATACTTTTTATATTTTTATCGTTAAGTTCACATTATTTTACTTCTAAAACACGTGTTTACAAAACATTTGGGTGAATACAAAAAATAGAAAAAAAATTTGGTAAAAAATGGTGATAATTCCGCTAAATATCGTTTAAAGTCATTTGTATTGAACTAATCATACTTTTTATATTTTTATCGTTACGTTCACATAATTTTACATCTAAAACACGTCTTTACAATACATTTGGGTGAATATAAAAGGTCGTAAAAAAATTTTGAAATACAGGTGATGAATCCGCTAAATATCGTCTTAAGTCATTTCTATTAAACTAATCATACTTTTTATATTTTTAACGTTAAGTTCACATTATTTTACATCTAAAACACGAGTTTACAATACATTTGGGAGAATACAAAAAATAGAAAAAAAATTTGGTAAAAAATGGTGATAATTCCGCTAAATATCGTTTAAAGTCATTTGTATTGAACTAATCAAACTTTTTATATTTTTATCGTTAAGTTCACATTATTTTACATCTAAAACACGTGTTTACAATACATTTGGGTGAATACAAAAAATAGAAAAAAAATTTGGGAAAAAATTTGGTAAAAAATGATGATAATTCCGCTAAATATCGTTTAAAGTCATTTGTATTGAACTAATCATACTTTTTATATTTTTATCGTTAAGTTCACATTATTTTACATCTAAAACACGTCTTTACAATACATTTGGGTGAATACAAAAAATAGAAAAAAAATTTGGTTAAAAATGGTGATAATTCCGCTAAATATCGTTTAAAGTCATTTGTATTGAACTAATCATACTTTTTATATTTTTATCGTTACGTTCACATAATTTTACATCTAAAACACGTCTTTACAATACATTTGGGTGAATATAAAAGGTCGTAAAAAAATTTTGAAATACAGGTGATGAATCCGCTAAATATCGTCTTAAGTCATTTCTATTAAACTAATCATACTTTTTATATTTTTAACGTTAAGTTCACATTATTTTACATCTAAAACACGAGTTTACAATACATTTGGGAGAATACAAAAAATAGAAAAAAAATTTGGTAAAAAATGGTGATAATTCCGCTAAATATCGTTTAAAGTCATTTGTATTGAACTAATCAAACTTTTTATATTTTTATCGTTAAGTTCACATTATTTTACATCTAAAACACGTGTTTACAATACATTTGGGTGAATACAAAAAATAGAAAAAAAATTTGGGAAAAAATTTGGTAAAAAATGATGATAATTCCGCTAAATATCGTTTAAAGTCATTTGTATTGAACTAATCATACTTTTTATATTTTTATCGTTAAGTTCACATTATTTTACATCTAAAACACGTCTTTACAATACATTTGGGTGAATATAAAAGGTCGTAAAAAAATTTTGAAATACAGGTGATGAATCCGCTAAATATCGTCTTAAGTCATTTCTATTAAACTAATCATACTTTTTATATTTTTAACGTTAAGTTCACATTATTTTACATCTAAAACACGTGTTTACAATACATTTGGGTGAATACAAAAAATAGAAAAAAAATTTGGGAAAAAATTGGGTAAAAAATGGTGATAATTCCGCTAAATATCGTTTAAAGTCATTTGTATTGAACTAATCATACTTTTTATATTTTTATCGTTAAGTTCACATAATTTTACATCTAAAACACGTCTTTACAATACATTTGGGTGAATATAAAAGGTCGTAAAAAAATTTTGAAATACAGGTGATGAATCCGCTAAATATCGTCTTAAGTCATTTCTATTAAACTAATCATACTTTTTATATTTTTAACGTTAAGTTCACATTATTTTACATCTAAAACACGAGTTTACAATACATTTGGGAGAATACAAAAAATAGAAAAAAAATTTGGGAAAAAATGGTGATAATTCCGCTAAATATCGTTTAAAGTCATTTGTATTGAACTAATCAAACTTCTTATATTTTTATCGTTAAGTTCACATTATTTTACATCTAAAACACGTATTTACAATACATTTGGGTGAATACAAAAAATAGAAAAAAAATTTGGTAAAAAATGGTGATAATTCCGCTAAATATCGTTTAAAGTCATTTGTATTGAACTAATCATACTTTTTATATTTTTATCGTTAAGTTCACATTATTTTACATCTAAAACACGTGTTTACAATACATTTGGGTGAATACAAAAAATAGAAAAAAAATTTGGGAAAAAATTTGGTAAAAAATGATGATAATTCCGCTAAATATCGTTTAAAGTCATTTGTATTGAACTAATCAAACTTTTTATATTTTTATCGTTAATTTCACATTATTTTACATCTAAAACACGTATTTACAATACATTTGGGTGAATACAAAAAATAGAAAAAAAATTTGGGAAAAAATTTGGTAAAAAATGATGATAATTCCGCTAAATATCGTTTAAAGTCATTTGTATTGAACTAATCATACTTTTTATATTTTTATCGTTAAGTTCACATTATTTTACATCTAAAACACGTCTTTACAATACATTTGGGTGAATATAAAAGGTCGTAAAAAAATTTTGAAATACAGGTGATGAATCCGCTAAATATCGTCTTAAGTCATTTCTATTAAACTAATCATACTTTTTATATTTTTAACGTTAAGTTCACATTATTTTACATCTAAAACACGTGTTTACAATACATTTGGGTGAATACAAAAAATAAAAAAAAATTTGGGAAAAAATTGGGTAAAAAATGGTGATAATTCCGCTAAATATCGTTTAAAGTCATTTGTATTGAACTAATCATACTTTTTATATTTTTATCGTTAAGTTCACATAATTTTACATCTAAAACACGTCTTTACAATACATTTGGGTGAATATAAAAGGTCGTAAAAAAATTTTGAAATACAGGTGATGAATCCGCTAAATATCGTCTTAAGTCATTTCTATTAAACTAATCATACTTTTTATATTTTTAACGTTAAGTTCACATTATTTTACATCTAAAACACGAGTTTACAATACATTTGGGAGAATACAAAAAATAGAAAAAAAATTTGTTAAAAAATGGTGATAATTCCGCTAAATATCGTTTAAAGTCATTTGTATTGAACTAATCAAACTTTTTATATTTTTATCGTTAAGTTCACATTATTTTACATCTAAAACACGTGTTTACAATACATTTGGGTGAATACAAAAAATAGAAAAAAAATTTGGGAAAAAATTTGGTAAAAAATGATGATAATTCCGCTAAATATCGTTTAAAGTCATTTGTATTGAACTAATCATACTTTTTATATTTTTATCGTTAAGTTCACATTATTTTACATCTAAAACACGTCTTTACAATACATTTGGGTGAATATAAAAGGTCGTAAAAAAATTTTGAAATACAGGTGATGAATCCGCTAAATATCGTCTTAAGTCATTTATATTAAACTAATCATACTTTTTATATTTTTAACGTTAAGTTCACATTATTTTACATCTAAAACACGTGTTTACAATACATTTGGGTGAATACAAAAAATAGAAAAAAAATTTGGGAAAAAATTGGGTAAAAAATGGTGATAATTCCGCTAAATATCGTTTAAAGTCATTTGTATTGAACTAATCATACTTTTTATATTTTTATCGTTAAGTTCACATAATTTTACATCTAAAACACGTCTTTACAATACATTTGGGTGAATATAAAAGGTCGTAAAAAAATTTTGAAATACAGGTGATGAATCCGCTAAATATCGTCTTAAGTCATTACTATTAAACTAATCATACTTTTTATATTTTTAACGTTAAGTTCACATTATTTTACATCTAAAACACGTGTTTACAATACATTTGGGTGAATACAAAAAATAGAAAAAAAATTTGGTAAAAAATGGTGATAATTCCGCTAAATATCGTTTAAAGTCATTTGTATTGAACTAATCATACTTTTTATATTTTTATCGTTAAGTTCACATTATTTCACATCTAAAACACGTATTTACAATACATTTGGGTGAATACAAAAAATAGAAAAAAAATTTGGGAAAAAATTTGGTAAAAAATGGTGATAATTCCGCTAAATATCGTTGAAAGTCATTTGTATTGAACTAATCATACTTTTTATATTTTTATCGTTAAGTTCACATTATTTTACATCTAAAACACGTCTTTACAATACATTTGGGTGAATATAAAAGGTCGTAAAAAAATTTTGAAATACAGGCGATGAATCCGCTAAATATCGTCTTAAGTCATTTCTATTAAACTAATCATACTTTTTATATTTTTAACGTTAAGTTCACATTATTTTACATCTAAAACACGTGTTTACAATACATTTGGGTGAATACAAAAAATAGAAAAAAAATTTGGGAAAAAATTGGGTAAAAAATGGTGATAATTCCGCTAAATATCGTTTAAAGTCATTTGTATTGAACTAATCATACTTTTTATATTTTTATCGTTAAGTTCACATAATTTTACATCTAAAACACGTCTTTACAATACATTTGGGTGAATATAAAAGGTCGTAAAAAAATTTAGAAATACAGGTGATGAATCCGCTAAATATCGTCTTAAGTCATTTCTATTAAACTAATCATACTTTTTATATTTTTAACGTTAAGTTCACATTATTTTACATCTAAAACACGTGTTTACAATACATTTGGGTGAATACAAAAAATAGAAAAAAAATTTGGTAAAAAATGGTGATAATTCCGCTAAATATCGTTTAAAGTCATTTGTATTGAACTAATCATACTTTTTATATTTTTATCGTTAAGTTCACATTATTTTACATCTAAAACACGTATTTACAATACATTTGGGTGAATACAAAAAATAGAAAAAAAATTGGGGAAAAAATTTGGTAAAAAATGGTGATAATTTCGCTAAATATCGATTAAAGTCATTTGTATTGAACTAATCATACTTTTTATATTTTTATCGTTAAGTTCACATTATTTTACATCTAAAACACGTATTTACAATACATTTGGGTGAATACAAAAAATAGAAAAAAAATTTGGGAAAAAATTTGGTAAAAAATGGTGATAATTCCGCTAAATATCGTCTTAAGTCATTTCTATTAAACTAATCATACTTTTTATATTTTTAACGTTAAGTTCGCATTATTTTACATCTAAAACACGTATTTACAATACATTTGGGTGAATACAAAAAATAGAAAAAAAATTTGGGAAAAAATTGGGTAAAAAATGGTGATAATTCCGCTAAATATCGTTTAAAGTCATTTGTATTGAACTAATCATACTTTTTATATTTTTATCGTTAAGTTCACATAATTTTACATCTAAAACACGTCTTTACAATACATTTGGGTGAATATAAAAGGTCGTAAAAAAATTTTGAAATACAGGTGATGAATCCGCTAAATATCGTCTTAAGTCATTTCTATTAAACTAATCATACTTTTTATATATTTAACGTTAAGTTCACATTATTTTACATGTAAAACACGTGTTTACAATACATTTGGGTGAATACAAAAAATAGAAAAAAAATTTGGTAAAAAATGGTGATAATTCCGCTAAATATCGTTTAAAGTCATTTGTATTGAACTAATCATACTTTTTATATTTTTATCGTTAAGTTCACATTATTTTACATCTAAAACACGTATTTACAATACTTTTGGGTGAATACAAAAAATAGAAAAAAAATTTGGGAAAAAATTGGGTAAAAAATGGTGATAATTCCGCTAAATATCGTTTAAAGTCATTTGTATTGAACTAATCATGGTTTTTATATTTTTATCGTTAAGTTCACATTATTTTACATCTAAAACACGTATTTACAATACATTTGGGTGAATACAAAAAATAGAAAAAAAATTTGGGAAAAAATTGGGTAAAAAATGGTGATAATTCCGCTAAATATCGTTTAAAGACATTTGTATTGAACTAATCATACTTTTTATATTTTTATCGTTAAGTTCACATTATTTTACTTCTAAAACACGTGTTTACAATACATTTGGGTGAATACAAAAAATAGAAAAAAAATTTGGGAAAAAATTTGGTAAAAAATGGTGATAATTCCGCTAAATATCGTTTAAAGTCATTTGTATTGAACTAATCATACTTTTTATATTTTTATCGTTAAGTTCACATTATTTTACATCTAAAACACGTATTTACAATACATTTGGGTGAATACAAAAAATAGAAAAAAAATTTGGGAAAAAATTTGGTAAAAAATGGTGATAATTCCGCTAAATATCGTTTAAAGTCATTTGTATTGAACTAATCATACTTTTTATATTTTTATCGTTATGTTCACATTATTTTACATCTAAAACACGTCTTTACAATACATTTGGGTGAATATAAAAGGTCGTAAAAAAATTTTGAAATACAGGTGATGAATCCGCTAAATATCGTCTTAAGTCATTTCTATTAAACTAATCATACTTTTTATATTTTTAACGTTAAGTTCACATTATTTTACATCTAAAACACATGTTTACAATACATTTGGGTGAATACAAAAAATAGAAAAAATATTTGGAAAAAAATGGTGATAATTCCGCTAAATATCGTTTAAAGTCATTTGTATTGAACTAATCATACTTTTTATATTTTTATCGTTAAGTTCATATTATTTTACATCTAAAACACGTATTTACAATAGTATTTGGGTGAATACAAAAAATAGAAAAAAAATTTGGGAAAAAATTTGGTAAAAAATGGTGATAATTCCGCTAAATATCGTTTAAAGTCATTTGTATTGAACTAATCATACTTTTTATATTTTTATCGTTAAGTTCACATTATTTTACATCTAAAACACGTGTTTACAATACATTTGGGTGAATACAAAAAATAGAAAAAAAATTTGGTAAAAAATGGTGATAATTCCGCTAAATATCGTTTAAAGTCATTTGTATTGAACTAATCATACTTTTTATATTTTTATCGTTAAGTTCACATTATTTTACATCTAAAACACGTATTTACAATACATTTGAGTGAATACAAAAAATAGAAAAAAAATTTTGGAAAAAATTTGGTAAAAAATGGTGATAATTCCGCTAAATATCGTTTAAAGTCATTTGTATTGAACTAATCATACTTTTTATATTTTTATCGTTAAGTTCACATTATTTTACATCTAAAACACGTCTTTACAATACATTTGGGTGAATATAAAAGGTCGTAAAAAAATTTTGAAATACAGGTGATGAATCCGCTAAATATCGTCTTAAGTCATTTCTATTAAACTAATCATACTTTTTATATTTTTAACGTTAAGTTCAAATTATTTTACATCTAAAACACGTGTTTACAATACATTTGGGTGAATATAAAAGGTCGTAAAAAATTTTTGAAATACAGGTGATGAATCCGCTAAATATCGTCTTAAGTCATTTCTATTAAACTAATCATACTTTTTATATTTTTAACGTTAAGTTCACATTATTTTACATCTAAAACACGTGTTTACAATACATTTGGGTGAATACAAAAAATAGAAAAAATATTTGGTAAAAAATGGTGATAATTCCGCTAAATATCGTTTAAAGTCATTTGTATTGAACTAATCATACTTTTTATATTTTTAACGTTAAGTTCACATTATTTTACATCTAAAACACGTGTTTACAATACATTTGAGTGAACACAAAAAATAGAAAAAAAATTTTGGAAAAAATTTGGTAAAAAATGGTGATAATTCCGCTAAATATCGTTTAAAGTCATTTGTATTGAAGTAATCATACTTTTTATATTTTTATCGTTAAGTTCACATTATTTTACATCTAAAACACGTCTTTACAATACATTTGGGTGAATATAAAAGGTCTTAAAAAAATTTTGAAATACAGGTGATGAATCCGCTAAATATCGTCTTAAGTCATTTCTATTAAACTAATCATACTTTTTATTTTTTTAACGTTAAGTTCAAATTATTTTACATCTAAAACACGTGTTTACAATACATTTGGGTGAATATAAAAGGTCGTAAAAAATTTTTGAAATACAGGTGATGAATCCGCTAAATATCGTCTTAAGTCATTTCTATTAAACTAATCATACTTTTTATATTTTTAACGTTAAGTTCACATTATTTTACATCTAAAACACGTGTTTACAATACATTTGGGTGAATACAAAAAATAGAAAAAAAATTTGGGAAAAAATTTGGTAAAAAATGGTGATAATTCCGCTAAATATCGTTTAAAGTCATTTGTATTGAACTAATCATACTTTTTATATTTTTATCGTTAAGTTCACATTATTTTACATCTAAAACACGTATTTACAATACATTTGGGTGAATACAAAAAATAGAAAAAAAATTTGGGAAAAAATTTGGTAAAAAATGGTGATAATTCCGCTAAATATCGTTTAAAGTCATTTGTATTGAACTAATCATACTTTTTATATTTTTATCGTTATGTTCACATTATTTTACATCTAAAACACGTCTTTACAATACATTTGGGTGAATATTAAAGGTCGTAAAAAAATTTTGAAATACAGGTGATGAATCCGCTAAATATCGTCTTAAGTCATTTCTATTAAACTAATCATACTTTTTATATTTTTAACGTTAAGTTCACATTATTTTACATCTAAAACACGTGTTTACAATACATTTGGGTGAATACAAAAAATAGAAAAAATATTTGGTAAAAAATGGTGATAATTCCGCTAAATATCGTTTAAAGTCATTTGTATTGAACTAATCATACTTTTTATATTTTTATCGTTAAGTTCACATTATTTTACATCTAAAACACGTATTTACAATACATTTGGGTGAATACAAAAAATAGAAAAAAAATTTGGGAAAAAATTTGGTAAAAAATGGTGATAATTCCGCTAAATATCGTTTAAAGTCATTTGTATTGAACTAATCATACTTTTTATATTTTTATCGTTAAGTTCACATTATTTTACATCTAAAACACGTATTTACAATACATTTGGGTGAATACAAAAAATAGAAAAAAAATTTGGTAAAAAATGGTGATAATTCCGCTAAATATCGTTTAAAGTCATTTGTATTGAACTAATCATACTTTTTATATTTTTATCGTTAAGTTCACATTATTTTACATCTAAAACACGTATTTACAATACATTTGAGTGAATACAAAAAATAGAAAAAAAATTTTGGAAAAAATTTGGTAAAAAATGGTGATAATTCCGCTAAATATCGTTTAAAGTCATTTGTATTGAACTAATCATACTTTTTATATTTTTATCGTTAAGTTCACATAATTTTACATCTAAAACACGTCTTTACAATACATTTGGGTGAATATAAAAGGTCGTAAAAAAATTTTGAAATACAGGTGATGAATCCGCTAAATATCGTCTTAAGTCATTTCTATTAAACTAATCATACTTTTTATATTTTTAACGTTAAGTTCACATTATTTTACATCTAAAACACGTGTTTACAATACATTTGGGTGAATACAAAAAATAGAAAAAATATTTGGTAAAAAATGGTGATAATTCCGCTAAATATCGTTTAAAGTCATTTGAATTGAACTAATCATACTTTTTATATTTTTATCGTTAAGTTCACATTATTTTACATCTAAAACACGTCTTTACAATACATTTGGGTGAATATAAAAGGTCGTAAAAAAATTTTGAAATACAGGTGATGAATCCGCTAAATATCGTCTTAAGTCATTTCTATTAAACTAATCATACTTTTTATATTTTTAACGTTAAGTTCACATTATTTTACATCTAAAACACGTCTTTACAATACATTTGGGTGAATATAAAAGGTCGTAAAAAATTTTTGAAATACAGGTGATGAATCCGCTAAATATCGTCTTAAGTCATTTCTATTAAACTAATCATACTTTTTATATTTTTAACGTTAAGTTCACATTATTTTACATCTAAAACACGTGTTTACAATACATTTGGGTGAATACAAAAAATAGAAAAAATATTTGGTAAAAAATGGTGATAATTCCGCTAAATATCGTTTAAAGTCATTTGTATTGAACTAATCATACTTTTTATATTTTTATCGTTAAGTTCACATTATTTTACATCTAAAACACGTATTTACAATACATTTAGGTGAATACAAAAAATAGAAAAAAAATTTGGGAAAAAATTGGGTAAAAAATGGTGATAATTCCGCTAAATATCGTTTAAAGTCATTTGTATTGAACTAATCATACTTTTTATATTTTTATCGTTAAGTTCACATTATTTTACATCTAAAACACGTATTTACAATACATTTTGGTGAATACAAAAAATAGAAAAAAAATTTGGGAAAAAATTTGGTAAAAAATGGTGATAATTCCGCTAAATATCGTTTAAAGTCATTTGTATTGAACTAATCATACTTTTTATATTTTTATCGTTAAGTTCACATTATTTTACATCTAAAACACGTGTTTACAATACATTTGGGTGAATACAAAAAATAGAAAAAATATTTGGTAAAAAATGGTGATAATTCCGCTAAATATCGTTTAAAGTCATTGGTATTGAACTAATCATACTTTTTATATTTTTATCGTTAAGTTCACATTATTTTACATCTAAAACACGTCTTTACAATACATTTGGGTGAATATAAAAGGTCGTAAAAAAACTTTGAAATACAGGTGATGAATCCGCTAAATATCGTCTTAAGTCATTTCTATTAAACTAATCATTCTTTTTATATTTTTAACGTTAAGTTCACAGTATTTTACATCTAAAAAACGTGTTTACAATACATTTGGGTGAATACAAAAAATAGAAAAAAAATTTGGGAAAAAATTGGGTAAAAAATGGTGATAATTCCGCTAAATATCGTTTATAGTCATTTGTATTGAACTAATCATACTTTTTATATTTTTATCGTTAAGTTCACATAATTTTACATCTAAAACACGTCTTTACAATACATTTGGGTGAATATAAAAGGTCGTAAAAAAATTTTGAAATAAAGGTGATGAATCCGCTAAATATCGTCTTAAGTCATTTCTATTAAACTAATCATACTTTTTATATTTTTAACGTTAAGTTCTCATTATTTTACATCTAAAACACGTGTTTACAATACATTTGGGTGAATACAAAAAATAGAAAAAAAATTTGGTAAAAAATGGTGATAATTCCGCTAAATATCGTTTAAAGTCATTTGTATTGAACTAATCATACTTTTTATATTTTTATCGTTAAGTTCACATTATTTTACATCTAAAACACGTATTTACAATACATTTGGGTGAATACAAAAAATAGAAAAAAAATTTGGGAAAAAATTTGGTAAAAAATGGTGATAATTCCGCTAAATATCGTTTAAAGTCATTTGTATTGAACTAATCATACTTTTTATATTTTTATCGTTAAGTTCACATTATTTTACATCTAAAACACGTCTTTACAATACATTTGGGTGAATATAAAAGGTCGTAAAAAAATTTTGAAATACAGGTGATGAATCCGCTAAATATCGTCTTAAGTCATTTCTATTAAACTAATCATACTTTTTATATTTTTAACGTTAAGTTCACATTATTTTACATCTAAAACACGTGTTTACAATACATTTGGGTGAATACAAAAAATAGAAAAAAAATTTGGGAAAAAATTTGGTAAAAAATGGTGATAATTCCGCTAAATATCGTTTAAAGTCATTTGTATTGAACTAATCATACTTTTTATATTTTTATCGTTAAGTTCACATTATTTTACATCTAAAACACGTATTTACAATACATTTGGGTGAATACAAAAAATAGAAAAAAAATTTTGGAAAAAATTTGGTAAAAAATGGTGATAATTCCGCTAAATATCGTTTAAAGTCATTTGTATTGAACTAATCATACTTTTTATATTTTTATCGTTAAGTTCACATTATTTTACATCTAAAACACGTCTTTACAATACATTTGGGTGAATATAAAAGGTCGTAAAAAAATTTTGAAATACAGGTGATGAATCCGCTAAATATCGTCTTAAGTCATTTCTATTAAACTAATCATACTTTTTATATTTTTAACGTTAAGTTCACATTATTTTACATCTAAAACACGTGTTTACAATACATTTGGGTGAATACAAAAAATAGAAAAAATATTTGGTAAAAAATGGTGATAATTCCGCTAAATATCGTTTAAAGTCATTTGAATTGAACTAATCATACTTTTTATATTTTTATCGTTAAGTTCACATTATTTTACATCTAAAACACGTCTTTACAATACATTTGGGTGAATATAAAAGGTCGTAAAAAAATTTTGAAATACAGGTGATGAATCCGCTAAATATCGTCTTAAGTCATTTCTATTAAACTAATCATACTTTTTATATTTTTAACGTTAAGTTCACATTATTTTACATCTAAAACACGTCTTTACAATACATTTGGGTGAATATAAAAGGTCGTAAAAAATTTTTGAAATACAGGTGATGAATCCGCTAAATATCGTCTTAAGTCATTTCTATTAAACTAATCATACTTTTTATATTTTTAACGTTAAGTTCACATTATTTTACATCTAAAACACTTGTTTACAATACATTTGGGTGAATACAAAAAATAGAAAAAATATTTGGTAAAAAATGGTGATAATTCCGCTAAATATCGTTTAAAGTCATTTGTATTGAACTAATCATACTTTTTATATTTTTATCGTTAAGTTCACATTATTTTACATCTAAAACACGTATTTACAATACATTTGGGTGAATACAAAAAATAGAAAAAAAATTTGGGAAAAAATTGGGTAAAAAATGGTGATAATTCCGCTAAATATCGTTTAAAGTCATTTGTATTGAACTAATCATACTTTTTATATTTTTATCGATAAGTTCACATTATTTTACATCTAAAACACGTATTTACAATACATTTGGGTGAATACAAAAAATAGAAAAAAAATTTGGGAAAAAATTTGGTAAAAAATGGTGATAATTCCGCTAAATATCGTTTAAAGTCATTTGTATTGAACTAATCATACTTTTTATATTTTTATCGTTAAGTTCACATTATTTTACATCTAAAACACGTGTTTACAATACATTTGGGTGAATACAAAAAATAGAAAAAATATTTGGTAAAAAATGGTGATAATTCCGCTAAATATCGTTTAAAGTCATTGGTATTGAACTAATCATACTTTTTATATTTTTATCGTTAAGTTCACATTATTTTACATCTAAAACACGTCTTTACAATACATTTGGGTGAATATAAAAGGTCGTAAAAAAATTTTGAAATACAGGTGATGAATCCGCTAAATATCGTCTTAAGTCATTTCTATTAAACTAATCATTCTTTTTATATTTTTAACGTAAGTTCACAGTATTTTACATCTAAAAAACGTGTTTACAATACATTTGGGTGAATACAAAAAATAGAAAAAAAATTTGGGAAAAAATTGGGTAAAAAATGGTGATAATTCCGCTAAATATCGTTTAAAGTCATTTGTATTGAACTAATCATACTTTTTATATTTTTATCGTTAAGTTCACATTATTTTACATCTAAAACACGTCTTTACAATACATTTGGGTGAATATAAAAGGTCGTAAAAAAATTTTGAAATACAGGTGATGAATCCGCTAAATATCGTCTTAAGTCATTTCTATTAAACTAATCATACTTTTTATATTTTTATCGTTAAGTTCACATTATTTTACATCTAAAACACGTGTTTACAATACATTTGGGTGAATACAAAAAATAGAAAAAATATTTGGTAAAAAATAGTGATAATTCCGCTAAATATCGTTTAAAGTCATTTGAATTGAACTAATCATACTTTTTATATTTTTATCGTTAAGTTCACATTATTTTACATCTAAAACACGTCTTTACAATACATTTGGGTGAATATAAAAGGTCGTAAAAAAATTTTGAAATACAGGTGATGAATCCGCTAAATATCTTCTTAAGTCATTTCTATTAAACTAATCATACTTTTTATATTTTTAACGTTAAGTTCACATTATTTTACATCTAAAACACGTCTTTACAATACATTTGGGTGAATATAAAAGGTCGTAAAAAATTTTTGAAATACAGGTGATGAATCCGCTAAATATCGTCTTAAGTCATTTCTATTAAACTAATCATACTTTTTATATTTTTAACGTTAAGTTCACATTATTTTACATCTAAAACACGTGTTTACAATACATTTGGGTGAATACAAAAAATAGAAAAAATATTTGGTAAAAAATGGTGATAATTCCGCTAAATATCGTTTAAAGTCATTTGTATTGAACTAATCATACTTTTTATATTTTTATCGTTAAGTTCACATTATTTTACATCTAAAACACGTATTTACAATACATTTGGGTGAATACAAAAAATAGAAAAAAAATTTGGGAAAAAATTGGGTAAAAAATGGTGATAATTCCGCTAAATATCGTTTAAAGTCATTTGTATTGAACTAATCATACTTTTTATATTTTTATCGTTAAGTTCACATTATTTTACATCTAAAACACGTATTTACAATACATTTGGGTGAATACAAAAAATAGAAAAAAAATTTGGGAAAAAATTTGGTAAAAAATGGTGATAATTCCGCTAAATATCGTTTAAAGTCATTTGTATTGAACTAATCATACTTTTTATATTTTTATCGTTAAGTTCACATTATTTTACATCTAAAACACGTGTTTACAATACATTTGGGTGAATACAAAAAATAGAAAAAATATTTGGTAAAAAATGGTGATAATTCCGCTAAATATCGTTTAAAGTCATTGGTATTGAACTAATCATACTTTTTATATTTTTATCGTTAAGTTCACATTATTTTACATCTAAAACACGTCTTTACAATACATTTGGGTGAATATAAAAGGTCGTAAAAAAATTTTGAAATACAGGTGATGAATCCGCTAAATATCGTCTTAAGTCATTTCTATTAAACTAATCATTCTTTTTATATTTTTAACGTTAAGTTCACAGTATTTTACATCTAAAAAACGTGTTTACAATACATTTGGGTGAATACAAAAAATAGAAAAAAAATTTGGGAAAAAATTGGGTAAAAAATGGTGATAATTCCGCTAAATATCGTTTATAGTCATTTGTATTGAACTAATCATACTTTTTATATTTTTATCGTTAAGTTCACATAATTTTACATCTAAAACACGTCTTTACAATACATTTGGGTGAATATAAAAGGTCGTAAAAAAATTTTGAAATAAAGGTGATGAATCCGCTAAATATCGTCTTAAGTCATTTCTATTAAACTAATCATACTTTTTATATTTTTAACGTTAAGTTCTCATTATTTTACATCTAAAACACGTGTTTACAATACATTTGGGTGAATACAAAAAATAGAAAAAAAATTTGGTAAAAAATGGTGATAATTCCGCTAAATATCGTTTAAAGTCATTTGTATTGAACTAATCATACTTTTTATATTTTTATCGTTAAGTTCACATTATTTTACATCTAAAACACGTATTTACAATACATTTGGGTGAATACAAAAAATAGAAAAAAAATTTGGGAAAAAATTTGGTAAAAAATGGTGATAATTCCGCTAAATATCGTTTAAAGTCATTTGTATTGAACTAATCATACTTTTTATATTTTTATCGTTAAGTTCACATTATTTTACATCTAAAACACGTCTTTACAATACATTTGGGTGAATATAAAAGGTCGTAAAAAAATTTTGAAATACAGGTGATGAATCCGCTAAATATCGTCTTAAGTCATTTCTATTAAACTAATCATACTTTTTATATTTTTAACGTTAAGTTCACATTATTTTACATCTAAAACACGTGTTTACAATACATTTGGGTGAATACAAAAAATAGAAAAAAAATTTGGGAAAAAATTTGGTAAAAAATGGTGATAATTCCGCTAAATATCGTTTAAAGTCATTTGTATTGAACTAATCATACTTTTTATATTTTTATCGTTAAGTTCACATTATTTTACATCTAAAACACGTATTTACAATACATTTGGGTGAATACAAAAAATAGAAAAAAAATTTGGGAAAAAATTTGGTAAAAAATGGTGATAATTCCGCTAAATATCGTTTAAAGTCATTTGTATTGAACTAATCATACTTTTTATATTTTTATCGTTAAGTTCACATTATTTTACATCTAAAACACGTCTTTACAATACATTTGGGTGAATATAAAAGGTCGTAAAAAAATTTTGAAATACAGGTGATGAATCCGCTAAATATCGTCTTAAGTCATTTCTATTAAACTAATCATACTTTTTATATTTTTAACGTTAAGTTCACATTATTTTACATCTAAAACACGTGTTTACAATACATTTGGGTGAATACAAAAAATAGAAAAAATATTTGGTAAAAAATGGTGATAATTCCGCTAAATATCGTTTAAAGTCATTTGTATTGAACTAATCATACTTTTTATATTTTTATCGTTAAGTTCACATAATTTTACATCTAAAACACGTCTTTACAATACATTTGGGTGAATATAAAAGGTCGTAAAAAAATTTTGAAATACAGGTGATGAATCCGCTAAATATCGTCTTAAGTCATTTCTATTAAACTAATCATACTTTTTATATTTTTAACGTTAAGTTCACATTATTTTACATCTAAAACACGTGTTTACAATACATTTGGGTGAATACAAAAAATAGAAAAAATATTTGGTAAAAAATGGTGATAATTCCGCTAAATATCGTTTAAAGTCATTTGTATTGAACTAATCATACTTTTTATATTTTTATCGTTAAGTTCACATTATTTTACATCTAAAACACGTATTTACAATACATTTGGGTGAATACAAAAAATAGAAAAAAAATTTGGGAAAAAATTTGGTAAAAAATGGTGATAATTCCGCTAAATATCGTTAAAAGTCATTTGTATTGAACTAATCATACTTTTTATATTTTTTATCGTTAAGTTCACATTATTTTACATCTAAAACACGTCTTTACAATACATTTGGGTGAATATAAAAGGTCGTAAAAAAACTTTGAAATACAGGTGATGAATCCGCTAAATATCGTCTTAAGTCATTTCTATTAAACTAATCATACTTTTTATATTTTTAACGTTAAGTTCACATTATTTTACATCTAAAACACGTGTTTACAATACATTTGGGTGAATACAAAAAATAGAAAAAATATTTGGTAAAAAATGGTGATAATTCCGCTAAATATCGTTTAAAGTCATTTGTATTGAACTAATCATACTTTTTATATTTTTATCGTTAAGTTCACATTATTTTACATCTAAAACACGTATTTACAATACATTTGGGTGAATACAAAAAATAGAAAAAAAATTTGGGAAAAAATTTGGTAAAAAATGGTGATAATTCCGCTAAATATCGTTTAAAGTCATTTGTATTGAACTAATCATACTTTTTATATTTTTTATCGTTAAGTTCACATTATTTTACATCTAAAACACGTCTTTACAATACATTTGGGTGAATATAAAAGGTCGTAAAAAAACTTTGAAATACAGGTGATGAATCCGCTAAATATCGTCTTAAGTCATTTCTATTAAACTAATCATACTTTTTATATTTTTAACGTTAAGTCCACATTATTTTACATCTAAAACATGTGTTTACAATACATTTGGGTGAATACAAAAAATAGAAAAAAAATTTGGTAAAAAATGGTGATAATTCCGCTAAATATCGTTTAAAGTCATTTGTATTGAACTAATCATACTTTTTATATTTTTATCGTTAAGTTCACATTATTTTACATCTAAAACACGTATTTACAATACATTTGGGTGAATACAAAAAATAGAAAAAAAATTTTGGAAAAAATTTGGTAAAAAATGGTGATAATTCCGCTAAATATCGTTTAAAGTCATTTGTATTGAACTAATCATACTTTTTATATTTTTATCGTTAAGTTCACATTATTTTACATCTAAAACACGTCTTTACAATACATTTGGGTGAATATAAAAGGTCGTAAAAAAATTTTGAAATACAGGTGATGAATCCGCTAAATATCGTCTTAAGTCATTTCTATTAAACTAATCATTCTTTTTATATTTTTAACGTTAAGTTCACAGTATTTTACATCTAAAAAACGTGTTTACAATACATTTGGGTGAATACAAAAAATAGAAAAAAAATTTGGGAAAAAATTGGGTAAAAAATGGTGATAATTCCGCTAAATATCGTTTATAGTCATTTGTATTGAACTAATCATACTTTTTATATTTTTATCGTTAAGTTCACATAATTTTACATCTAAAACACGTCTTTACAATACATTTGGGTGAATATAAAAGGTCGTAAAAAAATTTTGAAATAAAGGTGATGAATCCGCTAAATATCGTCTTAAGTCATTTCTATTAAACTAATCATACTTTTTATATTTTTAACGTTAAGTTCTCATTATTTTACATCTAAAACACGTGTTTACAATACATTTGGGTGAATACAAAAAATAGAAAAAAAATTTGGTAAAAAATGGTGATAATTCCGCTAAATATCGTTTAAAGTCATTTGTATTGAACTAATCATACTTTTTATATTTTTATCGTTAAGTTCACATTATTTTACATCTAAAACACGTATTTACAATACATTTGGGTGAATACAAAAAATAGAAAAAAAATTTGGGAAAAATTTGGTAAAAAATGGTGATAATTCCGCTAAATATCGTCTTAAGTCATTTCTATTAAACTAATCATACTTTTTATATTTTTATCGTTAAGTTCACATTATTTTACATCTAAAACACGTATTTACAATACATTTGGGTGAATACAAAAAATAGAAAAAAAATTTGGGAAAAAATTGGGTAAAAAATGGTGATAATTCCGCTAAATATCGTTTAAAGTCATTTGTATTGAACTTATCATACTTTTTATATTTTTATCGTTAAGTTAACATTATTTTACATCTAAAACACGTCTTTACAATACATTTGGGTGAATATAAAAGGTCGTAAAAAAATTTTGAAATACAGGTGATGAATCCGCTAAGTATCGTCTTAAGTCATTTCTATTAAACTAATCATACTTTTTATATTTTTAACGTTAAGTTCACATTATTTTACATCTAAAACACGTGTTTACAATACATTTGGGTGAATACAAAAAATAGAAAAAATATTTGGTAAAAAATGGTGATAATTCCGCTAAATATCGTTTAAAGTCATTTGTATTGAACTAATCATACTTTTTATATTTTTATCGTTAAGTTCACATTATTTTACATCTAAAACACGTATTTACAATACATTTGGGTGAATACAAAAAATAGAAAAAAAATTTGGGAAAAAATTTGGTAAAAAATGGTGATAATTCCGCTAAATATCGTTTAAAGTCATTTGTATTGAACTAATCATACTTTTTATATTTTTTATCGTTAAGTTCACAAGTTCACATTATTTAACATCTAAAACACGTCTTTACAATACATTTGGGTGAATATAAAAGGTCGTAAAAAAACTTTGAAATACAGGTGATGAATCCGCTAAATATCGTCTTAAGTCATTTCTATTAAACTAATCATACTTTTTATATTTTTAACGTTAAGTTCACATTATTTTACATCTAAAACATGTGTTTACAATACATTTGGGTGAATACAAAAAATAGAAAAAAAATTTGGTAAAAAATGGTGATAATTCCGCTAAATATCGTTTAAAGTCATTTGTATTGAACTAATCATACTTTTTATATTTTTATCGTTAAGTTCACATTATTTTACATCTAAAACACGTATTTACAATACATTTGGGTGAATACAAAAAATAGAAAAAAAATTTTGGAAAAAATTTGGTAAAAAATGGTGATAATTCCGCTAAATATCGTTTAAAGTCATTTGTATTGAACTAATCATACTTTTTATATTTTTATCGTTAAGTTCACATTATTTTACATCTAAAACACGTCTTTACAATACATTTGGGTGAATATAAAAGGTCGTAAAAAAATTTTGAAATACAGGTGATGAATCCGCTAAATATCGTCTTAAGTCATTTCTATTAAACTAATCATACTTTTTATATTTTTAACGTTAAGTTCACATTATTTTACATCTAAAACACGTGTTTACAATACATTTGGGTGAATACAAAAAATAGAAAAAAAATTTGGTAAAAAATGGTGATAATTCCGCTTAATATCGTTTAAAGTCATTTGTATTGAACTAATCATACTTTTTATATTTTTATCGTTAAGTTCACATTATTTTACATCTAAAACACGTCTTTACAATACATTTGGGTGAATACAAAAAATAGAAAAAAAATTTGGTAAAAAATGGTGATAATTCCGCTAAATATCGTTTAAAGTCATTTGTATTGAACTAATCATACTTTTTATATTTTTATCGTTAAGTTCACATTATTTTACATCTAAAACACGTATTTACAATACATTTGGGTGAATACAAAAAATAGAAAAAAAATTTGGGAAAAAATTTGGTAAAAAATGGTGATAATTCCGCTAAATATCGTTTAATGTCATTTGTATTGAACTAATCATACTTTTTATATTTTTATCGTTAAGTTCACATTATTTTACATCTAAAACACGTCTTTACAATCCATTTAGGTGAATATAAAAGGTCGTAAAAAAATTTTGAATTACAGGTGATGAATCCGCTAAATATCGTCTTAAGTCATTTCTATTAAACTAATCATACTTTTTATATTTTTAACGTTAAGTTCACATTATTTTACATCTAAAACACGTGTTTACAATACATTTGGGTGAATACAAAAAATAGAAAAAAAATTTGGGAAAAAATTGGGTAAAAAATGGTGATAATTCCGCTAAATATCGTTTAAAGTCATTTGTATTGAACTAATCATACTTTTTATATTTTTATCGTTAAGTTCACATAATTTTACATCTAAAACACGTCTTTACAATACATTTGGGTGAATATAAAAGGTCGTAAAAAAATTTTGAAATACAGGTGATGAATCCGCTAAATATCGTCTTAAGTCATTTCTATTAAACTAATCATACTTTTTATATTTTTAACGTTAAGTTCACATTATTTTACATCTAAAACACGTGTTTACAATACATTTGGGTGAATACAAAAAATAGAAAAAAAATTTGGGAAAAAATTTGGTAAAAAATGGTGATAATTCCGCTAAATATCGTTTAAAGTCATTTGTATTGAACTAATCATACTTTTTATATTTTTATCGTTAAGTTCACATTATTTTACATCTAAAACACGTATTTACAATACATTTGGGTGAATACAAAAAATAGAAAAAAAATTTGGGAAAAAATTTGGTAAAAAATGGTGATAATTCCGCTAAATATCGTTTAAAGTCATTTGTATTGAACTAATCATACTTTTTATATTTTTATCGTTAAGTTCACATTATTTTACATCTAAAACACGTCTTTACAATCCATTTAGGTGAATATAAAAGGTCGTAAAAAAATTTTGAATTACAGGTGATGAATCCGCTAAATATCGTCTTAAGTCATTTCTATTAAACTAATCATACTTTTTATATTTTTAACGTTAAGTTCACATTATTTTACATCTAAAACACGTGTTTACAATACATTTGGGTGAATACAAAAAATAGAAAAAAAATTTGGGAAAAAATTGGGTAAAAAATGGTGATAATTCCGCTAAATATCGTTTAAAGTCATTTGTATTGAACTAATCATACTTTTTATATTTTTATCGTTAAGTTCACATAATTTTACATCTAAAACACGTCTTTACAATACATTTGGGTGAATATAAAAGGTCGTAAAAAAATTTTGAAATACAGGTGATGAATCCGCTAAATATCGTCTTAAGTCATTTCTATTAAACTAATCATACTTTTTATATTTTTAACGTTAAGTTCACATTATTTTACATCTAAAACACGTGTTTACAATACATTTGGGTGAATACAAAAAATAGAAAAAAAATTTGGGAAAAAATTTGGTAAAAAATGGTGATAATTCCGCTAAATATCGTTTAAAGTCATTTGTATTGAACTAATCATACTTTTTATATTTTTATCGTTAAGTTCACATTATTTTACATCTAAAACACGTATTTACAATACATTTGGGTGAATACAAAAAATAGAAAAAAAATTTGGGAAAAAATTTGGTAAAAAATGGTGATAATTCCGCTAAATATCGTTTAAAGTCATTTGTATTGAACTAATCATACTTTTTATATTTTTATCGTTAAGTTCACATTATTTTACATCTAAAACACGTCTTTACAATACATTTGGGTGAATATAAAAGGTCGTAAAAAAATTTTGAAATACAGGTGATGAATCCGCTAAATATCGTCTTAAGTCATTTCTATTAAACTAATCATACTTTTTATATTTTTAACGTTAAGTTCACATTATTTTACATCTAAAACACGTGTTTACAATACATTTGGGTGAATACAAAAAATAGAAAAAATATTTGGTAAAAAATGGTGATAATTCCGCTAAATATCGTTTAAAGTCATTGGTATTGAACTAATCATACTTTTTATATTTTTATCGTTAAGTTCACATTATTTTACATCTAAAACACGTCTTTACAATACATTTGGGTGAATATAAAAGGTCGTAAAAAAATTTTGAAATACAGGTGATGAATCCGCTAAATATCGTCTTAAGTCATTTCTATTAAACTAATCATACTTTTTATATTTTTAACGTTAAGTTCACCTTATTTTACATCTAAAACACGTGTTTACAATACATTTGGGTGAATACAAAAAATAGAAAGAAAATTTGGTAAAAAATGGTGATAATTCCGCTAAATATCGTTTAAAGTCATTTGTATTGAACTAATCATACTTTTTATATTTTTTATCGTTAAGTTCACATTATTTTACATCTAAAACACGTCTTTACAATACATTTGGGTGAATATAAAAGGTCGTAAAAAAACTTTGAAATACAGGTGATGAATCCGCTAAATATCGTCTTAAGTCATTTCTATTAAACTAATCATACTTTTTATATTTTTAACGTTAAGTTCACATTATTTTACATCTAAAACACGTCTTTACAATACATTTGGGTGAATATAAAAGGTCGTAAAAAAATTTTGAAATACAGGTGATGAATCCGCTAAATATCGTCTTAAGTCATTTCTCTTAAACTAATCATACTTTTTATATTTTTAACGTTAAGTTCACATTATTTTACATCTCAAACACGTGTTTACAATACATTTGGGTGAATACAAAAAATAGAAAAAAAATTTGGGAAAAAATTGGGTAAAAAATGGTGATAATTCCGCTAAATATCGTTTAAAGTCATTTGTATTGAACTAATCATACTTTTTATATTTTTATCGTTAAGTTCACATAATTTTACATCTAAAACACGTCTTTACAATACATTTGGGTGAATATAAAAGGTCGTAAAAAAATTTTGAAATACAGGTGATGAATCCGCTAAATATCGTCTTAAGTCATTTCTATTAAACTAATCATACTTTTTATATTTTTAACGTTAAGTTCACATTATTTTACATCTAAAACACGTGTTTACAATACATTTGGGTGAATACAAAAAATAGAAAAAAAATTTGGGAAAAAATTTGGTAAAAAATGGTGATAATTCCGCTAAATATCGTTTAAAGTCATTTGTATTGAACTAATCATACTTTTTATATTTTTATCGTTAAGTTCACATTATTTTACATCTAAAACACGTATTTACAATACATTTGGGTGAATACAAAAAATAGAAAAAAAATTTGGGAAAAAATTTGGTAAAAAATGGTGATAATTCCGCTAAATATCGTTTAAAGTCATTTGTATTGAACTAATCATACTTTTTATATTTTTATCGTTAAGTTCACATTATTTTACATCTAAAACACGTCTTTACAATACATTTGGGTGAATATAAAAGGTCGTAAAAAAATTTTGAAATACAGGTGATGAATCCGCTAAATATCGTCTTAAGTCATTTCTATTAAACTAATCATACTTTTTATATTTTTAACGTTAAGTTCACATTATTTTACATCTAAAACACGTGTTTACAATACATTTGGGTGAATACAAAAAATAGAAAAAATATTTGGTAAAAAATGGTGATAATTCCGCTAAATATCGTTTAAAGTCATTGGTATTGAACTAATCATACTTTTTATATTTTTATCGTTAAGTTCACATTATTTTACATCTAAAACACGTCTTTACAATACATTTGGGTGAATATAAAAGGTCGTAAAAAAATTTTGAAATACAGGTGATGAATCCGCTAAATATCGTCTTAAGTCATTTCTATTAAACTAATCATACTTTTTATATTTTTAACGTTAAGTTCACATTATTTTACATCTAAAACACGTGTTTACAATACATTTGGGTGAATACAAAAAATAGAAAGAAAATTTGGGAAAAAATTGGGTAAAAAATGGTGATAATTCCGCTAAATATCGTTTAAAGTCATTTGTATTGAACTTATCATACTTTTTATATTTTTATCGTTAAGTTAACATTATTTTACATCTAAAACACGTCTTTACAATACATTTGGGTGAATATAAAAGGTCGTAAAAAATTTTTGAAATACAGGTGATGAATCCGCTAAATATCAACTTAAGTCATTTCTATTAAACTAATCATACTTTTTATATTTTTATCGTTAAGTTCACATTATTTTACATCTAAAACACGTATTTACAATACATTTGGGTGAATACAAAAAATAGAAAAAAAATTTGGGAAAAATTTGGTAAAAAATGGTGATAATTCCGCTAAATATCGTTTAAAGTCATTTGTATTGAACTAATCATACTTTTTATATTTTTATCGTTAAGTTCACATTATTTTACATCTAAAACACGTCTTTACAATACATTTGGGTGAATATAAAAGGTCGTAAAAAAATTTTGAAATACAGGTGATGAATCCGCTAAATATCGTCTTAAGTCATTTCTATTAAACTAATCATACTTTTTATATTTTTAACGTTAAGTTCACATTATTTTACATCTAAAACACGTCTTTACAATACATTTGGGTGAATATAAAAGGTCGTAAAAAATTTTTGAAATACAGGTGATGAATCCGCTAAATATCAACTTAAGTCATTTCTATTAAACTAATCATACTTTTTATATTTTTAACGTTAAGTTCACATTATTTTACATCTAAAACACGTGTTTACAATACATTTGGGTGAATACAAAAAATAGAAAAAATATTTGGTAAAAAATGGTGATAATTCCGCTAAATATCGTTTAAAGTCATTTGTATTGAACTAATCATACTTTTTATATTTTTATCGTTAAGTTCACATTATTTTACATCTAAAACACGTATTTACAATACATTTGGGTGAATACAAAAAATAGAAAAAAAATTTGGGAAAAAATTGGGTAAAAAATGGTGATAATTCCGCTAAATATCGTTTAAAGTCATTTGTATTGAACTTATCATACTTTTTATATTTTTATCGTTAAGTTAACATTATTTTACATCTAAAACACGTCTTTACAATACATTTGGGTGAATATAAAAGGTCGTAAAAAAATTTTGAAATACAGGTGATGAATCCGCTAAGTATCGTCTTAAGTCATTTCTATTAAACTAATCATACTTTTTATATTTTTAACGTTAAGTTCACATTATTTTACATCTAAAACACGTGTTTACAATACATTTGGGTGAATACAAAAAATAGAAAAAATATTTGGTAAAAAATGGTGATAATTCCGCTAAATATCGTTTAAAGTCATTTGTATTGAACTAATCATACTTTTTATATTTTTATCGTTAAGTTCACATTATTTTACATCTAAAACACGTATTTACAATACATTTGGGTGAATACAAAAAATAGAAAAAAAATTTGGGAAAAAATTTGGTAAAAAATGGTGATAATTCCGCTAAATATCGTTTAAAGTCATTTGTATTGAACTAATCATACTTTTTATATTTTTTATCGTTAAGTTCACAAGTTCACATTATTTAACATCTAAAACACGTCTTTACAATACATTTGGGTGAATATAAAAGGTCGTAAAAAAACTTTGAAATACAGGTGATGAATCCGCTAAATATCGTCTTAAGTCATTTCTATTAAACTAATCATACTTTTTATATTTTTAACGTTAAGTTCACATTATTTTACATCTAAAACATGTGTTTACAATACATTTGGGTGAATACAAAAAATAGAAAAAAAATTTGGTAAAAAATGGTGATAATTCCGCTAAATATCGTTTAAAGTCATTTGTATTGAACTAATCATACTTTTTATATTTTTATCGTTAAGTTCACATTATTTTACATCTAAAACACGTATTTACAATACATTTGGGTGAATACAAAAAATAGAAAAAAAATTTTGGAAAAAATTTGGTAAAAAATGGTGATAATTCCGCTAAATATCGTTTAAAGTCATTTGTATTGAACTAATCATACTTTTTATATTTTTATCGTTAAGTTCACATTATTTTACATCTAAAACACGTCTTTACAATACATTTGGGTGAATATAAAAGGTCGTAAAAAAATTTTGAAATACAGGTGATGAATCCGCTAAATATCGTCTTAAGTCATTTCTATTAAACTAATCATACTTTTTATATTTTTAACGTTAAGTTCACATTATTTTACATCTAAAACACGTGTTTACAATACATTTGGGTGAATACAAAAAATAGAAAAAAAATTTGGTAAAAAATGGTGATAATTCCGCTTAATATCGTTTAAAGTCATTTGTATTGAACTAATCATACTTTTTATATTTTTATCGTTAAGTTCACATTATTTTACATCTAAAACACGTCTTTACAATACATTTGGGTGAATACAAAAAATAGAAAAAAAATTTGGTAAAAAATGGTGATAATTCCGCTAAATATCGTTTAAAGTCATTTGTATTGAACTAATCATACTTTTTATATTTTTATCGTTAAGTTCACATTATTTTACATCTAAAACACGTATTTACAATACATTTGGGTGAATACAAAAAATAGAAAAAAAATTTGGGAAAAAATTTGGTAAAAAATGGTGATAATTCCGCTAAATATCGTTTAATGTCATTTGTATTGCACTAATCATACTTTTTATATTTTTATCGTTAAGTTCACATTATTTTACATCTAAAACACGTCTTTACAATCCATTTAGGTGAATATAAAAGGTCGTAAAAAAATTTTGAATTACAGGTGATGAATCCGCTAAATATCGTCTTAAGTCATTTCTATTAAACTAATCATACTTTTTATATTTTTAACGTTAAGTTCACATTATTTTACATCTAAAACACGTGTTTACAATACATTTGGGTGAATACAAAAAATAGAAAAAAAATTTGGGAAAAAATTGGGTAAAAAATGGTGATAATTCCGCTAAATATCGTTTAAAGTCATTTGTATTGAACTAATCATACTTTTTATATTTTTATCGTTAAGTTCACATAATTTTACATCTAAAACACGTCTTTACAATACATTTGGGTGAATATAAAAGGTCGTAAAAAAATTTTGAAATACAGGTGATGAATCCGCTAAATATCGTCTTAAGTCATTTCTATTAAACTAATCATACTTTTTATATTTTTAACGTTAAGTTCACATTATTTTACATCTAAAACACGTGTTTACAATACATTTGGGTGAATACAAAAAATAGAAAAAAAATTTGGGAAAAAATTTGGTAAAAAATGGTGATAATTCCGCTAAATATCGTTTAAAGTCATTTGTATTGAACTAATCATACTTTTTATATTTTTATCGTTAAGTTCACATTATTTTACATCTAAAACACGTATTTACAATACATTTGGGTGAATACAAAAAATAGAAAAAAAATTTGGGAAAAAATTTGGTAAAAAATGGTGATAATTCCGCTAAATATCGTTTAAAGTCATTTGTATTGAACTAATCATACTTTTTATATTTTTATCGTTAAGTTCACATTATTTTACATCTAAAACACGTCTTTACAATCCATTTAGGTGAATATAAAAGGTCGTAAAAAAATTTTGAATTACAGGTGATGAATCCGCTAAATATCGTCTTAAGTCATTTCTATTAAACTAATCATACTTTTTATATTTTTAACGTTAAGTTCACATTATTTTACATCTAAAACACGTGTTTACAATACATTTGGGTGAATACAAAAAATAGAAAAAAAATTTGGGAAAAAATTGGGTAAAAAATGGTGATAATTCCGCTAAATATCGTTTAAAGTCATTTGTATTGAACTAATCATACTTTTTATATTTTTATCGTTAAGTTCACATAATTTTACATCTAAAACACGTCTTTACAATACATTTGGGTGAATATAAAAGGTCGTAAAAAAATTTTGAAATACAGGTGATGAATCCGCTAAATATCGTCTTAAGTCATTTCTATTAAACTAATCATACTTTTTATATTTTTAACGTTAAGTTCACATTATTTTACATCTAAAACACGTGTTTACAATACATTTGGGTGAATACAAAAAATAGAAAAAAAATTTGGGAAAAAATTTGGTAAAAAATGGTGATAATTCCGCTAAATATCGTTTAAAGTCATTTGTATTGAACTAATCATACTTTTTATATTTTTATCGTTAAGTTCACATTATTTTACATCTAAAACACGTATTTACAATACATTTGGGTGAATACAAAAAATAGAAAAAAAATTTGGGAAAAAATTTGGTAAAAAATGGTGATAATTCCGCTAAATATCGTTTAAAGTCATTTGTATTGAACTAATCATACTTTTTATATTTTTATCGTTAAGTTCACATTATTTTACATCTAAAACACGTCTTTACAATACATTTGGGTGAATATAAAAGGTCGTAAAAAAATTTTGAAATACAGGTGATGAATCCGCTAAATATCGTCTTAAGTCATTTCTATTAAACTAATCATACTTTTTATATTTTTAACGTTAAGTTCACATTATTTTACATCTAAAACACGTGTTTACAATACATTTGGGTGAATACAAAAAATAGAAAAAATATTTGGTAAAAAATGGTGATAATTCCGCTAAATATCGTTTAAAGTCATTGGTATTGAACTAATCATACTTTTTATATTTTTATCGTTAAGTTCACATTATTTTACATCTAAAACACGTCTTTACAATACATTTGGGTGAATATAAAAGGTCGTAAAAAAATTTTGAAATACAGGTGATGAATCCGCTAAATATCGTCTTAAGTCATTTCTATTAAACTAATCATACTTTTTATATTTTTAACGTTAAGTTCACCTTATTTTACATCTAAAACACGTGTTTACAATACATTTGGGTGAATACAAAAAATAGAAAGAAAATTTGGTAAAAAATGGTGATAATTCCGCTAAATATCGTTTAAAGTCATTTGTATTGAACTAATCATACTTTTTATATTTTTTATCGTTAAGTTCACATTATTTTACATCTAAAACACGTCTTTACAATACATTTGGGTGAATATAAAAGGTCGTAAAAAAACTTTGAAATACAGGTGATGAATCCGCTAAATATCGTCTTAAGTCATTTCTATTAAACTAATCATACTTTTTATATTTTTAACGTTAAGTTCACATTATTTTACATCTAAAACACGTCTTTACAATACATTTGGGTGAATATAAAAGGTCGTAAAAAAATTTTGAAATACAGGTGATGAATCCGCTAAATATCGTCTTAAGTCATTTCTCTTAAACTAATCATACTTTTTATATTTTTAACGTTAAGTTCACATTATTTTACATCTCAAACACGTGTTTACAATACATTTGGGTGAATACAAAAAATAGAAAAAAAATTTGGGAAAAAATTGGGTAAAAAATGGTGATAATTCCGCTAAATATCGTTTAAAGTCATTTGTATTGAACTAATCATACTTTTTATATTTTTATCGTTAAGTTCACATAATTTTACATCTAAAACACGTCTTTACAATACATTTGGGTGAATATAAAAGGTCGTAAAAAAATTTTGAAATACAGGTGATGAATCCGCTAAATATCGTCTTAAGTCATTTCTATTAAACTAATCATACTTTTTATATTTTTAACGTTAAGTTCACATTATTTTACATCTAAAACACGTGTTTACAATACATTTGGGTGAATACAAAAAATAGAAAAAAAATTTGGGAAAAAATTTGGTAAAAAATGGTGATAATTCCGCTAAATATCGTTTAAAGTCATTTGTATTGAACTAATCATACTTTTTATATTTTTATCGTTAAGTTCACATTATTTTACATCTAAAACACGTATTTACAATACATTTGGGTGAATACAAAAAATAGAAAAAAAATTTGGGAAAAAATTTGGTAAAAAATGGTGATAATTCCGCTAAATATCGTTTAAAGTCATTTGTATTGAACTAATCATACTTTTTATATTTTTATCGTTAAGTTCACATTATTTTACATCTAAAACACGTCTTTACAATACATTTGGGTGAATATAAAAGGTCGTAAAAAAATTTTGAAATACAGGTGATGAATCCGCTAAATATCGTCTTAAGTCATTTCTATTAAACTAATCATACTTTTTATATTTTTAACGTTAAGTTCACATTATTTTACATCTAAAACACGTGTTTACAATACATTTGGGTGAATACAAAAAATAGAAAAAATATTTGGTAAAAAATGGTGATAATTCCGCTAAATATCGTTTAAAGTCATTGGTATTGAACTAATCATACTTTTTATATTTTTATCGTTAAGTTCACATTATTTTACATCTAAAACACGTCTTTACAATACATTTGGGTGAATATAAAAGGTCGTAAAAAAATTTTGAAATACAGGTGATGAATCCGCTAAATATCGTCTTAAGTCATTTCTATTAAACTAATCATACTTTTTATATTTTTAACGTTAAGTTCACATTATTTTACATCTAAAACACGTGTTTACAATACATTTGGGTGAATACAAAAAATAGAAAGAAAATTTGGTAAAAAATGGTGATAATTCCGCTAAATATCGTTTAAAGTCATTTGTATTGAACTAATCATACTTTTTATATTTTTTATCGTTAAGTTCACATTATTTTACATCTAAAACACGTCTTTACAATACATTTGGGTGAATATAAAAGGTCGTAAAAAAACTTTGAAATACAGGTGATGAATCCGCTAAATATCGTCTTAAGTCATTTCTATTAAACTAATCATACTTTTTATATTTTTAACGTTAAGTTCACATTATTTTACATCTAAAACACGTCTTTACAATACATTTGGGTGAATATAAAAGGTCGTAAAAAAATTTTGAAATACAGGTGATGAATCCGCTAAATATCGTCTTAAGTCATTTCTCTTAAACTAATCATACTTTTTATATTTTTAACGTTAAGTTCACAGTATTTTACATCTAAAAAACGTGTTTACAATACATTTGGGTGAATACAAAAAATAGAAAAAAAATTTGGGAAAAAATTGGGTAAAAAATGGTGATAATTCCGCTAAATATCGTTTATAGTCATTTGTATTGAACTAATCATACTTTTTATATTTTTATCGTTAAGTTCACATAATTTTACATCTAAAACACGTCTTTACAATACATTTGGGTGAATATAAAAGGTCGTAAAAAAATTTTGAAATACAGGTGATGAATCCGCTAAATATCGTCTTAAGTCATTTCTATTAAACTAATCACACTTTTTATATTTTTAACGTTATGTTCACATTATTTTACATCTAAAACACGTATTTACAATACATTTGGGTGAATACAAAAAATAGAAAAAAAATTTGGGAAAAAATTGGGTAAAAAATGGTGATAATTCCGCTAAATATCGTTTAAAGTCATTTGTATTGAACTAATCATACTTTTTATATTTTTATCGTTAAGTTCACATAATTTTACATCTAAAACACGTCTTTACAATACATTTGGGTGAATATAAAAGGTCGTAAAAAAATTTTGAAATACAGGTGATGAATCCGCTAAATATCAACTTAAGTCATTTCTATTAAACTAATCATACTTTTTATATTTTTAACGTTAAGTTCACATTATTTTACATCTAAAACACGTGTTTACAATACATTTGGGTGAATACAAAAAATAGAAAAAATATTTGGTAAAAAATGGTGATAATTCCGCTAAATATCGTTTAAAGTCATTTGTATTGAACTAATCATACTTTTTATATTTTTATCGTTAAGTTCACATTATTTTACATCTAAAACACGTATTTACAATACATTTGGGTGAATACAAAAAATAGAAAAAAAATTTGGGAAAAAATTGGGTAAAAAATGGTGATAATTCCGCTAAATATCGTTTAAAGTCATTTGTATTGAACTTATCATACTTTTTATATTTTTATCGTTAAGTTAACATTATTTTACATCTAAAACACGTCTTTACAATACATTTGGGTGAATATAAAAGGTCGTAAAAAAATTTTGAAATACAGGTGATGAATCCGCTAAGTATCGTCTTAAGTCATTTCTATTAAACTAATCATACTTTTTATATTTTTAACGTTAAGTTCACATTATTTTACATCTAAAACACGTGTTTACAATACATTTGGGTGAATACAAAAAATAGAAAAAATATTTGGTAAAAAATGGTGATAATTCCGCTAAATATCGTTTAAAGTCATTTGTATTGAACTAATCATACTTTTTATATTTTTATCGTTAAGTTCACATTATTTTACATCTAAAACACGTATTTACAATACATTTGGGTGAATACAAAAAATAGAAAAAAAATTTGGGAAAAAATTTGGTAAAAAATGGTGATAATTCCGCTAAATATCGTTTAAAGTCATTTGTATTGAACTAATCATACTTTTTATATTTTTTATCGTTAAGTTCACAAGTTCACATTATTTAACATCTAAAACACGTCTTTACAATACATTTGGGTGAATATAAAAGGTCGTAAAAAAACTTTGAAATACAGGTGATGAATCCGCTAAATATCGTCTTAAGTCATTTCTATTAAACTAATCATACTTTTTATATTTTTAACGTTAAGTTCACATTATTTTACATCTAAAACATGTGTTTACAATACATTTGGGTGAATACAAAAAATAGAAAAAAAATTTGGTAAAAAATGGTGATAATTCCGCTAAATATCGTTTAAAGTCATTTGTATTGAACTAATCATACTTTTTATATTTTTATCGTTAAGTTCACATTATTTTACATCTAAAACACGTATTTACAATACATTTGGGTGAATACAAAAAATAGAAAAAAAATTTTGGAAAAAATTTGGTAAAAAATGGTGATAATTCCGCTAAATATCGTTTAAAGTCATTTGTATTGAACTAATCATACTTTTTATATTTTTATCGTTAAGTTCACATTATTTTACATCTAAAACACGTCTTTACAATACATTTGGGTGAATATAAAAGGTCGTAAAAAAATTTTGAAATACAGGTGATGAATCCGCTAAATATCGTCTTAAGTCATTTCTATTAAACTAATCATACTTTTTATATTTTTAACGTTAAGTTCACATTATTTTACATCTAAAACACGTGTTTACAATACATTTGGGTGAATACAAAAAATAGAAAAAAAATTTGGTAAAAAATGGTGATAATTCCGCTTAATATCGTTTAAAGTCATTTGTATTGAACTAATCATACTTTTTATATTTTTATCGTTAAGTTCACATTATTTTACATCTAAAACACGTCTTTACAATACATTTGGGTGAATACAAAAAATAGAAAAAAAATTTGGTAAAAAATGGTGATAATTCCGCTAAATATCGTTTAAAGTCATTTGTATTGAACTAATCATACTTTTTATATTTTTATCGTTAAGTTCACATTATTTTACATCTAAAACACGTATTTACAATACATTTGGGTGAATACAAAAAATAGAAAAAAAATTTGGGAAAAAATTTGGTAAAAAATGGTGATAATTCCGCTAAATATCGTTTAATGTCATTTGTATTGAACTAATCATACTTTTTATATTTTTATCGTTAAGTTCACATTATTTTACATCTAAAACACGTCTTTACAATCCATTTAGGTGAATATAAAAGGTCGTAAAAAAATTTTGAATTACAGGTGATGAATCCGCTAAATATCGTCTTAAGTCATTTCTATTAAACTAATCATACTTTTTATATTTTTAACGTTAAGTTCACATTATTTTACATCTAAAACACGTGTTTACAATACATTTGGGTGAATACAAAAAATAGAAAAAAAATTTGGGAAAAAATTGGGTAAAAAATGGTGATAATTCCGCTAAATATCGTTTAAAGTCATTTGTATTGAACTAATCATACTTTTTATATTTTTATCGTTAAGTTCACATAATTTTACATCTAAAACACGTCTTTACAATACATTTGGGTGAATATAAAAGGTCGTAAAAAAATTTTGAAATACAGGTGATGAATCCGCTAAATATCGTCTTAAGTCATTTCTATTAAACTAATCATACTTTTTATATTTTTAACGTTAAGTTCACATTATTTTACATCTAAAACACGTGTTTACAATACATTTGGGTGAATACAAAAAATAGAAAAAAAATTTGGGAAAAAATTTGGTAAAAAATGGTGATAATTCCGCTAAATATCGTTTAAAGTCATTTGTATTGAACTAATCATACTTTTTATATTTTTATCGTTAAGTTCACATTATTTTACATCTAAAACACGTATTTACAATACATTTGGGTGAATACAAAAAATAGAAAAAAAATTTGGGAAAAAATTTGGTAAAAAATGGTGATAATTCCGCTAAATATCGTTTAAAGTCATTTGTATTGAACTAATCATACTTTTTATATTTTTATCGTTAAGTTCACATTATTTTACATCTAAAACACGTCTTTACAATCCATTTAGGTGAATATAAAAGGTCGTAAAAAAATTTTGAATTACAGGTGATGAATCCGCTAAATATCGTCTTAAGTCATTTCTATTAAACTAATCATACTTTTTATATTTTTAACGTTAAGTTCACATTATTTTACATCTAAAACACGTGTTTACAATACATTTGGGTGAATACAAAAAATAGAAAAAAAATTTGGGAAAAAATTGGGTAAAAAATGGTGATAATTCCGCTAAATATCGTTTAAAGTCATTTGTATTGAACTAATCATACTTTTTATATTTTTATCGTTAAGTTCACATAATTTTACATCTAAAACACGTCTTTACAATACATTTGGGTGAATATAAAAGGTCGTAAAAAAATTTTGAAATACAGGTGATGAATCCGCTAAATATCGTCTTAAGTCATTTCTATTAAACTAATCATACTTTTTATATTTTTAACGTTAAGTTCACATTATTTTACATCTAAAACACGTGTTTACAATACATTTGGGTGAATACAAAAAATAGAAAAAAAATTTGGGAAAAAATTTGGTAAAAAATGGTGATAATTCCGCTAAATATCGTTTAAAGTCATTTGTATTGAACTAATCATACTTTTTATATTTTTATCGTTAAGTTCACATTATTTTACATCTAAAACACGTATTTACAATACATTTGGGTGAATACAAAAAATAGAAAAAAAATTTGGGAAAAAATTTGGTAAAAAATGGTGATAATTCCGCTAAATATCGTTTAAAGTCATTTGTATTGAACTAATCATACTTTTTATATTTTTATCGTTAAGTTCACATTATTTTACATCTAAAACACGTCTTTACAATACATTTGGGTGAATATAAAAGGTCGTAAAAAAATTTTGAAATACAGGTGATGAATCCGCTAAATATCGTCTTAAGTCATTTCTATTAAACTAATCATACTTTTTATATTTTTAACGTTAAGTTCACATTATTTTACATCTAAAACACGTGTTTACAATACATTTGGGTGAATACAAAAAATAGAAAAAATATTTGGTAAAAAATGGTGATAATTCCGCTAAATATCGTTTAAAGTCATTGGTATTGAACTAATCATACTTTTTATATTTTTATCGTTAAGTTCACATTATTTTACATCTAAAACACGTCTTTACAATACATTTGGGTGAATATAAAAGGTCGTAAAAAAATTTTGAAATACAGGTGATGAATCCGCTAAATATCGTCTTAAGTCATTTCTATTAAACTAATCATACTTTTTATATTTTTAACGTTAAGTTCACCTTATTTTACATCTAAAACACGTGTTTACAATACATTTGGGTGAATACAAAAAATAGAAAGAAAATTTGGTAAAAAATGGTGATAATTCCGCTAAATATCGTTTAAAGTCATTTGTATTGAACTAATCATACTTTTTATATTTTTTATCGTTAAGTTCACATTATTTTACATCTAAAACACGTCTTTACAATACATTTGGGTGAATATAAAAGGTCGTAAAAAAACTTTGAAATACAGGTGATGAATCCGCTAAATATCGTCTTAAGTCATTTCTATTAAACTAATCATACTTTTTATATTTTTAACGTTAAGTTCACATTATTTTACATCTAAAACACGTCTTTACAATACATTTGGGTGAATATAAAAGGTCGTAAAAAAATTTTGAAATACAGGTGATGAATCCGCTAAATATCGTCTTAAGTCATTTCTCTTAAACTAATCATACTTTTTATATTTTTAACGTTAAGTTCACATTATTTTACATCTCAAACACGTGTTTACAATACATTTGGGTGAATACAAAAAATAGAAAAAAAATTTGGGAAAAAATTGGGTAAAAAATGGTGATAATTCCGCTAAATATCGTTTAAAGTCATTTGTATTGAACTAATCATACTTTTTATATTTTTATCGTTAAGTTCACATAATTTTACATCTAAAACACGTCTTTACAATACATTTGGGTGAATATAAAAGGTCGTAAAAAAATTTTGAAATACAGGTGATGAATCCGCTAAATATCGTCTTAAGTCATTTCTATTAAACTAATCATACTTTTTATATTTTTAACGTTAAGTTCACATTATTTTACATCTAAAACACGTGTTTACAATACATTTGGGTGAATACAAAAAATAGAAAAAAAATTTGGGAAAAAATTTGGTAAAAAATGGTGATAATTCCGCTAAATATCGTTTAAAGTCATTTGTATTGAACTAATCATACTTTTTATATTTTTATCGTTAAGTTCACATTATTTTACATCTAAAACACGTATTTACAATACATTTGGGTGAATACAAAAAATAGAAAAAAAATTTGGGAAAAAATTTGGTAAAAAATGGTGATAATTCCGCTAAATATCGTTTAAAGTCATTTGTATTGAACTAATCATACTTTTTATATTTTTATCGTTAAGTTCACATTATTTTACATCTAAAACACGTCTTTACAATACATTTGGGTGAATATAAAAGGTCGTAAAAAAATTTTGAAATACAGGTGATGAATCCGCTAAATATCGTCTTAAGTCATTTCTATTAAACTAATCATACTTTTTATATTTTTAACGTTAAGTTCACATTATTTTACATCTAAAACACGTGTTTACAATACATTTGGGTGAATACAAAAAATAGAAAAAATATTTGGTAAAAAATGGTGATAATTCCGCTAAATATCGTTTAAAGTCATTGGTATTGAACTAATCATACTTTTTATATTTTTATCGTTAAGTTCACATTATTTTACATCTAAAACACGTCTTTACAATACATTTGGGTGAATATAAAAGGTCGTAAAAAAATTTTGAAATACAGGTGATGAATCCGCTAAATATCGTCTTAAGTCATTTCTATTAAACTAATCATACTTTTTATATTTTTAACGTTAAGTTCACATTATTTTACATCTAAAACACGTGTTTACAATACATTTGGGTGAATACAAAAAATAGAAAGAAAATTTGGTAAAAAATGGTGATAATTCCGCTAAATATCGTTTAAAGTCATTTGTATTGAACTAATCATACTTTTTATATTTTTTATCGTTAAGTTCACATTATTTTACATCTAAAACACGTCTTTACAATACATTTGGGTGAATATAAAAGGTCGTAAAAAAACTTTGAAATACAGGTGATGAATCCGCTAAATATCGTCTTAAGTCATTTCTATTAAACTAATCATACTTTTTATATTTTTAACGTTAAGTTCACATTATTTTACATCTAAAACACGTCTTTACAATACATTTGGGTGAATATAAAAGGTCGTAAAAAAATTTTGAAATACAGGTGATGAATCCGCTAAATATCGTCTTAAGTCATTTCTCTTAAACTAATCATACTTTTTATATTTTTAACGTTAAGTTCACAGTATTTTACATCTAAAAAACGTGTTTACAATACATTTGGGTGAATACAAAAAATAGAAAAAAAATTTGGGAAAAAATTGGGTAAAAAATGGTGATAATTCCGCTAAATATCGTTTATAGTCATTTGTATTGAACTAATCATACTTTTTATATTTTTATCGTTAAGTTCACATAATTTTACATCTAAAACACGTCTTTACAATACATTTGGGTGAATATAAAAGGTCGTAAAAAAATTTTGAAATACAGGTGATGAATCCGCTAAATATCGTCTTAAGTCATTTCTATTAAACTAATCACACTTTTTATATTTTTAACGTTATGTTCACATTATTTTACATCTAAAACACGTATTTACAATACATTTGGGTGAATACAAAAAATAGAAAAAAAATTTGGGAAAAAATTGGGTAAAAAATGGTGATAATTCCGCTAAATATCGTTTAAAGTCATTTGTATTGAACTAATCATACTTTTTATATTTTTATCGTTAAGTTCACATAATTTTACATCTAAAACACGTCTTTACAATACATTTGGGTGAATATAAAAGGTCGTAAAAAAATTTTGAAATACAGGTGATGAATCCGCTAAATATCGTCTTTAGTCATTTCTATTAAACTAATCATACTTTTTATATTTTTAACGTTAAGTTCACATTATTTTACATCTATAACACGTGTTTACAATACATTTGGGTGAATACAAAAAATAGAAAAAATATTTGGTAAAAAATGGTGATAATTCCGCTAAGTATCGTTTAAAGTCATTTGTATTGAACTAATCATACTTTTTATATTTTTATCGTTAAGTTCACATTATTTTACATCTAAAACACGTCTTTACAATACAGTTGGGTGAATACAAAAAATAGAAAAAAAATATGGTAAAAAATGGTGATAATTCCGCTAAATATCGTTTAAAGTCATTTGTATTGAACTAATCATACTTTTTATATTTTTAACGTTATGTTCACATTATTTTACATCTAAAACACGTATTTACAATACATTTGGGTGAATACAAAAAATAGAAAAAAAATTTGGGAAAAAATTGGGTAAAAAATGGTGATAATTCCGCTAAATATCGTTTAAAGTCATTTGTATTGAACTAATCATACTTTTTATATTTTTATCGTTAAGTTCACATAATTTTACATCTAAAACACGTCTTTACAATACATTTGGGTGAATATAAAAGGTCGTAAAAAAATTTTGAAATACAGGTGATGAATCCGCTAAATATCGTCTTAAGTCATTTGTATTGAACTAATCATACTTTTTATATTTTTAACGTTATGTTCACATTATTTTACATCTAAAACACGTATTTACAATACATTTGGGTGAATACAAAAAATAGAAAAAAAATTTGGGAAAATATTTGGTAAAAAATGGTGATAATTCCGCTAAGTATCGTTTAAAGTCATTTGTATTGAACTAATCATACTTTTTATATTTTTATCGTTAAGTTCACATTATTTTACATCTAAAACACGTCTTTACAATACAGTTGGGTGAATACAAAAAATAGAAAAAAAATTTGGTAAAAAATTGTGATAATTCCGCTAAATATCGTTTAAAGTCATTTGTATTGAACTAATCATACTTTTTATATTTTTATCGTTAATTTCACATTATTTTACATCTAAAACACGTATTTACAATACATTTGGGTGAATACAAAAAATAGAAAAAAAATTTGGGAAAAAATTTGGTAAAAAATGGTGATAATTCCGCTAAATATCGTTTAAAGTCATTTGTATTGAACTAATCATACTTTTTATATTTTTATCGTTAAGTTCACATTATATTTCATCTAAAACACGTCTTTACAATACATTTGGGTGAATATAAAAGGTCGTAAAAAAACTTTGAAATACAGGTGATGAATCCGCTAAATATCGTCTTAAGTCATTTCTATTAAACTAATCATACTTTTTATACTTTTAACGTTAAGTTCACATTATTTTACATCTAAAACACGTGTTTACAATACATTTGGGTGAATACAAAAAATAGAAAAAAAATTTGGGAAAAAATTGGGTAACAAATGGTGATAATTCCGCTAAATATCGTTTAAAGTCATTTGTATTGAATTAATCATACTTTTTATATTTTTATCGTTAAGTTCACATTATTTTACATCTAAAACACGTATTTACAATACATTTGGGTGAATACAAAAAATAGAAAAAAAATTTGGGAAAAAATTTGGTAAAAAATGGTGATAATTCCGCTAAATATCGTTTAAAGTCATTTGTATTAAACTAATCATACTTTTTATATTTTTATCGTTAAGTTCACATTATTTTACATCTAAAACACGTATTTACAATACATTTGGATGAATACAAAAAATAGAAAAAAAATTTGGGAAAAAATTTGGTAGAAAATGGTGATAATTCAGCTAAATATCGTTTAAAGTCATTTGTATTGAACTAATCATACTTTTTATATTTTTATCGTTAAGTTCACATTATTTTACATCTAAAACACGTCTTTACAATACATTTGGGTGAATATAAAAGGTCGTAAAAAAATTTTGAAATACAGGTGATGAATCCGCTAAATATCGTCATAAGTCATTTCTATTAAACTAATCATACTTTTTATATTTTTAACGTTAAGTTCACATTATTTTACATCTAAAACACGTGTTTACAATACATTTGGGTGAATACAAAAAATAGAAAAAAAATTTGGTAAAAAATGGTGATAATTCCGCTAAATATCGTTTAAAGTCATTTGTATTGAACTAATCATACTTTTTATATTTTTATCGTTAAGTTCACATTATTTTACATCTAAAACACGTATTTACAATACATTTGGGTGAATACAAAAAATAGAAAAAAAATTTTGGAAAAAATTTGGTAAAAAATGGTGATAATTCCGCTAAATATCGTTTAAAGTCATTTGTATTGAACTAATCATACTTTTTATATTTTTATCGTTAAGTTCACATTATTTTACATCTAAAACACGTATTTACAATACATTTGGGTGCATACAAAAAATAGAAAAAAAATTTGGGAAAAAATTGGGTAAAAAATGGTGATAATTCCGCTAAATATCGTTTAAAGTCATTTGTATTGAACTAATCAAACTTTTTATATTTTTATCGTTAAGTTCACATTATTTTACATCTAAAACACGTGTTGACAATACATTTGGGTGAATACAAAAAATAGAAAAAATATTTGGTAAAAAATGGTGATAATTCCGCTAAATATCGTTTAAAGTCATTTGTATTGAACTAATCATACTTTTTATATTTTTATCGTTAAGTTCACATTATTTTACATCTAAAACACGTATTTACAATACATTTGGGTGAATACAAAAAATAGAAAAAAAATTTGGGAAAAAATTTGGTAAAAAATGGTGATAATTCCGCTAAATATCGTTTAAAGTCATTTGTATTGAACTAATCATACTTTTTATATTTTTTATCGTTAAGTTCACAAGTTCACATTATTTTACATCTAAAACACGTCTTTACAATACATTTGGGTGAATATAAAAGGTCGTAAAAAAACTTTGAAATACAGGTGATGAATCCGCTAAATATCGTCTTAAGTCATTTCTATTAAACTAATCATACTTTTTATATTTTTAACGTTAAGTTCACATTATTTTACATCTAAAACATGTGTTTACAATACATTTGGGTGAATACAAAAAATAGAAAAAAAATTTGGTAAAAAATGGTGATAATTCCGCTAAATATCGTTTAAAGTCATTTGTATTGAACTAATCATACTTTTTATATTTTTATCGTTAAGTTCACATTATTTTACATCTAAAACACGTATTTACAATACATTTGGGTGAATACAAAAAATAGAAAAAAAATTTTGGAAAAAATTTGGTAAAAAATGGTGATAATTCCGCTAAATATCGTTTAAAGTCATTTGTATTGAACTAATCATACTTTTTATATTTTTATCGTTAAGTTCACATTATTTTACATCTAAAACACGTCTTTACAATACATTTGGGTGAATATAAAAGGTCGTAAAAAAATTTTGAAATACAGGTGATGAATCCGCTAAATATCGTCTTAAGTCATTTCTATTAAACTAATCATACTTTTTATATTTTTAACGTTAAGTTCACATTATTTTACATCTAAAACACGTGTTTACAATACATTTGGGTGAATACAAAAAATAGAAAAAAAATTTGGTAAAAAATGGTGATAATTCCGCTTAATATCGTTTAAAGTCATTTGTATTGAACTAATCATACTTTTTATATTTTTATCGTTAAGTTCACATTATTTTACATCTAAAACACGTCTTTACAATACATTTGGGTGAATACAAAAAATAGAAAAAAAATTTGGTAAAAAATGGTGATAATTCCGCTAAATATCGTTTAAAGTCATTTGTATTGAACTAATCATACTTTTTATATTTTTATCGTTAAGTTCACATTATTTTACATCTAAAACACGTATTTACAATACATTTGGGTGAATACAAAAAATAGAAAAAAAATTTGGGAAAAAATTTGGTAAAAAATGGTGATAATTCCGCTAAATATCGTTTAATGTCATTTGTATTGAACTAATCATACTTTTTATATTTTTATCGTTAAGTTCACATTATTTTACATCTAAAACACGTCTTTACAATACATTTAGGTGAATATAAAAGGTCGTAAAAAAATTTTGAATTACAGGTGATGAATCCGCTAAATATCGTCTTAAGTCATTTCTATTAAACTAATCATACTTTTTATATTTTTAACGTTAAGTTCACATTATTTTACATCTAAAACACGTGTTTACAATACATTTGGGTGAATACAAAAAATAGAAAAAAAATTTGGGAAAAAATTGGGTAAAAAATGGTGATAATTCCGCTAAATATCGTTTAAAGTCATTTGTATTGAACTAATCATACTTTTTATATTTTTATCGTTAAGTTCACATAATTTTACATCTAAAACACGTCTTTACAATACATTTGGGTGAATATAAAAGGTCGTAAAAAAATTTTGAAATACAGGTGATGAATCCGCTAAATATCGTCTTAAGTCATTTCTATTAAACTAATCATACTTTTTATATTTTTAACGTTAAGTTCACATTATTTTACATCTAAAACACGTGTTTACAATACATTTGGGTGAATACAAAAAATAGAAAAAAAATTTGGGAAAAAATTTGGTAAAAAATGGTGATAATTCCGCTAAATATCGTTTAAAGTCATTTGTATTGAACTAATCATACTTTTTATATTTTTATCGTTAAGTTCACATTATTTTACATCTAAAACACGTATTTACAATACATTTGGGTGAATACAAAAAATAGAAAAAAAATTTGGGAAAAAATTTGGTAAAAAATGGTGATAATTCCGCTAAATATCGTTTAAAGTCATTTGTATTGAACTAATCATACTTTTTATATTTTTATCGTTAAGTTCACATTATTTTACATCTAAAACACGTCTTTACAATACATTTGGGTGAATATAAAAGGTCGTAAAAAAATTTTGAAATACAGGTGATGAATCCGCTAAATATCGTCTTAAGTCATTTCTATTAAACTAATCATACTTTTTATATTTTTAACGTTAAGTTCACATTATTTTACATCTAAAACACGTGTTTACAATACATTTGGGTGAATACAAAAAATAGAAAAAATATTTGGTAAAAAATGGTGATAATTCCGCTAAATATCGTTTAAAGTCATTGGTATTGAACTAATCATACTTTTTATATTTTTATCGTTAAGTTCACATTATTTTACATCTAAAACACGTCTTTACAATACATTTGGGTGAATATAAAAGGTCGTAAAAAAATTTTGAAATACAGGTGATGAATCCGCTAAATATCGTCTTAAGTCATTTCTATTAAACTAATCATACTTTTTATATTTTTAACGTTAAGTTCACATTATTTTACATCTAAAACACGTGTTTACAATACATTTGGGTGAATACAAAAAATAGAAAGAAAATTTGGTAAAAAATGGTGATAATTCCGCTAAATATCGTTTAAAGTCATTTGTATTGAACTAATCATACTTTTTATATTTTTTATCGTTAAGTTCACATTATTTTACATCTAAAACACGTCTTTACAATACATTTGGGTGAATATAAAAGGTCGTAAAAAAACTTTGAAATACAGGTGATGAATCCGCTAAATATCGTCTTAAGTCATTTCTATTAAACTAATCATACTTTTTATATTTTTAACGTTAAGTTCACATTATTTTACATCTAAAACACGTCTTTACAATACATTTGGGTGAATATAAAAGGTCGTAAAAAAATTTTGAAATACAGGTGATGAATCCGCTAAATATCGTCTTAAGTCATTTCTCTTAAACTAATCATACTTTTTATATTTTTAACGTTAAGTTCACAGTATTTTACATCTAAAAAACGTGTTTACAATACATTTGGGTGAATACAAAAAATAGAAAAAAAATTTGGGAAAAAATTGGGTAAAAAATGGTGATAATTCCGCTAAATATCGTTTATAGTCATTTGTATTGAACTAATCATACTTTTTATATTTTTATCGTTAAGTTCACATAATTTTACATCTAAAACACGTCTTTACAATACATTTGGGTGAATATAAAAGGTCGTAAAAAAATTTTGAAATACAGGTGATGAATCCGCTAAATATCGTCTTAAGTCATTTCTATTAAACTAATCATACTTTTTATATTTTTAACGTTATGTTCACATTATTTTACATCTAAAACACGTATTTACAATACATTTGGGTGAATACAAAAAATAGAAAAAAAATTTGGGAAAAAATTGGGTAAAAAATGGTGATAATTCCGCTAAATATCGTTTAAAGTCATTTGTATTGAACTAATCATACTTTTTATATTTTTATCGTTAAGTTCACATAATTTTACATCTAAAACACGTCTTTACAATACATTTGGGTGAATATAAAAGGTCGTAAAAAAATTTTGAAATACAGGTGATGAATCCGCTAAATATCGTCTTAAGTCATTTCTATTAAACTAATCATACTTTTTATATTTTTAACGTTAAGTTCACATTATTTTACATCTATAACACGTGTTTACAATACATTTGGGTGAATACAAAAAATAGAAAAAATATTTGGTAAAAAATGGTGATAATTCCGCTAAGTATCGTTTAAAGTCATTTGTATTGAACTAATCATACTTTTTATATTTTTATCGTTAAGTTCACATTATTTTACATCTAAAACACGTCTTTACAATACAGTTGGGTGAATACAAAAAATAGAAAAAAAATTTGGTAAAAAATGGTGATAATTCCGCTAAATATCGTTTAAAGTCATTTGTATTGAACTAATCATACTTTTTATATTTTTAACGTTATGTTCACATTATTTTACATCTAAAACACGTATTTACAATACATTTGGGTGAATACAAAAAATAGAAAAAAAATTTGGGAAAAAATTGGGTAAAAAATGGTGATAATTCCGCTAAATATCGTTTAAAGTCATTTGTATTGAACTAATCATACTTTTTATATTTTTATCGTTAAGTTCACATAATTTTACATCTAAAACACGTCTTTACAATACATTTGGGTGAATATAAAAGGTCGTAAAAAAATTTTGAAATACAGGTGATGAATCCGCTAAATATCGTCTTAAGTCATTTGTATTGAACTAATCATACTTTTTATATTTTTAACGTTATGTTCACATTATTTTACATCTAAAACACGTATTTACAATACATTTGGGTGAATACAAAAAATAGAAAAAAAATTTGGGATAATATTTGGTAAAAAATGGTGATAATTCCGCTAAGTATCGTTTAAAGTCATTTGTATTGAACTAATCATACTTTTTATATTTTTATCGTTAAGTTCACATTATTTTACATCTAAAACACGTCTTTACAATACAGTTGGGTGAATACAAAAAATAGAAAAAAAATTTGGTAAAAAATTGTGATAATTCCGCTAAATATCGTTTAAAGTCATTTGTATTGAACTAATCATACTTTTTATATTTTTATCGTTAATTTCACATTATTTTACATCTAAAACACGTATTTACAATACATTTGGGTGAATACAAAAAATAGAAAAAAAATTTGGGAAAAAATTTGGTAAAAAATGGTGATAATTCCGCTAAATATCGTTTAAAGTCATTTGTATTGAACTAATCATACTTTTTATATTTTTATCGTTAAGTTCACATTATATTTCATCTAAAACACGTCTTTACAATACATTTGGGTGAATATAAAAGGTCGTAAAAAAACTTTGAAATACAGGTGATGAATCCGCTAAATATCGTCTTAAGTCATTTCTATTAAACTAATCATACTTTTTATACTTTTAACGTTAAGTTCACATTATTTTACATCTAAAACACGTGTTTACAATACATTTGGGTGAATACAAAAAATAGAAAAAAAATTTGGGAAAAAATTGGGTAACAAATGGTGATAATTCCGCTAAATATCGTTTAAAGTCATTTGTATTGAATTAATCATACTTTTTATATTTTTATCGTTAAGTTCACATTATTTTACATCTAAAACACGTATTTACAATACATTTGGGTGAATACAAAAAATAGAAAAAAAATTTGGGAAAAAATTTGGTAAAAAATGGTGATAATTCCGCTAAATATCGTTTAAAGTCATTTGTATTAAACTAATCATACTTTTTATATTTTTATCGTTAAGTTCACATTATTTTACATCTAAAACACGTATTTACAATACATTTGGATGAATACAAAAAATAGAAAAAAAATTTGGGAAAAAATTTGGTAGAAAATGGTGATAATTCAGCTAAATATCGTTTAAAGTCATTTGTATTGAACTAATCATACTTTTTATATTTTTATCGTTAAGTTCACATTATTTTACATCTAAAACACGTCTTTACAATACATTTGGGTGAATATAAAAGGTCGTAAAAAAATTTTGAAATACAGGTGATGAATCCGCTAAATATCGTCATAAGTCATTTCTATTAAACTAATCATACTTTTTATATTTTTAACGTTAAGTTCACATTATTTTACATCTAAAACACGTGTTTACAATACATTTGGGTGAATACAAAAAATAGAAAAAAAATTTGGTAAAAAATGGTGATAATTCCGCTAAATATCGTTTAAAGTCATTTGTATTGAACTAATCATACTTTTTATATTTTTATCGTTAAGTTCACATTATTTTACATCTAAAACACGTATTTACAATACATTTGGGTGAATACAAAAAATAGAAAAAAAATTTTGGAAAAAATTTGGTAAAAAATGGTGATAATTCCGCTAAATATCGTTTAAAGTCATTTGTATTGAACTAATCATACTTTTTATATTTTTATCGTTAAGTTCACATTATTTTACATCTAAAACACGTATTTACAATACATTTGGGTGCATACAAAAAATAGAAAAAAAATTTGGGAAAAAATTGGGTAAAAAATGGTGATAATTCCGCTAAATATCGTTTAAAGTCATTTGTATTGAACTAATCAAACTTTTTATATTTTTATCGTTAAGTTCACATTATTTTACATCTAAAACACGTGTTGACAATACATTTGGGTGAATACAAAAAATAGAAAAAAAATTTGGGAAAAAATTGGGTAAAAAATGGTGATAATTCCGCTAAATATCGTTTAAAGTCATTTGTATTGATGTAATCATACTTTTTATATTTTTATCGTTAAGTTCACATTATTTTACATCTAAAACACGTATTTACAATACATTTGGGTGAATACAAAAAATAGAAAAAAAATTTGGGAAAAAATTTGGTAAAAAATGGTGATAATTCCGCTAAATATCGTTTAAAGTCATTTGTATTGAACTAATCATACTTTTTATATTTTTATCGTTAAGTTCACATAATTTTACATCTAAAACACGTCTTTACAATACATTTGGGTGAATATAAAAGGTCGTAAAAAAATTTTGAAATACAGGTGATGAATCCGCTAAATATCGTCTTAAGTCATTTCTATTAAACTAATCATACTTTTTATATTTTTAACGTTAAGTTCACATTATATTACATCTAAAACACGTGTTTACAATACATTTGGGTGAATACAAAAAATAGAAAAAATATTTGGTAAAAAATGGTGATAATTCCGCTAAATATCGTTTAAAGTCATTTGTATTGAACTAATCAAACTTTTTATATTTTTAACGTTAAGTTCACATTATTTTACATCTAAAACACGTGTTAACAATACATTTGGGTGAATACAAAAAATAGAAAAAAAATTTGGGAAAAAATTGGGTAAAAAATGGTGATAATTCCGCTAAATATCGTTTAAAGTCATTTGTATTGAACTAATAATACTTTTTATATTTTTATCGTTAAGTTCACATTATTTTACATCTAAAACACATCTTTACAATACATTTGGGTGAATATAAAAGGTCGTAAAAAAATTTTGAAATACAGGTGATGAATCCGCTAAATATCGTCTTAAGTCATTTCTATTAAACTAATCATACTTTTTATATTTTTAACGTTAAGTTCACATTATTTTACATCTAAAACACGTGTTAACAATACATTTGGGTGAATACAAAAAATAGAAAAAAAATTTGGGAAAAAATTGGGTAACAAATGGTGATAATTCCGCTAAATATCGTTTAAAGTCATTTGTATTGAACTAATCATACTTTTTATATTTTTATCGTTAAGTTCACATTATTTTACATCTAAAACTCGTATTTACAATACATTTGGGTGAATACAAAAAATAGAAAAAAAATTTGGTAAAAAATGGTGATAATTCCGCTAAATATCGTTTAAAGTCATTTGTATTGAACTAATCATACTTTTTATATTTTTATCGTTAAGTTCACATTATATTTCATCTAAAACATGTCTTTACAATACATTTGGGTGAATATAAAAGGTCGTAAAAAAACTTTGAAATACAGGTGATGAATCCGCTAAATATCGTCTTAAGTCATTTCTATTAAACTAATCATACTTTTTATACTTTTAACGTTAAGTTCACATTATTTTACATCTAAAACACGTGTTTACAATACATTTGGGTGAATACAAAAAATAGAAAAAAAATTTGGGAAAAAATTGGGTAACAAATGGTGATAATTCCGCTAAATATCGTTTTAAGTCATTTGTATTGAATTAATCATACTTTTTATATTTTTATCGTTAAGTTCACATTATTTTACATCTAAAACACGTATTTACAATACATTTGGGTGAATACAAAAAATAGAAAAAAAATTTGGGAAAAAATTTGGTAAAAAATGGTGATAATTCCGCTAAATATCGTTTAAAGTCATTTGTATTGAACTAATCATACTTTTTATATTTTTATCGTTAAGTTCACATTATTTTACATCTAAAACACGTCTTTACAATACATTTGGGTGAATATAAAAGGTCGTAAAAAAACTTTGAAATACAGGTGATGAATCCGCTAAATATCGTCTTAAGTCATTTCTATTAAACTAATCATACTTTTTATACTTTTAACGTTAAGTTCACATTATTTTACATCTAAAACACGTGTTTACAATACATTTGGGTGAATACAAAAAATAGAAAAAAAATTTGGTAAAAAATGGTGATAATTCCGCTAAATATCGTTTAAAGTCATTTGTATTAAACTAATCATACTTTTTATATTTTTATCGTTAAGTTCACATTATTTTACATCTAAAACACGTATTTACAATACATTTGGGTGAATACAAAAAATAGAAAAAAAATTTGGGAAAAAATTTGGTAGAAAATGGTGATAATTCCGCTAAATATCGTTTAAAGTCATTTGTATTGAACTAATCATACTTTTTATATTTTTATCGTTAAGTTCACATTATTTTACATCTAAAACACGTCTCTACAATACATTTGGGTGAATATAAAAGGTCGTAAAAAAATTTTGAAATACAGGTGATGAATCCGCTAAATATCGTCATAAGTCATTTCTATTAAACTAATCATACTTTTTATATTTTTATCGTTAAGTTCACATTATTTTACATCTAAAACTCGTATTTACAATACATTTGGGTGAATACAAAAAATAGAAAAAAAATTTGGTAAAAAATGGTGATAATTCCGCTAAATATCGTTTAAAGTCATTTGTATTGAACTAATCATACTTTTTATATTTTTATCGTTAAGTTCACATTATATTTCATCTAAAACATGTCTTTACAATACATTTGGGTGAATATAAAAGGTCGTAAAAAAACTTTGAAATACAGGTGATGAATCCGCTAAATATCGTCTTAAGTCATTTCTATTAAACTAATCATACTTTTTATACTTTTAACGTTAAGTTCACATTATTTTACATCTAAAACACGTGTTTACAATACATTTGGGTGAATACAAAAAATAGAAAAAAAATTTGGGAAAAAATTGGGTAACAAATGGTGATAATTCCGCTAAATATCGTTTTAAGTCATTTGTATTGAATTAATCATACTTTTTATATTTTTATCGTTAAGTTCACATTATTTTACATCTAAAACACGTATTTACAATACATTTGGGTGAATACAAAAAATAGAAAAAAAATTTGGGAAAAAATTTGGTAAAAAATGGTGATAATTCCGCTAAATATCGTTTAAAGTCATTTGTATTGAACTAATCATACTTTTTATATTTTTATCGTTAAGTTCACATTATTTTACATCTAAAACACGTCTTTACAATACATTTGGGTGAATATAAAAGGTCGTAAAAAAACTTTGAAATACAGGTGATGAATCCGCTAAATATCGTCTTAAGTCATTTCTATTAAACTAATCATACTTTTTATACTTTTAACGTTAAGTTCACATTATTTTACATCTAAAACACGTGTTTACAATACATTTGGGTGAATACAAAAAATAGAAAAAAAATTTGGGAAAAAATTGGGTAACAAATGGTGATAATTCCGCTAAATATCGTTTTAAGTCATTTGTATTGAATTAATCATACTTTTTATATTTTTATCGTTAAGTTCACATTATTTTACATCTAAAACACGTATTTACAATACATTTGGGTGAATACAAAAAATAGAAAAAAAATTTGGGAAAAAATTTGGTAAAAAATGGTGATAATTCCGCTAAATATCGTTTAAAGTCATTTGTATTGAACTAATCATACTTTTTATATTTTTATCGTTAAGTTCACATTATTTTACATCTAAAACACGTCTTTACAATACATTTGGGTGAATATAAAAGGTCGTAAAAAAACTTTGAAATACAGGTGATGAATCCGCTAAATATCGTCTTAAGTCATTTCTATTAAACTAATCATACTTTTTATACTTTTAACGTTAAGTTCACATTATTTTACATCTAAAACACGTGTTTACAATACATTTGGGTGAATACAAAAAATAGAAAAAAAATTTGGTAAAAAATGGTGATAATTCCGCTAAATATCGTTTAAAGTCATTTGTATTAAACTAATCATACTTTTTATATTTTTATCGTTAAGTTCACATTATTTTACATCTAAAACACGTATTTACAATACATTTGGGTGAATACAAAAAATAGAAAAAAAATTTGGGAAAAAATTTGGTAGAAAATGGTGATAATTCCGCTAAATATCGTTTAAAGTCATTTGTATTGAACTAATCATACTTTTTATATTTTTATCGTTAAGTTCACATTATTTTACATCTAAAACACGTCTCTACAATACATTTGGGTGAATATAAAAGGTCGTAAAAAAATTTTGAAATACAGGTGATGAATCCGCTAAATATCGTCATAAGTCATTTCTATTAAACTAATCATACTTTTTATATTTTTATCGTTAAGTTCACATTATTTTACATCTAAAACTCGTATTTACAATACATTTGGGTGAATACAAAAAATAGAAAAAAAATTTGGTAAAAAATGGTGATAATTCCGCTAAATATCGTTTAAAGTCATTTGTATTGAACTAATCATACTTTTTATATTTTTATCGTTAAGTTCACATTATATTTCATCTAAAACATGTCTTTACAATACATTTGGGTGAATATAAAAGGTCGTAAAAAAACTTTGAAATACAGGTGATGAATCCGCTAAATATCGTCTTAAGTCATTTCTATTAAACTAATCATACTTTTTATACTTTTAACGTTAAGTTCACATTATTTTACATCTAAAACACGTGTTTACAATACATTTGGGTGAATACAAAAAATAGAAAAAAAATTTGGGAAAAAATTGGGTAACAAATGGTGATAATTCCGCTAAATATCGTTTTAAGTCATTTGTATTGAATTAATCATACTTTTTATATTTTTATCGTTAAGTTCACATTATTTTACATCTAAAACACGTATTTACAATACATTTGGGTGAATACAAAAAATAGAAAAAAAATTTGGGAAAAAATTTGGTAAAAAATGGTGATAATTCCGCTAAATATCGTTTAAAGTCATTTGTATTGAACTAATCATACTTTTTATATTTTTATCGTTAAGTTCACATTATTTTACATCTAAAACACGTCTTTACAATACATTTGGGTGAATATAAAAGGTCGTAAAAAAACTTTGAAATACAGGTGATGAATCCGCTAAATATCGTCTTAAGTCATTTCTATTAAACTAATCATACTTTTTATACTTTTAACGTTAAGTTCACATTATTTTACATCTAAAACACGTGTTTACAATACATTTGGGTGAATACAAAAAATAGAAAAAAAATTTGGTAAAAAATGGTGATAATTCCGCTAAATATCGTTTAAAGTCATTTGTATTAAACTAATCATACTTTTTATATTTTTATCGTTAAGTTCACATTATTTTACATCTAAAACACGTATTTACAATACATTTGGGTGAATACAAAAAATAGAAAAAAAATTTGGGAAAAAATTTGGTAGAAAATGGTGATAATTCCGCTAAATATCGTTTAAAGTCATTTGTATTGAACTAATCATACTTTTTATATTTTTATCGTTAAGTTCACATTATTTTACATCTAAAACACGTCTCTACAATACATTTGGGTGAATATAAAAGGTCGTAAAAAAATTTTGAAATACAGGTGATGAATCCGCTAAATATCGTCATAAGTCATTTCTATTAAACTAATCATACTTTTTATATTTTTAACGTTAAGTTCACATTATTTTACATCTAAAACACGTGTTTACAATACATTTGGGTGAATACAAAAAATAGAAAAAAAATTTGGTAAAAAATGGTGATAATTCCGCTAAATATCGTTTAAAGTCATTTCTATTAAACTAATCATACTTTTTATATTTTTAACGTTAAGTTCACATTATTTTACATCTAAAACACGTCTTTACAATACATTTGGGTGAATATAAAAGGTCGTAAAAAATTTTTGAAATACAGGTGATGAATCCGCTAAATATCGTCTTAAGTCATTTCTATTAAACTAATCATACTTTTTATATTTTTAACGTTAAGTTCACATTATTTTACATCTAAAACACGTATTTACAATACATTTGGGTGAATACAAAAGATAGAAAAAAAATTTGGGAAAAAATTGGGTAAAAAATGGTGATAATTCCGCTAAATATCGTTTAAAGTCATTTGTATTGAACTAATCATACTTTTTATATTTTTATCGTTAAGTTCACATAATTTTACATCTAAAACACGTCTTTACAATACATTGGGGTGAATATAAAAGGTCGTAAAAAAATTTTGAAATACAGGTGATGAATCCGCTAAATATCGTCTTAAGTCATTTCTATTAAACTAATCATACTTTTTATATTTTTAACGTTATGTTCACATTATTTTACATCTAAAACACGTATTTACAATACATTTGGGTGAATACAAAAAATAGAAAAAAAATTTGGGAAAATATTTGGTAAAAAATGGTGATAATTCCGCTAAGTATCGTTTAAAGTCATTTGTATTGAACTAATCATACTTTTTATATTTTTATCGTTAAGTTCACATTATTTTACATCTAAAACACGTCTTTACAATACAGTTGGGTGAATACAAAAAATAGAAAAAAAATTTGGTAAAAAATTGTGATAATTCCGCTAAATATCGTTTAAAGTCATTTGTATTGAACTAATCATACTTTTTATATTTTTATCGTTAATTTCACATTATTTTACATCTAAAACACGTATTTACAATACATTTGGGTGAATACAAAAAATAGAAAAAAAATTTGGGAAAAAATTTGGTAAAAAATGGTGATAATTCCGCTAAATATCGTTTAAAGTCATTTGTATTGAACTAATCATACTTTTTATATTTTTATCGTTAAGTTCACATTATATTTCATCTAAAACACGTCTTTACAATACATTTGGGTGAATATAAAAGGTCGTAAAAAAACTTTGAAATACAGGTGATGAATCCGCTAAATATCGTCTTAAGTCATTTCTATTAAACTAATCATACTTTTTATACTTTTAACGTTAAGTTCACATTATTTTACATCTAAAACACGTGTTTACAATACATTTGGGTGAATACAAAAAATAGAAAAAAAATTTGGGAAAAAATTGGGTAACAAATGGTGATAATTCCGCTAAATATCGTTTAAAGTCATTTGTATTGAATTAATCATACTTTTTATATTTTTATCGTTAAGTTCACATTATTTTACATCTAAAACACGTGTTTACAATACATTTGGGTGAATACAAAAAATAGAAAAAAAATTTGGGAAAAAATTGGGTAACAAATGGTGATAATTCCGCTAAATATCGTTTAAAGTCATTTGTATTGAATTAATCATACTTTTTATATTTTTATCGTTAAGTTCACATTATTTTACATCTATAACACGTGTTTACAATACATTTGGGTGAATACAAAAAATAGAAAAAATATTTGGTAAAAAATGGTGATAATTCCGCTAAGTATCGTTTAAAGTCATTTGTATTGAACTAATCATACTTTTTATATTTTTATCGTTAAGTTCACATTATTTTACATCTAAAACACGTCTTTACAATACAGTTGGGTGAATACAAAAAATAGAAAAAAAATTTGGTAAAAAATGGTGATAATTCCGCTAAATATCGTTTAAAGTCATTTGTATTGAACTAATCATACTTTTTATATTTTTAACGTTATGTTCACATTATTTTACATCTAAAACACGTATTTACAATACATTTGGGTGAATACAAAAAATAGAAAAAAAATTTGGGAAAAAATTGGGTAAAAAATGGTGATAATTCCGCTAAATATCGTTTAAAGTCATTTGTATTGAACTAATCATACTTTTTATATTTTTATCGTTAAGTTCACATAATTTTACATCTAAAACACGTCTTTACAATACATTTGGGTGAATATAAAAGGTCGTAAAAAAATTTTGAAATACAGGTGATGAATCCGCTAAATATCGTCTTAAGTCATTTGTATTGAACTAATCATACTTTTTATATTTTTAACGTTATGTTCACATTATTTTACATCTAAAACACGTATTTACAATACATTTGGGTGAATACAAAAAATAGAAAAAAAATTTGGGAAAATATTTGGTAAAAAATGGTGATAATTCCGCTAAGTATCGTTTAAAGTCATTTGTATTGAACTAATCATACTTTTTATATTTTTATCGTTAAGTTCACATTATTTTACATCTAAAACACGTCTTTACAATACAGTTGGGTGAATACAAAAAATAGAAAAAAAATTTGGTAAAAAATTGTGATAATTCCGCTAAATATCGTTTAAAGTCATTTGTATTGAACTAATCATACTTTTTATATTTTTATCGTTAATTTCACATTATTTTACATCTAAAACACGTATTTACAATACATTTGGGTGAATACAAAAAATAGAAAAAAAATTTGGGAAAAAATTTGGTAAAAAATGGTGATAATTCCGCTAAATATCGTTTAAAGTCATTTGTATTGAACTAATCATACTTTTTATATTTTTATCGTTAAGTTCACATTATATTTCATCTAAAACACGTCTTTACAATACATTTGGGTGAATATAAAAGGTCGTAAAAAAACTTTGAAATACAGGTGATGAATCCGCTAAATATCGTCTTAAGTCATTTCTATTAAACTAATCATACTTTTTATACTTTTAACGTTAAGTTCACATTATTTTACATCTAAAACACGTGTTTACAATACATTTGGGTGAATACAAAAAATAGAAAAAAAATTTGGGAAAAAATTGGGTAACAAATGGTGATAATTCCGCTAAATATCGTTTAAAGTCATTTGTATTGAATTAATCATACTTTTTATATTTTTATCGTTAAGTTCACATTATTTTACATCTAAAACACGTATTTACAATACATTTGGGTGAATACAAAAAATAGAAAAAAAATTTGGGAAAAAATTTGGTAAAAAATGGTGATAATTCCGCTAAATATCGTTTAAAGTCATTTGTATTAAACTAATCATACTTTTTATATTTTTATCGTTAAGTTCACATTATTTTACATCTAAAACACGTATTTACAATACATTTGGATGAATACAAAAAATAGAAAAAAAATTTGGGAAAAAATTTGGTAGAAAATGGTGATAATTCAGCTAAATATCGTTTAAAGTCATTTGTATTGAACTAATCATACTTTTTATATTTTTATCGTTAAGTTCACATTATTTTACATCTAAAACACGTCTTTACAATACATTTGGGTGAATATAAAAGGTCGTAAAAAAATTTTGAAATACAGGTGATGAATCCGCTAAATATCGTCATAAGTCATTTCTATTAAACTAATCATACTTTTTATATTTTTAACGTTAAGTTCACATTATTTTACATCTAAAACACGTGTTTACAATACATTTGGGTGAATACAAAAAATAGAAAAAAAATTTGGTAAAAAATGGTGATAATTCCGCTAAATATCGTTTAAAGTCATTTGTATTGAACTAATCATACTTTTTATATTTTTATCGTTAAGTTCACATTATTTTACATCTAAAACACGTATTTACAATACATTTGGGTGAATACAAAAAATAGAAAAAAAATTTTGGAAAAAATTTGGTAAAAAATGGTGATAATTCCGCTAAATATCGTTTAAAGTCATTTGTATTGAACTAATCATACTTTTTATATTTTTATCGTTAAGTTCACATTATTTTACATCTAAAACACGTATTTACAATACATTTGGGTGCATACAAAAAATAGAAAAAAAATTTGGGAAAAAATTGGGTAAAAAATGGTGATAATTCCGCTAAATATCGTTTAAAGTCATTTGTATTGAACTAATCAAACTTTTTATATTTTTATCGTTAAGTTCACATTATTTTACATCTAAAACACGTGTTGACAATACATTTGGGTGAATACAAAAAATAGAAAAAAAATTTGGGAAAAAATTGGGTAAAAAATGGTGATAATTCCGCTAAATATCGTTTAAAGTCATTTGTATTGATGTAATCATACTTTTTATATTTTTATCGTTAAGTTCACATTATTTTACATCTAAAACACGTATTTACAATACATTTGGGTGAATACAAAAAATAGAAAAAAAATTTGGGAAAAAATTTGGTAAAAAATGGTGATAATTCCGCTAAATATCGTTTAAAGTCATTTGTATTGAACTAATCATACTTTTTATATTTTTATCGTTAAGTTCACATAATTTTACATCTAAAACACGTCTTTACAATACATTTGGGTGAATATAAAAGGTCGTAAAAAAATTTTGAAATACAGGTGATGAATCCGCTAAATATCGTCTTAAGTCATTTCTATTAAACTAATCATACTTTTTATATTTTTAACGTTAAGTTCACATTATATTACATCTAAAACACGTGTTTACAATACATTTGGGTGAATACAAAAAATAGAAAAAATATTTGGTAAAAAATGGTGATAATTCCGCTAAATATCGTTTAAAGTCATTTGTATTGAACTAATCAAACTTTTTATATTTTTAACGTTAAGTTCACATTATTTTACATCTAAAACACGTGTTAACAATACATTTGGGTGAATACAAAAAATAGAAAAAAAATTTGGGAAAAAATTGGGTAAAAAATGGTGATAATTCCGCTAAATATCGTTTAAAGTCATTTGTATTGAACTAATAATACTTTTTATATTTTTATCGTTAAGTTCACATTATTTTACATCTAAAACACATCTTTACAATACATTTGGGTGAATATAAAAGGTCGTAAAAAAATTTTGAAATACAGGTGATGAATCCGCTAAATATCGTCTTAAGTCATTTCTATTAAACTAATCATACTTTTTATATTTTTAACGTTAAGTTCACATTATTTTACATCTAAAACACGTGTTAACAATACATTTGGGTGAATACAAAAAATAGAAAAAAAATTTGGGAAAAAATTGGGTAACAAATGGTGATAATTCCGCTAAATATCGTTTAAAGTCATTTGTATTGAACTAATCATACTTTTTATATTTTTATCGTTAAGTTCACATTATTTTACATCTAAAACTCGTATTTACAATACATTTGGGTGAATACAAAAAATAGAAAAAAAATTTGGTAAAAAATGGTGATAATTCCGCTAAATATCGTTTAAAGTCATTTGTATTGAACTAATCATACTTTTTATATTTTTATCGTTAAGTTCACATTATATTTCATCTAAAACATGTCTTTACAATACATTTGGGTGAATATAAAAGGTCGTAAAAAAACTTTGAAATACAGGTGATGAATCCGCTAAATATCGTCTTAAGTCATTTCTATTAAACTAATCATACTTTTTATACTTTTAACGTTAAGTTCACATTATTTTACATCTAAAACACGTGTTTACAATACATTTGGGTGAATACAAAAAATAGAAAAAAAATTTGGGAAAAAATTGGGTAACAAATGGTGATAATTCCGCTAAATATCGTTTTAAGTCATTTGTATTGAATTAATCATACTTTTTATATTTTTATCGTTAAGTTCACATTATTTTACATCTAAAACACGTATTTACAATACATTTGGGTGAATACAAAAAATAGAAAAAAAATTTGGGAAAAAATTTGGTAAAAAATGGTGATAATTCCGCTAAATATCGTTTAAAGTCATTTGTATTGAACTAATCATACTTTTTATATTTTTATCGTTAAGTTCACATTATTTTACATCTAAAACACGTCTTTACAATACATTTGGGTGAATATAAAAGGTCGTAAAAAAACTTTGAAATACAGGTGATGAATCCGCTAAATATCGTCTTAAGTCATTTCTATTAAACTAATCATACTTTTTATACTTTTAACGTTAAGTTCACATTATTTTACATCTAAAACACGTGTTTACAATACATTTGGGTGAATACAAAAAATAGAAAAAAAATTTGGTAAAAAATGGTGATAATTCCGCTAAATATCGTTTAAAGTCATTTGTATTAAACTAATCATACTTTTTATATTTTTATCGTTAAGTTCACATTATTTTACATCTAAAACACGTATTTACAATACATTTGGGTGAATACAAAAAATAGAAAAAAAATTTGGGAAAAAATTTGGTAGAAAATGGTGATAATTCCGCTAAATATCGTTTAAAGTCATTTGTATTGAACTAATCATACTTTTTATATTTTTATCGTTAAGTTCACATTATTTTACATCTAAAACACGTCTCTACAATACATTTGGGTGAATATAAAAGGTCGTAAAAAAATTTTGAAATACAGGTGATGAATCCGCTAAATATCGTCATAAGTCATTTCTATTAAACTAATCATACTTTTTATATTTTTATCGTTAAGTTCACATTATTTTACATCTAAAACTCGTATTTACAATACATTTGGGTGAATACAAAAAATAGAAAAAAAATTTGGTAAAAAATGGTGATAATTCCGCTAAATATCGTTTAAAGTCATTTGTATTGAACTAATCATACTTTTTATATTTTTATCGTTAAGTTCACATTATATTTCATCTAAAACATGTCTTTACAATACATTTGGGTGAATATAAAAGGTCGTAAAAAAACTTTGAAATACAGGTGATGAATCCGCTAAATATCGTCTTAAGTCATTTCTATTAAACTAATCATACTTTTTATACTTTTAACGTTAAGTTCACATTATTTTACATCTAAAACACGTGTTTACAATACATTTGGGTGAATACAAAAAATAGAAAAAAAATTTGGGAAAAAATTGGGTAACAAATGGTGATAATTCCGCTAAATATCGTTTTAAGTCATTTGTATTGAATTAATCATACTTTTTATATTTTTATCGTTAAGTTCACATTATTTTACATCTAAAACACGTATTTACAATACATTTGGGTGAATACAAAAAATAGAAAAAAAATTTGGGAAAAAATTTGGTAAAAAATGGTGATAATTCCGCTAAATATCGTTTAAAGTCATTTGTATTGAACTAATCATACTTTTTATATTTTTATCGTTAAGTTCACATTATTTTACATCTAAAACACGTCTTTACAATACATTTGGGTGAATATAAAAGGTCGTAAAAAAACTTTGAAATACAGGTGATGAATCCGCTAAATATCGTCTTAAGTCATTTCTATTAAACTAATCATACTTTTTATACTTTTAACGTTAAGTTCACATTATTTTACATCTAAAACACGTGTTTACAATACATTTGGGTGAATACAAAAAATAGAAAAAAAATTTGGGAAAAAATTGGGTAACAAATGGTGATAATTCCGCTAAATATCGTTTTAAGTCATTTGTATTGAATTAATCATACTTTTTATATTTTTATCGTTAAGTTCACATTATTTTACATCTAAAACACGTATTTACAATACATTTGGGTGAATACAAAAAATAGAAAAAAAATTTGGGAAAAAATTTGGTAAAAAATGGTGATAATTCCGCTAAATATCGTTTAAAGTCATTTGTATTGAACTAATCATACTTTTTATATTTTTATCGTTAAGTTCACATTATTTTACATCTAAAACACGTCTTTACAATACATTTGGGTGAATATAAAAGGTCGTAAAAAAACTTTGAAATACAGGTGATGAATCCGCTAAATATCGTCTTAAGTCATTTCTATTAAACTAATCATACTTTTTATACTTTTAACGTTAAGTTCACATTATTTTACATCTAAAACACGTGTTTACAATACATTTGGGTGAATACAAAAAATAGAAAAAAAATTTGGTAAAAAATGGTGATAATTCCGCTAAATATCGTTTAAAGTCATTTGTATTAAACTAATCATACTTTTTATATTTTTATCGTTAAGTTCACATTATTTTACATCTAAAACACGTATTTACAATACATTTGGGTGAATACAAAAAATAGAAAAAAAATTTGGGAAAAAATTTGGTAGAAAATGGTGATAATTCCGCTAAATATCGTTTAAAGTCATTTGTATTGAACTAATCATACTTTTTATATTTTTATCGTTAAGTTCACATTATTTTACATCTAAAACACGTCTCTACAATACATTTGGGTGAATATAAAAGGTCGTAAAAAAATTTTGAAATACAGGTGATGAATCCGCTAAATATCGTCATAAGTCATTTCTATTAAACTAATCATACTTTTTATATTTTTATCGTTAAGTTCACATTATTTTACATCTAAAACTCGTATTTACAATACATTTGGGTGAATACAAAAAATAGAAAAAAAATTTGGTAAAAAATGGTGATAATTCCGCTAAATATCGTTTAAAGTCATTTGTATTGAACTAATCATACTTTTTATATTTTTATCGTTAAGTTCACATTATATTTCATCTAAAACATGTCTTTACAATACATTTGGGTGAATATAAAAGGTCGTAAAAAAACTTTGAAATACAGGTGATGAATCCGCTAAATATCGTCTTAAGTCATTTCTATTAAACTAATCATACTTTTTATACTTTTAACGTTAAGTTCACATTATTTTACATCTAAAACACGTGTTTACAATACATTTGGGTGAATACAAAAAATAGAAAAAAAATTTGGGAAAAAATTGGGTAACAAATGGTGATAATTCCGCTAAATATCGTTTTAAGTCATTTGTATTGAATTAATCATACTTTTTATATTTTTATCGTTAAGTTCACATTATTTTACATCTAAAACACGTATTTACAATACATTTGGGTGAATACAAAAAATAGAAAAAAAATTTGGGAAAAAATTTGGTAAAAAATGGTGATAATTCCGCTAAATATCGTTTAAAGTCATTTGTATTGAACTAATCATACTTTTTATATTTTTATCGTTAAGTTCACATTATTTTACATCTAAAACACGTCTTTACAATACATTTGGGTGAATATAAAAGGTCGTAAAAAAACTTTGAAATACAGGTGATGAATCCGCTAAATATCGTCTTAAGTCATTTCTATTAAACTAATCATACTTTTTATACTTTTAACGTTAAGTTCACATTATTTTACATCTAAAACACGTGTTTACAATACATTTGGGTGAATACAAAAAATAGAAAAAAAATTTGGTAAAAAATGGTGATAATTCCGCTAAATATCGTTTAAAGTCATTTGTATTAAACTAATCATACTTTTTATATTTTTATCGTTAAGTTCACATTATTTTACATCTAAAACACGTATTTACAATACATTTGGGTGAATACAAAAAATAGAAAAAACATTTGGGAAAAAATTTGGTAGAAAATGGTGATAATTCCGCTAAATATCGTTTAAAGTCATTTGTATTGAACTAATCATACTTTTTATATTTTTATCGTTAAGTTCACATTATTTTACATCTAAAACACGTCTCTACAATACATTTGGGTGAATATAAAAGGTCGTAAAAAAATTTTGAAATACAGGTGATGAATCCGCTAAATATCGTCATAAGTCATTTCTATTAAACTAATCATACTTTTTATATTTTTAACGTTAAGTTCACATTATTTTACATCTAAAACACGTGTTTACAATACATTTGGGTGAATACAAAAAATAGAAAAAAAATTTGGTAAAAAATGGTGATAATTCCGCTAAATATCGTTTAAAGTCATTTCTATTAAACTAATCATACTTTTTATATTTTTAACGTTAAGTTCACATTATTTTACATCTAAAACACGTCTTTACAATACATTTGGGTGAATATAAAAGGTCGTAAAAAATTTTTGAAATACAGGTGATGAATCCGCTAAATATCGTCTTAAGTCATTTCTATTAAACTAATCATACTTTTTATATTTTTAACGTTAAGTTCACATTATTTTACATCTAAAACACGTATTTACAATACATTTGGGTGAATACAAAAGATAGAAAAAAAATTTGGGAAAAAATTGGGTAAAAAATGGTGATAATTCCGCTAAATATCGTTTAAAGTCATTTGTATTGAACTAATCATACTTTTTATATTTTTATCGTTAAGTTCACATAATTTTACATCTAAAACACGTCTTTACAATACATTGGGGTGAATATAAAAGGTCGTAAAAAAATTTTGAAATACAGGTGATGAATCCGCTAAATATCGTCTTAAGTCATTTCTATTAAACTAATCATACTTTTTATATTTTTAACGTTAAGTTCACATTATTTTACATCTAAAACACGTGTTTACAATACATTTGGGTGAATAAAAAAATAGAAAAAAAATTTGGGAAAAAATTTGGTAAAAAATGGTGATAATTCCGCTAAATATCGTTTAAAGTCATTTGTATTGAACAAATCATACTTTTTATATTTTTATCGTTAAGTTCACATAATTTTACATCTAAAACACGTCTTTACAATACATTTGGGTGAATATAAAAGGTCGTAAAAAAATTTTGAAATACAGGTGATGAATCCGCTAAATATCGTCTTAAGTCATTTCTATTAAACTAATCATACTTTTTATATTTTTAACGTTAAGTTCACATTATTTTACATCTAAAACACGTGTTTACAATACATTTGGGTGAATACAAAAAATAGAAAAAATATTTGGTAAAAAATGGTGATAATTCCGCTAAATATCGTTTAAAGTCATTTGTATTGAACTAATCATACTTTTTATATTTTTATCGTTAAGTTCACATTATTTTACATCTAAAACACGTCTTTACAATACATTTGGGTGAATATAAAAGGTCGTAAAAAAATTTTGAAATACAGGTGATGAATCCGCTAAATATCGTCTTAAGTCATTTCTATTAAACTAATCATACTTTTTATATTTTTAACGTTAAGTTCACATTATTTTACATCTAAAACACGTCTTTACAATACATTTGGGTGAATATAAAAGGTCGTAAAAAATTTTTGAAATACAGGTGATGAATCCGCTAAATATCGTCTTAAGTCATTTCTATTAAACTAATCATACTTTTTATATTTTTAACGTTAAGTTCACATTATTTTACATCTAAAACACGTATTTACAATACATTTGGGTGAATACAAAAAATAGAAAAAAAATTTGGGAAAAAATTTGGTAAAAAATGGTGATAATTCCGCTAAATATCGTTTAAAGTCATTTGTATTGAACTAATCATACTTTTTATATTTTTATCGTTAAGTTCACATAATTTTACATCTAAAACACGTCTTTACAATACATTTGGGTGAATATAAAAGGTCGTAAAAAAATTTTGAAATACGGGTGATGAATCCGCTAAATATCGTCTTAAGTCATTTCTATTAAACTAATCATACTTTTTATATTTTTAACGTTAAGTTCACAATATTTTACATCTAAAACACGTCTTTACAATACATTTGGGTGAATATAAAAGGTCGTAAAAAAATTTTGAAATACAGGTGATGAATCCGCTAAATATCGTCTTAAGTCATTTCTATTAAACTAATCATACTTTTTATATTTTTAACGTTAAGTTCACATTATTTTACATCTAAAACACGTGTTTACAATACATTTGGGTGAATACAAAAAATAGAAAAAAAATTTGGGAAAAAATTTGGTAAAAAATGGTGATAATTCCGCTAAATATCGTTTAAAGTCATTTGTATTGAACTAATCATACTTTTTATATTTTTATCGTTAAGTTCACATAATTTTACATCTAAAACACGTCTTTACAATACATTTGGGTGAATATAAAAGGTCGTAAAAAAATTTTGAAATACAGGTGATGAATCCGCTAAATATCGTCTTAAGTCATTTCTATTAAACTAATCATACTTTTTATATTTTTAACGTTAAGTTCACATTATTTTACATCTAAAACACGTGTTTACAATACATTTGGGTGAATACAAAAAATAGAAAAAATATTTGGTAAAAAATGGTGATAATTCCGCTAAATATCGTTTAAAGTCTATTGTATTGAACTAATCATACTTTTTATATTTTTATCGTTAAGTTCACATTATTTTACATCTAAAACACGTATTTACAATACATTTGGGTGAATACAAAAAATAGAAAAAAAATTTGGGAAAAAATTTGGTAAAAAATGGTGATAATTCCGCTAAATATCGTTTAAAGTCATTTGTATTGAACTAATCATACTTTTTATATTTTTATCGTTAAGTTCACATTATTTTACATCTAAAACACGTGTTGACAATACATTTGGGTGAATATAAAAGGTCGTAAAAAAATTTGGGAAAAAATTTGGTAAAAAATTGTGATAATTCCGCTAAATATCGTTTAAAGTCATTTGTATTAAACTAATCATACTTTTTATATTTTTATCGTTAAGTTCACATTATTTTACATCTAAAACACGTCTTTACAATACATTTGGGTGAATATAAAAGGTCGTAAAAAAACTTTGAAATACAGGTGATGAATCCGCTAAATATCTTCTTAAGTCATTTCTATTAAACTAATCATACTTTTTATACTTTTAACGTTAAGTTCACATTATTTTACATCTAAAACACGTGTTTACAATACATTTGGGTGAATATAAAAGGTCGTAAAAAAACTTTGAAATACAGGTGATGAATCCGCTAAATATCGTCTTAAATCATTTCTATTAAACTAATCATACTTTTTATACTTTTAACGTTAAGTTCACATTATTTTACATCTAAAACACGTGTTTACAATACATTTGGGTGAATACAAAAAATAGAAAAAAAATTTGGTAAAAAATGGTGATAATTCCGCTAAATATCGTTTAAAGTCATTTCTATTAAACTAATCATACTTTTTATACTTTTAACGTTAAGTTCACATTATTTTACATCTAAAACACGTGTTTACAATACATTTGGGTGAATACAAAAAATAGAAAAAAAATTTGGGAAAAAATTGGGTAACAAATGGTGATAATTCCGCTAAATATCGTTTAAAGTCATTTGTATTGAATTAATCATACTTTTTATATTTTTATCGTTAAGTTCACATTATTTTACATCTAAAACACGTATTTACAATACATTTGGGTGAATACAAAAAATAGAAAAAAAATTTGGGAAAAAATTTGGTAAAAAATGGTGATAATTCCGCTAAATATCGTTTAAAGTCATTTGTATTAAACTAATCATACTTTTTATATTTTTATCGTTAAGTTCACATTATTTTACATCTAAAACACGTATTTACAATACATTTGGGTGAATACAAAAAATAGAAAAAAAATTTGGGAAAAAATTTGGTAGAAAATGGTGATAATTCAGCTAAATATCGTTTAAAGTCATTTGTATTGAACTAATCATACTTTTTATATTTTTATCGTTAAGTTCACATTATTTTACATCTAAAACACGTCTTTACAATACATTTGGGTGAATATAAAAGGTCGTAAAAAAATTTTGAAATACAGGTGATGAATCCGCTAAATATCGTCATAAGTCATTTCTATTAAACTAATCATACTTTTTATATTTTTAACGTTAAGTTCACATTATTTTACATCTAAAACACGTGTTTACAATACATTTGGGTGAATACAAAAAATAGAAAAAAAATTTGGTAAAAAATGGTGATAATTCCGCTAAATATCGTTTAAAGTCATTTGTATTGAACTAATCATACTTTTTATATTTTTATCGTTAAGTTCACATTATTTTACATCTAAAACACGTATTTACAATACATTTGGGTGAATACAAAAAATAGAAAAAAAATTTTGGAAAAAATTTGGTAAAAAATGGTGATAATTCCGCTAAATATCGTTTAAAGTCATTTGTATTGAACTAATAATACTTTTTATATTTTTATCGTTAAGTTCACATTATTTTACATCTAAAACACATCTTTACAATACATTTGGGTGAATATAAAAGGTCGTAAAAAAATTTTGAAATACAGGTGATGAATCCGCTAAATATCGTCTTAAGTCATTTCTATTAAACTAATCATACTTTTTATATTTTTAACGTTAAGTTCACATTATTTTACATCTAAAACACGTGTTAACAATACATTTGGGTGAATACAAAAAATAGAAAAAAAATTTGGGAAAAAATTGGGTAACAAATGGTGATAATTCCGCTAAATATCGTTTAAAGTCATTTGTATTGAACTAATCATACTTTTTATATTTTTATCGTTAAGTTCACATTATTTTACATCTAAAACACGTCTTTACAATACATTTGGGTGAATATAAAAGGTCGTAAAAAAATTTGGGAAAAAATTTGGTAAAAAATTGTGATAATTCCGCTAAATATCGTTTAAAGTCATTTGTATTAAACTAATCATACTTTTTATATTTTTATCGTTAAGTTCACATTATTTTACATCTAAAACACGTCTTTACAATACATTTGGGTGAATATAAAAGGTCGTAAAAAAACTTTGAAATACAGGTGATGAATCCGCTAAATATCGTCTTAAATCATTTCTATTAAACTAATCATACTTTTTATACTTTTAACGTTAAGTTCACATTATTTTACATCTAAAACACGTGTTTACAATACATTTGGGTGAATACAAAAAATAGAAAAAAAATTTGGTAAAAAATGGTGATAATTCCGCTAAATATCGTTTAAAGTCATTTCTATTAAACTAATCATACTTTTTATACTTTTAACGTTAAGTTCACATTATTTTACATCTAAAACACGTGTTTACAATACATTTGGGTGAATACAAAAAATAGAAAAAAAATTTGGGAAAAAATTGGGTAACAAATGGTGATAATTCCGCTAAATATCGTTTAAAGTCATTTGTATTGAATTAATCATACTTTTTATATTTTTATCGTTAAGTTCACATTATTTTACATCTAAAACACGTATTTACAATACATTTGGGTGAATACAAAAAATAGAAAAAAAATTTGGGAAAAAATTTGGTAAAAAATGGTGATAATTCCGCTAAATATCGTTTAAAGTCATTTGTATTAAACTAATCATACTTTTTATATTTTTATCGTTAAGTTCACATTATTTTACATCTAAAACACGTATTTACAATACATTTGGGTGAATACAAAAAATAGAAAAAAAATTTGGGAAAAAATTTGGTAGAAAATGGTGATAATTCAGCTAAATATCGTTTAAAGTCATTTGTATTGAACTAATCATACTTTTTATATTTTTATCGTTAAGTTCACATTATTTTACATCTAAAACACGTCTTTACAATACATTTGGGTGAATATAAAAGGTCGTAAAAAAATTTTGAAATACAGGTGATGAATCCGCTAAATATCGTCTTAAGTCATTTCTATTAAACTAATCATACTTTTTATATTTTTAACGTTAAGTTCACATTATTTTACATCTAAAACACGTGTTTACAATACATTTGGGTGAATACAAAAAATAGAAAAAATATTTGGTAAAAAATGGTGATAATTCCGCTAAATATCGTTTAAAGTCATTTGTATTGAACTAATCATACTTTTTATATTTTTATCGTTAAGTTCACATTATTTTACATCTAAAACACGTCTTTACAATACATTTGGGTGAATATAAAAGGTCGTAAAAAAATTTTGAAATACAGGTGATGAATCCGCTAAATATCGTCTTAAGTCATTTCTATTAAACTAATCATACTTTTTATATTTTTAACGTTAAGTTCACATTATTTTACATCTAAAACACGTCTTTACAATACATTTGGGTGAATATAAAAGGTCGTAAAAAATTTTTGAAATACAGGTGATGAATCCGCTAAATATCGTCTTAAGTCATTTCTATTAAACTAATCATACTTTTTATATTTTTAACGTTAAGTTCACATTATTTTACATCTAAAACACGTATTTACAATACATTTGGGTGAATACAAAAAATAGAAAAAAAATTTGGGAAAAAATTTGGTAAAAAATGGTGATAATTCCGCTAAATATCGTTTAAAGTCATTTGTATTGAACTAATCATACTTTTTATATTTTTATCGTTAAGTTCACATAATTTTACATCTAAAACACGTCTTTACAATACATTTGGGTGAATATAAAAGGTCGTAAAAAAATTTTGAAATACGGGTGATGAATCCGCTAAATATCGTCTTAAGTCATTTCTATTAAACTAATCATACTTTTTATATTTTTAACGTTAAGTTCACAATATTTTACATCTAAAACACGTCTTTACAATACATTTGGGTGAATATAAAAGGTCGTAAAAAAATTTTGAAATACAGGTGATGAATCCGCTAAATATCGTCTTAAGTCATTTCTATTAAACTAATCATACTTTTTATATTTTTAACGTTAAGTTCACATTATTTTACATCTAAAACACGTGTTTACAATACATTTGGGTGAATACAAAAAATAGAAAAAAAATTTGGGAAAAAATTTGGTAAAAAATGGTGATAATTCCGCTAAATATCGTTTAAAGTCATTTGTATTGAACTAATCATACTTTTTATATTTTTATCGTTAAGTTCACATAATTTTACATCTAAAACACGTCTTTACAATACATTTGGGTGAATATAAAAGGTCGTAAAAAAATTTTGAAATACAGGTGATGAATCCGCTAAATATCGTCTTAAGTCATTTCTATTAAACTAATCATACTTTTTATATTTTTAACGTTAAGTTCACATTATTTTACATCTAAAACACGTGTTTACAATACATTTGGGTGAATACAAAAAATAGAAAAAATATTTGGTAAAAAATGGTGATAATTCCGCTAAATATCGTTTAAAGTCTATTGTATTGAACTAATCATACTTTTTATATTTTTATCGTTAAGTTCACATTATTTTACATCTAAAACACGTATTTACAATACATTTGGGTGAATACAAAAAATAGAAAAAAAATTTGGGAAAAAATTTGGTAAAAAATGGTGATAATTCCGCTAAATATCGTTTAAAGTCATTTGTATTGAACTAATCATACTTTTTATATTTTTATCGTTAAGTTCACATTATTTTACATCTAAAACACGTGTTGACAATACATTTGGGTGAATATAAAAGGTCGTAAAAAAATTTGGGAAAAAATTTGGTAAAAAATTGTGATAATTCCGCTAAATATCGTTTAAAGTCATTTGTATTAAACTAATCATACTTTTTATATTTTTATCGTTAAGTTCACATTATTTTACATCTAAAACACGTCTTTACAATACATTTGGGTGAATATAAAAGGTCGTAAAAAAACTTTGAAATACAGGTGATGAATCCGCTAAATATCTTCTTAAGTCATTTCTATTAAACTAATCATACTTTTTATACTTTTAACGTTAAGTTCACATTATTTTACATCTAAAACACGTGTTTACAATACATTTGGGTGAATATAAAAGGTCGTAAAAAAACTTTGAAATACAGGTGATGAATCCGCTAAATATCGTCTTAAATCATTTCTATTAAACTAATCATACTTTTTATACTTTTAACGTTAAGTTCACATTATTTTACATCTAAAACACGTGTTTACAATACATTTGGGTGAATACAAAAAATAGAAAAAAAATTTGGTAAAAAATGGTGATAATTCCGCTAAATATCGTTTAAAGTCATTTCTATTAAACTAATCATACTTTTTATACTTTTAACGTTAAGTTCACATTATTTTACATCTAAAACACGTGTTTACAATACATTTGGGTGAATACAAAAAATAGAAAAAAAATTTGGGAAAAAATTGGGTAACAAATGGTGATAATTCCGCTAAATATCGTTTAAAGTCATTTGTATTGAATTAATCATACTTTTTATATTTTTATCGTTAAGTTCACATTATTTTACATCTAAAACACGTATTTACAATACATTTGGGTGAATACAAAAAATAGAAAAAAAATTTGGGAAAAAATTTGGTAAAAAATGGTGATAATTCCGCTAAATATCGTTTAAAGTCATTTGTATTAAACTAATCATACTTTTTATATTTTTATCGTTAAGTTCACATTATTTTACATCTAAAACACGTATTTACAATACATTTGGGTGAATACAAAAAATAGAAAAAAAATTTGGGAAAAAATTTGGTAGAAAATGGTGATAATTCAGCTAAATATCGTTTAAAGTCATTTGTATTGAACTAATCATACTTTTTATATTTTTATCGTTAAGTTCACATTATTTTACATCTAAAACACGTCTTTACAATACATTTGGGTGAATATAAAAGGTCGTAAAAAAATTTTGAAATACAGGTGATGAATCCGCTAAATATCGTCATAAGTCATTTCTATTAAACTAATCATACTTTTTATATTTTTAACGTTAAGTTCACATTATTTTACATCTAAAACACGTGTTTACAATACATTTGGGTGAATACAAAAAATAGAAAAAAAATTTGGTAAAAAATGGTGATAATTCCGCTAAATATCGTTTAAAGTCATTTGTATTGAACTAATCATACTTTTTATATTTTTATCGTTAAGTTCACATTATTTTACATCTAAAACACGTATTTACAATACATTTGGGTGAATACAAAAAATAGAAAAAAAATTTTGGAAAAAATTTGGTAAAAAATGGTGATAATTCCGCTAAATATCGTTTAAAGTCATTTGTATTGAACTAATAATACTTTTTATATTTTTATCGTTAAGTTCACATTATTTTACATCTAAAACACATCTTTACAATACATTTGGGTGAATATAAAAGGTCGTAAAAAAATTTTGAAATACAGGTGATGAATCCGCTAAATATCGTCTTAAGTCATTTCTATTAAACTAATCATACTTTTTATATTTTTAACGTTAAGTTCACATTATTTTACATCTAAAACACGTGTTAACAATACATTTGGGTGAATACAAAAAATAGAAAAAAAATTTGGGAAAAAATTGGGTAACAAATGGTGATAATTCCGCTAAATATCGTTTAAAGTCATTTGTATTGAACTAATCATACTTTTTATATTTTTATCGTTAAGTTCACATTATTTTACATCTAAAACACGTCTTTACAATACATTTGGGTGAATATAAAAGGTCGTAAAAAAATTTGGGAAAAAATTTGGTAAAAAATTGTGATAATTCCGCTAAATATCGTTTAAAGTCATTTGTATTAAACTAATCATACTTTTTATATTTTTATCGTTAAGTTCACATTATTTTACATCTAAAACACGTCTTTACAATACATTTGGGTGAATATAAAAGGTCGTAAAAAAACTTTGAAATACAGGTGATGAATCCGCTAAATATCGTCTTAAATCATTTCTATTAAACTAATCATACTTTTTATACTTTTAACGTTAAGTTCACATTATTTTACATCTAAAACACGTGTTTACAATACATTTGGGTGAATACAAAAAATAGAAAAAAAATTTGGTAAAAAATGGTGATAATTCCGCTAAATATCGTTTAAAGTCATTTCTATTAAACTAATCATACTTTTTATACTTTTAACGTTAAGTTCACATTATTTTACATCTAAAACACGTGTTTACAATACATTTGGGTGAATACAAAAAATAGAAAAAAAATTTGGGAAAAAATTGGGTAACAAATGGTGATAATTCCGCTAAATATCGTTTAAAGTCATTTGTATTGAATTAATCATACTTTTTATATTTTTATCGTTAAGTTCACATTATTTTACATCTAAAACACGTATTTACAATACATTTGGGTGAATACAAAAAATAGAAAAAAAATTTGGGAAAAAATTTGGTAAAAAATGGTGATAATTCCGCTAAATATCGTTTAAAGTCATTTGTATTAAACTAATCATACTTTTTATATTTTTATCGTTAAGTTCACATTATTTTACATCTAAAACACGTATTTACAATACATTTGGGTGAATACAAAAAATAGAAAAAAAATTTGGGAAAAAATTTGGTAGAAAATGGTGATAATTCAGCTAAATATCGTTTAAAGTCATTTGTATTGAACTAATCATACTTTTTATATTTTTATCGTTAAGTTCACATTATTTTACATCTAAAACACGTCTTTACAATACATTTGGGTGAATATAAAAGGTCGTAAAAAAATTTTGAAATACAGGTGATGAATCCGCTAAATATCGTCATAAGTCATTTCTATTAAACTAATCATACTTTTTATATTTTTAACGTTAAGTTCACATTATTTTACATCTAAAACACGTGTTTACAATACATTTGGGTGAATACAAAAAATAGAAAAAAAATTTGGTAAAAAATGGTGATAATTCCGCTAAATATCGTTTAAAGTCATTTGTATTGAACTAATCATACTTTTTATATTTTTATCGTTAAGTTCACATTATTTTACATCTAAAACACGTATTTACAATACATTTGGGTGAATACAAAAAATAGAAAAAAAATTTTGGAAAAAATTTGGTAAAAAATGGTGATAATTCCGCTAAATATCGTTTAAAGTCATTTGTATTGAACTAATAATACTTTTTATATTTTTATCGTTAAGTTCACATTATTTTACATCTAAAACACATCTTTACAATACATTTGGGTGAATATAAAAGGTCGTAAAAAAATTTTGAAATACAGGTGATGAATCCGCTAAATATCGTCTTAAGTCATTTCTATTAAACTAATCATACTTTTTATATTTTTAACGTTAAGTTCACATTATTTTACATCTAAAACACGTGTTAACAATACATTTGGGTGAATACAAAAAATAGAAAAAAAATTTGGGAAAAAATTGGGTAACAAATGGTGATAATTCCGCTAAATATCGTTTAAAGTCATTTGTATTGAACTAATCATACTTTTTATATTTTTATCGTTAAGTTCACATTATTTTACATCTAAAACACGTCTTTACAATACATTTGGGTGAATATAAAAAATAGAAAAAATATTTGGTAAAAAATGGTGATAATTCCGCTAAATATCGTTTAAAGTCATTTGTATTGAACTAATCATACTTTTTATATTTTTATCGTTAAGTTCACATTATTTTACATCTAAAACACGTATTTACAATACATTTGGGTGCATACAAAAAATAGAAAAAAAATTTGGGAAAAAATTGGGTAAAAAATGGTGATAATTCCGCTAAATATCGTTTAAAGTCATTTGTATTGAACTAATCAAACTTTTTATATTTTTATCGTTAAGTTCACATTATTTTACATCTAAAACACGTGTTGACAATACATTTGGGTGAATACAAAAAATAGAAAAAAAATTTGGGAAAAAATTGGGTAAAAAATGGTGATAATTCCGCTAAATATCGTTTAAAGTCATTTGTATTGATGTAATCATACTTTTTATATTTTTATCGTTAAGTTCACATTATTTTACATCTAAAACACGTATTTACAATACATTTGGGTGAATACAAAAAATAGAAAAAAAATTTGGGAAAAAATTTGGTAAAAAATGGTGATAATTCCGCTAAATATCGTTTAAAGTCATTTGTATTGAACTAATCATACTTTTTATATTTTTATCGTTAAGTTCACATAATTTTACATCTAAAACACGTCTTTACAATACATTTGGGTGAATATAAAAGGTCGTAAAAAAATTTTGAAATACAGGTGATGAATCCGCTAAATATCGTCTTAAGTCATTTCTATTAAACTAATCATACTTTTTATATTTTTAACGTTAAGTTCACATTATATTTCATCTAAAACACGTGTTTACAATACATTTGGGTGAATACAAAAAATAGAAAAAATATTTGGTAAAAAATGGTGATAATTCCGCTAAATATCGTTTAAAGTCATTTGTATTGAACTAATCATACTTTTTATATTTTTATCGTTAAGTTCACATTATTTTACATCTAAAACACGTCTTTACAATACATTTGGGTGAATATAAAAGGTCGTAAAAAAATTTTGAAATACAGGTGATGAATCCGCTAAATATCGTCTTAAGTCATTTCTATTAAACTAATCATACTTTTTATATTTTTAACGTTAAGTTCAAATTATTTTACATCTAAAACACGTGTTTACAATACATTTGGGTGAATATAAAAGGTCGTAAAAAATTTTTGAAATACAGGTGATGAATCCGCTAAATATCGTCTTAAGTCATTTCTATTAAACTAATCATACTTTTTATATTTTTAACGTTAAGTTCACATTATTTTACATCTAAACCACGTGTTTACAATACATTTGGGTGAATACAAAAAATAGAAAAAATATTTGGTAAAAAATGGTGATAATTCCGCTAAATATCGTTTAAAGTCATTTGTATTGAACTAATCATACTTTTTATATTTTTATCGTTAAGTTCACATAATTTTACATCTAAAACACGTCTTTACAATACATTTGGGTGAATATAAAAGGTCGTAAAAAAATTTTGAAATACAGGTGATGAATCCGCTAAATATCGTCTTAAGTCATTTCTATTAAACTAATCATACTTTTTATATTTTTAACGTTAAGTTCACATTATTTTACATCTAAAACACGTGTTTACAATACATTTGGGTGAATACAAAAAATAGAAAAAAAATTTGGGAAAAAATTTGGTAAAAAATGGTGATAATTCCGCTAAATATCGTTTAAAGTCATTTGTATTGAACTAATCATACTTTTTATATTTTTATCGTTAAGTTCACATTATTTTACATCTAAAACACGTATTTACAATACATTTGGGTGAATACAAAAAATAGAAAAAAAATTTGGGAAAAAATTTGGTAAAAAATGGTGATAATTCCGCTAAATATCGTTTAAAGTCATTTGTATTGAACTAATCATACTTTTTATATTTTTATCGTAAAGTTCACATAATTTTACATCTAAAACACGTCTTTACAATACATTTGGGTGAATATAAAAGGTCGTAAAAAAATTTTGAAATACAGGTGATGAATCCGCTAAATATCGTCTTAAGTCATTTCTATTAAACTAATCATACTTTTTATATTTTTAACGTTAAGTTCACATTATTTTACATCTAAAACACGTGTTTACAATACATTTGGGAGAATATAAAAGGTCGTAAAAAATTTTTGAAATACAGGTGATGAATCCGCTAAATATCGTCTTAAGTCATTTCTATTAAACTAATCATACTTTTTATATTTTTAACGTTAAGTTCACATTATTTTACATCTAAAACACGTATTTACAATACATTTGGGTGAATACAAAAAATAGAAAAAAAATTTGGGAAAAAATTGGGTAAAAAATGGTGATAATTCCGCTAAATATCGTTTAAAGTCATTTGTATTGAACTAATCATACTTTTTATATTTTTATCGTTAAGTTCACATAATTTTACATCTAAAACACGTCTTTACAATACATTTGGGTGAATATAAAAGGTCGTAAAAAAATTTTGAAATACAGGTGATGAATCCGCTAAATATCGTCTTAAGTCATTTCTATTAAACTAATCATACTTTTTATATTTTTAACGTTAAGTTCACATTATTTTACATCTAAAACACGTGTTTACAATACATTTGGGTGAATACAAAAAATAGAAAAAATATTTGGTAAAAAATGGTGATAATTCCGCTAAATATCGTTTAAAGTCATTTGTATTGAACTAATCATACTTTTTATATTTTTATCGTTAAGTTCACATTATTTTACATCTAAAACACGTATTTACAATACATTTGGGTGCATACAAAAAATAGAAAAAAAATTTGGGAAAAAATTGGGTAAAAAATGGTGATAATTCCGCTAAATATCGTTTAAAGTCATTTGTATTGAACTAATCAAACTTTTTATATTTTTATCGTTAAGTTCACATTATTTTACATCTAAAACACGTGTTGACAATACATTTGGGTGAATACAAAAAATAGAAAAAAAATTTGGGAAAAAATTGGGTAAAAAATGGTGATAATTCCGCTAAATATCGTTTAAAGTCATTTGTATTGATGTAATCATACTTTTTATATTTTTATCGTTAAGTTCACATTATTTTACATCTAAAACACGTATTTACAATACATTTGGGTGAATACAAAAAATAGAAAAAAAATTTGGGAAAAAATTTGGTAAAAAATGGTGATAATTCCGCTAAATATCGTTTAAAGTCATTTGTATTGAACTAATCATACTTTTTATATTTTTATCGTTAAGTTCACATAATTTTACATCTAAAACACGTCTTTACAATACATTTGGGTGAATATAAAAGGTCGTAAAAAAATTTTGAAATACAGGTGATGAATCCGCTAAATATCGTCTTAAGTCATTTCTATTAAACTAATCATACTTTTTATATTTTTAACGTTAAGTTCACATTATTTTACATCTAAAACACGTGTTTACAATACATTTGGGTGAATACAAAAAATAGAAAAAATATTTGGTAAAAAATAGTGATAATTCCGCTAAATATCGTTTAAAGTCATTTGTATTGAACTAATCATACTTTTTATATTTTTATCGTTAAGTTCACATTATTTTACATCTAAAACACGTCTTTACAATACATTTGGGTGAATATAAAAGGTCGTAAAAAAATTTTGAAATACAGGTGATGAATCCGCTAAATATCGTCTTAAGTCATTTCTATTAAACTAATCATACTTTTTATATTTTTAACGTTAAGTTCACATTATTTTACATCTAAAACACGTGTTTACAATACATTTGGGTGAATACAAAAAATAGAAAAAATATTTGGTAAAAAATGGTGATAATTCCGCTAAATATCGTTTAAAGTCATTTGTATTGAACTAATCATACTTTTTATATTTTTATCGTTAAGTTCACATTATTTTACATCTAAAACACGTATTTACAATACATTTGGGTGCATACAAAAAATAGAAAAAAAATTTGGGAAAAAATTGGGTAAAAAATGGTGATAATTCCGCTAAATATCGTTTAAAGTCATTTGTATTGAACTAATCAAACTTTTTATATTTTTATCGTTAAGTTCACATTATTTTACATCTAAAACACGTGTTGACAATACATTTGGGTGAATACAAAAAATAGAAAAAAAATTTGGGAAAAAATTGGGTAAAAAATGGTGATAATTCCGCTAAATATCGTTTAAAGTCATTTGTATTGATGTAATCATACTTTTTATATTTTTATCGTTAAGTTCACATTATTTTACATCTAAAACACGTATTTACAATACATTTGGGTGAATACAAAAAATAGAAAAAAAATTTGGGAAAAAATTTGGTAAAAAATGGTGATAATTCCGCTAAATATCGTTTAAAGTCATTTGTATTGAACTAATCATACTTTTTATATTTTTATCGTCAAGTTCACATAATTTTACATCTAAAACACGTCTTTACAATACATTTGGGTGAATATAAAAGGTCGTAAAAAAATTTTGAAATACAGGTGATGAATCCGCTAAATATCGTCTTAAGTCATTTCTATTAAACTAATCATACTTTTTATATTTTTAACGTTAAGTTCACATTATATTACATCTAAAACACGTGTTTACAATACATTTGGGTGAATACAAAAAATAGAAAAAATATTTGGTAAAAAATGGTGATAATTCCGCTAAATATCGTTTAAAGTCATTTGTATTGAACTAATCATACTTTTTATATTTTTATCGTTAAGTTCACATTATTTTACATCTAAAACACGTCTTTACAATACATTTGGGTGAATATAAAAGGTCGTAAAAAAATTTTGAAATACAGGTGATGAATCCGCTAAATATCGTCTTAAGTCATTTCTATTAAACTAATCATACTTTTTATATTTTTAACGTTAAGTTCAAATTATTTTACATCTAAAACACGTGTTTACAATACATTTGGGTGAATATAAAAGGTCGTAAAAAATTTTTGAAATACAGGTGATGAATCCGCTAAATATCGTCTTAAGTCATTTCTATTAAACTAATCATACTTTTTATATTTTTAACGTTAAGTTCACATTATTTTACATCTAAACCACGTGTTTACAATACATTTGGGTGAATACAAAAAATAGAAAAAATATTTGGTAAAAAATGGTGATAATTCCGCTAAATATCGTTTAAAGTCATTTGTATTGAACTAATCATACTTTTTATATTTTTATCGTTAAGTTCACATAATTTTACATCTAAAACACGTCTTTACAATACATTTGGGTGAATATAAAAGGTCGTAAAAAAATTTTGAAATACAGGTGATGAATCCGCTAAATATCGTCTTAAGTCATTTCTATTAAACTAATCATACTTTTTATATTTTTAACGTTAAGTTCACATTATTTTACATCTAAAACACGTGTTTACAATACATTTGGGTGAATACAAAAAATAGAAAAAAAATTTGGGAAAAAATTTGGTAAAAAATGGTGATAATTCCGCTAAATATCGTTTAAAGTCATTTGTATTGAACTAATCATACTTTTTATATTTTTATCGTTAAGTTCACATTATTTTACATCTAAAACACGTATTTACAATGCATTTGGGTGAATACAAAAAATAGAAAAAAAATTTGGGAAAAAATTTGGTAAAAAATGGTGATAATTCCGCTAAATATCGTTTAAAGTCATTTGTATTGAACTAATCATACTTTTTATATTTTTATCGTTAAGTTCACATAATTTTACATCTAAAACACGTCTTTACAATACATTTGGGTGAATATAAAAGGTCGTAAAAAAATTTTGAAATACAGGTGATGAATCCGCTAAATATCGTCTTAAGTCATTTCTATTAAACTAATCATACTTTTTATATTTTTAACGTTAAGTTCACATTATTTTACATCTAAAACACGTGTTTACAATACATTTGGGTGAATACAAAAAATAGAAAAAATATTTGGTAAAAAATGGTGATAATTCCGCTAAATATCGTTTAAAGTCATTTGTATTGAACTAATCATACTTTTTATATTTTTATCGTTAAGTTCACATTATTTTACATCTAAAACACGTCTTTACAATACATTTGGGTGAATATAAAAGGTCGTAAAAAAATTTTGAAATACAGGTGATGAATCCGCTAAATATCGTCTTAAGTCATTTCTATTAAACTAATCATACTTTTTATATTTTTAACGTTAAGTTCAAATTATTTTACATCTAAAACACGTGTTTACAATACATTTGGGTGAATATAAAAGGTCGTAAAAAATTTTTGAAATACAGGTGATGAATCCGCTAAATATCGTCTTAAGTCATTTCTATTAAACTAATCATACTTTTTATATTTTTAACGTTAAGTTCACATTATTTTACATCTAAACCACGTGTTTACAATACATTTGGGTGAATACAAAAAATAGAAAAAATATTTGGTAAAAAATGGTGATAATTCCGCTAAATATCGTTTAAAGTCATTTGTATTGAACTAATCATACTTTTTATATTTTTATCGTTAAGTTCACATAATTTTACATCTAAAACACGTCTTTACAATACATTTGGGTGAATATAAAAGGTCGTAAAAAAATTTTGAAATACAGGTGATGAATCCGCTAAATATCGTCTTAAGTCATTTCTATTAAACTAATCATACTTTTTATATTTTTAACGTTAAGTTCACATTATTTTACATCTAAAACACGTGTTTACAATACATTTGGGTGAATACAAAAAATAGAAAAAAAATTTGGGAAAAAATTTGGTAAAAAATGGTGATAATTCCGCTAAATATCGTTTAAAGTCATTTGTATTGAACTAATCATACTTTTTATATTTTTATCGTTAAGTTCACATTATTTTACATCTAAAACACGTATTTACAATACATTTGGGTGAATACAAAAAATAGAAAAAAAATTTGGGAAAAAATTTGGTAAAAAATGGTGATAATTCCGCTAAATATCGTTTAAAGTCATTTGTATTGAACTAATCATACTTTTTATATTTTTATCGTTAAGTTCACATAATTTTACATCTAAAACACGTCTTTACAATACATTTGGGTGAATATAAAAGGTCGTAAAAAAATTTTGAAATACAGGTGATGAATCCGCTAAATATCGTCTTAAGTCATTTCTATTAAACTAATCATACTTTTTATATTTTTAACTTTAAGTTCACATTATTTTACATCTAAAACACGTGTTTACAATACATTTGGGTGAATACAAAAAATAGAAAAAATATTTGGTAAAAAATGGTGATAATTCCGCTAAATATCGTTTAAAGTCATTTGTATTGAACTAATCATACTTTTTATATTTTTATCGTTATGTTCACATTATTTTACATCTAAAACACGTATTTACAATACATTTGGGTGAATACAAAAAATAGAAAAAAAATTTGGGAAAAAATTTGGTAAAAAATGGTGATAATTCCGCTAAATATCGTTTAAAGTCATTTGTATTGAACTAATCATACTTTTTATATTTTTATCGTTAAGTTCACATTATTTTACATCTAAAACACGTGTTTACAATACATTTGGGTGAATACAAAAAATAGAAAAAAAATTTGGTAAAAAATGGTGATAATTCCGCTAAATATCGTTTAAAGTCATTTGTATTGAACTAATCATACTTTTTATATTTTTATCGTTAAGTTCACATTATTTTACATCTAAAACACGTATTTACAATACATTTAAGTGAATACAAAAAATAGAAAAAAAATTTTGGAAAAAATTTGGTAAAAAATGGTGATAATTCCGCTAAATATCGTTTAAAGTCATTTGTATTGAACTAATCATACTTTTTATATTTTTATCGTTAAGTTCACATTATTTTACATCTAAAACACGTCTTTACAATACATTTGGGTGAATATAAAAGGTCGTAAAAAAATTTTGAAATACAGGTGATGAATCCGCTAAATATCGTCTTAAGTCATTTCTATTAAACTAATCATACTTTTTATATTTTTAACGTTAAGTTCAAATTATTTTACATCTAAAACACGTGTTTACAATACATTTGGGTGAATATAAAAGGTCGTAAAAAATTTTTGAAATACAGGTGATGAATCCGCTAAATATCGTCTTAAGTCATTTCTATTAAACTAATCATACTTTTTATATTTTTAACGTTAAGTTCACATTATTTTACATCTAAAACACGTGTTTACAATACATTTGGGTGAATACAAAAAATAGAAAAAATATTTGGTAAAAAATGGTGATAATTCCGCTAAATATCGTTTAAAGTCATTTGTATTGAACTAATCATACTTTTTATATTTTTATCGTTAAGTTCACATAATTTTACATCTAAAACACGTCTTTACAATACATTTGGGTGAATATAAAAGGTCGTAAAAAAATTTTGAAATACAGGTGATGAATCCGCTAAATATCGTCTTAAGTCATTTCTATTAAACTAATCATACTTTTTATATTTTTAACGTTAAGTTCACATTATTTTACATCTAAAACACGTGTTTACAATACATTTGGGTGAATACAAAAAATAGAAAAAAAATTTGGGAAAAAATTTGGTAAAAAATGGTGATAATTCCGCTAAATATCGTTTAAAGTCATTTGTATTGAACTAATCATACTTTTTATATTTTTATCGTTAAGTTCACATTATTTTACATCTAAAACACGTATTTACAATACATTTGGGTGAATATAAAAAATAGAAAAAAAATTTGGGAAAAAATTTGGTAAAAAATGGTGATAATTCCGCTAAATATCGTTTAAAGTTATTTGTATTGAACTAATCATACTTTTTATATTTTTATCGTTATGTTCACATTATTTTACATCTAAAACACGTCTTTACAATACATTTGGGTGAATATAAAAGGTCGTAAAAAAATTTTGAAATACAGGTGATGAATCCGCTAAATATCGTCTTAAGTCATTTCTATTAAACTAATCATACTTTTTATATTTTTAACGTTAAGTTCACATTATTTTACATCTAAAACACGTGTTTACAATACATTTGGGTGAATACAAAAAATAGAAAAAAAATTTGGGAAAAAATTGGGTAAAAAATGGTGATAATTCCGCTAAATATCGTTTAAAGTCATTTGTATTGAACTAATCAAACTTTTTATATTTTTATCGTTAAGTTCACATTATTTTACATCTAAAACACGTGTTGACAATACATTTGGGTGAATACAAAAAATAGAAAAAAAATTTGGGAAAAAATTGGGTAAAAAATGGTGATAATTCCGCTAAATATCGTTTAAAGTCATTTGTATTGATGTAATCATACTTTTTATATTTTTATCGTTAAGTTCACATTATTTTACATCTAAAACACGTATTTACAATACATTTGGGTGAATACAAAAAATAGAAAAAAAATTTGGGAAAAAATTTGGTAAAAAATGGTGATAATTCCGCTAAATATCGTTTAAAGTCATTTGTATTGAACTAATCATACTTTTTATATTTTTATCGTTAAGTTCACATTATTTTACATCTAAAACCCGTATTTACAATACATTTAAGTGAATACAAAAAATAGAAAAAAAATTTTGGAAAAAATTTGGTAAAAAATGGTGATAATTCCGCTAAATATCGTTTAAAGTCATTTGTATTGAACTAATCATACTTTTTATATTTTTATCGTTAAGTTCACATTATTTTACATCTAAAACACGTCTTTACAATACATTTGGGTGAATATAAAAGGTCGTAAAAAAATTTTGAAATACAGGTGATGAATCCGCTAAATATCGTCTTAAGTCATTTCTATTAAACTAATCATACTTTTTATATTTTTAACGTTAAGTTCAAATTATTTTACATCTAAAACACGTGTTTACAATACATTTGGGTGAATATAAAAGGTCGTAAAAAATTTTTGAAATACAGGTGATGAATCCGCTAAATATCGTCTTAAGTCATTTCTATTAAACTAATCATACTTTTTATATTTTTAACGTTAAGTTCACATTATTTTACATCTAAAACACGTGTTTACAATACATTTGGGTGAATACAAAAAATAGAAAAAATATTTGGTAAAAAATGGTGATAATTCCGCTAAATATCGTTTAAAGTCATTTGTATTGAACTAATCATACTTTTTATATTTTTATCGTTAAGTTCACATAATTTTACATCTAAAACACGTCTTTACAATACATTTGGGTGAATATAAAAGGTCGTAAAAAAATTTTGAAATACAGGTGATGAATCCGCTAAATATCGTCTTAAGTCATTTCTATTAAACTAATCATACTTTTTATATTTTTAACGTTAAGTTCAAATTATTTTACATCTAAAACACGTGTTTACAATACATTTGGGTGAATATAAAAGGTCGTAAAAAATTTTTGAAATACAGGTGATGAATCCGCTAAATATCGTCTTAAGTCATTTCTATTAAACTAATCATACTTTTTATATTTTTAACGTTAAGTTCACATTATTTTACATCTAAACCACGTGTTTACAATACATTTGGGTGAATACAAAAAATAGAAAAAATATTTGGTAAAAAATGGTGATAATTCCGCTAAATATCGTTTAAAGTCATTTGTATTGAACTAATCATACTTTTTATATTTTTATCGTTAAGTTCACATAATTTTACATCTAAAACACGTCTTTACAATACATTTGGGTGAATATAAAAGGTCGTAAAAAAATTTTGAAATACAGGTGATGAATCCGCTAAATATCGTCTTAAGTCATTTCTATTAAACTAATCATACTTTTTATATTTTTAACGTTAAGTTCACATTATTTTACATCTAAAACACGTGTTTACAATACATTTGGGTGAATACAAAAAATAGAAAAAAAATTTGGGAAAAAATTTGGTAAAAAATGGTGATAATTCCGCTAAATATCGTTTAAAGTCATTTGTATTGAACTAATCATACTTTTTATATTTTTATCGTTAAGTTCACATTATTTTACATCTAAAACACGTATTTACAATACATTTGGGTGAATACAAAAAATAGAAAAAAAATTTGGGAAAAAATTTGGTAAAAAATGGTGATAATTCCGCTAAATATCGTTTAAAGTCATTTGTATTGAACTAATCATACTTTTTATATTTTTATCGTTAAGTTCACATAATTTTACATCTAAAACACGTCTTTACAATACATTTGGGTGAATATAAAAGGTCGTAAAAAAATTTTGAAATACAGGTGATGAATCCGCTAAATATCGTCTTAAGTCATTTCTATTAAACTAATCATACTTTTTATATTTTTAACTTTAAGTTCACATTATTTTACATCTAAAACACGTGTTTACAATACATTTGGGTGAATACAAAAAATAGAAAAAATATTTGGTAAAAAATGGTGATAATTCCGCTAAATATCGTTTAAAGTCATTTGTATTGAACTAATCATACTTTTTATATTTTTATCGTTATGTTCACATTATTTTACATCTAAAACACGTATTTACAATACATTTGGGTGAATACAAAAAATAGAAAAAAAATTTGGGAAAAAATTTGGTAAAAAATGGTGATAATTCCGCTAAATATCGTTTAAAGTCATTTGTATTGAACTAATCATACTTTTTATATTTTTATCGTTAAGTTCACATTATTTTACATCTAAAACACGTGTTTACAATACATTTGGGTGAATACAAAAAATAGAAAAAAAATTTGGTAAAAAATGGTGATAATTCCGCTAAATATCGTTTAAAGTCATTTGTATTGAACTAATCATACTTTTTATATTTTTATCGTTAAGTTCACATTATTTTACATCTAAAACACGTATTTACAATACATTTAAGTGAATACAAAAAATAGAAAAAAAATTTTGGAAAAAATTTGGTAAAAAATGGTGATAATTCCGCTAAATATCGTTTAAAGTCATTTGTATTGAACTAATCATACTTTTTATATTTTTATCGTTAAGTTCACATTATTTTACATCTAAAACACGTCTTTACAATACATTTGGGTGAATATAAAAGGTCGTAAAAAAATTTTGAAATACAGGTGATGAATCCGCTAAATATCGTCTTAAGTCATTTCTATTAAACTAATCATACTTTTTATATTTTTAACGTTAAGTTCAAATTATTTTACATCTAAAACACGTGTTTACAATACATTTGGGTGAATATAAAAGGTCGTAAAAAATTTTTGAAATACAGGTGATGAATCCGCTAAATATCGTCTTAAGTCATTTCTATTAAACTAATCATACTTTTTATATTTTTAACGTTAAGTTCACATTATTTTACATCTAAAACACGTGTTTACAATACATTTGGGTGAATACAAAAAATAGAAAAAATATTTGGTAAAAAATGGTGATAATTCCGCTAAATATCGTTTAAAGTCATTTGTATTGAACTAATCATACTTTTTATATTTTTATCGTTATGTTCACATTATTTTACATCTAAAACACGTCTTTACAATACATTTGGGTGAATATAAAAGGTCGTAAAAAAATTTTGAAATACAGGTGATGAATCCGCTAAATATCGTCTTAAGTCATTTCTATTAAACTAATCATACTTTTTATATTTTTAACGTTAAGTTCACATTATTTTACATCTAAAACACGTGTTTACAATACATTTGGGTGAATACAAAAAATAGAAAAAAAATTTGGGAAAAAATTGGGTAAAAAATGGTGATAATTCCGCTAAATATCGTTTAAAGTCATTTGTATTGAACTAATCATACTTTTTATATTTTTATCGTTATGTTCACATTATTTTACATCTAAAACACGTCTTTACAATACATTTGGGTGAATATAAAAGGTCGTAAAAAAATTTTGAAATACAGGTGATGAATCCGCTAAATATCGTCTTAAGTCATTTCTATTAAACTAATCATACTTTTTATATTTTTAACGTTAAGTTCACATTATTTTACATCTAAAACACGTGTTTACAATACATTTGGGTGAATACAAAAAATAGAAAAAAAATTTGGGAAAAAATTGGGTAAAAAATGGTGATAATTCCGCTAAATATCGTTTAAAGTCATTTGTATTGAACTAATCAAACTTTTTATATTTTTATCGTTAAGTTCACATTATTTTACATCTAAAACACGTGTTGACAATACATTTGGGTGAATACAAAAAATAGAAAAAAAATTTGGGAAAAAATTGGGTAAAAAATGGTGATAATTCCGCTAAATATCGTTTAAAGTCATTTGTATTGATGTAATCATACTTTTTATATTTTTATCGTTAAGTTCACATTATTTTACATCTAAAACACGTATTTACAATACATTTGGGTGAATACAAAAAATAGAAAAAAAATTTGGGAAAAAATTTGGTAAAAAATGGTGATAATTCCGCTAAATATCGTTTAAAGTCATTTGTATTGAACTAATCATACTTTTTATATTTTTATCGTTAAGTTCACATTATTTTACATCTAAAACACGTATTTACAATACATTTAAGTGAATACAAAAAATAGAAAAAAAATTTTGGAAAAAATTTGGTAAAAAATGGTGATAATTCCGCTAAATATCGTTTAAAGTCATTTGTATTGAACTAATCATACTTTTTATATTTTTATCGTTAAGTTCACATTATTTTACATCTAAAACACGTCTTTACAATACATTTGGGTGAATATAAAAGGTCGTAAAAAAATTTTGAAATACAGGTGATGAATCCGCTAAATATCGTCTTAAGTCATTTCTATTAAACTAATCATACTTTTTATATTTTTAACGTTAAGTTCAAATTATTTTACATCTAAAACACGTGTTTACAATACATTTGGGTGAATATAAAAGGTCGTAAAAAATTTTTGAAATACAGGTGATGAATCCGCTAAATATCGTCTTAAGTCATTTCTATTAAACTAATCATACTTTTTATATTTTTAACGTTAAGTTCACATTATTTTACATCTAAAACACGTGTTTACAATACATTTGGGTGAATACAAAAAATAGAAAAAATATTTGGTAAAAAATGGTGATAATTCCGCTAAATATCGTTTAAAGTCATTTGTATTGAACTAATCATACTTTTTATATTTTTATCGTTAAGTTCACATAATTTTACATCTAAAACACGTCTTTACAATACATTTGGGTGAATATAAAAGGTCGTAAAAAAATTTTGAAATACAGGTGATGAATCCGCTAAATATCGTCTTAAGTCATTTCTATTAAACTAATCATACTTTTTATATTTTTAACGTTAAGTTCACATTATTTTACATCTAAAACACGTGTTTACAATACATTTGGGTGAATACAAAAAATAGAAAAAAAATTTGGGAAAAAATTTGGTAAAAAATGGTGATAATTCCGCTAAATATCGTTTAAAGTCATTTGTATTGAACTAATCATACTTTTTATATTTTTATCGTTAAGTTCACATTATTTTACATCTAAAACACGTATTTACAATACATTTGGGTGAATATAAAAAATAGAAAAAAAATTTGGGAAAAAATTTGGTAAAAAATGGTGATAATTCCGCTAAATATCGTTTAAAGTCATTTGTATTGAACTAATAATACTTTTTATATTTTTATCGTTATGTTCACATTATTTTACATCTAAAACACGTCTTTACAATACATTTGGGTGAATATAAAAGGTCGTAAAAAAATTTTGAAATACAGGTGATGAATCCGCTAAATATCGTCTTAAGTCATTTCTATTAAACTAATCATACTTTTTATATTTTTAACGTTAAGTTCACATTATTTTACATCTAAAACACGTGTTTACAATACATTTGGGTGAATACAAAAAATAGAAAAAAAATTTGGGAAAAAATTGGGTAAAAAATGGTGATAATTCCGCTAAATATCGTTTAAAGTCATTTGTATTGAACTAATCAAACTTTTTATATTTTTATCGTTAAGTTCACATTATTTTACATCTAAAACACGTGTTGACAATACATTTGGGTGAATACAAAAAATAGAAAAAAAATTTGGGAAAAAATTGGGTAAAAAATGGTGATAATTCCGCTAAATATCGTTTAAAGTCATTTGTATTGATGTAATCATACTTTTTATATTTTTATCGTTAAGTTCACATTATTTTACATCTAAAACACGTATTTACAATACATTTGGGTGAATACAAAAAATAGAAAAAAAATTTGGGAAAAAATTTGGTAAAAAATGGTGATAATTCCGCTAAATATCGTTTAAAGTCATTTGTATTGAACTAATCATACTTTTTATATTTTTATCGTTAAGTTCACATAATTTTACATCTAAAACACGTCTTTACAATACATTTGGGTGAATATAAAAGGTCGTAAAAAAATTTTGAAATACAGGTGATGAATCCGCTAAATATCGTCTTAAGGCATTTCTATTAAACTAATCATACTTTTTATATTTTTAACGTTAAGTTCACATTATTTTACATCTAAAACACGTGTTTACAATACATTTGGGTGAATACAAAAAATAGAAAAAATATTTGGTAAAAAATGGTGATAATTCCGCTAAATATCGTTTAAAGTCATTTGTATTGAACTAATCATACTTTTTATATTTTTATCGTTAAGTTCACATTATTTTACATCTAAAACACGTATTTACAATACATTTGGGTAAATACAAAAAATAGAAAAAAAATTTGGGAAAAAATTTGGTAAAAAATGGTGATAATTCCGCTAAATATCGTTTAAAGTCATTTGTATTGAACTAATCATACTTTTTATATTTTTATCGTTAAGTTCACATTATTTTACATCTAAAACACGTGTTTACAATACATTTGGGTGAATACAAAAAATAGAAAAAAAATTTGGTAAAAAATGGTGATAATTCCGCTAAATATCGTTTAAAGTCATTTGTATTGAACTAATCATACTTTTTATATTTTTATCGTTAAGTTCACATTATTTTACATCTAAAACACGTATTTACAATACATTTGAGTGAATACAAAAAATAGAAAAAAAATTTTGGAAAAATTTGGTAAAAAATGGTGATAATTCCGCTAAATATCGTTTAAAGTCATTTGTATTGAACTAATCATACTTTTTATATTTTTATCGTTAAGTTCACATTATTTTACATCTAAAACACGTCTTTACAATACATTTGGGTGAATATAAAAGGTCGTAAAAAAATTTTGAAATACAGGTGATGAATCCGCTAAATATCGTCTTAAGTCATTTCTATTAAACTAATCATACTTTTTATATTTTTAACGTTAAGTTCAAATTATTTTACATCTAAAACACGTGTTTACAATACATTTGGGTGAATATAAAAGGTCGTAAAAAATTTTTGAAATACAGGTGATGAATCCGCTAAATATCGTCTTAAGTCATTTCTATTAAACTAATCATACTTTTTATATTTTTAACGTTAAGTTCACATTATTTTACATCTAAAACACGTGTTTACAATACATTTGGGTGAATACAAAAAATAGAAAAAATATTTGGTAAAAAATGGTGATAATTCCGCTAAATATCGTTTAAAGTCATTTGTATTGAACTAATCATACTTTTTATATTTTTATCGTTAAGTTCACATTATTTTACATCTAAAACACGTATTTACAATACATTTGGGTGAATACAAAAAATAGAAAAAAAATTTGGGAAAAAATTTGGTAAAAAATGGTGATAATTCCGCTAAATATCGTTTAAAGTCATTTGTATTGAACTAATCATACTTTTTATATTTTTATCGTTAAGTTCACATAATTTTACATCTAAAACACGTCTTTACAATACATTTGGGTGAATATAAAAGGTCGTAAAAAAATTTTGAAATACAGGTGATGAATCCGCTAAATATCGTCTTAAGTCATTTCTATTAAACTAATCATACTTTTTATATTTTTAACGTTAAGTTCACATTATTTTACATCTAAAACACGTGTTTACAATACATTTGGGTGAATACAAAAAATAGAAAAAATATTTGGTAAAAAATGGTGATAATTCCGCTAAATATCGTTTAAAGTCATTTGTATTGAACTAATCATACTTTTTATATTTTTATCGTTAAGTTCACATTATTTTACATCTAAAACACGTATTTACAATACATTTGGGTGAATACAAAAAATAGAAAAAAAATTTGGGAAAAAATTTGGTAAAAAATGGTGATAATTCCGCTAAATATCGTTTAAAGTCATTTGTATTGAACTAATCATACTTTTTATATTTTTATCGTTAAGTTCACATTATTTTACATCTAAAACACGTGTTTACAATACATTTGGGTGAATACAAAAAATAGAAAAAAAATTTGGTAAAAAATGGTGATAATTCCGCTAAATATCGTTTAAAGTCATTTGTATTGAACTAATCATACTTTTTATATTTTTATCGTTAAGTTCACATTATTTTACATCTAAAACACGTATTTACAATACATTTGAGTGAATACAAAAAATAGAAAAAAAATTTTGGAAAAAATTTGGTAAAAAATGGTGATAATTCCGCTAAATATCGTTTAAAGTCATTTGTATTGAACTAATCATACTTTTTATATTTTTATCGTTAAGTTCACATTATTTTACATCTAAAACACGTCTTTACAATACATTTGGGTGAATATAAAAGGTCGTAAAAAAATTTTGAAATACAGGTGATGAATCCGCTAAATATCGTCTTAAGTCATTTCTATTAAACTAATCATACTTTTTATATTTTTAACGTTAAGTTCAAATTATTTTACATCTAAAACACGTGTTTACAATACATTTGGGTGAATATAAAAGGTCGTAAAAAATTTTTGAAATACAGGTGATGAATCCGCTAAATATCGTCTTAAGTCATTTCTATTAAACTAATCATACTTTTTATATTTTTAACGTTAAGTTCACATTATTTTACATCTAAAACACGTGTTTACAATACATTTGGGTGAATACAAAAAATAGAAAAAATATTTGGTAAAAAATGGTGATAATTCCGCTAAATATCGTTTAAAGTCATTTGTATTGAACTAATCATACTTTTTATATTTTTATCGTTAAGTTCACATAATTTTACATCTAAAACACGTCTTTACAATACATTTGGGTGAATATAAAAGGTCGTAAAAAAATTTTGAAATACAGGTGATGAATCCGCTAAATATCGTCTTAAGTCATTTCTATTAAACTAATCATACTTTTTATATTTTTAACGTTAAGTTCACATTATTTTACATCTAAAACACGTGTTTACAATACATTTGGGTGAATACAAAAAATAGAAAAAAAATTTGGGAAAAAATTTGGTAAAAAATGGTGATAATTCCGCTAAATATCGTTTAAAGTCATTTGTATTTAACTAATCATACTTTTTATATTTTTATCGTTAAGTTCACATTATTTTACATCTAAAACACGTATTTACAATACATTTGGGTGAATACAAAAAATAGAAAAAAAATTTGGGAAAAAATTTGGTAAAAAATGGTGATAATTCCGCTAAATATCGTTTAAAGTCATTTGTATTGAACTAATCATACTTTTTATATTTTTATCGTTATGTTCACATTATTTTACATCTAAAACACGTCTTTACAATACATTTGGGTGAATATAAAAGGTCGTAAAAAAATTTTGAAATACAGGTGATGAATCCGCTAAATATCGTCTTAAGTCATTTCTATTAAACTAATCATACTTTTTATATTTTTAACGTTAAGTTCACATTATTTTACATCTAAAACACGTGTTTACAATACATTTGGGTGAATACAAAAAATAGAAAAAATATTTGGTAAAAAATGGTGATAATTCCGCTAAATATCGTTTAAAGTCATTTGTATTGAACTAATCATACTTTTTATATTTTTATCGTTAAGTTCATATTATTTTACATCTAAAACACGTATTTACAATAGTATTTGGGTGAATACAAAAAATAGAAAAAAAATTTGGGAAAAAATTTGGTAAAAAATGGTGATAATTCCGCTAAATATCGTTTAAAGTCATTTGTATTGAACTAATCATACTTTTTATATTTTTATCGTTAAGTTCACATTATTTTACATCTAAAACACGTGTTTACAATACATTTGGGTGAATACAAAAAATAGAAAAAAAATTTGGTAAAAAATGGTGATAATTCCGCTAAATATCGTTTAAAGTCATTTGTATTGAACTAATCATACTTTTTATATTTTTATCGTTAAGTTCACATTATTTTACATCTAAAACACGTCTTTACAATACATTTGGGTGAATATAAAAGGTCGTAAAAAAATTTTGAAATACAGGTGATGAATCCGCTAAATATCGTCTTAAGTCATTTCTATTAAACTAATCATACTTTTTATATTTTTAACGTTAAGTTCAAATTATTTTACATCTAAAACACGTGTTTACAATACATTTGGGTGAATATAAAAGGTCGTAAAAAATTTTTGAAATACAGGTGATGAATCCGCTAAATATCGTCTTAAGTCATTTCTATTAAACTAATCATACTTTTTATATTTTTAACGTTAAGTTCACATTATTTTACATCTAAAACACGTGTTTACAATACATTTGGGTGAATACAAAAAATAGAAAAAATATTTGGTAAAAAATGGTGATAATTCCGCTAAATATCGTTTAAAGTCATTTGTATTGAACTAATCATACTTTTTATATTTTTATCGTTAAGTTCACATTATTTTACATCTAAAACACGTATTTACAATACATTTGAGTGAACACAAAAAATAGAAAAAAAATTTTGGAAAAAATTTGGTAAAAAATGGTGATAATTCCGCTAAATATCGTTTAAAGTCATTTGTATTGAAGTAATCATACTTTTTATATTTTTAACGTTAAGTTCAAATTATTTTACATCTAAAACACGTGTTTACAATACATTTGGGTGAATATAAAAGGTCGTAAAAAATTTTTGAAATACAGGTGATGAATCCGCTAAATATCGTCTTAAGTCATTTCTATTAAACTAATCATACTTTTTATATTTTTAACGTTAAGTTCACATTATTTTACATCTAAAACACGTGTTTACAATACATTTGGGTGAATACAAAAAATAGAAAAAAAATTTGGGAAAAAATTTGGTAAAAAATGGTGATAATTCCGCTAAATATCGTTTAAAGTCATTTGTATTGAACTAATCATACTTTTTATATTTTTATCGTTAAGTTCACATTATTTTACATCTAAAACACGTATTTACAATACATTTGGGTGAATACAAAAAATAGAAAAAAAATTTGGGAAAAAATTTGGTAAAAAATGGTGATAATTCCGCTAAATATCGTTTAAAGTCATTTGTATTGAACTAATCATACTTTTTATATTTTTATCGTTATGTTCACATTATTTTACATCTAAAACACGTCTTTACAATACATTTGGGTGAATATAAAAGGTCGTAAAAAAATTTTGAAATACAGGTGATGAATCCGCTAAATATCGTCTTAAGTCATTTCTATTAAACTAATCATACTTTTTATATTTTTAACGTTAAGTTCACATTATTTTACATCTAAAACACGTGTTTACAATACATTTGGGTGAATACAAAAAATAGAAAAAATATTTGGTAAAAAATGGTGATAATTCCGCTAAATATCGTTTAAAGTCATTTGTATTGAACTAATCATACTTTTTATATTTTTATCGTTAAGTTCACATTATTTTACATCTAAAACACGTATTTACAATACATTTGGGTGAATACAAAAAATAGAAAAAAAATTTGGGAAAAAATTTGGTAAAAAATGGTGATAATTCCGCTAAATATCGTTTAAAGTCATTTGTATTGAACTAATCATACTTTTTATATTTTTATCGTTAAGTTCACATTATTTTACATCTAAAACACGTGTTTACAATACATTTGGGTGAATACAAAAAATAGAAAAAAAATTTGGTAAAAAATGGTGATAATTCCGCTAAATATCGTTTAAAGTCATTTGTATTGAACTAATCATACTTTTTATATTTTTATCGTTAAGTTCACATTATTTTACATCTAAAACACGTATTTACAATACATTTGAGTGAATACAAAAAAAAAAAAAAAAATTTTGGAAAAAATTTGGTAAAAAATGGTGATAATTCCGCTAAATATCGTTTAAAGTCATTTGTATTGAACTAATCATACTTTTTATATTTTTATCGTTAAGTTCACATTATTTTACATCTAAAACACGTCTTTACAATACATTTGGGTGAATATAAAAGGTCGTAAAAAAATTTTGAAATACAGGTGATGAATCCGCTAAATATCGTCTTAAGTCATTTCTATTAAACTAATCATACTTTTTATATTTTTAACGTTAAGTTCAAATTATTTTACATCTAAAACACGTGTTTACAATACATTTGGGTGAATACAAAAAATAGAAAAAAAATTTGGTAAAAAATGGTGATAATTCCGCTAAATATCGTTTAAAGTCATTTGTATTGAACTAATCATACTTTTTATATTTTTATCGTTAAGTTCACATTATTTTACATCTAAAACACGTATTTACAATACATTTGAGTGAATACAAAAAATAGAAAAAAAATTTTGGAAAAAATTTGGTAAAAAATGGTGATAATTCCGCTAAATATCGTTTAAAGTCATTTGTATTGAACTAATCATACTTTTTATATTTTTATCGTTAAGTTCACATTATTTTACATCTAAAACACGTCTTTACAATACATTTGGGTGAATATAAAAGGTCGTAAAAAAATTTTGAAATACAGGTGATGAATCCGCTAAATATCGTCTTAAGTCATTTCTATTAAACTAATCATACTTTTTATATTTTTAACGTTAAGTTCAAATTATTTTACATCTAAAACACGTGTTTACAATACATTTGGGTGAATATAAAAGGTCGTAAAAAATTTTTGAAATACAGGTGATGAATCCGCTAAATATCGTCTTAAGTCATTTCTATTAAACTAATCATACTTTTTATATTTTTAACGTTAAGTTCACATTATTTTACATCTAAAACACGTGTTTACAATACATTTGGGTGAATACAAAAAATAGAAAAAATATTTGGTAAAAAATGGTGATAATTCCGCTAAATATCGTTTAAAGTCATTTGTATTGAACTAATCATACTTTTTATATTTTTATCGTTAAGTTCACATTATTTTACATCTAAAACACGTATTTACAATACATTTGAGTGAACACAAAAAATAGAAAAAAAATTTTGGAAAAAATTTGGTAAAAAATGGTGATAATTCCGCTAAATATCGTTTAAAGTCATTTGTATTGAAGTAATCATACTTTTTATATTTTTATCGTTAAGTTCACATTATTTTACATCTAAAACACGTCTTTACAATACATTTGGGTGAATATAAAAGGTCGTAAAAAAATTTTGAAATACAGGTGATGAATCCGCTAAATATCGTCTTAAGTCATTTCTATTAAACTAATCATACTTTTTATATTTTTAACGTTAAGTTCAAATTATTTTACATCTAAAACACGTGTTTACAATACATTTGGGTGAATATAAAAGGTCGTAAAAAATTTTTGAAATACAGGTGATGAATCCGCTAAATATCGTCTTAAGTCATTTCTATTAAACTAATCATACTTTTTATATTTTTAACGTTAAGTTCACATTATTTTACATCTAAAACACGTGTTTACAATACATTTGGGTGAATACAAAAAATAGAAAAAAAATTTGGGAAAAAATTTGGTAAAAAATGGTGATAATTCCGCTAAATATCGTTTAAAGTCATTTGTATTGAACTAATCATACTTTTTATATTTTTATCGTTAAGTTCACATAATTTTACATCTAAAACACGTCTTTACAATACATTTGGGTGAATATAAAAGGTCGTAAAAAAATTTTGAAATACAGATGATGAATCCGCTAAATATCGTCTTAAGTCATTTCTATTAAACTAATCATACTTTTTATATTTTTAACGTTAAGTTCACATTATTTTACATCTAAAACACGTGTTTACAATACATTTGGGTGAATACAAAAAATAGAAAAAATATTTGGTAAAAAATGGTGATAATTCCGCTAAATATCGTTTAAAGTCATTTGTATTGAACTAATCATACTTTTTATATTTTTATCGTTAAGTTCACATTATTTTACATCTAAAACACGTATTTACAATACATTTGGGTGAATACAAAAAATAGAAAAAAATTTGGGAAAAAATTTGGTAAAAAATGGTGATAATTCCGCTAAATATCGTTTAAAGTCATTTGTATTGAACTAATCATACTTTTTATATTTTTATCGTTAAGTTCACATTATTTTACATCTAAAACACGTGTTTACAATACATTTGGGTGAATACAAAAAATAGAAAAAAAATTTGGTAAAAAATGGTGATAATTCCGCTAAATATCGTTTAAAGTCATTTGTATTGAACTAATCATACTTTTTATATTTTTATCGTTAAGTTCACATTATTTTACATCTAAAACACGTATTTACAATACATTTGAGTGAATACAAAAAAAAAAAAAAAAATTTTGGAAAAAATTTGGTAAAAAATGGTGATAATTCCGCTAAATATCGTTTAAAGTCATTTGTATTGAACTAATCATACTTTTTATATTTTTATCGTTAAGTTCACATTATTTTACATCTAAAACACGTCTTTACAATACATTTGGGTGAATATAAAAGGTCGTAAAAAAATTTTGAAATACAGGTGATGAATCCGCTAAATATCGTCTTAAGTCATTTCTATTAAACTAATCATACTTTTTATATTTTTAACGTTAAGTTCAAATTATTTTACATCTAAAACACGTGTTTACAATACATTTGGGTGAATACAAAAAATAGAAAAAAAATTTGGTAAAAAATGGTGATAATTCCGCTAAATATCGTTTAAAGTCATTTGTATTGAACTAATCATACTTTTTATATTTTTATCGTTAAGTTCACATTATTTTACATCTAAAACACGTATTTACAATACATTTGAGTGAATACAAAAAATAGAAAAAAAATTTTGGAAAAAATTTGGTAAAAAATGGTGATAATTCCGCTAAATATCGTTTAAAGTCATTTGTATTGAACTAATCATACTTTTTATATTTTTATCGTTAAGTTCACATTATTTTACATCTAAAACACGTCTTTACAATACATTTGGGTGAATATAAAAGGTCGTAAAAAAATTTTGAAATACAGGTGATGAATCCGCTAAATATCGTCTTAAGTCATTTCTATTAAACTAATCATACTTTTTATATTTTTAACGTTAAGTTCAAATTATTTTACATCTAAAACACGTGTTTACAATACATTTGGGTGAATATAAAAGGTCGTAAAAAATTTTTGAAATACAGGTGATGAATCCGCTAAATATCGTCTTAAGTCATTTCTATTAAACTAATCATACTTTTTATATTTTTAACGTTAAGTTCAAATTATTTTACATCTAAAACACGTGTTTACAATACATTTGGGTGAATACAAAAAATAGAAAAAAAATTTGGTAAAAAATGGTGATAATTCCGCTAAATATCGTTTAAAGTCATTTCTATTAAACTAATCATACTTTTTATATTTTTAACGTTAAGTTCACATTATTTTACATCTAAAACACGTGTTTACAATACATTTGGGTGAATACAAAAAATAGAAAAAATATTTGGTAAAAAATGGTGATAATTCCGCTAAATATCGTTTAAAGTCATTTGTATTGAACTAATCATACTTTTTATATTTTTATCGTTAAGTTCACATTATTTTACATCTAAAACACGTATTTACAATACATTTGAGTGAACACAAAAAATAGAAAAAAAATTTTGGAAAAAATTTGGTAAAAAATGGTGATAATTCCGCTAAATATCGTTTAAAGTCATTTGTATTGAAGTAATCATACTTTTTATATTTTTATCGTTAAGTTCACATTATTTTACATCTAAAACACGTCTTTACAATACATTTGGGTGAATATAAAAGGTCGTAAAAAAATTTTGAAATACAGGTGATGAATCCGCTAAATATCGTCTTAAGTCATTTCTATTAAACTAATCATACTTTTTATATTTTTAACGTTAAGTTCAAATTATTTTACATCTAAAACACGTGTTTACAATACATTTGGGTGAATATAAAAGGTCGTAAAAAATTTTTGAAATACAGGTGATGAATCCGCTAAATATCGTCTTAAGTCATTTCTATTAAACTAATCATACTTTTTATATTTTTAACGTTAAGTTCACATTATTTTACATCTAAAACACGTGTTTACAATACATTTGGGTGAATACAAAAAATAGAAAAAAAATTTGGGAAAAAATTTGGTAAAAAATGGTGATAATTCCGCTAAATATCGTTTAAAGTCATTTGTATTGAACTAATCATACTTTTTATATTTTTATCGTTAAGTTCACATTATTTTACATCTAAAACACGTATTTACAATACATTTGGGTGAATACAAAAAATAGAAAAAAAATTTGGGAAAAAATTTGGTAAAAAATGGTGATAATTCCGCTAAATATCGTTTAAAGTCATTTGTATTGAACTAATCATACTTTTTATATTTTTATCGTTATGTTCACATTATTTTACATCTAAAACACGTCTTTACAATACATTTGGGTGAATATAAAAGGTCGTAAAAAAATTTTGAAATACAGGTGATGAATCCGCTAAATATCGTCTTAAGTCATTTCTATTAAACTAATCATACTTTTTATATTTTTAACGTTAAGTTCACATTATTTTACATCTAAAACACGTGTTTACAATACATTTGGGTGAATACAAAAAATAGAAAAAATATTTGGTAAAAAATGGTGATAATTCCGCTAAATATCGTTTAAAGTCATTTGTATTGAACTAATCATACTTTTTATATTTTTATCGTTAAGTTCACATTATTTTACATCTAAAACACGTATTTACAATACATTTGGGTGAATACAAAAAATAGAAAAAAAATTTGGGAAAAAATTTGGTAAAAAATGGTGATAATTCCGCTAAATATCGTTTAAAGTCATTTGTATTGAACTAATCATACTTTTTATATTTTTATCGTTAAGTTCACATTATTTTACATCTAAAACACGTGTTTACAATACATTTGGGTGAATACAAAAAATAGAAAAAAAATTTGGTAAAAAATGGTGATAATTCCGCTAAATATCGTTTAAAGTCATTTGTATTGAACTAATCATACTTTTTATATTTTTATCGTTAAGTTCACATTATTTTACATCTAAAACACGTATTTACAATACATTTGAGTGAATACAAAAAAAAAAAAAAAATTTTGGAAAAAATTTGGTAAAAAATGGTGATAATTCCGCTAAATATCGTTTAAAGTCATTTGTATTGAACTAATCATACTTTTTATATTTTTATCGTTAAGTTCACATTATTTTACATCTAAAACACGTCTTTACAATACATTTGGGTGAATATAAAAGGTCGTAAAAAAATTTTGAAATACAGGTGATGAATCCGCTAAATATCGTCTTAAGTCATTTCTATTAAACTAATCATACTTTTTATATTTTTAACGTTAAGTTCAAATTATTTTACATCTAAAACACGTGTTTACAATACATTTGGGTGAATATAAAAGGTCGTAAAAAATTTTTGAAATACAGGTGATGAATCCGCTAAATATCGTCTTAAGTCATTTCTATTAAACTAATCATACTTTTTATATTTTTAACGTTAAGTTCACATTATTTTACATCTAAAACACGTGTTTACAATACATTTGGGTGAATACAAAAAATAGAAAAAATATTTGGTAAAAAATGGTGATAATTCCGCTAAATATCGTTTAAAGTCATTTGTATTGAACTAATCATACTTTTTATATTTTTATCGTTAAGTTCACATTATTTTACATCTAAAACACGTATTTACAATACATTTGGGTGAATACAAAAAATAGAAAAAAAATTTGGGAAAAAATTTGGTAAAAAATGGTGATAATTCCGCTAAATATCGTTTAAAGTCATTTGTATTGAACTAATCATACTTTTTATATTTTTATCGTTAAGTTCACATTATTTTACATCTAAAACACGTATTTACAATACATTTGGGTGAATACAAAAAATAGAAAAAAAATTTGGGAAAAAATTTGGTAAAAAATGGTGATAATTCCGCTAAATATCGTTTAAAGTCATTTGTATTGAACTAATCATACTTTTTATATTTTTATCGTTAAGTTCACATAATTTTACATCTAAAACACGTCTTTACAATACATTTGGGTGAATATAAAAGGTCGTAAAAAAATTTTGAAATACAGGTGATGAATCCGCTAAATATCGTCTTAAGTCATTTCTATTAAACTAATCATACTTTTTATATTTTTAACGTTAAGTTCACATTATTTTACATCTAAAACACGTGTTTACAATACATTTGGGTGAATACAAAAAATAGAAAAAAAATTTGGGAAAAAATTTGGTAAAAAATGGTGATAATTCCGCTAAATATCGTTTAAAGTCATTTGTATTGAACTAATCATACTTTTTATATTTTTATCGTTAAGTTCACATTATTTTACATCTAAAACACGTATTTACAATACATTTGGGTGAATACAAAAAATAGAAAAAAAATTTGGGAAAAAATTTGGTAAAAAATGGTGATAATTCCGCTAAATATCGTTTAAAGTCATTTGTATTGAACTAATCATACTTTTTATATTTTTATCGTTAAGTTCACATTATTTTACATCTAAAACACGTCTTTACAATACATTTGGGTGAATATAAAAGGTCGTAAAAAAATTTTGAAATACAGGTGATGAATCCGCTAAATATCGTCTTAAGTCATTTCTATTAAACTAATCATACTTTTTATATTTTTAACGTTAAGTTCACATTATTTTACATCTAAAACACGTGTTTACAATACATTTGGGTGAATACAAAAAATAGAAAAAATATTTGGTAAAAAATGGTGATAATTCCGCTAAATATCGTTTAAAGTCATTTGAATTGAACTAATCATACTTTTTATATTTTTATCGTTAAGTTCACATTATTTTACATCTAAAACACGTCTTTACAATACATTTGGGTGAATATAAAAGGTCGTAAAAAAATTTTGAAATACAGGTGATGAATCCGCTAAATATCGTCTTAAGTCATTTCTATTAAACTAATCATACTTTTTATATTTTTAACGTTAAGTTCACATTATTTTACATCTAAAACACGTCTTTACAATACATTTGGGTGAATATAAAAGGTCGTAAAAAATTTTTGAAATACAGGTGATGAATCCGCTAAATATCGTCTTAAGTCATTTCTATTAAACTAATCATACTTTTTATATTTTTAACGTTAAGTTCACATTATTTTACATCTAAAACACGTGTTTACAATACATTTGGGTGAATACAAAAAATAGAAAAAATATTTGGTAAAAAATGGTGATAATTCCGCTAAATATCGTTTAAAGTCATTTGTATTGAACTAATCATACTTTTTATATTTTTATCGTTAAGTTCACATTATTTTACATCTAAAACACGTATTTACAATACATTTGGGTGAATACAAAAAATAGAAAAAAAATTTGGGAAAAAATTTGGTAAAAAATGGTGATAATTCCGCTAAATATCGTTTAAAGTCATTTGTATTGAACTAATCATACTTTTTATATTTTTATCGTTAAGTTCACATTATTTTACATCTAAAACACGTCTTTACAATACATTTGGGTGAATATAAAAGGTCGTAAAAAAATTTTGAAATACAGGTGATGAATCCGCTAAATATCGTCTTAAGTCATTTCTATTAAACTAATCATACTTTTTATATTTTTAACGTTAAGTTCACATTATTTTACATCTAAAACACGTGTTTACAATACATTTGGGTGAATACAAAAAATAGAAAAAATATTTGGTAAAAAATGGTGATAATTCCGCTAAATATCGTTTAAAGTCATTTGTATTGAACTAATCATACTTTTTATATTTTTATCGTTAAGTTCACATTATTTTACATCTAAAACACGTCTTTACAATACATTTGGGTGAATATAAAAGGTCGTAAAAAAATTTTGAAATACAGGTGATGAATCCGCTAAATATCGTCTTAAGTCATTTCTATTAAACTTATCATACTTTTTATATTTTTAACGTTAAGTTCAAATTATTTTACATCTAAAACACGTGTTTACAATACATTTGGGTGAATATAAAAGGTCGTAAAAAATTTTTGAAATACAGGTGATGAATCCGCTAAATATCGTCTTAAGTCATTTCTATTAAACTAATCATACTTTTTATATTTTTAACGTTAAGTTCACATTATTTTACATCTAAAACACGTGTTTACAATACATTTGGGTGAATACAAAAAATAGAAAAAATATTTGGTAAAAAATGGTGATAATTCCGCTAAATATCGTTTAAAGTCATTTGTATTGAACTAATCATACTTTTTATATTTTTATCGTTAAGTTCACATTATTTTACATCTAAAACACGTATTTACAATACATTTGGGTGAATACAAAAAATAGAAAAAAAATTTGGGAAAAAATTTGGTAAAAAATGGTGATAATTCCGCTAAATATCGTTTAAAGTCATTTGTATTGAACTAATCATACTTTTTATATTTTTATCGTTAAGTTCACATTATTTTACATCTAAAACACGTATTTACAATACATTTGGGTGAATACAAAAAATAGAAAAAAAATTTGGGAAAAAATTTGGTAAAAAATGGTGATAATTCCGCTAAATATCGTTTAAAGTCATTTGTATTGAACTAATCATACTTTTTATATTTTTATCGTTAAGTTCACATAATTTTACATCTAAAACACGTCTTTACAATACATTTGGGTGAATATAAAAGGTCGTAAAAAAATTTTGAAATACAGGTGATGAATCCGCTAAATATCGTCTTAAGTCATTTCTATTAAACTAATCATACTTTTTATATTTTTAACGTTAAGTTCACATTATTTTACATCTAAAACACGTGTTTACAATACATTTGGGTGAATACAAAAAATAGAAAAAAAATTTGGGAAAAAATTTGGTAAAAAATGGTGATAATTCCGCTAAATATCGTTTAAAGTCATTTGTATTGAACTAATCATACTTTTTATATTTTTATCGTTAAGTTCACATTATTTTACATCTAAAACACGTATTTACAATACATTTGGGTGAATACAAAAAATAGAAAAAAAATTTGGGAAAAAATTTGGTAAAAAATGGTGATAATTCCGCTAAATATCGTTTAAAGTCATTTGTATTGAACTAATCATACTTTTTATATTTTTATCGTTAAGTTCACATTATTTTACATCTAAAACACGTCTTTACAATACATTTGGGTGAATATAAAAGGTCGTAAAAAAATTTTGAAATACAGGTGATGAATCCGCTAAATATCGTCTTAAGTCATTTCTATTAAACTAATCATACTTTTTATATTTTTAACGTTAAGTTCACATTATTTTACATCTAAAACACGTGTTTACAATACATTTGGGTGAATACAAAAAATAGAAAAAATATTTGGTAAAAAATGGTGATAATTCCGCTAAATATCGTTTAAAGTCATTTGAATTGAACTAATCATACTTTTTATATTTTTATCGTTAAGTTCACATTATTTTACATCTAAAACACGTCTTTACAATACATTTGGGTGAATATAAAAGGTCGTAAAAAAATTTTGAAATACAGGTGATGAATCCGCTAAATATCGTCTTAAGTCATTTCTATTAAACTAATCATACTTTTTATATTTTTAACGTTAAGTTCACATTATTTTACATCTAAAACACGTCTTTACAATACATTTGGGTGAATATAAAAGGTCGTAAAAAATTTTTGAAATACAGGTGATGAATCCGCTAAATATCGTCTTAAGTCATTTCTATTAAACTAATCATACTTTTTATATTTTTAACGTTAAGTTCACATTATTTTACATCTAAAACACGTGTTTACAATACATTTGGGTGAATACAAAAAATAGAAAAAATATTTGGTAAAAAATGGTGATAATTCCGCTAAATATCGTTTAAAGTCATTTGTATTGAACTAATCATACTTTTTATATTTTTATCGTTAAGTTCACATTATTTTACATCTAAAACACGTATTTACAATACATTTGGGTGAATACAAAAAATAGAAAAAAAATTTGGGAAAAAATTTGGTAAAAAATGGTGATAATTCCGCTAAATATCGTTTAAAGTCATTTGTATTGAACTAATCATACTTTTTATATTTTTATCGTTAAGTTCACATTATTTTACATCTAAAACACGTCTTTACAATACATTTGGGTGAATATAAAAGGTCGTAAAAAAATTTTGAAATACAGGTGATGAATCCGCTAAATATCGTCTTAAGTCATTTCTATTAAACTAATCATACTTTTTATATTTTTAACGTTAAGTTCACATTATTTTACATCTAAAACACGTCTTTACAATACATTTGGGTGAATATAAAAGGTCGTAAAAAAATTTTGAAATACAGGTGATGAATCCGCTAAATATCGTCTTAAGTCATTTCTATTAAACTAATCATACTTTTTATATTTTTAACGTTAAGTTCACATTATTTTACATCTAAAACACGTGTTTACAATACATTTGGGTGAATACAAAAAATAGAAAAAATATTTGGTAAAAAATGGTGATAATTCCGCTAAATATCGTTTAAAGTCATTTGTATTGAACTAATCATACTTTTTATATTTTTATCGTTAAGTTCACATTATTTTACATCTAAAACACGTCTTTACAATACATTTGGGTGAATATAAAAGGTCGTAAAAAAATTTTGAAATACAGGTGATGAATCCGCTAAATATCGTCTTAAGTCATTTCTATTAAACTTATCATACTTTTTATATTTTTAACGTTAAGTTCAAATTATTTTACATCTAAAACACGTGTTTACAATACATTTGGGTGAATATAAAAGGTCGTAAAAAATTTTTGAAATACAGGTGATGAATCCGCTAAATATCGTCTTAAGTCATTTCTATTAAACTAATCATACTTTTTATATTTTTAACGTTAAGTTCACATTATTTTACATCTAAAACACGTGTTTACAATACATTTGGGTGAATACAAAAAATAGAAAAAATATTTGGTAAAAAATGGTGATAATTCCGCTAAATATCGTTTAAAGTCATTTGTATTGAACTAATCATACTTTTTATATTTTTATCGTTAAGTTCACATTATTTTACATCTAAAACACGTATTTACAATACATTTGGGTGAATACAAAAAATAGAAAAAAAATTTGGGAAAAAATTTGGTAAAAAATGGTGATAATTCCGCTAAATATCGTTTAAAGTCATTTGTATTGAACTAATCATACTTTTTATATTTTTATCGTTAAGTTCACATTATTTTACATCTAAAACACGTATTTACAATACATTTGGGTGAATACAAAAAATAGAAAAAAAATTTGGGAAAAAATTTGGTAAAAAATGGTGATAATTCCGCTAAATATCGTTTAAAGTCATTTGTATTGAACTAATCATACTTTTTATATTTTTATCGTTAAGTTCACATAATTTTACATCTAAAACACGTCTTTACAATACATTTGGGTGAATATAAAAGGTCGTAAAAAAATTTTGAAATACAGGTGATGAATCCGCTAAATATCGTCTTAAGTCATTTCTATTAAACTAATCATACTTTTTATATTTTTAACGTTAAGTTCACATTATTTTACATCTAAAACACGTCTTTACAATACATTTGGGTGAATATAAAAGGTCGTAAAAAAATTTTGAAATACAGGTGATGAATCCGCTAAATATCGTCTTAAGTCATTTCTATTAAACTAATCATACTTTTTATATTTTTAACGTTAAGTTCACATTATTTTACATCTAAAACACGTGTTTACAATACATTTGGGTGAATACAAAAAATAGAAAAAATATTTGGTAAAAAATGGTGATAATTCCGCTAAATATCGTTTAAAGTCATTTGTATTGAACTAATCATACTTTTTATATTTTTATCGTTAAGTTCACATTATTTTACATCTAAAACACGTCTTTACAATACATTTGGGTGAATATAAAAGGTCGTAAAAAAATTTTGAAATACAGGTGATGAATCCGCTAAATATCGTCTTAAGTCATTTCTATTAAACTTATCATACTTTTTATATTTTTAACGTTAAGTTCAAATTATTTTACATCTAAAACACGTGTTTACAATACATTTGGGTGAATATAAAAGGTCGTAAAAAATTTTTGAAATACAGGTGATGAATCCGCTAAATATCGTCTTAAGTCATTTCTATTAAACTAATCATACTTTTTATATTTTTAACGTTAAGTTCACATTATTTTACATCTAAAACACGTGTTTACAATACATTTGGGTGAATACAAAAAATAGAAAAAATATTTGGTAAAAAATGGTGATAATTCCGCTAAATATCGTTTAAAGTCATTTGTATTGAACTAATCATACTTTTTATATTTTTATCGTTAAGTTCACATTATTTTACATCTAAAACACGTATTTACAATACATTTGGGTGAATACAAAAAATAGAAAAAAAATTTGGGAAAAAATTTGGTAAAAAATGGTGATAATTCCGCTAAATATCGTTTAAAGTCATTTGTATTGAACTAATCATACTTTTTATATTTTTATCGTTAAGTTCACATTATTTTACATCTAAAACACGTATTTACAATACATTTGGGTGAATACAAAAAATAGAAAAAAAATTTGGGAAAAAATTTGGTAAAAAATGGTGATAATTCCGCTAAATATCGTTTAAAGTCATTTGTATTGAACTAATCATACTTTTTATATTTTTATCGTTAAGTTCACATAATTTTACATCTAAAACACGTCTTTACAATACATTTGGGTGAATATAAAAGGTCGTAAAAAAATTTTGAAATACAGGTGATGAATCCGCTAAATATCGTCTTAAGTCATTTCTATTAAACTAATCATACTTTTTATATTTTTAACGTTAAGTTCACATTATTTTACATCTAAAACACGTGTTTACAATACATTTGGGTGAATACAAAAAATAGAAAAAAAATTTGGGAAAAAATTTGGTAAAAAATGGTGATAATTCCGCTAAATATCGTTTAAAGTCATTTGTATTGAACTAATCATACTTTTTATATTTTTATCGTTAAGTTCACATTATTTTACATCTAAAACACGTATTTACAATACATTTGGGTGAATACAAAAAATAGAAAAAAAATTTGGGAAAAAATTTGGTAAAAAATGGTGATAATTCCGCTAAATATCGTTTAAAGTCATTTGTATTGAACTAATCATACTTTTTATATTTTTATCGTTAAGTTCACATTATTTTACATCTAAAACACGTCTTTACAATACATTTGGGTGAATATAAAAGGTCGTAAAAAAATTTTGAAATACAGGTGATGAATCCGCTAAATATCGTCTTAAGTCATTTCTATTAAACTAATCATACTTTTTATATTTTTAACGTTAAGTTCACATTATTTTACATCTAAAACACGTGTTTACAATACATTTGGGTGAATACAAAAAATAGAAAAAATATTTGGTAAAAAATGGTGATAATTCCGCTAAATATCGTTTAAAGTCATTTGAATTGAACTAATCATACTTTTTATATTTTTATCGTTAAGTTCACATTATTTTACATCTAAAACACGTCTTTACAATACATTTGGGTGAATATAAAAGGTCGTAAAAAAATTTTGAAATACAGGTGATGAATCCGCTAAATATCGTCTTAAGTCATTTCTATTAAACTAATCATACTTTTTATATTTTTAACGTTAAGTTCACATTATTTTACATCTAAAACACGTCTTTACAATACATTTGGGTGAATATAAAAGGTCGTAAAAAATTTTTGAAATACAGGTGATGAATCCGCTAAATATCGTCTTAAGTCATTTCTATTAAACTAATCATACTTTTTATATTTTTAACGTTAAGTTCACATTATTTTACATCTAAAACACGTGTTTACAATACATTTGGGTGAATACAAAAAATAGAAAAAATATTTGGTAAAAAATGGTGATAATTCCGCTAAATATCGTTTAAAGTCATTTGTATTGAACTAATCATACTTTTTATATTTTTATCGTTAAGTTCACATTATTTTACATCTAAAACACGTATTTACAATACATTTGGGTGAATACAAAAAATAGAAAAAAAATTTGGGAAAAAATTTGGTAAAAAATGGTGATAATTCCGCTAAATATCGTTTAAAGTCATTTGTATTGAACTAATCATACTTTTTATATTTTTATCGTTAAGTTCACATTATTTTACATCTAAAACACGTCTTTACAATACATTTGGGTGAATATAAAAGGTCGTAAAAAAATTTTGAAATACAGGTGATGAATCCGCTAAATATCGTCTTAAGTCATTTCTATTAAACTAATCATACTTTTTATATTTTTAACGTTAAGTTCACATTATTTTACATCTAAAACACGTGTTTACAATACATTTGGGTGAATACAAAAAATAGAAAAAATATTTGGTAAAAAATGGTGATAATTCCGCTAAATATCGTTTAAAGTCATTTGTATTGAACTAATCATACTTTTTATATTTTTATCGTTAAGTTCACATTATTTTACATCTAAAACACGTATTTACAATACATTTGGGTGAATACAAAAAATAGAAAAAAAATTTGGGAAAAAATTTGGTAAAAAATGGTGATAATTCCGCTAAATATCGTTTAAAGTCATTTGTATTGAACTAATCATACTTTTTATATTTTTATCGTTAAGTTCAAATTATTTTACATCTAAAACACGTGTTTACAATACATTTGGGTGAATATAAAAGGTCGTAAAAAAATTTTGAAATACAGGTGATGAATCCGCTAAATATCGTCTTAAGTCATTTCTATTAAACTAATCATACTTTTTATATTTTTAACGTTAAGTTCAAATTATTTTACATCTAAAACACGTGTTTACAATACATTTGGGTGAATATAAAAGGTCGTAAAAAATTTTTGAAATACAGGTGATGAATCCGCTAAATATCGTCTTAAGTCATTTCTATTAAACTAATCATACTTTTTATATTTTTAACGTTAAGTTCACATTATTTTACATCTAAAACACGTGTTTACAATACATTTGGGTGAATACAAAAAATAGAAAAAATATTTGGTAAAAAATGGTGATAATTCCGCTAAATATCGTTTAAAGTCATTTGTATTGAACTAATCATACTTTTTATATTTTTATCGTTAAGTTCACATTATTTTACATCTAAAACACGTATTTACAATACATTTGGGTGAATACAAAAAATAGAAAAAAAATTTGGGAAAAAATTTGGTAAAAAATGGTGATAATTCCGCTAAATATCGTTTAAAGTCATTTGTATTGAACTAATCATACTTTTTATATTTTTATCGTTAAGTTCACATTATTTTACATCTAAAACACGTATTTACAATACATTTGGGTGAATACAAAAAATAGAAAAAAAATTTGGGAAAAAATTTGGTAAAAAATGGTGATAATTCCGCTAAATATCGTTTAAAGTCATTTGTATTGAACTAATCATACTTTTTATATTTTTATCGTTAAGTTCACATAATTTTACATCTAAAACACGTCTTTACAATACATTTGGGTGAATATAAAAGGTCGTAAAAAAATTTTGAAATACAGGTGATGAATCCGCTAAATATCGTCTTAAGTCATTTCTATTAAACTAATCATACTTTTTATATTTTTAACGTTAAGTTCACATTATTTTACATCTAAAACACGTGTTTACAATACATTTGGGTGAATACAAAAAATAGAAAAAAAATTTGGGAAAAAATTTGGTAAAAAATGGTGATAATTCCGCTAAATATCGTTTAAAGTCATTTGTATTGAACTAATCATACTTTTTATATTTTTATCGTTAAGTTCACATTATTTTACATCTAAAACACGTATTTACAATACATTTGGGTGAATACAAAAAATAGAAAAAAAATTTGGGAAAAAATTTGGTAAAAAATGGTGATAATTCCGCTAAATATCGTTTAAAGTCATTTGAATTGAACTAATCATACTTTTTATATTTTTATCGTTAAGTTCACATTATTTTACATCTAAAACACGTCTTTACAATACATTTGGGTGAATATAAAAGGTCGTAAAAAAATTTTGAAATACAGGTGATGAATCCGCTAAATATCGTCTTAAGTCATTTCTATTAAACTAATCATACTTTTTATATTTTTAACGTTAAGTTCACATTATTTTACATCTAAAACACGTCTTTACAATACATTTGGGTGAATATAAAAGGTCGTAAAAAATTTTTGAAATACAGGTGATGAATCCGCTAAATATCGTCTTAAGTCATTTCTATTAAACTAATCATACTTTTTATATTTTTAACGTTAAGTTCACATTATTTTACATCTAAAACACGTGTTTACAATACATTTGGGTGAATACAAAAAATAGAAAAAATATTTGGTAAAAAATGGTGATAATTCCGCTAAATATCGTTTAAAGTCATTTGTATTGAACTAATCATACTTTTTATATTTTTATCGTTAAGTTCACATTATTTTACATCTAAAACACGTATTTACAATACATTTGGGTGAATACAAAAAATAGAAAAAAAATTTGGGAAAAAATTTGGTAAAAAATGGTGATAATTCCGCTAAATATCGTTTAAAGTCATTTGTATTGAACTAATCATACTTTTTATATTTTTATCGTTAAGTTCACATTATTTTACATCTAAAACACGTCTTTACAATACATTTGGGTGAATATAAAAGGTCGTAAAAAAATTTTGAAATACAGGTGATGAATCCGCTAAATATCGTCTTAAGTCATTTCTATTAAACTAATCATACTTTTTATATTTTTAACGTTAAGTTCACATTATTTTACATCTAAAACACGTGTTTACAATACATTTGGGTGAATACAAAAAATAGAAAAAATATTTGGTAAAAAATGGTGATAATTCCGCTAAATATCGTTTAAAGTCATTTGTATTGAACTAATCATACTTTTTATATTTTTATCGTTAAGTTCACATTATTTTACATCTAAAACACGTATTTACAATACATTTGGGTGAATACAAAAAATAGAAAAAAAATTTGGGAAAAAATTTGGTAAAAAATGGTGATAATTCCGCTAAATATCGTTTAAAGTCATTTGTATTGAACTAATCATACTTTTTATATTTTTATCGTTAAGTTCACATTATTTTACATCTAAAACACGTCTTTACAATACATTTGGGTGAATATAAAAGGTCGTAAAAAAATTTTGAAATACAGGTGATGAATCCGCTAAATATCGTCTTAAGTCATTTCTATTAAACTAATCATACTTTTTATATTTTTAACGTTAAGTTCACATTATTTTACATCTAAAACACGTGTTTACAATACATTTGGGTGAATACAAAAAATAGAAAAAATATTTGGTAAAAAATGGTGATAATTCCGCTAAATATCGTTTAAAGTCATTTGAATTGAACTAATCATACTTTTTATATTTTTATCGTTAAGTTCACATTATTTTACATCTAAAACACGTCTTTACAATACATTTGGGTGAATATAAAAGGTCGTAAAAAAATTTTGAAATACAGGTGATGAATCCGCTAAATATCGTCTTAAGTCATTTCTATTAAACTAATCATACTTTTTATATTTTTAACGTTAAGTTCACATTATTTTACATCTAAAACACGTCTTTACAATACATTTGGGTGAATATAAAAGGTCGTAAAAAATTTTTGAAATACAGGTGATGAATCCGCTAAATATCGTCTTAAGTCATTTCTATTAAACTAATCATACTTTTTATATTTTTAACGTTAAGTTCACATTATTTTACATCTAAAACACGTGTTTACAATACATTTGGGTGAATACAAAAAATAGAAAAAATATTTGGTAAAAAATGGTGATAATTCCGCTAAATATCGTTTAAAGTCATTTGTATTGAACTAATCATACTTTTTATTTTTTTATCGTTAAGTTCACATTATTTTACATCTAAAACACGTATTTACAATACATTTGGGTGAATACAAAAAATAGAAAAAAAATTTGGGAAAAAATTGGGTAAAAAATGGTGATAATTCCGCTAAATATCGTTTAAAGTCATTTGTATTGAACTAATCATACTTTTTATATTTTTATCGTTAAGTTCACATTATTTTACATCTAAAACACGTATTTACAATACATTTGGGTGAATACAAAAAATAGAAAAAAAATTTGGGAAAAAATTTGGTAAAAAATGGTGATAATTCCGCTAAATATCGTTTAAAGTCATTTGTATTGAACTAATCATACTTTTTATATTTTTATCGTTAAGTTCACATTATTTTACATCTAAAACACGTATTTACAATACATTTGGGTGAATACAAAAAATAGAAAAAAAATTTGGGAAAAAATTTGGTAAAAAATGGTGATAATTCCGCTAAATATCGTTTAAAGTCATTTGTATTGAACTAATCATACTTTTTATATTTTTATCGTTAAGTTCACATAATTTTACATCTAAAACACGTCTTTACAATACATTTGGGTGAATATAAAAGGTCGTAAAAAAATTTTGAAATACAGGTGATGAATCCGCTAAATATCGTCTTAAGGCATTTCTATTAAACTAATCATACTTTTTATATTTTTAACGTTAAGTTCACATTATTTTACATCTAAAACACGTGTTTACAATACAGTTGGGTGAATACAAAAAATAGAAAAAATATTTGGTAAAAAATGGTGATAATTCCGCTAAATATCGTTTAAAGTCATTTGTATTGAACTAATCATACTTTTTATATTTTTATCGTTAAGTTCACATTATTTTACATCTAAAACACGTATTTACAATACATTTGGGTGAATACAAAAAATAGAAAAAAAATTTGGGAAAAAATTTGGTAAAAAATGGTGATAATTCCGCTAAATATCGTTTAAAGTCATTTGTATTGAACTAATCATACTTTTTATATTTTTATCGTTAAGTTCACATTATTTTACATCTAAAACACGTGTTTACAATACATTTGGGTGAATACAAAAAATAGAAAAAAAATTTGGTAAAAAATGGTGATAATTCCGCTAAATATCGTTTAAAGTCATTTGTATTGAACTAATCATACTTTTTATATTTTTATCGTTAAGTTCACATTATTTTACATCTAAAACACGTATTTACAATACATTTGAGTGAATACAAAAAATAGAAAAAAAATTTTGGAAAAATTTGGTAAAAAATGGTGATAATTCCGCTAAATATCGTTTAAAGTCATTTGTATTGAACTAATCATACTTTTTATATTTTTATCGTTAAGTTCACATTATTTTACATCTAAAACACGTCTTTACAATACATTTGGGTGAATATAAAAGGTCGTAAAAAAATTTTGAAATACAGGTGATGAATCCGCTAAATATCGTCTTAAGTCATTTCTATTAAACTAATCATACTTTTTATATTTTTAACGTTAAGTTCAAATTATTTTACATCTAAAACACGTGTTTACAATACATTTGGGTGAATATAAAAGGTCGTAAAAAATTTTTGAAATACAGGTGATGAATCCGCTAAATATCGTCTTAAGTCATTTCTATTAAACTAATCATACTTTTTATATTTTTAACGTTAAGTTCACATTATTTTACATCTAAAACACGTGTTTACAATACATTTGGGTGAATACAAAAAATAGAAAAAATATTTGGTAAAAAATGGTGATAATTCCGCTAAATATCGTTTAAAGTCATTTGTATTGAACTAATCATACTTTTTATATTTTTATCGTTAAGTTCACATAATTTTACATCTAAAACACGTCTTTACAATACATTTGGGTGAATATAAAAGGTCGTAAAAAAATTTTGAAATACAGGTGATGAATCCGCTAAATATCGTCTTAAGGCATTTCTATTAAACTAATCATACTTTTTATATTTTTAACGTTAAGTTCACATTATTTTACATCTAAAACACGTGTTTACAATACATTTGGGTGAATACAAAAAATAGAAAAAATATTTGGTAAAAAATGGTGATAATTCCGCTAAATATCGTTTAAAGTCATTTGTATTGAACTAATCATACTTTTTATATTTTTATCGTTAAGTTCACATTATTTTACATCTAAAACACGTATTTACAATACATTTGGGTGAATACAAAAAATAGAAAAAAAATTTGGGAAAAAATTTGGTAAAAAATGGTGATAATTCCGCTAAATATCGTTTAAAGTCATTTGTATTGAACTAATCATACTTTTTATATTTTTATCGTTAAGTTCACATTATTTTACATCTAAAACACGTGTTTACAATACATTTGGGTGAATACAAAAAATAGAAAAAAAATTTGGTAAAAAATGGTGATAATTCCGCTAAATATCGTTTAAAGTCATTTGTATTGAACTAATCATACTTTTTATATTTTTATCGTTAAGTTCACATTATTTTACATCTAAAACACGTATTTACAATACATTTGAGTGAATACAAAAAATAGAAAAAAAATTTTGGAAAAATTTGGTAAAAAATGGTGATAATTCCGCTAAATATCGTTTAAAGTCATTTGTATTGAACTAATCATACTTTTTATATTTTTATCGTTAAGTTCACATTATTTTACATCTAAAACACGTCTTTACAATACATTTGGGTGAATATAAAAGGTCGTAAAAAAATTTTGAAATACAGGTGATGAATCCGCTAAATATCGTCTTAAGTCATTTCTATTAAACTAATCATACTTTTTATATTTTTAACGTTAAGTTCAAATTATTTTACATCTAAAACACGTGTTTACAATACATTTGGGTGAATATAAAAGGTCGTAAAAAATTTTTGAAATACAGGTGATGAATCCGCTAAATATCGTCTTAAGTCATTTCTATTAAACTAATCATACTTTTTATATTTTTAACGTTAAGTTCACATTATTTTACATCTAAAACACGTGTTTACAATACATTTGGGTGAATACAAAAAATAGAAAAAATATTTGGTAAAAAATGGTGATAATTCCGCTAAATATCGTTTAAAGTCATTTGTATTGAACTAATCATACTTTTTATATTTTTATCGTTAAGTTCACATTATTTTACATCTAAAACACGTATTTACAATACATTTGGGTGAATACAAAAAATAGAAAAAAAATTTGGTAAAAAATGGTGATAATTCCGCTAAATATCGTTTAAAGTCATTTGTATTGAACTAATCATACTTTTTATATTTTTATCGTTAAGTTCACATTATTTTACATCTAAAACACGTCTTTACAATACATTTGGGTGAATATAAAAGGTCGTAAAAAAATTTTGAAATACAGGTGATGAATCCGCTAAATATCGTCTTAAGTCATTTCTATTAAACTAATCATACTTTTTATATTTTTAACGTTAAGTTCACATTATTTTACATCTAAAACACGTGTTTACAATACATTTGGGTGAATACAAAAAATAGAAAAAATATTTGGTAAAAAATGGTGATAATTCCGCTAAATATCGTTTAAAGTCATTTGAATTGAACTAATCATACTTTTTATATTTTTATCGTTAAGTTCACATTATTTTACATCTAAAACACGTCTTTACAATACATTTGGGTGAATATAAAAGGTCGTAAAAAAATTTTGAAATACAGGTGATGAATCCGCTAAATATCGTCTTAAGTCATTTCTATTAAACTAATCATACTTTTTATATTTTTAACGTTAAGTTCACATTATTTTACATCTAAAACACGTCTTTACAATACATTTGGGTGAATATAAAAGGTCGTAAAAAATTTTTGAAATACAGGTGATGAATCCGCTAAATATCGTCTTAAGTCATTTCTATTAAACTAATCATACTTTTTATATTTTTAACGTTAAGTTCACATTATTTTACATCTAAAACACGTGTTTACAATACATTTGGGTGAATACAAAAAATAGAAAAAATATTTGGTAAAAAATGGTGATAATTCCGCTAAATATCGTTTAAAGTCATTTGTATTGAACTAATCATACTTTTTATATTTTTATCGTTAAGTTCACATTATTTTACATCTAAAACACGTATTTACAATACATTTGGGTGAATACAAAAAATAGAAAAAAAATTTGGGAAAAAATTGGGTAAAAAATGGTGATAATTCCGCTAAATATCGTTTAAAGTCATTTGTATTGAACTAATCATACTTTTTATATTTTTATCGTTAAGTTCACATTATTTTACATCTAAAACACGTATTTACAATACATTTGGGTGAATACAAAAAATAGAAAAAAAATTTGGGAAAAAATTTGGTAAAAAATGGTGATAATTCCGCTAAATATCGTTTAAAGTCATTTGTATTGAACTAATCATACTTTTTATATTTTTATCGTTAAGTTCACATTATTTTACATCTAAAACACGTGTTTACAATACATTTGGGTGAATACAAAAAATAGAAAAAATATTTGGTAAAAAATGGTGATAATTCCGCTAAATATCGTTTAAAGTCATTGGTATTGAACTAATCATACTTTTTATATTTTTATCGTTAAGTTCACATTATTTTACATCTAAAACACGTCTTTACAATACATTTGGGTGAATATAAAAGGTCATAAAAAAATTTTGAAATACAGGTGATGAATCCGCTAAATATCGTCTTAAGTCATTTCTATTAAACTAATCATTCTTTTTATATTTTTAACGTTAAGTTCACAGTATTTTACATCTAAAAAACGTGTTTACAATACATTTGGGTGAATACAAAAAATAGAAAAAAAATTTGGGAAAAAATTGGGTAAAAAATGGTGATAATTCCGCTAAATATCGTTTATAGTCATTTGTATTGAACTAATCATACTTTTTATATTTTTATCGTTAAGTTCACATAATTTTACATCTAAAACACGTCTTTACAATACATTTGGGTGAATATAAAAGGTCGTAAAAAAATTTTGAAATAAAGGTGATGAATCCGCTAAATATCGTCTTAAGTCATTTCTATTAAACTAATCATACTTTTTATATTTTTAACGTTAAGTTCTCATTATTTTACATCTAAAACACGTGTTTACAATACATTTGGGTGAATACAAAAAATAGAAAAAAAATTTGGTAAAAAATGGTGATAATTCCGCTAAATATCGTTTAAAGTCATTTGTATTGAACTAATCATACTTTTTATATTTTTATCGTTAAGTTCACATTATTTTACATCTAAAACACGTATTTACAATACATTTGGGTGAATACAAAAAATAGAAAAAAAATTTGGGAAAAAATTTGGTAAAAAATGGTGATAATTCCGCTAAATATCGTTTAAAGTCATTTGTATTGAACTAATCATACTTTTTATATTTTTATCGTTAAGTTCACATTATTTTACATCTAAAACACGTCTTTACAATACATTTGGGTGAATATAAAAGGTCGTAAAAAAATTTTGAAATACAGGTGATGAATCCGCTAAATATCGTCTTAAGTCATTTCTATTAAACTAATCATACTTTTTATATTTTTAACGTTAAGTTCACATTATTTTACATCTAAAACACGTGTTTACAATACATTTGGGTGAATACAAAAAATAGAAAAAAAATTTGGGAAAAAATTTGGTAAAAAATGGTGATAATTCCGCTAAATATCGTTTAAAGTCATTTGTATTGAACTAATCATACTTTTTATATTTTTATCGTTAAGTTCACATTATTTTACATCTAAAACACGTATTTACAATACATTTGGGTGAATACAAAAAATAGAAAAAAAATTTGGGAAAAAATTTGGTAAAAAATGGTGATAATTCCGCTAAATATCGTTTAAAGTCATTTGTATTGAACTAATCATACTTTTTATATTTTTATCGTTAAGTTCACATTATTTTACATCTAAAACACGTCTTTACAATACATTTGGGTGAATATAAAAGGTCGTAAAAAAATTTTGAAATACAGGTGATAATTCCGCTAAATATCGTTTATAGTCATTTGTATTGAACTAATCATACTTTTTATATTTTTATCGTTAAGTTCACATAATTTTACATCTAAAACACGTCTTTACAATACATTTGGGTGAATATAAAAGGTCGTAAAAAAATTTTGAAATAAAGGTGATGAATCCGCTAAATATCGTCTTAAGTCATTTCTATTAAACTAATCATACTTTTTATATTTTTAACGTTAAGTTCTCATTATTTTACATCTAAAACACGTGTTTACAATACATTTGGGTGAATACAAAAAATAGAAAAAAAATTTGGTAAAAAATGGTGATAATTCCGCTAAATATCGTTTAAAGTCATTTGTATTGAACTAATCATACTTTTTATATTTTTATCGTTAAGTTCACATTATTTTACATCTAAAACACGTATTTACAATACATTTGGGTGAATACAAAAAATAGAAAAAAAATTTGGGAAAAAATTTGGTAAAAAATGGTGATAATTCCGCTAAATATCGTTTAAAGTCATTTGTATTGAACTAATCATACTTTTTATATTTTTATCGTTAAGTTCACATTATTTTACATCTAAAACACGTCTTTACAATACATTTGGGTGAATATAAAAGGTCGTAAAAAAATTTTGAAATACAGGTGATGAATCCGCTAAATATCGTCTTAAGTCATTTCTATTAAACTAATCATACTTTTTATATTTTTAACGTTAAGTTCAAATTATTTTACATCTAAAACACGTGTTTACAATACATTTGGGTGAATATAAAAGGTCGTAAAAAATTTTTGAAATACAGGTGATGAATCCGCTAAATATCGTCTTAAGTCATTTCTATTAAACTAATCATACTTTTTATATTTTTAACGTTAAGTTCACATTATTTTACATCTAAAACACGTGTTTACAATACATTTGGGTGAATACAAAAAATAGAAAAAATATTTGGTAAAAAATGGTGATAATTCCGCTAAATATCGTTTAAAGTCATTTGTATTGAACTAATCATACTTTTTATATTTTTATCGTTAAGTTCACATTATTTTACATCTAAAACACGTATTTACAATACATTTGGGTGAATACAAAAAATAGAAAAAAAATTTGGGAAAAAATTTGGTAAAAAATGGTGATAATTCCGCTAAATATCGTTTAAAGTCATTTGTATTGAACTAATCATACTTTTTATATTTTTATCGTTAAGTTCACATTATTTTACATCTAAAACACGTCTTTACAATACATTTGGGTGAATATAAAAGGTCGTAAAAAAATTTTGAAATACAGGTGATGAATCCGCTAAATATCGTCTTAAGTCATTTCTATTAAACTAATCATACTTTTTATATTTTTAACGTTAAGTTCACATTATTTTACATCTAAAACACGTGTTTACAATACATTTGGGTGAATACAAAAAATAGAAAAAAAATTTGGGAAAAAATTTGGTAAAAAATGGTGATAATTCCGCTAAATATCGTTTAAAGTCATTTGTATTGAACTAATCATACTTTTTATATTTTTATCGTTAAGTTCACATTATTTTACATCTAAAACACGTATTTACAATACATTTGGGTGAATACAAAAAATAGAAAAAAAATTTGGGAAAAAATTTGGTAAAAAATGGTGATAATTCCGCTAAATATCGTTTAAAGTCATTTGTATTGAACTAATCATACTTTTTATATTTTTATCGTTAAGTTCACATTATTTTACATCTAAAACACGTCTTTACAATACATTTGGGTGAATATAAAAGGTCGTAAAAAAATTTTGAAATACAGGTGATAATTCCGCTAAATATCGTTTATAGTCATTTGTATTGAACTAATCATAGTTTTTATATTTTTATCGTTAAGTTCACATAATTTTACATCTAAAACACGTCTTTACAATACATTTGGGTGAATATAAAAGGTCGTAAAAAAATTTTGAAATAAAGGTGATGAATCCGCTAAATATCGTCTTAAGTCATTTCTATTAAACTAATCATACTTTTTATATTTTTAACGTTAAGTTCTCATTATTTTACATCTAAAACACGTGTTTACAATACATTTGGGTGAATACAAAAAATAGAAAAAAAATTTGGTAAAAAATGGTGATAATTCCGCTAAATATCGTTTAAAGTCATTTGTATTGAACTAATCATACTTTTTATATTTTTATCGTTAAGTTCACATTATTTTACATCTAAAACACGTATTTACAATACATTTGGGTGAATACAAAAAATAGAAAAAAAATTTGGGAAAAAATTTGGTAAAAAATGGTGATAATTCCGCTAAATATCGTTTAAAGTCATTTGTATTGAACTAATCATACTTTTTATATTTTTATCGTTAAGTTCACATTATTTTACATCTAAAACACGTCTTTACAATACATTTGGGTGAATATAAAAGGTCGTAAAAAAATTTTGAAATACAGGTGATGAATCCGCTAAATATCGTCTTAAGTCATTTCTATTAAACTAATCATACTTTTTATATTTTTAACGTTAAGTTCAAATTATTTTACATCTAAAACACGTGTTTACAATACATTTGGGTGAATATAAAAGGTCGTAAAAAATTTTTGAAATACAGGTGATGAATCCGCTAAATATCGTCTTAAGTCATTTCTATTAAACTAATCATACTTTTTATATTTTTAACGTTAAGTTCACATTATTTTACATCTAAAACACGTGTTTACAATACATTTGGGTGAATACAAAAAATAGAAAAAATATTTGGTAAAAAATGGTGATAATTCCGCTAAATATCGTTTAAAGTCATTTGTATTGAACTAATCATACTTTTTATATTTTTATCGTTAAGTTCACATTATTTTACATCTAAAACACGTATTTACAATACATTTGGGTGAATACAAAAAATAGAAAAAAAATTTGGTAAAAAATGGTGATAATTCCGCTAAATATCGTTTAAAGTCATTTGTATTGAACTAATCATACTTTTTATATTTTTATCGTTAAGTTCACATTATTTTACATCTAAAACACGTCTTTACAATACATTTGGGTGAATATAAAAGGTCGTAAAAAAATTTTGAAATACAGGTGATGAATCCGCTAAATATCGTCTTAAGTCATTTCTATTAAACTAATCATACTTTTTATATTTTTAACGTTAAGTTCACATTATTTTACATCTAAAACACGTGTTTACAATACATTTGGGTGAATACAAAAAATAGAAAAAATATTTGGTAAAAAATGGTGATAATTCCGCTAAATATCGTTTAAAGTCATTTGAATTGAACTAATCATACTTTTTATATTTTTATCGTTAAGTTCACATTATTTTACATCTAAAACACGTCTTTACAATACATTTGGGTGAATATAAAAGGTCGTAAAAAAATTTTGAAATACAGGTGATGAATCCGCTAAATATCGTCTTAAGTCATTTCTATTAAACTAATCATACTTTTTATATTTTTAACGTTAAGTTCACATTATTTTACATCTAAAACACGTCTTTACAATACATTTGGGTGAATATAAAAGGTCGTAAAAAATTTTTGAAATACAGGTGATGAATCCGCTAAATATCGTCTTAAGTCATTTCTATTAAACTAATCATACTTTTTATATTTTTAACGTTAAGTTCACATTATTTTACATCTAAAACACGTGTTTACAATACATTTGGGTGAATACAAAAAATAGAAAAAATATTTGGTAAAAAATGGTGATAATTCCGCTAAATATCGTTTAAAGTCATTTGTATTGAACTAATCATACTTTTTATATTTTTATCGTTAAGTTCACATTATTTTACATCTAAAACACGTATTTACAATACATTTGGGTGAATACAAAAAATAGAAAAAAAATTTGGGAAAAAATTGGGTAAAAAATGGTGATAATTCCGCTAAATATCGTTTAAAGTCATTTGTATTGAACTAATCATACTTTTTATATTTTTATCGTTAAGTTCACATTATTTTACATCTAAAATACGTATTTACAATACATTTGGGTGAATACAAAAAATAGAAAAAAAATTTGGGAAAAAATTTGGTAAAAAATGGTGATAATTCCGCTAAATATCGTTTAAAGTCATTTGTATTGAACTAATCATACTTTTTATATTTTTATCGTTAAGTTCACATTATTTTACATCTAAAACACGTGTTTACAATACATTTGGGTGAATACAAAAAATAGAAAAAATATTTGGTAAAAAATGGTGATAATTCCGCTAAATATCGTTTAAAGTCATTGGTATTGAACTAATCATACTTTTTATATTTTTATCGTTAAGTTCACATTATTTTACATCTAAAACACGTCTTTACAATACATTTGGGTGAATATAAAAGGTCATAAAAAAATTTTGAAATACAGGTGATGAATCCGCTAAATATCGTCTTAAGTCATTTCTATTAAACTAATCATTCTTTTTATATTTTTAACGTTAAGTTCACAGTATTTTACATCTAAAAAACGTGTTTACAATACATTTGGGTGAATACAAAAAATAGAAAAAAAATTTGGGAAAAAATTGGGTAAAAAATGGTGATAATTCCGCTAAATATCGTTTATAGTCATTTGTATTGAACTAATCATACTTTTTATATTTTTATCGTTAAGTTCACATAATTTTACATCTAAAACACGTCTTTACAATACATTTGGGTGAATATAAAAGGTCGTAAAAAAATTTTGAAATAAAGGTGATGAATCCGCTAAATATCGTCTTAAGTCATTTCTAATAAACTAATCATACTTTTTATATTTTTAACGTTAAGTTCTCATTATTTTACATCTAAAACACGTGTTTACAATACATTTGGGTGAATACAAAAAATAGAAAAAAAATTTGGTAAAAAATGGTGATAATTCCGCTAAATATCGTTTAAAGTCATTTGTATTGAACTAATCATACTTTTTATATTTTTATCGTTAAGTTCACATTATTTTACATCTAAAACACGTATTTACAATACATTTGGGTGAATACAAAAAATAGAAAAAAAATTTGGGAAAAAATTTGGTAAAAAATGGTGATAATTCCGCTAAATATCGTTTAAAGTCATTTGTATTGAACTAATCATACTTTTTATATTTTTATCGTTAAGTTCACATTATTTTACATCTAAAACACGTCTTTACAATACATTTGGGTGAATATAAAAGGTCGTAAAAAAATTTTGAAATACAGGTGATGAATCCGCTAAATATCGTCTTAAGTCATTTCTATTAAACTAATCATACTTTTTATATTTTTAACGTTAAGTTCACATTATTTTACATCTAAAACACGTGTTTACAATACATTTGGGTGAATACAAAAAATAGAAAAAAAATTTGGGAAAAAATTTGGTAAAAAATGGTGATAATTCCGCTAAATATCGTTTAAAGTCATTTGTATTGAACTAATCATACTTTTTATATTTTTATCGTTAAGTTCACATTATTTTACATCTAAAACACGTATTTACAATACATTTGGGTGAATACAAAAAATAGAAAAAAAATTTGGGAAAAAATTTGGTAAAAAATGGTGATAATTCCGCTAAATATCGTTTAAAGTCATTTGTATTGAACTAATCATACTTTTTATATTTTTATCGTTAAGTTCACATTATTTTACATCTAAAACACGTCTTTACAATACATTTGGGTGAATATAAAAGGTCGTAAAAAAATTTTGAAATACAGGTGATAATTCCGCTAAATATCGTTTATAGTCATTTGTATTGAACTAATCATACTTTTTATATTTTTATCGTTAAGTTCACATAATTTTACATCTAAAACACGTCTTTACAATACATTTGGGTGAATATAAAAGGTCGTAAAAAAATTTTGAAATAAAGGTGATGAATCCGCTAAATATCGTCTTAAGTCATTTCTATTAAACTAATCATACTTTTTATATTTTTAACGTTAAGTTCTCATTATTTTACATCTAAAACACGTGTTTACAATACATTTGGGTGAATACAAAAAATAGAAAAAAAATTTGGTAAAAAATGGTGATAATTCCGCTAAATATCGTTTAAAGTCATTTGTATTGAACTAATCATACTTTTTATATTTTTATCGTTAAGTTCACATTATTTTACATCTAAAACACGTCTTTACAATACATTTGGGTGAATATAAAAGGTCGTAAAAAAATTTTGAATTACAGGTGATGAATCCGCTAAATATCGTCTTAAGTCATTTCTATTAAACTAATCATACTTTTTATATTTTTATCGTTAAGTTCACATTATTTTACATCTAAAACACGTCTTTACAATACATTTGGGTGAATATAAAAGGTCGTAAAAAAATTTTGAAATACAGGTGATGAATCCGCTAAATATCGTCTTAAGTCATTTCTATTAAACTAATCATACTTTTTATATTTTTAACGTTAAGTTCACATTATTTTACATCTAAAACACGTGTTTACAATACATTTGGGTGAATACAAAAAATAGAAAAAAAATTTGGGAAAAAATTTGGTAAAAAATGGTGATAATTCCGCTAAATATCGTTTAAAGTCATTTGTATTGAACTAATCATACTTTTTATATTTTTATCGTTAAGTTCACATTATTTTACATCTAAAACACGTATTTACAATACATTTGGGTGAATACAAAAAATAGAAAAAAAATTTGGGAAAAAATTTGGTAAAAAATGGTGATAATTCCGCTAAATATCGTTTAAAGTCATTTGTATTGAACTAATCATACTTTTTATATTTTTATCGTTAAGTTCACATTATTTTACATCTAAAACACGTCTTTACAATACATTTGGGTGAATATAAAAGGTCGTAAAAAAATTTTGAAATACAGGTGATGAATCCGCTAAGTATCGTCTTAAGTCATTTCTATTAAACTAATCATACTTTTTATATTTTTAACGTTAAGTTCACATTATTTTACATCTAAAACACGTGTTTACAATACATTTGGGTGAATACAAAAAATAGAAAAAATATTTGGTAAAAAATGGTGATAATTCCGCTAAATATCGTTTAAAGTCATTTGTATTGAACTAATCATACTTTTTATATTTTTATCGTTAAGTTCACATAATTTTACATCTAAAACACGTCTTTACAATACATTTGGGTGAATATAAAAGGTCGTAAAAAAATTTTGAAATACAGGTGATGAATCCGCTAAATATCGTCTTAAGTCATTTCTATTAAACTAATCATACTTTTTATATTTTTAACGTTAAGTTCACATTATTTTACATCTAAAACACGTGTTTACAATACATTTGGGTGAATACAAAAAATAGAAAAAATATTTGGTAAAAAATGGTGATAATTCCGCTAAATATCGTTTAAAGTCATTTGTATTGAACTAATCATACTTTTTATATTTTTATCGTTAAGTTCACATTATTTTACATCTAAAACACGTATTTACAATACATTTGGGTGAATACAAAAAATAGAAAAAAAATTTGGGAAAAAATTTGGTAAAAAATGGTGATAATTCCGCTAAATATCGTTAAACGTCATTTGTATTGAACTAATCATACTTTTTATATTTTTTATCGTTAAGTTCACATTATTTTACATCTAAAACACGTCTTTACAATACATTTGGGTGAATATAAAAGGTCGTAAAAAAACTTTGAAATACAGGTGATGAATCCGCTAAATATCGTCTTAAGTCATTTCTATTAAACTAATCATACTTTTTATATTTTTAACGTTAAGTTCACATTATTTTACATCTAAAACATGTGTTTACAATACATTTGGGTGAATACAAAAAATAGAAAAAAAATTTGGTAAAAAATGGTGATAATTCCGCTAAATATCGTTTAAAGTCATTTGTATTGAACTAATCATACTTTTTATATTTTTATCGTTAAGTTCACATTATTTTACATCTAAAACACGTATTTACAATACATTTGGGTGAATATAAAAGGTCGTAAAAAAATTTTGAAATACAGGTGATGAATCCGCTAAATATCGTCTTAAGTCATTTCTATTAAACTAATCATACTTTTTATATTTTTAACGTTAAGTTCACATTATTTTACATCTAAAACACGTGTTTACAATACATTTGGGTGAATACAAAAAATAGAAAAAATATTTGGTAAAAAATGGTGATAATTCCGCTAAATATCGTTTAAAGTCATTTGTATTGAACTTATCATACTTTTTATATTTTTATCGTTAAGTTCACATTATTTTACATCTAAAACACGTATTTACAATACATTTGGGTGAATACAAAAAATAGAAAAAAAATTTGGGAAAAAATTTGGTAAAAAATGGTGATAATTCCGCTAAATATCGTTTAAAGTCATTTGTATTGAACTAATCATACTTTTTATATTTTTTATCGTTAAGTTCACATTATTTTACATCTAAAACACGTCTTTACAATACATTTGGGTGAATATAAAAGGTCGTAAAAAAACTTTGAAATACAGGTGATGAATCCGCTAAATATCGTCTTAAGTCATTTCTATTAAACTAATCATACTTTTTATATTTTTAACGTTAAGTTCACATTATTTTACATCTAAAACATGTGTTTACAATACATTTGGGTGAATACAAAAAATAGAAAAAAAATTTGGTAAAAAATGGTGATAATTCCGCTAAATATCGTTTAAAGTCATTTGTATTGAACTAATCATACTTTTTATATTTTTATCGTTAAGTTCACATTATTTTACATCTAAAACACGTATTTACAATACATTTGGGTGAATACAAAAAATAGAAAAAAAATTTTGGAAAAAATTTGGTAAAAAATGGTGATAATTCCGCTAAATATCGTTTAAAGTCATTTGTATTGAACTAATCATACTTTTTATATTTTTATCGTTAAGTTCACATTATTTTACATCTAAAACACGTCTTTACAATACATTTGGGTGAATATAAAAGGTCGTAAAAAAATTTTGAAATACAGGTGATGAATCCGCTAAATATCGTCTTAAGTCATTTCTATTAAACTAATCATTCTTTTTATATTTTTAACGTTAAGTTCACAGTATTTTACATCTAAAAAACGTGTTTACAATACATTTGGGTGAATACAAAAAATAGAAAAAAAATTTGGGAAAAAATTGGGTAAAAAATGGTGATAATTCCGCTAAATATCGTTTATAGTCATTTGTATTGAACTAATCATACTTTTTATATTTTTATCGTTAAGTTCACATAATTTTACATCTAAAACACGTCTTTACAATACATTTGGGTGAATATAAAAGGTCGTAAAAAAATTTTGAAATAAAGGTGATGAATCCGCTAAATATCGTCTTAAGTCATTTCTATTAAACTAATCATACTTTTTATATTTTTAACGTTAAGTTCTCATTATTTTACATCTAAAACACGTGTTTACAATACATTTGGGTGAATACAAAAAATAGAAAAAAAATTTGGTAAAAAATGGTGATAATTCCGCTAAATATCGTTTAAAGTCATTTGTATTGAACTAATCATACTTTTTATATTTTTATCGTTAAGTTCACATTATTTTACATCTAAAACACGTATTTACAATACATTTGGGTGAATACAAAAAATAGAAAAAAAATTTGGGAAAAATTTGGTAAAAAATGGTGATAATTCCGCTAAATATCGTTTAAAGTCATTTGTATTGAACTAATCATACTTTTTATATTTTTATCGTTAAGTTCACATTATTTTACATCTAAAACACGTCTTTACAATACATTTGGGTGAATATAAAAGGTCGTAAAAAAATTTTGAAATACAGGTGATGAATCCGCTAAGTATCGTCTTAAGTCATTTCTATTAAACTAATCATACTTTTTATATTTTTAACGTTAAGTTCACATTATTTTACATCTAAAACACGTGTTTACAATACATTTGGGTGAATACAAAAAATAGAAAAAATATTTGGTAAAAAATGGTGATAATTCCGCTAAATATCGTTTAAAGTCATTTGTATTGAACTAATCATACTTTTTATATTTTTATCGTTAAGTTCACATTATTTTACATCTAAAACACGTTTTTACAATACATTTGGGTGAATACAAAAAATAGAAAAAAAATTTGGGAAAAAATTTGGTAAAAAATGGTGATAATTCCGCTAAATATCGTTTAAAGTCATTTGTATTGAACTAATCATACTTTTTATATTTTTTATCGTTAAGTTCACATTATTTTACATCTAAAACACGTCTTTACAATACATTTGGGTGAATATAAAAGGTCGTAAAAAAACTTTGAAATACAGGTGATGAATCCGCTAAATATCGTCTTAAGTCATTTCTATTAAACTAATCATACTTTTTATATTTTTAACGTTAAGTTCACATTATTTTACATCTAAAACATGTGTTTACAATACATTTGGGTGAATACAAAAAATAGAAAAAAAATTTGGTAAAAAATGGTGATAATTCCGCTAAATATCGTTTAAAGTCATTTGTATTGAACTAATCATACTTTTTATATTTTTATCGTTAAGTTCACATTATTTTACATCTAAAACACGTATTTACAATACATTTGGGTGAATACAAAAAATAGAAAAAAAATTTTGGAAAAAATTTGGTAAAAAATGGTGATAATTCCGCTAAATATCGTTTAAAGTCATTTGTATTGAACTAATCATACTTTTTATATTTTTATCGTTAAGTTCACATTATTTTACATCTAAAACACGTCTTTACAATACATTTGGGTGAATATAAAAGGTCGTAAAAAAATTTTGAAATACAGGTGATGAATCCGCTAAATATCGTCTTAAGTCATTTCTATTAAACTAATCATACTTTTTATATTTTTAACGTTAAGTTCACATTATTTTACATCTAAAACACGTGTTTACAATACATTTGGGTGAATACAAAAAATAGAAAAAAAATTTGGTAAAAAATGGTGATAATTCCGCTTAATATCGTTTAAAGTCATTTGTATTGAACTAATCATACTTTTTATATTTTTATCGTTAAGTTCACATTATTTTACATCTAAAACACGTCTTTACAATACATTTGGGTGAATACAAAAAATAGAAAAAAAATTTGGTAAAAAATTGTGATAATTCCGCTAAATATCGTTTAAAGTCATTTGTATTGAACTAATCATACTTTTTATATTTTTATCGTTAAGTTCACATTATTTTACATCTAAAACACGTATTTACAATACATTTGGGTGAATACAAAAAATAGAAAAAAAATTTGGGAAAAAATTTGGTAAAAAATGGTGATAATTCCGCTAAATATCGTTTAATGTCATTTGTATTGAACTAATCATACTTTTTATATTTTTATCGTTAAGTTCACATTATTTTACATCTAAAACACGTCTTTACAATACATTTAGGTGAATATAAAAGGTCGTAAAAAAATTTTGAATTACAGGTGATGAATCCGCTAAATATCGTCTTAAGTCATTTCTATTAAACTAATCATACTTTTTATATTTTTAACGTTAAGTTCACATTATTTTACATCTAAAACACGTGTTTACAATACATTTGGGTGAATACAAAAAATAGAAAAAAAATTTGGGAAAAAATTGGGTAAAAAATGGTGATAATTCCGCTAAATATCGTTTAAAGTCATTTGTATTGAACTAATCATACTTTTTATATTTTTATCGTTAAGTTCACATAATTTTACATCTAAAACACGTCTTTACAATACATTTGGGTGAATATAAAAGGTCGTAAAAAAATTTTGAAATACAGGTGATGAATCCGCTAAATATCGTCTTAAGTCATTTCTATTAAACTAATCATACTTTTTATATTTTTAACGTTAAGTTCACATTATTTTACATCTAAAACACGTGTTTACAATACATTTGGGTGAATACAAAAAATAGAAAAAAAATTTGGGAAAAAATTTGGTAAAAAATGGTGATAATTCCGCTAAATATCGTTTAAAGTCATTTGTATTGAACTAATCATACTTTTTATATTTTTATCGTTAAGTTCACATTATTTTACATCTAAAACACGTATTTACAATACATTTGGGTGAATACAAAAAATAGAAAAAAAATTTGGGAAAAAATTTGGTAAAAAATGGTGATAATTCCGCTAAATATCGTTTAAAGTCATTTGTATTGAACTAATCATACTTTTTATATTTTTATCGTTAATTTCACATTATTTTACATCTAAAACACGTCTTTACAATACATTTGGGTGAATATAAAAGGTCGTAAAAAAATTTTGAAATACAGGTGATGAATCCGCTAAATATCGTCTTAAGTCATTTCTATTAAACTAATCATACTTTTTATATTTTTAACGTTAAGTTCACATTATTTTACATCTAAAACACGTGTTTACAATACATTTGGGTGAATACAAAAAATAGAAAAAAAATTTGGTAAAAAATGGTGATAATTCCGCTTAATATCGTTTAAAGTCATTTGTATTGAACTAATCATACTTTTTATATTTTTATCGTTAAGTTCACATTATTTTACATCTAAAACACGTCTTTACAATACATTTGGGTGAATACAAAAAATAAAAAAAAAATTTGGTAAAAAATTGTGATAATTCCGCTAAATATCGTTTAAAGTCATTTGTATTGAACTAATCATACTTTTTATATTTTTATCGTTAAGTTCACATTATTTTACATCTAAAACACGTATTTACAATACATTTGGGTGAATACAAAAAATAGAAAAAAAATTTGGGAAAAAATTTGGTAAAAAATGGTGATAATTCCGCTAAATATCGTTTAATGTCATTTGTATTGAACTAATCATACTTTTTATATTTTTATCGTTAAGTTCACATTATTTTACATCTAAAACACGTCTTTACAATACATTTAGGTGAATATAAAAGGTCGTAAAAAAATTTTGAATTACAGGTGATGAATCCGCTAAATATCGTCTTAAGTCATTTCTATTAAACTAATCATACTTTTTATATTTTTAACGTTAAGTTCACATTATTTTACATCTAAAACACGTGTTTACAATACATTTGGGTGAATACAAAAAATAGAAAAAAAATTTGGGAAAAAATTGGGTAAAAAATGGTGATAATTCCGCTAAATATCGTTTAAAGTCATTTGTATTGAACTAATCATACTTTTTATATTTTTATCGTTAAGTTCACATAATTTTACATCTAAAACACGTCTTTACAATACATTTGGGTGAATATAAAAGGTCGTAAAAAAATTTTGAAATACAGGTGATGAATCCGCTAAATATCGTCTTAAGTCATTTCTATTAAACTAATCATACTTTTTATATTTTTAACGTTAAGTTCACATTATTTTACATCTAAAACACGTGTTTACAATACATTTGGGTGAATACAAAAAATAGAAAAAAAATTTGGGAAAAAATTTGGTAAAAAATGGTGATAATTCCGCTAAATATCGTTTAAAGTCATTTGTATTGAACTAATCATACTTTTTATATTTTTATCGTTAAGTTCACATTATTTTACATCTAAAACACGTATTTACAATACATTTGGGTGAATACAAAAAATAGAAAAAAAATTTGGGAAAAAATTTGGTAAAAAATGGTGATAATTCCGCTAAATATCGTTTAAAGTCATTTGTATTGAACTAATCATACTTTTTATATTTTTATCGTTAATTTCACATTATTTTACATCTAAAACACGTCTTTACAATACATTTGGGTGAATATAAAAGGTCGTAAAAAAATTTTGAAATACAGGTGATGAATCCGCTAAATATCGTCTTAAGTCATTTCTATTAAACTAATCATACTTTTTATATTTTTAACGTTAAGTTCACATTATTTTACATCTAAAACACGTGTTTACAATACATTTGGGTGAATACAAAAAATAGAAAAAATATTTGGTAAAAAATGGTGATAATTCCGCTAAATATCGTTTAAAGTCATTGGTATTGAACTAATCATACTTTTTATATTTTTATCGTTAAGTTCACATTATTTTACATCTAAAACACGTCTTTACAATACATTTGGGTGAATATAAAAGGTCGTAAAAAAATTTTGAAATACAGGTGATGAATCCGCTAAATATCGTCTTAAGTCATTTCTATTAAACTAATCATACTTTTTATATTTTTAACGTTAAGTTCACATTATTTTACATCTAAAACACGTGTTTACAATACATTTGGGTGAATACAAAAAAAAGAAAGAAAATTTGGTAAAAAATGGTGATAATTCCGCTAAATATCGTTTAAAGTCATTTGTATTGAACTAATCATACTTTTTATATTTTTATCGTTAAGTTCACATTATTTTACATCTAAAACACGTATTTACAATACATTTGGGTGAATACAAAAAATAGAAAAAAAATTTGGGAAAAAATTTGGTAAAAAATGGTGATAATTCCGCTAAATATCGTTTAAAGTCATTTGTATTGAACTAATCATACTTTTTATATTTTTTATCGTTAAGTTCACATTATTTTACATCTAAAACACGTCTTTACAATACATTTGGGTGAATATAAAAGGTCGTAAAAAAACTTTGAAATACAGGTGATGAATCCGCTAAATATCGTCTTAAGTCATTTCTATTAAACTAATCATACTTTTTATATTTTTAACGTTAAGTTCACATTATTTTACATCTAAAACATGTGTTTACAATACATTTGGGTGAATACAAAAAATAGAAAAAAAATTTGGTAAAAAATGGTGATAATTCCGCTAAATATCGTTTAAAGTCATTTGTATTGAACTAATCATACTTTTTATATTTTTATCGTTAAGTTCACATTATTTTACATCTAAAACACGTATTTACAATACATTTGGGTGAATACAAAAAATAGAAAAAAAATTTTGAAAAAATTTGGTAAAAAATGGTGATAATTCCGCTAAATATCGTTTAAAGTCATTTGTTTTGAACTAATCATACTTTTTATATTTTTATCGTTAAGTTCACATTATTTTACATCTAAAACACGTCTTTACAATACATTTGGGTGAATATAAAAGGTCGTAAAAAAATTTTGAAATACAGGTGATGAATCCGCTAAATATCGTCTTAAGTCATTTCTATTAAACTAATCATACTTTTTATATTTTTAACGTTAAGTTCACATTATTTTACATCTAAAACACGTATTTACAATACATTTGGGTGAATACAAAAAATAGAAAAAAAATTTGGGAAAAAATTTGGTAAAAAATGGTGATAATTCCGCTAAATATCGTTTAAAGTCATTTGTATTGAACTAATCATACTTTTTATATTTTTATCGTTAAGTTCACATAATTTTACATCTAAAACACGTCTTTACAATACATTTGGGTGAATATAAAAGGTCGTAAAAAAATTTTGAAATACAGGTGATGAATCCGCTAAATATCGTCTTAAGTCATTTCTATTAAACTAATCATACTTTTTATATTTTTAACGTTAAGTTCACATTATTTTACATCTAAAACACGTGTTTACAATACATTTGGGTGAATACAAAAAATAGAAAAAAAATTTGGTAAAAAATGGTGATAATTCCGCTTAATATCGTTTAAAGTCATTTGTATTGAACTAATCATACTTTTTATATTTTTATCGTTAAGTTCACATTATTTTACATCTAAAACACGTCTTTACAATACATTTGGGTGAATACAAAAAATAGAAAAAAAATTTGGTAAAAAATTGTGATAATTCCGCTAAATATCGTTTAAAGTCATTTGTATTGAACTAATCATACTTTTTATATTTTTATCGTTAAGTTCACATTATTTTACATCTAAAACACGTGTTTACAATACATTTGGGTGAATACAAAAAATAGAAAAAAAATTTGGGAAAAAATTTTGTAAAAAATGGTGATAATTCCGCTAAATATCGTTTAAAGTCATTTGTATTGAACTAATCATACTTTTTATATTTTTATCGTTAAGTTCACATTATTTTACATCTAAAACACGTCTTTACAATACATTTGGGTGAATACAAAAAATAGAAAAAAAATTTGGTAAAAAATTGTGATAATTCCGCTAAATATCGTTTAAAGTCATTTGTATTGAACTAATCATACTTTTTATATTTTTATCGTTAAGTTCACATTATTTTACATCTAAAACACGTCTTTACAATACATTTGGGTGAATATAAAAGGTCGTAAAAAAACTTTGAAATACAGGTGATGAATCCGCTAAATATCGTCTTAAGTCATTTCTATTAAACTAATCATACTTTTTATATTTTTAACGTTAAGTTCACATTATTTTACATCTAAAACATGTGTTTACAATACATTTGGGTGAATACAAAAAATAGAAAAAAAATTTGGTAAAAAATGGTGATAATTCCGCTAAATATCGTTTAAAGTCATTTGTATTGAACTAATCATACTTTTTATATTTTTATCGTTAAGTTCACATTATTTTACATCTAAAACACGTATTTACAATACATTTGGGTGAATACAAAAAATAGAAAAAAAATTTTGAAAAAATTTGGTAAAAAATGGTGATAATTCCGCTAAATATCGTTTAAAGTCATTTGTTTTGAACTAATCATACTTTTTATATTTTTATCGTTAAGTTCACATTATTTTACATCTAAAACACGTCTTTACAATACATTTGGGTGAATATAAAAGGTCGTAAAAAAATTTTGAAATACAGGTGATGAATCCGCTAAATATCGTCTTAAGTCATTTCTATTAAACTAATCATACTTTTTATATTTTTAACGTTAAGTTCACATTATTTTACATCTAAAACACGTATTTACAATACATTTGGGTGAATACAAAAAATAGAAAAAAAATTTGGGAAAAAATTTGGTAAAAAATGGTGATAATTCCGCTAAATATCGTTTAAAGTCATTTGTATTGAACTAATCATACTTTTTATATTTTTATCGTTAAGTTCACATAATTTTACATCTAAAACACGTCTTTACAATACATTTGGGTGAATATAAAAGGTCGTAAAAAAATTTTGAAATACAGGTGATGAATCCGCTAAATATCGTCTTAAGTCATTTCTATTAAACTAATCATACTTTTTATATTTTTAACGTTAAGTTCACATTATTTTACATCTAAAACACGTGTTTACAATACATTTGGGTGAATACAATAAATAGAAAAAATATTTGGTAAAAAATGGTGATAATTCCGCTAAATATCGTCTTAAGTCATTTCTATTAAACTAATCATACTTTTTATATTTTTAACGTTAAGTTCACATTATTTTACATCTAAAACACGTGTTTACAATACATTTGGGTGAATACAAAAAATAGAAAAAATATTTGGTAAAAAATGGTGATAATTCCGCTAAATATCGTTTAAAATCATTGGTATTGAACTAATCATACTTTTTATATTTTTATCGTTAAGTTCACATTATTTTACATCTAAAACACGTCTTTACAATACATTTGGGTGAATATAAAAGGTCGTAAAAAAATTTTGAAATACAGGTGATGAATCCGCTAAATATCGTCTTAAGTCATTTCTATTAAACTAATCATACTTTTTATATTTTTAACGTTAAGTTCACATTATTTTACATCTAAAACACGTGTTTACAATACATTTGGGTGAATACAAAAAAAAGAAAGAAAATTTGGTAAAAAATGGTGATAATTCCGCTAAATATCGTTTAAAGTCATTTGTATTGAACTAATCATACTTTTTATATTTTTATCGTTAAGTTCACATTATTTTACATCTAAAACACGTATTTACAATACATTTGGGTGAATACAAAAAATAGAAAAAAAATTTGGGAAAAAATTTGGTAAAAAATGGTGATAATTCCGCTAAATATCGTTTAAAGTCATTTGTATTGAACTAATCATACTTTTTATATTTTTTATCGTTAAGTTCACATTATTTTACATCTAAAACACGTCTTTACAATACATTTGGGTGAATATAAAAGGTCGTAAAAAAACTTTGAAATACAGGTGATGAATCCGCTAAATATCGTCTTAAGTCATTTCTATTAAACTAATCATACTTTTTATATTTTTGACGTTAAGTTCACATTATTTTACATCTAAAACATGTGTTTACAATACATTTGGGTGAATACAAAAAATAGAAAAAAAATTTGGTAAAAAATGGTGATAATTCCGCTAAATATCGTTTAAAGTCATTTGTATTGAACTAATCATACTTTTTATATTTTTATCGTTAAGTTCACATTATTTTACATCTAAAACACGTATTTACAATACATTTGGGTGAATACAAAAAATAGAAAAAAAATTTTGAAAAAATTTGGTAAAAAATGGTGATAATTCCGCTAAATATCGTTTAAAGTCATTTGTTTTGAACTAATCATACTTTTTATATTTTTATCGTTAAGTTCACATTATTTTACATCTAAAACACGTCTTTACAATACATTTGGGTGAATATAAAAGGTCGTAAAAAAATTTTGAAATACAGGTGATGAATCCGCTAAATATCGTCTTAAGTCATTTCTATTAAACTAATCATACTTTTTATATTTTTAACGTTAAGTTCACATTATTTTACATCTAAAACACGTATTTACAATACATTTGGGTGAATACAAAAAATAGAAAAAAAATTTGGGAAAAAATTTGGTAAAAAATGGTGATAATTCCGCTAAATATCGTTTAAAGTCATTTGTATTGAACTAATCATACTTTTTATATTTTTATCGTTAAGTTCACATTATTTTACATCTAAAACACGTCTTTACAATACATTTGGGTGAATATAAAAGGTCGTAAAAAAATTTTGAAATACAGGTGATGAATCCGCTAAATATCGTCTTAAGTCATTTCTATTAAACTAATCATACTTTTTATATTTTTAACGTTAAGTTCACATTATTTTACATCTAAAACACGTGTTTACAATACATTTGGGTGAATACAAAAAATAGAAAAAAAATTTGGTAAAAAATGGTGATAATTCCGCTTAATATCGTTTAAAGTCATTTGTATTGAACTAATCATACTTTTTATATTTTTATCGTTAAGTTCACATTATTTTACATCTAAAACACGTCTTTACAATACATTTGGGTGAATACAAAAAATAGAAAAAAAATTTGGTAAAAAATTGTGATAACTCCGCTAAATATCGTTTAAAGTCATTTGTATTGAACTAATCATACTTTTTATATTTTTATCGTTAAGTTCACATTATTTTACATCTAAAACACGTCTTTAAAATACATTTGGGTGAATATAAAAGGTCGTAAAAAAATTTTGAAATACAGGTGATGGATCCGCTAAATATCGTCTTAAGTCATTGCTATTAAACTAATCATACTTTTTATATTTTTAACGTTAAGTTCACAGTATTTTACATCTAAAAAACGTGTTTACAATACATTTGGGTGAATACAAAAAATAGAAAAAAAATTTGGGAAAAAATTTGGTAAAAAATGGTGATAATTCCGCTAAATATCGTTTAAAGTCATTTGTATTGAACTAATCATACTTTTTATATTTTTATCGTTAAGTTCACATTATTTTACATCTAAAACACGTATTTACAATACATTTGGGTGAATACAAAAAATAGAAAAAAAATTTGGGAAAAAATTTGGTAAAAAATGGTGATAATTCCGCTAAATATCGTTTAAAGTCATTTGTATTGAACTAATCATACTTTTTATATTTTTATCGTTAAGTTCACATTATTTTACATCTAAAACACGTCTTTACAATACATTTGGGTGAATATAAAAGGTCGTAAAAAAATTTTGAAATACAGGTGATGAATCCGCTAAATATCGTCTTAAGTCATTTCTATTAAACTAATCATACTTTTTATAATTTTAACGTTAAGTTCACATTATTTTACATCTAAAACACGTGTTTACAATACATTTGGGTGAATACAAAAAATAGAAAAAAAATTTGGTAAAAAATGGTGATAATTCCGCTTAATATCGTTTAAAGTCATTTGTATTGAACTAATCATACTTTTTATATTTTTATCGTTAAGTTCACATTATTTTACATCTAAAACACGTCTTTACAATACATTTGGGTGAATACAAAAAATAGAAAAAAAATTTGGTAAAAAATTGTGATAATTCCGCTAAATATCGTTTAAAGTCATTTGTATTGAACTAATCATACTTTTTATATTTTTATCGTTAAGTTCACATTATTTTACATCTAAAACACGTATTTACAATACATTTGGGTGAATACAAAAAATAGAAAAAAAATTTGGGAAAAAATTTGGTAAAAAATGGTGATAATTCCGCTAAATATCGTTTAATGTCATTTGTATTGAACTAATCATACTTTTTATATTTTTATCGTTAAGTTCACATTATTTTACATCTAAAACACGTCTTTACAATACATTTAGGTGAATATAAAAGGTCGTAAAAAAATTTTGAATTACAGGTGATGAATCCGCTAAATATCGTCTTAAGTCATTTCTATTAAACTAATCATACTTTTTATATTTTTAACGTTAAGTTCACATTATTTTACATCTAAAACACGTGTTTACAATACATTTGGGTGAATACAAAAAATAGAAAAAAAATTTGGGAAAAAATTGGGTAAAAAATGGTGATAATTCCGCTAAATATCGTTTAAAGTCATTTGTATTGAACTAATCATACTTTTTATATTTTTATCGTTAAGTTCACATAATTTTACATCTAAAACACGTCTTTACAATACATTTGGGTGAATATAAAAGGTCGTAAAAAAATTTTGAAATACAGGTGATGAATCCGCTAAATATCGTCTTAAGTCATTTCTATTAAACTAATCATACTTTTTATATTTTTAACGTTAAGTTCACATTATTTTACATCTAAAACACGTGTTTACAATACATTTGGGTGAATACAAAAAATAGAAAAAAAATTTGGGAAAAAATTTGGTAAAAAATGGTGATAATTCCGCTAAATATCGTTTAAAGTCATTTGTATTGAACTAATCATACTTTTTATATTTTTATCGTTAAGTTCACATTATTTTACATCTAAAACACGTATTTACAATACATTTGGGTGAATACAAAAAATAGAAAAAAAATTTGGGAAAAAATTTGGTAAAAAATGGTGATAATTCCGCTAAATATCGTTTAAAGTCATTTGTATTGAACTAATCATACTTTTTATATTTTTATCGTTAATTTCACATTATTTTACATCTAAAACACGTCTTTACAATACATTTGGGTGAATATAAAAGGTCGTAAAAAAATTTTGAAATACAGGTGATGAATCCGCTAAATATCGTCTTAAGTCATTTCTATTAAACTAATCATACTTTTTATATTTTTAACGTTAAGTTCACATTATTTTACATCTAAAACACGTGTTTACAATACATTTGGGTGAATACAAAAAATAGAAAAAATATTTGGTAAAAAATGGTGATAATTCCGCTAAATATCGTTTAAAGTCATTGGTATTGAACTAATCATACTTTTTATATTTTTATCGTTAAGTTCACATTATTTTACATCTAAAACACGTCTTTACAATACATTTGGGTGAATATAAAAGGTCGTAAAAAAATTTTGAAATACAGGTGATGAATCCGCTAAATATCGTCTTAAGTCATTTCTATTAAACTAATCATACTTTTTATATTTTTAACGTTAAGTTCACATTATTTTACATCTAAAACACGTGTTTACAATACATTTGGGTGAATACAAAAAAAAGAAAGAAAATTTGGTAAAAAATGGTGATAATTCCGCTAAATATCGTTTAAAGTCATTTGTATTGAACTAATCATACTTTTTATATTTTTATCGTTAAGTTCACATTATTTTACATCTAAAACACGTATTTACAATACATTTGGGTGAATACAAAAAATAGAAAAAAAATTTGGGAAAAAATTTGGTAAAAAATGGTGATAATTCCGCTAAATATCGTTTAAAGTCATTTGTATTGAACTAATCATACTTTTTATATTTTTTATCGTTAAGTTCACATTATTTTACATCTAAAACACGTCTTTACAATACATTTGGGTGAATATAAAAGGTCGTAAAAAAACTTTGAAATACAGGTGATGAATCCGCTAAATATCGTCTTAAGTCATTTCTATTAAACTAATCATACTTTTTATATTTTTAACGTTAAGTTCACATTATTTTACATCTAAAACATGTGTTTACAATACATTTGGGTGAATACAAAAAATAGAAAAAAAATTTGGTAAAAAATGGTGATAATTCCGCTAAATATCGTTTAAAGTCATTTGTATTGAACTAATCATACTTTTTATATTTTTATCGTTAAGTTCACATTATTTTACATCTAAAACACGTATTTACAATACATTTGGGTGAATACAAAAAATAGAAAAAAAATTTTGAAAAAATTTGGTAAAAAATGGTGATAATTCCGCTAAATATCGTTTAAAGTCATTTGTTTTGAACTAATCATACTTTTTATATTTTTATCGTTAAGTTCACATTATTTTACATCTAAAACACGTCTTTACAATACATTTGGGTGAATATAAAAGGTCGTAAAAAAATTTTGAAATACAGGTGATGAATCCGCTAAATATCGTCTTAAGTCATTTCTATTAAACTAATCATACTTTTTATATTTTTAACGTTAAGTTCACAGTATTTTACATCTAAAAAACGTGTTTACAATACATTTGGGTGAATACAAAAAATAGAAAAAAAATTTGGGAAAAAATTTGGTAAAAAATGGTGATAATTCCGCTAAATATCGTTTAAAGTCATTTGTATTGAACTAATCATACTTTTTATATTTTTATCGTTAAGTTCACATTATTTTACATCTAAAACACGTATTTACAATACATTTGGGTGAATACAAAAAATAGAAAAAAAATTTGGGAAAAATTTTGGTAAAAAATGGTGATAATTCCGCTAAATATCGTTTAAAGTCATTTGTATTGAACTAATCATACTTTTTATATTTTTATCGTTAAGTTCACATTATTTTACATCTAAAACACGTCTTTACAATACATTTGGGTGAATATAAAAGGTCGTAAAAAAATTTTGAAATACAGGTGATGAATCCGCTAAATATCGTCTTAAGTCATTTCTATTAAACTAATCATACTTTTTATATTTTTAACGTTAAGTTCACATTATTTTACATCTAAAACACGTGTTTACAATACATTTGGGTGAATACAAAAAATAGAAAAAAAATTTGGTAAAAAATGGTGATAATTCCGCTTAATATCGTTTAAAGTCATTTGTATTGAACTAATCATACTTTTTATATTTTTATCGTTAAGTTCACATTATTTTACATCTAAAACACGTCTTTACAATACATTTGGGTGAATACAAAAAATAGAAAAAAAATTTGGTAAAAAATTGTGATAATTCCGCTAAATATCGTTTAAAGTCATTTGTATTGAACTAATCATACTTTTTATATTTTTATCGTTAAGTTCACATTATTTTACATCTAAAACACGTATTTACAATACATTTGGGTGAATACAAAAAATAGAAAAAAAATTTGGGAAAAAATTTGGTAAAAAATGGTGATAATTCCGCTAAATATCGTTTAATGTCATTTGTATTGAACTAATCATACTTTTTATATTTTTATCGTTAAGTTCACATTATTTTACATCTAAAACACGTCTTTACAATACATTTAGGTGAATATAAAAGGTCGTAAAAAAATTTTGAATTACAGGTGATGAATCCGCTAAATATCGTCTTAAGTCATTTCTATTAAACTAATCATACTTTTTATATTTTTAACGTTAAGTTCACATTATTTTACATCTAAAACACGTGTTTACAATACATTTGGGTGAATACAAAAAATAGAAAAAAAATTTGGGAAAAAATTGGGTAAAAAATGGTGATAATTCCGCTAAATATCGTTTAAAGTCATTTGTATTGAACTAATCATACTTTTTATATTTTTATCGTTAATTTCACATAATTTTACATCTAAAACACGTCTTTACAATACATTTGGGTGAATATAAAAGGTCGTAAAAAAATTTTGAAATACAGGTGATGAATCCGCTAAATATCGTCTTAAGTCATTTCTATTAAACTAATCATACTTTTTATATTTTTAACGTTAAGTTCACATTATTTTACATCTAAAACACGTGTTTACAATACATTTGGGTGAATACAAAAAATAGAAAAAAAATTTGGGAAAAAATTTGGTAAAAAATGGTGATAATTCCGCTAAATATCGTTTAAAGTCATTTGTATTGAACTAATCATACTTTTTATATTTTTATCGTTAAGTTCACATTATTTTACATCTAAAACACGTATTTACAATACATTTGGGTGAATACAAAAAATAGAAAAAAAATTTGGGAAAAAATTTGGTAAAAAATGGTGATAATTCCGCTAAATATCGTTTAAAGTCATTTGTATTGAACTAATCATACTTTTTATATTTTTATCGTTAATTTCACATTATTTTACATCTAAAACACGTCTTTACAATACATTTGGGTGAATATAAAAGGTCGTAAAAAAATTTTGAAATACAGGTGATGAATCCGCTAAATATCGTCTTAAGTCATTTCTATTAAACTAATCATACTTTTTATATTTTTAACGTTAAGTTCACATTATTTTACATCTAAAACACGTGTTTACAATACATTTGGGTGAATACAAAAAATAGAAAAAATATTTGGTAAAAAATGGTGATAATTCCGCTAAATATCGTTTAAAGTCATTGGTATTGAACTAATCATACTTTTTATATTTTTATCGTTAAGTTCACATTATTTTACATCTAAAACACGTCTTTACAATACATTTGGGTGAATATAAAAGGTCGTAAAAAAATTTTGAAATACAGGTGATGAATCCGCTAAATATCGTCTTAAGTCATTTCTATTAAACTAATCATACTTTTTATATTTTTAACGTTAAGTTCACATTATTTTACATCTAAAACACGTGTTTACAATACATTTGGGTGAATACAAAAAAAAGAAAGAAAATTTGGTAAAAAATGGTGATAATTCCGCTAAATATCGTTTAAAGTCATTTGTATTGAACTAATCATACTTTTTATATTTTTATCGTTAAGTTCACATTATTTTACATCTAAAACACGTATTTACAATACATTTGGGTGAATACAAAAAATAGAAAAAAAATTTGGGAAAAAATTTGGTAAAAAATGGTGATAATTCCGCTAAATATCGTTTAAAGTCATTTGTATTGAACTAATCATACTTTTTATATTTTTTATCGTTAAGTTCACATTATTTTACATCTAAAACACGTCTTTACAATACATTTGGGTGAATATAAAAGGTCGTAAAAAAACTTTGAAATACAGGTGATGAATCCGCTAAATATCGTCTTAAGTCATTTCTATTAAACTAATCATACTTTTTATATTTTTAACGTTAAGTTCACATTATTTTACATCTAAAACATGTGTTTACAATACATTTGGGTGAATACAAAAAATAGAAAAAAAATTTGGTAAAAAATGGTGATAATTCCGCTAAATATCGTTTAAAGTCATTTGTATTGAACTAATCATACTTTTTATATTTTTATCGTTAAGTTCACATTATTTTACATCTAAAACACGTATTTACAATACATTTGGGTGAATACAAAAAATAGAAAAAAAATTTTGGAAAAAATTTGGTAAAAAATGGTGATAATTCCGCTAAATATCGTTTAAAGTCATTTGTTTTGAACTAATCATACTTTTTATATTTTTATCGTTAAGTTCACATTATTTTACATCTAAAACACGTCTTTACAATACATTTGGGTGAATATAAAAGGTCGTAAAAAAATTTTGAAATACAGGTGATGAATCCGCTAAATATCGTCTTAAGTCATTTCTATTAAACTAATCATACTTTTTATATTTTTAACGTTAAGTTCACAGTATTTTACATCTAAAAAACGTGTTTACAATACATTTGGGTGAATACAAAAAATAGAAAAAAAATTTGGGAAAAAATTGGGTAAAAAATGGTGATAATTCCGCTAAATATCGTTTATAGTCATTTGTATTGAACTAATCATACTTTTTATATTTTTATCGTTAAGTTCACATAATTTTACATCTAAAACACGTCTTTACAATACATTTGGGTGAATATAAAAGGTCGTAAAAAAATTTTGAAATACAGGTGATGAATCCGCTAAATATCGTCTTAAGTCATTTCTATTAAACTAATCATACTTTTTATATTTTTAACGTTAAGTTCACATTATTTTACATCTAAAACACGTATTTACAATACATTTGGGTGAATACAAAAAATAGAAAAAAAATTTGGGAAAAAATTGGGTAAAAAATGGTGATAATTCCGCTAAATATCGTTTAAAGTCATTTGTATTGAACTAATCATACTTTTTATATTTTTATCGTTAAGTTCACATAATTTTACATCTAAAACACGTCTTTACAATACATTTGGGTGAATATAAAAGGTCGTAAAAAAATTTTGAAATACAGGTGATGAATCCGCTAAATATCGTCTTAAGTCATTTCTATTAAACTAATCATACTTTTTATATTTTTAACGTTAAGTTCACATTATTTTACATCTAAAACACGTGTTTACAATACATTTGGGTGAATACAAAAAATAGAAAAAATATTTGGTAAAAAATGGTGATAATTCCGCTAAATATCGTTTAAAGTCATTTGTATTGAACTAATCATACTTTTTATATTTTTATCGTTAAGTTCACATTATTTTACATCTAAAACACGTCTTTACAATACAGTTGGGTGAATACAAAAAATAGAAAAAAAATTTGGTAAAAAATGGTGATAATTCCGCTAAATATCGTTTAAAGTCATTTGTATTGAACTAATCATACTTTTTATATTTTTATCGTTAATTTCACATTATTTTACATCTAAAACACGTATTTACAATACATTTGGGTGAATACAAAAAATAGAAAAAAAATTTGGGAAAAAATTTGGTAAAAAATGGTGATAATTCCGCTAAATATCGTTTAAAGTCATTTGTATTGAACTAATCATAATTTTTATATTTTTATCGTTAAGTTCACATTATTTTACATCTAAAACACGTCTTTACAATACATTTAGGTGAATATAAAAGGTCGTAAAAAAATTTTGAATTACAGGTGATGAATCCGCTAAATATCGTCTTAAGTCATTTCTATTAAACTAATCATACTTTTTATATTTTTAACGTTAAGTTCACATTATTTTACATCTAAAACACGTGTTTACAATACATTTGGGTGAATACAAAAAATAGAAAAAAAATTTGGGAAAAAATTGGGTAAAAAATGGTGATAATTCCGCTAAATATCGTTTAAAGTCATTTGTATTGAACTAATCATACTTTTTATATTTTTATCGTTAAGTTCACATAATTTTACATCTAAAACACGTCTTTACAATACATTTGGGTGAATATAAAAGGTCGTAAAAAAATTTTGAAATACAGGTGATGAATCCGCTAAATATCGTCTTAAGTCATTTCTATTAAACTAATCATACTTTTTATATTTTTAACGTTAAGTTCACATTATTTTACATCTAAAACACGTGTTTACAATACATTTGGGTGAATACAAAAAATAGAAAAAAAATTTGGGAAAAAATTTGGTAAAAAATGGTGATAATTCCGCTAAATATCGTTTAAAGTCATTTGTATTGAACTAATCATACTTTTTATATTTTTATCGTTAAGTTCACATTATTTTAAATCTAAAACACGTCTTTACAATACATTTGGGTGAATATAAAAGGTCGTAAAAAAATTTTGAAATACAGGTGATGAATCCGCTAAATATCGTCTTAAGTCATTTCTATTAAACTAATCATACTTTTTATATTTTTAACGTTAAGTTCACATTATTTTACATCTAAAACACGTGTTTACAATACATTTGGGTGAATACAAAAAATAGAAAAAATATTTGGTAAAAAATGGTGATAATTCCGCTAAATATCGTTTAAAGTCATTGGTATTGAACTAATCATACTTTTTATATTTTTATCGTTAAGTTCACATTATTTTACATCTAAAACACGTCTTTACAATACATTTGGGTGAATATAAAAGGTCGTAAAAAAATTTTGAAATACAGGTGATGAATCCGCTAAATATCGTCTTAAGTCATTTCTATTAAACTAATCATACTTTTTATATTTTTAACGTTAAGTTCACATTATTTTACATCTAAAACACGTGTTTACAATACATTTGGGTGAATACAAAAAATAGAAAGAAAATTTGGTAAAAAATGGTGATAATTCCGCTAAATATCGTTTAAAGTCATTTGTATTGAACTAATCATACTTTTTATATTTTTATCGTTAAGTTCACATAATTTTACATCTAAAACACGTCTTTACAATACATTTGGGTGAATATAAAAGGTCGTAAAAAAATTTTGAAATACAGGTGATGAATCCGCTAAATATCGTCTTAAGTCATTTCTATTAAACTAATCATACTTTTTATATTTTTAACGTTAAGTTCACATTATTTTACATCTAAAACACGTGTTTACAATACATTTGGGTGAATACAAAAAATAGAAAAAATATTTGGTAAAAAATGGTGATAATTCCGCTAAATATCGTTTAAAGTCATTGGTATTGAACTAATCATACTTTTTATATTTTTATCGTTAAGTTCACATTATTTTACATCTAAAACACGTCTTTACAATACATTTGGGTGAATATAAAAGGTCGTAAAAAAATTTTGAAATACAGGTGATGAATCCGCTAAATATCGTCTTAAGTCATTTCTATTAAACTAATCATACTTTTTATATTTTTAACGTTAAGTTCACATTATTTTACATCTAAAACACGTGTTTACAATACATTTGGGTGAATACAAAAAAAAGAAAGAAAATTTGGTAAAAAATGGTGATAATTCCGCTAAATATCGTTTAAAGTCATTTGTATTGAACTAATCATACTTTTTATATTTTTATCGTTAAGTTCACATTATTTTACATCTAAAACACGTATTTACAATACATTTGGGTGAATACAAAAAATAGAAAAAAAATTTGGGAAAAAATTTGGTAAAAAATGGTGATAATTCCGCTAAATATCGTTTAAAGTCATTTGTATTGAACTAATCATACTTTTTATATTTTTTATCGTTAAGTTCACATTATTTTACATCTAAAACACGTCTTTACAATACATTTGGGTGAATATAAAAGGTCGTAAAAAAACTTTGAAATACAGGTGATGAATCCGCTAAATATCGTCTTAAGTCATTTCTATTAAACTAATCATACTTTTTATATTTTTAACGTTAAGTTCACATTATTTTACATCTAAAACATGTGTTTACAATACATTTGGGTGAATACAAAAAATAGAAAAAAAATTTGGTAAAAAATGGTGATAATTCCGCTAAATATCGTTTAAAGTCATTTGTATTGAACTAATCATACTTTTTATATTTTTATCGTTAAGTTCACATTATTTTACATCTAAAACACGTATTTACAATACATTTGGGTGAATACAAAAAATAGAAAAAAAATTTTGGAAAAAATTTGGTAAAAAATGGTGATAATTCCGCTAAATATCGTTTAAAGTCATTTGTTTTGAACTAATCATACTTTTTATATTTTTATCGTTAAGTTCACATTATTTTACATCTAAAACACGTCTTTACAATACATTTGGGTGAATATAAAAGGTCGTAAAAAAATTTTGAAATACAGGTGATGAATCCGCTAAATATCGTCTTAAGTCATTTCTATTAAACTAATCATACTTTTTATATTTTTAACGTTAAGTTCACAGTATTTTACATCTAAAAAACGTGTTTACAATACATTTGGGTGAATACAAAAAATAGAAAAAAAATTTGGGAAAAAATTGGGTAAAAAATGGTGATAATTCCGCTAAATATCGTTTATAGTCATTTGTATTGAACTAATCATACTTTTTATATTTTTATCGTTAAGTTCACATAATTTTACATCTAAAACACGTCTTTACAATACATTTGGGTGAATATAAAAGGTCGTAAAAAAATTTTGAAATACAGGTGATGAATCCGCTAAATATCGTCTTAAGTCATTTCTATTAAACTAATCATACTTTTTATATTTTTAACGTTAAGTTCACATTATTTTACATCTAAAACACGTATTTACAATACATTTGGGTGAATACAAAAAATAGAAAAAAAATTTGGGAAAAAATTGGGTAAAAAATGGTGATAATTCCGCTAAATATCGTTTAAAGTCATTTGTATTGAACTAATCATACTTTTTATATTTTTATCGTTAAGTTCACATAATTTTACATCTAAAACACGTCTTTACAATACATTTGGGTGAATATAAAAGGTCGTAAAAAAATTTTGAAATACAGGTGATGAATCCGCTAAATATCGTCTTAAGTCATTTCTATTAAACTAATCATACTTTTTATATTTTTAACGTTAAGTTCACATTATTTTACATCTAAAACACGTGTTTACAATACATTTGGGTGAATACAAAAAATAGAAAAAATATTTGGTAAAAAATGGTGATAATTCCGCTAAATATCGTTTAAAGTCATTTGTATTGAACTAATCATACTTTTTATATTTTTATCGTTAAGTTCACATTATTTTACATCTAAAACACGTCTTTACAATACAGTTGGGTGAATACAAAAAATAGAAAAAAAATTTGGTAAAAAATGGTGATAATTCCGCTAAATATCGTTTAAAGTCATTTGTATTGAACTAATCATACTTTTTATATTTTTATCGTTAATTTCACATTATTTTACATCTAAAACACGTATTTACAATACATTTGGGTGAATACAAAAAATAGAAAAAAAATTTGGGAAAAAATTTGGTAAAAAATGGTGATAATTCCGCTAAATATCGTTTAAAGTCATTTGTATTGAACTAATCATAATTTTTATATTTTTATCGTTAAGTTCACATTATTTTACATCTAAAACACGTCTTTACAATACATTTAGGTGAATATAAAAGGTCGTAAAAAAATTTTGAATTACAGGTGATGAATCCGCTAAATATCGTCTTAAGTCATTTCTATTAAACTAATCATACTTTTTATATTTTTAACGTTAAGTTCACATTATTTTACATCTAAAACACGTGTTTACAATACATTTGGGTGAATACAAAAAATAGAAAAAAAATTTGGGAAAAAATTGGGTAAAAAATGGTGATAATTCCGCTAAATATCGTTTAAAGTCATTTGTATTGAACTAATCATACTTTTTATATTTTTATCGTTAAGTTCACATAATTTTACATCTAAAACACGTCTTTACAATACATTTGGGTGAATATAAAAGGTCGTAAAAAAATTTTGAAATACAGGTGATGAATCCGCTAAATATCGTCTTAAGTCATTTCTATTAAACTAATCATACTTTTTATATTTTTAACGTTAAGTTCACATTATTTTACATCTAAAACACGTGTTTACAATACATTTGGGTGAATACAAAAAATAGAAAAAAAATTTGGGAAAAAATTTGGTAAAAAATGGTGATAATTCCGCTAAATATCGTTTAAAGTCATTTGTATTGAACTAATCATACTTTTTATATTTTTATCGTTAAGTTCACATTATTTTAAATCTAAAACACGTCTTTACAATACATTTGGGTGAATATAAAAGGTCGTAAAAAAATTTTGAAATACAGGTGATGAATCCGCTAAATATCGTCTTAAGTCATTTCTATTAAACTAATCATACTTTTTATATTTTTAACGTTAAGTTCACATTATTTTACATCTAAAACACGTGTTTACAATACATTTGGGTGAATACAAAAAATAGAAAAAATATTTGGTAAAAAATGGTGATAATTCCGCTAAATATCGTTTAAAGTCATTGGTATTGAACTAATCATACTTTTTATATTTTTATCGTTAAGTTCACATTATTTTACATCTAAAACACGTCTTTACAATACATTTGGGTGAATATAAAAGGTCGTAAAAAAATTTTGAAATACAGGTGATGAATCCGCTAAATATCGTCTTAAGTCATTTCTATTAAACTAATCATACTTTTTATATTTTTAACGTTAAGTTCACATTATTTTACATCTAAAACACGTGTTTACAATACATTTGGGTGAATACAAAAAATAGAAAGAAAATTTGGTAAAAAATGGTGATAATTCCGCTAAATATCGTTTAAAGTCATTTGTATTGAACTAATCATACTTTTTATATTTTTATCGTTAAGTTCACATAATTTTACATCTAAAACACGTCTTTACAATACATTTGGGTGAATATAAAAGGTCGTAAAAAAATTTTGAAATACAGGTGATGAATCCGCTAAATATCGTCTTAAGTCATTTCTATTAAACTAATCATACTTTTTATATTTTTAACGTTAAGTTCACATTATTTTACATCTAAAACACGTGTTTACAATACATTTGGGTGAATACAAAAAATAGAAAAAAAATTTGGGAAAAAATTTTGTAAAAAATGGTGATAATTCCGCTAAATATCGTTTAAAGTCATTTGTATTGAACTAATCATACTTTTTATATTTTTATCGTTAAGTTCACATTATTTTACATCTAAAACACGTATTTACAATACATTTGGGTGAATACAAAAAATAGAAAAAAAATTTGGGAAAAAATTTGGTAAAAAATGGTGATAATTCCGCTAAATATCGTTTAAAGTCATTTGTATTGAACTAATCATACTTTTTATATTTTTATCGTTAAGTTCACATTATTTTACATCTAAAACACGTCTTTACAATACATTTGGGTGAATATAAAAGGTCGTAAAAAAATTTTGAAATACAGGTGATGAATCCGCTAAATATCGTCTTAAGTCATTTCTATTAAACTAATCATACTTTTTATATTTTTAACGTTAAGTTCACATTATTTTACATCTAAAACACGTGTTTACAATACATTTGGGTGAATACAAAAAATAGAAAAAATATTTGGTAAAAAATGGTGATAATTCCGCTAAATATCGTTTAAAGTCATTTGTATTGAACTAATCATACTTTTTATATTTTTATCGTTAAGTTCACATTATTTTACATCTAAAACACGTATTTACGATACATTTGGGTGAATACAAAAAATAGAAAAAAAATTTGGGAAAAAATTTGGTAAAAAATGGTGATAATTCCGCTAAATATCGATTAAAGTCATTTGTATTGAACTAATCATACTTTTTATATTTTTATCGTTAAGTTCACATTATTTTACATCTATAACACGTCTTTACAATACATTTGGGTGAATATAAAAGGTCGTAAAAAAATTTTGAATTACAGGTGATGAATCCGCTAAATATCGTCTTAAGTCATTTCTATTAAACTAATCATACTTTTTATATTTTTAACGTTAAGTTCACATTATTTTACATCTAAAACACGTGTTTACAATACATTTGGGTGAATACAAAAAATAGAAAAAAAATTTGGTAAAAAATGGTGATAATTCCGCTTAATATCGTTTAAAGTCATTTGTATTGAACTAATCATACTTTTTATATTTTTATCGTTAAGCTCACATTATTTTACATCTAAAACACGTATTTACAATACATTTGGGTGAATACAAAAAATAGAAAAAAAATTTGGGAAAAAATTTGGTAAAAAATGGTGATAATTCCGCTAAATATCGTTTAAAGTCATTTGTATTGAACTAATCATACTTTTTATATTTTTATCGTTAAGTTCACATTATTTTACATCTAAAACACGTCTTTACAATACATTTAGGTGAATATAAAAGGTCGTAAAAAAATTTTGAATTACAGGTGATGAATCCGCTAAATATCGTCTTAAGTCATTTCTATTAAACTAATCATACTTTTTATATTTTTAACGTTAAGTTCACATTATTTTACATCTAAAACACGTGTTTACAATACATTTGGGTGAATACAAAAAATAGAAAAAAAATTTGGGAAAAAATTGGGTAAAAAATGGTGATAATTCCGCTAAATATCGTTTAAAGTCATTTGTATTGAACTAATCATACTTTTTATATTTTTATCGTTAAGTTCACATAATTTTACATCTAAAACACGTCTTTACAATACATTTGGGTGAATATAAAAGGTCGTAAAAAAATTTTGAAATACAGGTGATGAATCCGCTAAATATCGTCTTAAGTCATTTCTATTAAACTAATCATACTTTTTATATTTTTAACGTTAAGTTCACATTATTTTACATCTAAAACACGTGTTTACAATACATTTGGGTGAATACAAAAAATAGAAAAAAAATTTGGGAAAAAATTTGGTAAAAAATGGTGATAATTCCGCTAAATATCGTTTAAAGTCATTTGTATTGAACTAATCATACTTTTTATATTTTTATCGTTAAGTTCACATTATTTTACATCTAAAACACGTATTTACAATACATTTGGGTGAATACAAAAAATAGAAAAAAAATTTGGGAAAAAATTTGGTAAAAAATGGTGATAATTCCGCTAAATATCGTTTAAAGTCATTTGTATTGAACTAATCATACTTTTTATATTTTTATCGTTAAGTTCACATTATTTTACATCTAAAACACGTCTTTACAATACATTTGGGTGAATATAAAAGGTCGTAAAAAAATTTTGAAATACAGGTGATGAATCCGCTAAATATCGTCTTAAGTCATTTCTATTAAACTAATCATACTTTTTATATTTTTAACGTTAAGTTCACATTATTTTACATCTAAAACACGTGTTTACAATACATTTGGGTGAATACAATAAATAGAAAAAATATTTGGTAAAAAATGGTGATAATTCCGCTAAATATCGTTTAAAGTCATTTGTTTTGAACTAATCATACTTTTTATATTTTTATCGTTAAGTTCACATTATTTTACATCTAAAACATGTATTTACAATACATTTGGGTGAATACAAAAAATAGAAAAAAAATTTGGGAAAAAATTGGGTAAAAAATGGTGATAATTCCGCTAAATATCGTTTAAAGTCATTTGTATTGAACTAATCATACTTTTTATATTTTTATCGTTAAGTTCACATTATTTTACATCTAAAACACGTCTTTACAATACAGTTGGGTGAATACAAAAAATAGAAAAAAAATTTGGTAAAAAATGGTGATAATTCCGCTAAATATCGTTTAAAGTCATTTGTATTGAACTAATCATACTTTTTATATTTTTATCGTTAATTTCACATTATTTTACATCTAAAACACGTATTTACAATACATTTGGGTGAATACAAAAAATAGAAAAAAAATTTGGGAAAAAATTTGGTAAAAAATGGTGATAATTCCGCTAAATATCGTTTAAAGTCATTTGTATTGAACTAATCATAATTTTTATATTTTTATCGTTAAGTTCACATTATTTTACATCTAAAACACGTCTTTACAATACATTTAGGTGAATATAAAAGGTCGTAAAAAAATTTTGAATTACAGGTGATGAATCCGCTAAATATCGTCTTAAGTCATTTCTATTAAACTAATCATACTTTTTATATTTTTAACGTTAAGTTCACATTATTTTACATCTAAAACACGTGTTTACAATACATTTGGGTGAATACAAAAAATAGAAAAAAAATTTGGGAAAAAATTGGGTAAAAAATGGTGATAATTCCGCTAAATATCGTTTAAAGTCATTTGTATTGAACTAATCATACTTTTTATATTTTTATCGTTAAGTTCACATTATTTTAAATCTAAAACACGTCTTTACAATACATTTGGGTGAATATAAAAGGTCGTAAAAAAATTTTGAAATACAGGTGATGAATCCGCTAAATATCGTCTTAAGTCATTTCTATTAAACTAATCATACTTTTTATATTTTTAACGTTAAGTTCACATTATTTTACATCTAAAACACGTGTTTACAATACATTTGGGTGAATACAAAAAATAGAAAAAATATTTGGTAAAAAATGGTGATAATTCCGCTAAATATCGTTTAAAGTCATTGGTATTGAACTAATCATACTTTTTATATTTTTATCGTTAAGTTCACATTATTTTACATCTAAAACACGTCTTTACAATACATTTGGGTGAATATAAAAGGTCGTAAAAAAATTTTGAAATACAGGTGATGAATCCGCTAAATATCGTCTTAAGTCATTTCTATTAAACAAATCATACTTTTTATATTTTTAACGTTAAGTTCACATTATTTTACATCTAAAACACGTGTTTACAATACATTTGGGTGAATACAAAAAATAGAAAGAAAATTTGGTAAAAAATGGTGATAATTCCGCTAAATATCGTTTAAAGTCATTTGTATTGAACTAATCATACTTTTTATATTTTTATCGTTAAGTTCACATAATTTTACATCTAAAACACGTCTTTACAATACATTTGGGTGAATATAAAAGGTCGTAAAAAAATTTTGAAATACAGGTGATGAATCCGCTAAATATCGTCTTAAGTCATTTCTATTAAACTAATCATACTTTTTATATTTTTAACGTTAAGTTCACATTATTTTACATCTAAAACACGTGTTTACAATACATTTGGGTGAATACAAAAAATAGAAAAAAAATTTGGGAAAAAATTTTGTAAAAAATGGTGATAATTCCGCTAAATATCGTTTAAAGTCATTTGTATTGAACTAATCATACTTTTTATATTTTTATCGTTAAGTTCACATTATTTTACATCTAAAACACGTATTTACAATACATTTGGGTGAATACAAAAAATAGAAAAAAAATTTGGGAAAAAATTTGGTAAAAAATGGTGATAATTCCGCTAAATATCGTTTAAAGTCATTTGTATTGAACTAATCATACTTTTTATATTTTTATCGTTAAGTTCACATTATTTTACATCTAAAACACGTCTTTACAATACATTTGGGTGAATATAAAAGGTCGTAAAAAAATTTTGAAATACAGGTGATGAATCCGCTAAATATCGTCTTAAGTCATTTCTATTAAACTAATCATACTTTTTATATTTTTAACGTTAAGTTCACATTCTTTTACATCTAAAACACGTGTTTACAATACATTTGGGTGAATACAAAAAATAGAAAAAATATTTGGTAAAAAATGGTGATAATTCCGCTAAATATCGTTTAAAGTCATTTGTATTGAACTAATCATACTTTTTATATTTTTATCGTTAAGTTCACATTATTTTACATCTAAAACACGTATTTACGATACATTTGGGTGAATACAAAAAATAGAAAAAAAATTTGGGAAAAAATTTGGTAAAAAATGGTGATAATTCCGCTAAATATCGTTTAAAGTCATTTGTATTGAACTAATCATACTTTTTATATTTTTATCGTTAAGTTCACATTATTTTACATCTATAACACGTCTTTACAATACATTTGGGTGAATATAAAAGGTCGTAAAAAAATTTTGAATTACAGGTGATGAATCCGCTAAATATCGTCTTAAGTCATTTCTATTAAACTAATCATACTTTTTATATTTTTAACGTTAAGTTCACATTATTTTACATCTAAAACACGTGTTTACAATACATTTGGGTGAATACAAAAAATAGAAAAAAAATTTGGTAAAAAATGGTGATAATTCCGCTTAATATCGTTTAAAGTCATTTGTATTGAACTAATCATACTTTTTATATTTTTATCGTTAAGTTCACATTATTTTACATCTAAAACACGTATTTACAATACATTTGGGTGAATACAAAAAATAGAAAAAAAATTTGGGAAAAAATTTGGTAAAAAATGGTGATAATTCCGCTAAATATCGTTTAAAGTCATTTGTATTGAACTAATCATACTTTTTATATTTTTATCGTTAAGTTCACATTATTTTACATCTAAAACACGTCTTTACAATACATTTAGGTGAATATAAAAGGTCGTAAAAAAATTTTGAATTACAGGTGATGAATCCGCTAAATATCGTCTTAAGTCATTTCTATTAAACTAATCATACTTTTTATATTTTTAACGTTAAGTTCACATTATTTTACATCTAAAACACGTGTTTACAATACATTTGGGTGAATACAAAAAATAGAAAAAAAATTTGGGAAAAAATTGGGTAAAAAATGGTGATAATTCCGCTAAATATCGTTTAAAGTCATTTGTATTGAACTAATCATACTTTTTATATTTTTATCGTTAAGTTCACATAATTTTACATCTAAAACACGTCTTTACAATACATTTGGGTGAATATAAAAGGTCGTAAAAAAATTTTGAAATACAGGTGATGAATCCGCTAAATATCGTCTTAAGTCATTTCTATTAAACTAATCATACTTTTTATATTTTTAACGTTAAGTTCACATTATTTTACATCTAAAACACGTGTTTACAATACATTTGGGTGAATACAAAAAATAGAAAAAAAATTTGGGAAAAAATTTGGTAAAAAATGGTGATAATTCCGCTAAATATCGTTTAAAGTCATTTGTATTGAACTAATCATACTTTTTATATTTTTATCGTTAAGTTCACATTATTTTACATCTAAAACACGTATTTACAATACATTTGGGTGAATACAAAAAATAGAAAAAAAATTTGGGAAAAAATTTGGTAAAAAATGGTGATAATTCCGCTAAATACCGTTTAAAGTCATTTGTATTGAACTAATCATACTTTTTATATTTTTATCGTTAAGTTCACATTATTTTACATCTAAAACACGTCTTTACAATACATTTGGGTGAATATAAAAGGTCGTAAAAAAATTTTGAAATACAGGTGATGAATCCGCTAAATATCGTCTTAAGTCATTTCTATTAAACTAATCATACTTTTTATATTTTTAACGTTAAGTTCACATTATTTTACATCTAAAACACGTGTTTACAATACATTTGGGTGAATACAATAAATAGAAAAAATATTTGGTAAAAAATGGTGATAATTCCGCTAAATATCGTTTAAAGTCATTTGTTTTGAACTAATCATACTTTTTATATTTTTATCGTTAAGTTCACATTATTTTACATCTAAAACACGTCTTTACAATACATTTGGGTGAATATAAAAGGTCGTAAAAAAATTTTGAAATACAGGTGATGAATCCGCTAAATATCGTCTTAAGTCATTTCTATTAAACTAATCATACTTTTTATATTTTTAACGTTAAGTTCACATTATTTTACATCTAAAACACGTGTTTACAATACATTTGGGTGAATACAAAAAATAGAAAGAAAATTTGGTAAAAAATGGTGATAATTCCGCTAAATATCGTTTAAAGTCATTTGTATTGAACTAATCATACTTTTTATATTTTTATCGTTAAGTTCACATAATTTTACATCTAAAACACGTCTTTACAATACATTTGGGTGAATATAAAAGGTCGTAAAAAAATTTTGAAATACAGGTGATGAATCCGCTAAATATCGTCTTAAGTCATTTCTATTAAACTAATCATACTTTTTATATTTTTAACGTTAAGTTCACATTATTTTACATCTAAAACACGTGTTTACAATACATTTGGGTGAATACAAAAAATAGAAAAAAAATTTGGGAAAAAATTTTGTAAAAAATGGTGATAATTCCGCTAAATATCGTTTAAAGTCATTTGTATTGAACTAATCATACTTTTTATATTTTTATCGTTAAGTTCACATTATTTTACATCTAAAACACGTATTTACAATACATTTGGGTGAATACAAAAAATAGAAAAAAAATTTGGGAAAAAATTTGGTAAAAAATGGTGATAATTCCGCTAAATATCGTTTAAAGTCATTTGTATTGAACTAATCATACTTTTTATATTTTTATCGTTAAGTTCACATTATTTTACATCTAAAACACGTCTTTACAATACATTTGGGTGAATATAAAAGGTCGTAAAAAAATTTTGAATTACAGGTGATGAATCCGCTAAATATCGTCTTAAGTCATTTCTATTAAACTAATCATACTTTTTATATTTTTAACGTTAAGTTCACATTATTTTACATCTAAAACACGTGTTTACAATACATTTGGGTGAATACAAAAAATAGAAAAAAAATTTGGTAAAAAATGGTGATAATTCCGCTTAATATCGTTTAAAGTCATTTGTATTGAACTAATCATACTTTTTATATTTTTATCGTTAAGTTCACATTATTTTACATCTAAAACACGTCTTTACAATACAGTTGGGTGAATACAAAAAATAGAAAAAAAATTTGGTAAAAAATGTTGATAATTCCGCTAAATATCGTTTAAAGTCATTTGTATTGAACTAATCATACTTTTTATATTTTTATCGTTAAGTTCACATTATTTTACATCTAAAACACGTATTTACAATACATTTGGGTGAATACAAAAAATAGAAAAAAAATTTGGGAAAAAATTTGGTAAAAAATGGTGATAATTCCGCTAAATATCGTTTAAAGTCATTTGTATTGAACTAATCATACTTTTTATATTTTTATCGTTAAGTTCACATTATTTTACATCTAAAACACGTCTTTACAATACATTTAGGTGAATATAAAAGGTCGTAAAAAAATTTTGAATTACAGGTGATGAATCCGCTAAATATCGTCTTAAGTCATTTCTATTAAACTAATCATACTTTTTATATTTTTAACGTTAAGTTCACATTATTTTACATCTAAAACACGTGTTTACAATACATTTGGGTGAATATAAATGGTCGTAAAAATTTTTTGAAATACAGGTGATGAATCCGCTAAATATCGTCTTAAGTCATTTCTATTAAACTAATCATACTTTTTATATTTTTAACGTTAAGTTCACATTATTTTACATCTAAAACACGTATTTACAATACATTTGGGCGAATACAAAAAATAGAAAAAAAATTTGGGAAAAAATTGGGTAAAAAATGGTGATAATTCCGCTAAATATCGTTTAAAGTCATTTGTATTGAACTAATCATACTTTTTATATTTTTATCGTTAAGTTCACATAATTTTACATCTAAAACACGTCTTTACAATACATTTGGGTGAATATAAAAGGTCGTAAAAAAATTTTGAAATACAGGTGATGAATCCGCTAAATATCGTCTTAAGTCATTTCTATTAAACTAATCATACTTTTTATATTTTTAACGTTAAGTTCACATTATTTTACATCTAAAACACGTGTTTACAATACATTTGGGTGAATACAAAAATAGAAAAAAAATTTGGGAAAAAATTTGGTAAAAAATGGTGATAATTCCGCTAAATATCGTTTAAAGTCATTTGTATTGAACTAATCATACTTTTTATATTTTTATCGTTAAGTTCACATTATTTTACATCTAAAACACGTATTTACAATACATTTGGGTGAATACAAAAAATAGAAAAAAAATTTGGGAAAAAATTTGGTAAAAAATGGTGATAATTCCGCTAAATATCGTTTAAAGTCATTTGTATTGAACTAATCATACTTTTTATATTTTTATCGTTAAGTTCACATTATTTTACATCTAAAACACGTCTTTACAATACATTTGGGTGAATATAAAAGGTCGTAAAAAAATTTTGAAATACAGGTGATGAATCCGCTAAATATCGTCTTAAGTCATTTCTATTAAACTAATCATACTTTTTATATTTTTAACGTTAAGTTCACATTATTTTACATCTAAAACACGTGTTTACAATACATTTGGGTGAATACAAAAAATAGAAAAAATATTTGGTAAAAAATGGTGATAATTCCGCTAAATATCGTTTAAAGTCATTGGTATTGAACTAATCATACTTTTTATATTTTTATCGTTAAGTTCACATTATTTTACATCTAAAACACGTCTTTACAATACATTTGGGTGAATATAAAAGGTCGTAAAAAAATTTTGAAATACAGGTGATGAATCCGCTAAATATCGTCTTAAGTCATTTCTATTAAACTAATCATACTTTTTATATTTTTAACGTTAAGTTCACATTATTTTACATCTAAAACACGTGTTTACAATACATTTGGGTGAATACAAAAAATAGAAAGAAAATTTGGTAAAAAATGGTGATAATTCCGCTAAATATCGTTTAAAGTCATTTGTATTGAACTAATCATACTTTTTATATTTTTATCGTTAAGTTCACATTATTTTACATCTAAAACACGTCTTTACAATACATTTGGGTGAATATAAAAGGTCGTAAAAAAATTTTGAATTACAGGTGATGAATCCGCTAAATATCGTTTAAAGTCATTGGTATTGAACTAATCATACTTTTTATATTTTTATCGTTAAGTTCACATTATTTTACATCTAAAACACGTCTTTACAATACATTTAGGTGAATATAAAAGGTCGTAAAAAAATTTTGAATTACAGGTGATGAATCCGCTAAATATCGTTTAAAGTCATTTGTATTGAACTAATCATACTTTTTATATTTTTATCGTTAAGTTCACATTATTTTACATCTAAAACACGTATTTACAATACATTTGGGTGAATACAAAAAATAGAAAAAAAATTTGGGAAAAAATTTGGTAAAAAATGGTGATAATTCCGCTAAATATCGTTTAAAGTCATTTGTATTGAACTAATCATACTTTTTATATTTTTATCGTTAAGTTCACATTATTTTACATCTAAAACACGTCTTTACAATACATTTAGGTGAATATAAAAGGTCGTAAAAAAATTTTGAATTACAGGTGATGAATCCGCTAAATATCGTCTTAAGTCATTTCTATTAAACTAATCATACTTTTTATATTTTTAACGTTAAGTTCACATTATTTTACATCTAAAACACGTGTTTACAATACATTTGGGTGAATATAAATGGTCGTAAAAATTTTTTGAAATACAGGTGATGAATCCGCTAAATATCGTCTTAAGTCATTTCTATTAAACTAATCATACTTTTTATATTTTTAACGTTAAGTTCACATTATTTTACATCTAAAACACGTATTTACAATACATTTGGGCGAATACAAAAAATAGAAAAAAAATTTGGGAAAAAATTGGGTAAAAAATGGTGATAATTCCGCTAAATATCGTTTAAAGTCATTTGTATTGAACTAATCATACTTTTTATATTTTTATCGTTAAGTTCACATAATTTTACATCTAAAACACGTCTTTACAATACATTTGGGTGAATATAAAAGGTCGTAAAAAAATTTTGAAATACAGGTGATGAATCCGCTAAATATCGTCTTAAGTCATTTCTATTAAACTAATCATACTTTTTATATTTTTAACGTTAAGTTCACATTATTTTACATCTAAAACACGTGTTTACAATACATTTGGGTGAATACAAAAATAGAAAAAAAATTTGGGAAAAAATTTGGTAAAAAATGGTGATAATTCCGCTAAATATCGTTTAAAGTCATTTGTATTGAACTAATCATACTTTTTATATTTTTATCGTTAAGTTCACATTATTTTACATCTAAAACACGTATTTACAATACATTTGGGTGAATACAAAAAATAGAAAAAAAATTTGGGAAAAAATTTGGTAAAAAATGGTGATAATTCCGCTAAATATCGTTTAAAGTCATTTGTATTGAACTAATCATACTTTTTATATTTTTATCGTTAAGTTCACATTATTTTACATCTAAAACACGTCTTTACAATACATTTGGGTGAATATAAAAGGTCGTAAAAAAATTTTGAAATACAGGTGATGAATCCGCTAAATATCGTCTTAAGTCATTTCTATTAAACTAATCATACTTTTTATATTTTTAACGTTAAGTTCACATTATTTTACATCTAAAACACGTGTTTACAATACATTTGGGTGAATACAAAAAATAGAAAAAATATTTGGTAAAAAATGGTGATAATTCCGCTAAATATCGTTTAAAGTCATTGGTATTGAACTAATCATACTTTTTATATTTTTATCGTTAAGTTCACATTATTTTACATCTAAAACACGTCTTTACAATACATTTGGGTGAATATAAAAGGTCGTAAAAAAATTTTGAAATACAGGTGATGAATCCGCTAAATATCGTCTTAAGTCATTTCTATTAAACTAATCATACTTTTTATATTTTTAACGTTAAGTTCACATTATTTTACATCTAAAACACGTGTTTACAATACATTTGGGTGAATACAAAAAATAGAAAGAAAATTTGGTAAAAAATGGTGATAATTCCGCTAAATATCGTTTAAAGTCATTTGTATTGAACTAATCATACTTTTTATATTTTTATCGTTAAGTTCACATTATTTTACATCTAAAACACGTCTTTACAATACATTTGGGTGAATATAAAAGGTCGTAAAAAAATTTTGAATTACAGGTGATGAATCCGCTAAATATCGTTTAAAGTCATTGGTATTGAACTAATCATACTTTTTATATTTTTATCGTTAAGTTCACATTATTTTACATCTAAAACACGTCTTTACAATACATTTAGGTGAATATAAAAGGTCGTAAAAAAATTTTGAATTACAGGTGATGAATCCGCTAAATATCGTTTAAAGTCATTTGTATTGAACTAATCATACTTTTTATATTTTTATCGTTAAGTTCACATTATTTTACATCTAAAACACGTATTTACAATACATTTGGGTGAATACAAAAAATAGAAAAAAAATTTGGGAAAAAATTTGGTAAAAAATGGTGATAATTCCGCTAAATATCGTTTAAAGTCATTTGTATTGAACTAATCATACTTTTTATATTTTTATCGTTAAGTTCACATTATTTTACATCTAAAACACGTCTTTACAATACATTTAGGTGAATATAAAAGGTCGTAAAAAAATTTTGAATTACAGGTGATGAATCCGCTAAATATCGTCTTAAGTCATTTCTATTAAACTAATCATACTTTTTATATTTTTAACGTTAAGTTCACATTATTTTACATCTAAAACACGTGTTTACAATACGTTTGGGTGAATATAAATGGTCGTAAAAATTTTTTGAAATACAGGTGATGAATCCGCTAAATATCGTCTTAAGTCATTTCTATTAAACTAATCATACTTTTTATATTTTTAACGTTAAGTTCACATTATTTTACATCTAAAACACGTATTTACAATACATTTGGGCGAATACAAAAAATAGAAAAAAAATTTGGGAAAAAATTGGGTAAAAAATGGTGATAATTCCGCTAAATATCGTTTAAAGTCATTTGTATTGAACTAATCATACTTTTTATATTTTTATCGTTAAGTTCACATAATTTTACATCTAAAACACGTCTTTACAATACATTTGGGTGAATATAAAAGGTCGTAAAAAAATTTTGAAATACAGGTGATGAATCCGCTAAATATCGTCTTAAGTCATTTCTATTAAACTAATCATACTTTTTATATTTTTAACGTTAAGTTCACATTATTTTACATCTAAAACACGTGTTTACAATACATTTGGGTGAATACAAAAATAGAAAAAAAATTTGGGAAAAAATTTGGTAAAAAATGGTGATAATTCCGCTAAATATCGTTTAAAGTCATTTGTATTGAACTAATCATACTTTTTATATTTTTATCGTTAAGTTCACATTATTTTACATCTAAAACACGTATTTACAATACATTTGGGTGAATACAAAAAATAGAAAAAAAATTTGGGAAAAAATTTGGTAAAAAATGGTGATAATTCCGCTAAATATCGTTTAAAGTCATTTGTATTGAACTAATCATACTTTTTATATTTTTATCGTTAAGTTCACATTATTTTACATCTAAAACACGTCTTTACAATACATTTGGGTGAATATAAAAGGTCGTAAAAAAATTTTGAAATACAGGTGATGAATCCGCTAAATATCGTCTTAAGTCATTTCTATTAAACTAATCATACTTTTTATATTTTTAACGTTAAGTTCACATTATTTTACATCTAAAACACGTGTTTACAATACATTTGGGTGAATACAAAAAATAGAAAAAATATTTGGTAAAAAATGGTGATAATTCCGCTAAATATCGTTTAAAGTCATTGGTATTGAACTAATCATACTTTTTATATTTTTATCGTTAAGTTCACATTATTTTACATCTAAAACACGTCTTTACAATACATTTGGGTGAATATAAAAGGTCGTAAAAAAATTTTGAAATACAGGTGATGAATCCGCTAAATATCGTCTTAAGTCATTTCTATTAAACTAATCATACTTTTTATATTTTTAACGTTAAGTTCACATTATTTTACATCTAAAACACGTGTTTACAATACATTTGGGTGAATACAAAAAATAGAAAGAAAATTTGGTAAAAAATGGTGATAATTCCGCTAAATATCGTTTAAAGTCATTTGTATTGAACTAATCATACTTTTTATATTTTTATCGTTAAGTTCACATTATTTTACATCTAAAACACGTCTTTACAATACATTTGGGTGAATATAAAAGGTCGTAAAAAAATTTTGAATTACAGGTGATGAATCCGCTAAATATCGTTTAAAGTCATTGGTATTGAACTAATCATACTTTTTATATTTTTATCGTTAAGTTCACATAATTTTACATCTAAAACACGTCTTTACAATACATTTGGGTGAATATAAAAGGTCGTAAAAAAATTTTGAAATACAGGTGATGAATCCGCTAAATATCGTCTTAAGTCATTTCTATTAAACTAATCATACTTTTTATATTTTTAACGTTAAGTTCACATTATTTTACATCTAAAACACGTGTTTACAATACATTTGGGTGAATACAAAAAATAGAAAAAAAATTTGGGAAAAAATTTGGTAAAAAATGGTGATAATTCCGCTAAATATCGTTTAAAGTCATTTGTATTGAACTAATCATACTTTTTATATTTTTATCGTTAAGTTCACATTATTTTACATCTAAAACACGTATTTACAATACATTTGGGTGAATACAAAAAATAGAAAAAAAATTTGGGAAAAAATTTGGTAAAAAATGGTGATAATTCCGCTAAATATCGTTTAAAGTCATTTGTATTGAACTAATCATACTTTTTATATTTTTATCGTTAAGTTCACATTATTTTACATCTATAACACGTATTTACAATACATTTGGGTGAATACAAAAAATAGAAAAAAAATTTGGGAAAAAATTTGGTAAAAAATGGTGATAATTCCGCTAAATATCGTTTAAAGTCATTTGTATTGAACTAATCATACTTTTTATATTTTTATCGTTAAGTTCACATTATTTTACATCTAAAACACGTCTTTACAATACATTTAGGTGAATATAAAAGGTCGTAAAAAAATTTTGAATTACAGGTGATGAATCCGCTAAATATCGTCTTAAGTCATTTCTATTAAACTAATCATACTTTTTATATTTTTAACGTTAAGTTCACATTATTTTACATCTAAAACACGTGTTTACAATACATTTGGGTGAATACAAAAAATAGAAAAAAAATTTGGGAAAAAATTGGGTAAAAAATGGTGATAATTCCGCTAAATATCGTTTAAAGTCATTTGTATTGAACTAATCATACTTTTTATATTTTTATCGTTAAGTTCACATAATTTTACATCTAAAACACGTCTTTACATTACATTTGGGTGAATATAAAAGGTCGTAAAAAAATTTTGAAATACAGGTGATGAATCCGCTAAATATCGTCTTAAGTCATTTCTATTAAACTAATCATACTTTTTATATTTTTAACGTTAAGTTCACATTATTTTACATCTAAAACACGTGTTTACAATACATTTGGGTGAATACAAAAAATAGAAAAAAAATTTGGGAAAAAATTTGGTAAAAAATGGTGATAATTCCGCTAAATATCGTTTAAAGTCATTTGTATTGAACTAATCATACTTTTTATATTTTTATCGTTAAGTTCACATTATTTTACATCTAAAACACGTATTTACAATACATTTGGGTGAATACAAAAAATAGAAAAAAAATTTGGGAAAAAATTTGGTAAAAAATGGTGATAATTCCGCTAAATATCGTTTAAAGTCATTTGTATTGAACTAATCATACTTTTTATATTTTTATCGTTAAGTTCACATTATTTTACATCTAAAACACGTCTTTACAATACATTTGGGTGAATATAAAAGGTCGTAAAAAAATTTTGAAATACAGGTGATGAATCCGCTAAATATCGTCTTAAGTCATTTCTATTAAACTAATCATACTTTTTATATTTTTAACGTTAAGTTCACATTATTTTACATCTAAAACACGTGTTTACAATACATTTGGGTGAATAGAATAAATAGAAAAAATATTTGGTAAAAAATGGTGATAATTCCGCTAAATATCGTTTAAAGTCATTTGTTTTGAACTAATCATACTTTTTATATTTTTATCGTTAAGTTCACATTATTTTGCATCTAAAACACGTCTTTACAATACAGTTGGGTGAATACAAAAAATAGAAAAAAAATTTGGTAAAAAATGTTGATAATTCCGCTAAATATCGTTTAAAGTCATTTGTATTGAACTAATCATACTTTTTATATTTTTATCGTTAAGTTCACATTATTTTACATCTAAAACACGTATTTACAATACATTTGGGTGAATACAAAAAATAGAAAAAAAATTTGGGAAAAAATTTGGTAAAAAATGGTGATAATTCCGCTAAATATCGTTTAAAGTCATTTGTATTGAACTAATCATACTTTTTATATTTTTATCGTTAAGTTCACATTATTTTACATCTAAAACACGTCTTTACAATACATTTAGGTGAATATAAAAGGTCGTAAAAAAATTTTGAATTACAGGTGATGAATCCGCTAAATATCGTCTTAAGTCATTTCTATTAAACTAATCATACTTTTTATATTTTTAACGTTAAGTTCACATTATTTTACATCTAAAACACGTGTTTACAATACATTTGGGTGAATATAAATGGTCGTAAAAATTTTTTGAAATACAGGTGATGAATCCGCTAAATATCGTCTTAAGTCATTTCTATTAAACTAATCATACTTTTTATATTTTTAACGTTAAGTTCACATTATTTTACATCTAAAACACGTATTTACAATACATTTGGGCGAATACAAAAAATAGAAAAAAAATTTGGGAAAAAATTGGGTAAAAAATGGTGATAATTCCGCTAAATATCGTTTAAAGTCATTTGTATTGAACTAATCATACTTTTTATATTTTTATCGTTAAGTTCACATTATTTTACATCTAAAACACGTATTTACAATACATTTGGGTGAATACAAAAAATAGAAAAAAAATTTGGGAAAAAATTTGGTAAAAAATGGTGATAATTCCGCTAAATATCGTTTAAAGTCATTTGTATTGAACTAATCATACTTTTTATATTTTTATCGTTAAGTTCACATTATTTTACATCTAAAACACGTCTTTACAATACATTTAGGTGAATATAAAAGGTCGTAAAAAAATTTTGAATTACAGGTGATGAATCCGCTAAATATCGTCTTAAGTCATTTCTATTAAACTAATCATACTTTTTATATTTTTAACGTTAAGTTCACATTATTTTACATCTAAAACACGTGTTTACAATACATTTGGGTGAATACAAAAAATAGAAAAAAAATTTGGGAAAAAATTGGGTAAAAAATGGTGATAATTCCGCTAAATATCGTTTAAAGTCATTTGTATTGAACTAATCATACTTTTTATATTTTTATCGTTAAGTTCACATAATTTTACATCTAAAACACGTCTTTACATTACATTTGGGTGAATATAAAAGGTCGTAAAAAAATTTTGAAATACAGGTGATGAATCCGCTAAATATCGTCTTAAGTCATTTCTATTAAACTAATCATACTTTTTATATTTTTAACGTTAAGTTCACATTATTTTACATCTAAAACACGTGTTTACAATACATTTGGGTGAATACAAAAAATAGAAAAAAAATTTGGGAAAAAATTTGGTAAAAAATGGTGATAATTCCGCTAAATATCGTTTAAAGTCATTTGTATTGAACTAATCATACTTTTTATATTTTTATCGTTAAGTTCACATTATTTTACATCTAAAACACGTATTTACAATACATTTGGGTGAATACAAAAAATAGAAAAAAAATTTGGGAAAAAATTTGGTAAAAAATGGTGATAATTCCGCTAAATATCGTTTAAAGTCATTTGTATTGAACTAATCATACTTTTTATATTTTTATCGTTAAGTTCACATTATTTTACATCTAAAACACGTCTTTACAATACATTTGGGTGAATATAAAAGGTCGTAAAAAAATTTTGAAATACAGGTGATGAATCCGCTAAATATCGTCTTAAGTCATTTCTATTAAACTAATCATACTTTTTATATTTTTAACGTTAAGTTCACATTATTTTACATCTAAAACACGTGTTTACAATACATTTGGGTGAATAGAATAAATAGAAAAAATATTTGGTAAAAAATGGTGATAATTCCGCTAAATATCGTTTAAAGTCATTTGTTTTGAACTAATCATACTTTTTATATTTTTATCGTTAAGTTCACATTATTTTGCATCTAAAACACGTCTTTACAATACAGTTGGGTGAATACAAAAAATAGAAAAAAAATTTGGTAAAAAATGTTGATAATTCCGCTAAATATCGTTTAAAGTCATTTGTATTGAACTAATCATACTTTTTATATTTTTATCGTTAAGTTCACATTATTTTACATCTAAAACACGTATTTACAATACATTTGGGTGAATACAAAAAATAGAAAAAAAATTTGGGAAAAAATTTGGTAAAAAATGGTGATAATTCCGCTAAATATCGTTTAAAGTCATTTGTATTGAACTAATCATACTTTTTATATTTTTATCGTTAAGTTCACATTATTTTACATCTAAAACACGTCTTTACAATACATTTAGGTGAATATAAAAGGTCGTAAAAAAATTTTGAATTACAGGTGATGAATCCGCTAAATATCGTCTTAAGTCATTTCTATTAAACTAATCATACTTTTTATATTTTTAACGTTAAGTTCACATTATTTTACATCTAAAACACGTGTTTACAATACATTTGGGTGAATATAAATGGTCGTAAAAATTTTTTGAAATACAGGTGATGAATCCGCTAAATATCGTCTTAAGTCATTTCTATTAAACTAATCATACTTTTTATATTTTTAACGTTAAGTTCACATTATTTTACATCTAAAACACGTATTTACAATACATTTGGGCGAATACAAAAAATAGAAAAAAAATTTGGGAAAAAATTGGGTAAAAAATGGTGATAATTCCGCTAAATATCGTTTAAAGTCATTTGTATTGAACTAATCATACTTTTTATATTTTTATCGTTAAGTTCACATAATTTTACATCTAAAACACGTCTTTACAATACATTTGGGTGAATATAAAAGGTCGTAAAAAAATTTTGAAATACAGGTGATGAATCCGCTAAATATCGTCTTAAGTCATTTCTATTAAACTAATCATACTTTTTATATTTTTAACGTTAAGTTCACATTATTTTACATCTAAAACACGTGTTTACAATACATTTGGGTGAATACAAAAAATAGAAAAAAAATTTGGGAAAAAATTTGGTAAAAAATGGTGATAATTCCGCTAAATATCGTTTAAAGTCATTTGTATTGAACTAATCATACTTTTTATATTTTTATCGTTAAGTTCACATTATTTTACATCTAAAACACGTATTTACAATACATTTGGGTGAATACAAAAAATAGAAAAAAAATTTGGGAAAAAATTTGGTAAAAAATGGTGATAATTCCGCTAAATATCGTTTAAAGTCATTTGTATTGAACTAATCATACTTTTTATATTTTTATCGTTAAGTTCACATTATTTTACATCTAAAACACGTCTTTACAATACATTTGGGTGAATATAAAAGGTCGTAAAAAAATTTTGAAATACAGGTGATGAATCCGCTAAATATCGTCTTAAGTCATTTCTATTAAACTAATCATACTTTTTATATTTTTAACGTTAAGTTCACATTATTTTACATCTAAAACACGTCTTTACAATACATTTGGGTGAATATAAAAGGTCGTAAAAAAATTTTGAATTACAGGTGATGAATCCGCTAAATATCGTCTTAAGTCATTTCTATTAAACTAATCATACTTTTTATATTTTTAACGTTAAGTTCACATTATTTTACATCTAAAACACGTGTTTACAATACATTTGGGTGAATACAAAAAATAGAAAAAAAATTTGGTAAAAAATGGTGATAATTCCGCTTAATATCGTTTAAAGTCATTTGTATTGAACTAATCATACTTTTTATATTTTTATCGTTAAGTTCACATTATTTTACATCTAAAACACGTCTTTACAATACAGTTGGGTGAATACAAAAAATAGAAAAAAAATTTGGTAAAAAATGGTGATAATTCCGCTAAATATCGTTTAAAGTCATTTGTATTGAACTAATCATACTTTTTATATTTTTATCGTTAAGTTCACATTATTTTACATCTAAAACACGTATTTACAATACATTTGGGTGAATACAAAAAATAGAAAAAAAATTTGGGAAAAAATTTGGTAAAAAATGGTGATAATTCCGCTAAATATCGTTTAAAGTCATTTGTATTGAACTAATCATACTTTTTATATTTTTATCGTTAAGTTCACATTATTTTACATCTAAAACACGTCTTTACAATACATTTAGGTGAATATAAAAGGTCGTAAAAAAATTTTGAATTACAGGTGATGAATCCGCTAAATATCGTCTTAAGTCATTTCTATTAAACTAATCATACTTTTTATATTTTTAACGTTAAGTTCACATTATTTTACATCTAAAACACGTGTTTACAATACATTTGGGTGAATATAAATGGTCGTAAAAATTTTTTGAAATACAGGTGATGAATCCGCTAAATATCGTCTTAAGTCATTTCTATTAAACTAATCATACTTTTTATATTTTTAACGTTAAGTTCACATTATTTTACATCTAAAACACGTATTTACAATACATTTGGGCGAATACAAAAAATAGAAAAAAAATTTGGGAAAAAATTGGGTAAAAAATGGTGATAATTCCGCTAAATATCGTTTAAAGTCATTTGTATTGAACTAATCATACTTTTTATATTTTTATCGTTAAGTTCACATAATTTTACATCTAAAACACGTCTTTACAATACATTTGGGTGAATACAAAAAATAGAAAAAAAATTTGGTAAAAAATGTTGATAATTCCGCTAAATATCGTTTAAAGTCATTTGTATTGAACTAATCATACTTTTTATATTTTTATCGTTAAGTTCACATTATTTTACATCTAAAACACGTATTTACAATACATTTGGGTGAATACAAAAAATAGAAAAAAAATTTGGGAAAAAATTTGGTAAAAAATGGTGATAATTCCGCTAAATATCGTTTAAAGTCATTTGTATTGAACTAATCATACTTTTTATATTTTTATCGTTAAGTTCACATTATTTTACATCTAAAACACGTCTTTACAATACATTTAGGTGAATATAAAAGGTCGTAAAAAAATTTTGAATTACAGGTGATGAATCCGCTAAATATCGTCTTAAGTCATTTCTATTAAACTAATCATACTTTTTATATTTTTAACGTTAAGTTCACATTATTTTACATCTAAAACACGTGTTTACAATACATTTGGGTGAATATAAATGGTCGTAAAAATTTTTTGAAATACAGGTGATGAATCCGCTAAATATCGTCTTAAGTCATTTCTATTAAACTAATCATACTTTTTATATTTTTAACGTTAAGTTCACATTATTTTACATCTAAAACACGTATTTACAATACATTTGGGCGAATACAAAAAATAGAAAAAAAATTTGGGAAAAAATTGGGTAAAAAATGGTGATAATTCCGCTAAATATCGTTTAAAGTCATTTGTATTGAACTAATCATACTTTTTATATTTTTATCGTTAAGTTCACATAATTTTACATCTAAAACACGTCTTTACAATACATTTGGGTGAATATAAAAGGTCGTAAAAAAATTTTGAAATACAGGTGATGAATCCGCTAAATATCGTCTTAAGTCATTTCTATTAAACTAATCATACTTTTTATATTTTTAACGTTAAGTTCACATTATTTTACATCTAAAACACGTGTTTACAATACATTTGGGTGAATACAAAAAATAGAAAAAAAATTTGGGAAAAAATTTGGTAAAAAATGGTGATAATTCCGCTAAATATCGTTTAAAGTCATTTGTATTGAACTAATCATACTTTTTATATTTTTATCGTTAAGTTCACATTATTTTACATCTAAAACACGTATTTACAATACATTTGGGTGAATACAAAAAATAGAAAAAAAATTTGGGAAAAAATTTGGTAAAAAATGGTGATAATTCCGCTAAATATCGTTTAAAGTCATTTGTATTGAACTAATCATACTTTTTATATTTTTATCGTTAAGTTCACATTATTTTACATCTAAAACACGTCTTTACAATACATTTGGGTGAATATAAAAGGTCGTAAAAAAATTTTGAAATACAGGTGATGAATCCGCTAAATATCGTCTTAAGTCATTTCTATTAAACTAATCATACTTTTTATATTTTTAACGTTAAGTTCACATTATTTTACATCTAAAACACGTGTTTACAATACATTTGGGTGAATACAAAAAATAGAAAAAATATTTGGTAAAAAATGGTGATAATTCCGCTAAATATCGTTTAAAGTCATTGGTATTGAACTAATCATACTTTTTATATTTTTATCGTTAAGTTCACATTATTTTACATCTAAAACACGTCTTTACAATACATTTGGGTGAATATAAAAGGTCGTAAAAAAATTTTGAAATACAGGTGATGAATCCGCTAAATATCGTCTTAAGTCATTTCTATTAAACTAATCATACTTTTTATATTTTTAACGTTAAGTTCACATTATTTTACATCTAAAACACGTGTTTACAATACATTTGGGTGAATACAAAAAATAGAAAGAAAATTTGGTAAAAAATGGTGATAATTCCGCTAAATATCGTTTAAAGTCATTTGTATTGAACTAATCATACTTTTTATATTTTTATCGTTAAGTTCACATTATTTTACATCTAAAACACGTCTTTACAATACATTTGGGTGAATATAAAAGGTCGTAAAAAAATTTTGAATTACAGGTGATGAATCCGCTAAATATCGTCTTAAGTCATTTCTATTAAACTAATCATACTTTTTATATTTTTAACGTTAAGTTCACATTATTTTACATCTAAAACACGTGTTTACAATACATTTGGGTGAATACAAAAAATAGAAAAAAAATTTGGTAAAAAATGGTGATAATTCCGCTTAATATCGTTTAAAGTCATTTGTATTGAACTAATCATACTTTTTATATTTTTATCGTTAAGTTCACATTATTTTACATCTAAAACACGTCTTTACAATACAGTTGGGTGAATACAAAAAATAGAAAAAAAATTTGGTAAAAAATGGTGATAATTCCGCTAAATATCGTTTAAAGTCATTTGTATTGAACTAATCATACTTTTTATATTTTTATCGTTAAGTTCACATTATTTTACATCTAAAACACGTATTTACAATACATTTGGGTGAATACAAAAAATAGAAAAAAAATTTGGGAAAAAATTTGGTAAAAAATGGTGATAATTCCGCTAAATATCGTTTAAAGTCATTTGTATTGAACTAATCATACTTTTTATAATTTTATCGTTAAGTTCACATTATTTTACATCTAAAAAACGTCTTTACAATACATTTAGGTGAATATAAAAGGTCGTAAAAAAATTTTGAATTACAGGTGATGAATCCGCTAAATATCGTCTTAAGTCATTTCTATTAAACTAATCATACTTTTTATATTTTTAACGTTAAGTTCACATTATTTTACATCTAAAACACGTGTTTACAATACATTTGGGTGAATATAAATGGTCGTAAAAATTTTTTGAAATACAGGTGATGAATCCGCTAAATATCGTCTTAAGTCATTTCTATTAAACTAATCATACTTTTTATATTTTTAACGTTAAGTTCACATTATTTTACATCTAAAACACGTATTTACAATACATTTGGGCGAATACAAAAAATAGAAAAAAAATTTGGGAAAAAATTGGGTAAAAAATGGTGATAATTCCGCTAAATATCGTTTAAAGTCATTTGTATTGAACTAATCATACTTTTTATATTTTTATCGTTAAGTTCACATAATTTTACATCTAAAACACGTCTTTACAATACATTTGGGTGAATATAAAAGGTCGTAAAAAAATTTTGAAATACAGGTGATGAATCCGCTAAATATCGTCTTAAGTCATTTCTATTAAACTAATCATACTTTTTATATTTTTAACGTTAAGTTCACATTATTTTACATCTAAAACACGTGTTTACAATACATTTGGGTGAATACAAAAAATAGAAAAAAAATTTGGGAAAAAATTTGGTAAAAAATGGTGATAATTCCGCTAAATATCGTTTAAAGTCATTTGTATTGAACTAATCATACTTTTTATATTTTTATCGTTAAGTTCACATTATTTTACATCTAAAACACGTATTTACAATACATTTGGGTGAATACAAAAAATAGAAAAAAAATTTGGGAAAAAATTTGGTAAAAAATGGTGATAATTCCGCTAAATATCGTTTAAAGTCATTTGTATTGAACTAATCATACTTTTTATATTTTTATCGTTAAGTTCACATTATTTTACATCTAAAACACGTCTTTACAATACATTTGGGTGAATATAAAAGGTCGTAAAAAAATTTTGAAATACAGGTGATGAATCCGCTAAATATCGTCTTAAGTCATTTCTATTAAACTAATCATACTTTTTATATTTTTAACGTTAAGTTCACATTATTTTACATCTAAAACACGTGTTTACAATACATTTGGGTGAATACAAAAAATAGAAAAAATATTTGGTAAAAAATGGTGATAATTCCGCTAAATATCGTTTAAAGTCATTGGTATTGAACTAATCATACTTTTTATATTTTTATCGTTAAGTTCACATTATTTTACATCTAAAACACGTCTTTACAATACATTTGGGTGAATATAAAAGGTCGTAAAAAAATTTTGAAATACAGGTGATGAATCCGCTAAATATCGTCTTAAGTCATTTCTATTAAACTAATCATACTTTTTATATTTTTAACGTTAAGTTCACATTATTTTACATCTAAAACACGTGTTTACAATACATTTGGGTGAATACAAAAAATAGAAAGAAAATTTGGTAAAAAATGGTGATAATTCCGCTAAATATCGTTTAAAGTCATTTGTATTGAACTAATCATACTTTTTATATTTTTATCGTTAAGTTCACATTATTTTACATCTAAAACACGTCTTTACAATACATTTGGGTGAATATAAAAGGTCGTAAAAAAATTTTGAATTACAGGTGATGAATCCGCTAAATATCGTCTTAAGTCATTTCTATTAAACTAATCATACTTTTTATATTTTTAACGTTAAGTTCACATTATTTTACATCTAAAACACGTGTTTACAATACATTTGGGTGAATACAAAAAATAGAAAAAAAATTTGGTAAAAAATGGTGATAATTCCGCTTAATATCGTTTAAAGTCATTTGTATTGAACTAATCATACTTTTTATATTTTTATCGTTAAGTTCACATTATTTTACATCTAAAACACGTCTTTACAATACAGTTGGGTGAATACAAAAAATAGAAAAAAAATTTGGTAAAAAATGGTTATAATTCCGCTTAATATCGTTTAAAGTCATTTGTATTGAACTAATCATACTTTTTATATTTTTATCGTTCAGTTCACATTATTTTACATCTAAAACACGTATTTACAATACATTTGGTTGAATACAAAAAATAGAAAAAAAATTTGGGAAAAAATTTGGTAAAAAATGGTGATAATTCCGCTAAATATCGTTTAAAGTCATTTGTATTGAACTAATCATACTTTTTATATTTTTATCGTTAAGTTCACATTATTTTACATCTAAAACACGTCTTTACAATACATTTAGGTGAATATAAAAGGTCGTAAAAAAATTTTGAATTACAGGTGATGAATCAGCTAAATATCGTCTTAAGTCATTTCTATTAAACTAATCATACTTTTTATATTTTTAACGTTAAGTTCACATTATTTTACATCTAAAACACGTGTTTACAATACATTTGGGTGAATATAAATGGTCGTAAAAATTTTTTGAAATACAGGTGATGAATCCGCTAAATATCGTCTTAAGTCATTTCTATTAAACTAATCATACTTTTTATATTTTTAACGTTAAGTTCACATTATTTTACATCTAAAACACGTATTTACAATACATTTGGGCGAATACAAAAAATAGAAAAAAAATTTGGGAAAAAATTGGGTAAAAAATGGTGATAATTCCGCTAAATATCGTTTAAAGTCATTTGTATTGAACTAATCATACTTTTTATATTTTTATCGTTAAGTTCACATAATTTTACATCTAAAACACGTCTTTACAATACATTTGGGTGAATATAAAAGGTCGTAAAAAAATTTTGAAATACAGGTGATGAATCCGCTAAATATCGTCTTAAGTCATTTCTATTAAACTAATCATACTTTTTATATTTTTAACGTTAAGTTCACATTATTTTACATCTAAAACACGTGTTTACAATACATTTGGGTGAATACAAAAAATAGAAAAAAAATTTGGGAAAAAATTTGGTAAAAAATTGTGATAATTCCGCTAAATATCGTTTAAAGTCATTTGTATTGAACTAATCATACTTTTTATATTTTTATCGTTAAGTTCACATTATTTTACATCTAAAACACGTATTTACAATACATTTGGGTGAATACAAAAAATAGAAAAAAAATTTGGGAAAAAATTTGGTAAAAAATGGTGATAATTCCGCTAAATATCGTTTAAAGTCATTTGTATTGAACTAATCATACTTTTTATATTTTTATCGTTAAGTTCACATTATTTTACATCTAAAACACGTCTTTACAATACATTTGGGTGAATATAAAAGGTCGTAAAAAAATTTTGAAATACAGGTGATGAATCCGCTAAATATCGTCTTAAGTCATTTCTATTAAACTAATCATACTTTTTATATTTTTAACGTTAAGTTCACATTATTTTACATCTAAAACACGTGTTTACAATACATTTGGGTGAATACAAAAAATAGAAAAAATATTTGGTAAAAAATGGTGATAATTCCGCTAAATATCGTTTAAAGTCATTGGTATTGAACTAATCATACTTTTTATATTTTTATCGTTAAGTTCACATTATTTTACATCTAAAACACGTCTTTACAATACATTTGGGTGAATATAAAAGGTCGTAAAAAAATTTTGAAATACAGGTGATGAATCCGCTAAATATCGTCTTAAGTCATTTCTATTAAACTAATCATACTTTTTATATTTTTAACGTTAAGTTCACATTATTTTACATCTAAAACACGTGTTTACAATACATTTGGGTGAATACAAAAAATAGAAAGAAAATTTGGTAAAAAATGGTGATAATTCCGCTAAATATCGTTTAAAGTCATTTGTATTGAACTAATCATACTTTTTATATTTTTATCGTTAAGTTCACATTATTTTACATCTAAAACACGTCTTTACAATACATTTGGGTGAATATAAAAGGTCGTAAAAAAATTTTGAATTACAGGTGATGAATCCGCTAAATATCGTCTTAAGTCATTTCTATTAAACTAATCATACTTTTTATATTTTTAACGTTAAGTTCACATTATTTTACATCTAAAACACGTGTTTACAATACATTTGGGTGAATACAAAAAATAGAAAAAAAATTTGGGAAAAAATTTGGTAAAAAATGGTGATAATTCCGCTAAATATCGTTTAAAGTCATTTGTATTGAACTAATCATACTTTTTATATTTTTATCGTTAAGTTCACATAATTTTACATCTAAAACACGTCTTTACAATACATTTGGGTGAATATAAAAGGTCGTAAAAAAATTTTGAAATACAGGTGATGAATCCGCTAAATATCGTCTTAAGTCATTTCTATTAAACTAATCATACTTTTTATATTTTTAACGTTAAGTTCACATTATTTTACATCTAAAACACGTGTTTACAATACATTTGGGTGAATACAAAAAATAGAAAAAAAATTTGGGAAAAAATTTGGTAAAAAATGGTGATAATTCCGCTAAATATCGTTTAAAGTCATTTGTATTGAACTAATCATACTTTTTATATTTTTAACGTTAAGTTCACATTATTTTACATCTAAAACATGTGTTTACAATACATTTGGGTGAATACAAAAAATAGAAAAAAAATTTGGTAAAAAATTGTGATAATTCCGCTAAATATCGTTTAAAGTCTTTTGTATTGAACTAATCATACTTTTTATATTTTTATCGTTAAGTTCACATTATTTTACATCTAAAACACGTATTTACAATACATTTGGGTGAATACAAAAAATAGAAAAAAAATTTGGTAAAAAATGGTGATAATTCTGCTAAATATCGTTTAAAGTCATTTGTATTGAACTAATCATACTTTTTATATTTTTATCGTTAAGTTCACATTATTTTACATCTAAAACACGTCTTTACAATACATTTGGGTGAATATAAAAGGTCGTAAAAAAATTTTGAAATACAGGTGATGAATCCGCTAAATATCGTCTTAAGTCATTTCTATTAAACTAATCATACTTTTTATATTTTTAACGTTAAATTCACATTATTTTACATCTAAAACACGTCTTTACAATACATTTGGGTGAATATAAAAGGTCGTAAAAAATTTTTGAAATACAGGTGATGAATCCGCTAAATATCGTCTTAAGTCATTTCTATTAAACTAATCATACTTTTTATATTTTTAACGTTAAGTTCACATTATGTTACATCTAAAACACGTATTTACAATACATTTGGGTGAATACAAAAAATAGAAAAAAAATTTGGGAAAAAATTGGGTAAAAAATGGTGATGATTCCGCTAAATATCGTTTAAAGTCATTTGTATTGAACTAATCATACTTTTTATATTTTTATCGTTAAGTTCACATAATTTTACATCTAAAACACGTCTTTACAATACATTTGGGTGAATATAAAAGGTCGTAAAAAAATTTTGAAATACAGGTGATGAATCCGCTAAATATCGTCTTAAGTCATTTCTATTAAACTAATCATACTTTTTATATTTTTAACGTTAAGTTCACATTATTTTACATCTAAAACACGTGTTGACAATACATTTGGGAGAATACAAAAAATAGAAAAAAAATTAGGGAAAAAATTTGGTAAAAAATGGTGATAATTCCGCTAAATATCGTTTAAAGTCATTTGTATTGAACTAATCATACTTTTTATATTTTTAACGTTAAGTTCACATTATTTTACATCTAAAACATGTGTTTACAATACATTTGGGTGAATACAAAAAATAGAAAAAAAATTTGGTAAAAAATTGTGATAATTCCGCTAAATATCGTTTAAAGTCTTTTGTATTGAACTAATCATACTTTTTATATTTTTATCGTTAAGTTCACATTATTTTACATCTAAAACACGTCATTACAATACATTTGGGTGAATATAAAAGGTCGTAAAAAAATTTTGAAATACAGGTGATGAATCCGCTAAATATCGTCTTAAGTCATTTCTATTAAACTAATCATACTTTTTATATTTTTAACGTTAAGTTCACATTATTTTACATCTAAAACACGTGTTTACAATACATTTGGGTGAATACAAAAAATAGAAAAAAAATTTGGTAAAAAATTGTGATAATTCCGCTAAATATCGTTTAAAGTCATTTGTATTGAACTAATCATACTTTTTATATTTTTATCGTTAAGTTCACATTATTTTACATCTAAAACACGTATTTACAATACATTTGGGTGAATACAAAAAATAGAAAAAAAATTTGGTAAAAAATGGTGATAATTCTGCTAAATATCGTTTAAAGTCATTTGTATTGAACTAATCATACTTTTTATATTTTTATCGTTAAGTTCACATTATTTTACATCTAAAACACGTATTTACAATACATTTGGGTGAATACAAAAAATAGAAAAAAAATTTGGGAAAAAATTGGGTAAAAAATGGTGATAATTCCGCTAAATATCGTTTAAAGTCATTTGTATTGAACTAATCATACTTTTTATATTTTTATCGTTAAGTTAACATTATTTTACATCTAAAACACGTCTTTACAATACATTTGGGTGAATATAAAAGGTCGTAAAAAAATTTTGAAATACAGGTGATGAATCCGCTAAATATCGTCTTAAGTCATTTCTATTAAACTAATCATACTTTTTATATTTTTAACGTTAAGTTCACATTATTTTACATCTAAAACACGTGTTTACAATACATTTGGGAAAATACAAAAAATAGAAAAAAAATTTGGTAAAAAATGGTGATGATTCCGCTAAATATCGTTTAAAGTCATTTGTATTGAACTAATCATACTTTTTATATTTTTATCGTTAAGTTCACATTATTTTACATCTAAAACACGTCTTTACAATACATTTGGGTGAATACAAAAGATAGAAAAAAAATTTGGTAAAAAATGGTGATAATTCCGCTAAATATCGTTTAAAGTCATTTGTATTGAACTAATCATACTTTTTATATTTTTATCGTTAAGTTCACATTATTTTACATCTAAAACACGTATTTACAATACATTTGGGTGAATACAAAAAATAGAAAAAAAATTTGGGAAAAAATTTGGTAAAAAATGGTGATAATTCCGCTAAATATCGTTTAAAGTCATTTGTATTGAACTAATCATACTTTTTATATTTTTATCGTTAAGTTCACATTATTTTACATCTAAAACACGTCTTTACAATACATTTGGGTGAATATAAAAGGTCGTAAAAAAATTTTGAAATACAGGTGATGAATCCGCTAAATATCGTCTTAAGTCATTTCTATTAAACTAATCATACTTTTTATATTTTTAACGTTAAGTTCACATTATTTTACATCTAAAACACGTGTTTACAATACATTTGGGTGAATACAAAAAATAGAAAAAATATTTGGTAAAAAATGGTGAAAATTCCGCTAAATATCGTTTAAAGTCATTTGTATTGAACTAATCATACTTTTTATATTTTTATCGTTAAGTTCACATTATTTTACATCTAAAACACGTATTTACAATACATTTGGGTGAATACAAAAAATAGAAAAAAAATTTGGGAAAAAATTGGGTAAAAAATGTTGATAATTCCGCTAAATATCGTTTAAAGTCATTTGTATTGAACTAATCATACTTTTTATATTTTTATCGTTAAGTTCACATTATTTTACATCTAAAACACGTATTTACAATACATTTGGGTGAATACAAAAAATAGAAAAAAAATTTGGGAAAAAATTTGGTAAAAAATGGTGATAATTCCGCTAAATATCGTTTAAAGTCATTTGTATTGAACTAATCATACTTTTTATATTTTTATCGTTATGTTCACATTATTTTACATCTAAAACACGTCTTTACAATACATTTGGGTGAATATAAAAGGTCGTAAAAAAATTTTGAAATACAGGTGATGAATCCGCTAAATATCTTCTTAAGTCATTTCTATTAAACTAATCATATTTTTATATTTTTAACGTTAAGTTCACATTATTTTACATCTAAAACACGTGTTTACAATACATTTGGGTGAATACAAAAAATAGAAAAAAAATTTGGGAAAAAATTGGGTAAAAAATGGTGATAATTCCGCTAAATATCGTTTAAAGTCATTTGTATTGAACTAATCATACTTTTTATATTTTTATCGTTAAGTTCACATTATTTTACATCTAAAACACGTATTTACAATACATTTGGGTGAATATAAAAGGTGGTAAAAAAATTTTGAAATACAGGTGATGAATCCGCTAAATATCGTCTTAAGTCATTTCTATTAAACTAATCATACTTTTTATATTTTTAACGTTAAGTTCACATTATTTTACATCTAAAACACGTCTTTACAATACATTTGGGTGAATATAAAAGGTCGTAAAAAATTTTTGAAATACAGGTGATGAATCCGCTAAATATCGTCTTAAGTCATTTCTATTAAACTAATCATACTTTTTATATTTTTAACGTTAAGTTCACATTATTTTACATCTAAAACACGTATTTACAATACATTTGGGTGAATACAAAAAATAGAAAAAAAATTTGGGAAAAAATTGGGTAAAAAATGTTGATAATTCCGCTAAATATCGTTTAAAGTCATTTGTATTGAACTAATCATACTTTTTATATTTTTATCGTTAAGTTCACATTATTTTACATCTAAAACACGTATTTACAATACATTTGGGTGAATACAAAAAATAGAAAAAAAATTTGGGAAAAAATTGGGTAAAAAATGTTGATAATTCCGCTAAATATCGTTTAAAGTCATTTGTATTGAACTAATCATACTTTTTATATTTTTATCGTTAAGTTCACATTATTTTACATCTAAAACACGTATTTACAATACATTTGGGTGAATACAAAAAATAGAAAAAAAATTTGGGAAAAAATTTGGTAAAAAATGGTGATAATTCCGCTAAATATCGTTTAAAGTCATTTGTATTGAACTAATCATACTTTTTATATTTTTATCGTTATGTTCACATTATTTTACATCTAAAACACGTCTTTACAATACATTTGGGTGAATATAAAAGGTCGTAAAAAAATTTTGAAATACAGGTGATGAATCCGCTAAATATCGTCTTAAGTCATTTCTATTAAACTAATCATACTTTTTATATTTTTAACGTTAAGTTCACATTATTTTACATCTAAAACACGTGTTTACAATACATTTGGGTGAATACAAAAAATAGAAAAAAAATTTGGGAAAAAATTGGGTAAAAAATGGTGATAATTCCGCTAAATATCGTTTAAAGTCATTTGTATTGAACTAATCATACTTTTTATATTTTTATCGTTAAGTTCACATTATTTTACATCTAAAACACGTATTTACAATACATTTGGGTGAATATAAAAGGTGGTAAAAAAATTTTGAAATACAGGTGATGAATCCGCTAAATATCGTCTTAAGTCATTTCTATTAAACTAATCATACTTTTTATATTTTTAACGTTAAGTTCACATTATTTTACATCTAATACACGTCTTTACAATACATTTGGGTGAATATAAAAGGTCGTAAAAAATTTTTGAAATACAGGTGATGAATCCGCTAAATATCGTCTTAAGTCATTTCTATTAAACTAATCATACTTTTTATATTTTTAACGTTAAGTTCACATTATTTTACATCTAAAACACGTGTTTACAATACATTTGGGTGAATACAAAAAATAGAAAAAAAATTTGGTAAAAAATTGTGATAATTCCGCTAAATATCGTTTAAAGTCATTTGTATTGAACTAATCATACTTTTTATATTTTTATCGTTAAGTTCACATTATTTTACATCTAAAACACGTATTTACAATACATTTGGGTGAATACAAAAAATAGAAAAAAAATTTGGGAAAAAATTTGGTAAAAAATGGTGATAATTCCGCTAAATATCGTTTAAAGTCATTTGTATTGAACTAATCATACTTTTTATATTTTTATCGTTAAGTTCACATTATTTTACATCTAAAACACTACTTTACAATACATTTGGGTGAATATAAAAGGTCGTAAAAAATTTTTGAAATACAGGTGATGAATCCGCTAAATATCGTCTTAAGTCATTTCTATTAAACTAATCATACTTTTTATATTTTTAACGTTAAGTTCACATTATTTTACATCTAAAACACGTGTTTACAATACATTTGGGTGAATACAAAAAATAGAAAAAATATTTGGTAAAAAATGGTGAAAATTCCGCTAAATATCGTTTAAAGTCATTTGTATTGAACTAATCATACTTTTTATATTTTTATCGTTAAGTTCACATTATTTTACATCTAAAACACGTATTTACAATACATTTGGGTGAATACAAAAAATAGAAAAAAAATTTGGGAAAAAATTGGGTAAAAAATGTTGATAATTCCGCTAAATATCGTTTAAAGTCATTTGTATTGAACTAATCATACTTTTTATATTTTTATCGTTAAGTTCACATTATTTTACATCTAAAACACGTATTTACAATACATTTGGGTGAATACAAAAAATAGAAAAAAAATTTGGGAAAAAATTTGGTAAAAAATGGTGATAATTCCGCTAAATATCGTTTAAAGTCATTTGTATTGAACTAATCATACTTTTTATATTTTTATCGTTATGTTCACATTATTTTGCATCTAAAACACGTCTTTACAATACATTTGGGTGAATATAAAAGGTCGTAAAAAAATTTTGAAATACAGGTGATGAATCCGCTAAATATCGTCTTAAGTCATTTCTATTAAACTAATCATACTTTTTATATTTTTAACGTTAAGTTCACATTATTTTACATCTAAAACACGTGTTTACAATACATTTGGGTGAATACAAAAAATAGAAAAAAAATTTGGTAAAAAATGGTGATAATTCCGCTAAATATCGTTTAAAGTCATTTGTATTGAACTAATCATACTTTTTATATTTTTATCGTTAAGTTCACATTATTTTACATCTAAAACACGTCTTTACAATACATTTGGGTGAATATAAAAGGTCGTAAAAAAATTTTGAAATACAGGTGATGAATCCGCTAAATATCGTCTTAAGTCATTTCTATTAAACTAATCATACTTTTTATATTTTTAACGTTAAGTTCACATTATTTTACATCTAAAACACGTGTTTACAATACATTTGGGTGAATACAAAAAATAGAAAAAAAATTTGGTAAAAAATGGTGATAATTCCGCTAAATATCGTTTAAAGTCATTTGTATTGAACTAATCATACTTTTTATATTTTTATCGTTAAGTTCACATTATTTTACATCTAAAACACGTATTTACAATACATTTGGGTGAATATAAAAGGTCGTAAAAAAATTTTGAAATACAGGTGATGAATCCGCTAAATATCGTCTTAAGTCATTTCTATTAAACTAATCATACTTTTTATATTTTTAACGTTAAGTTCACATTATTTTACATCTAAAACACGTGTTTACAATACATTTGGGTGAATACAAAAAATAGAAAAAATATTTGGTAAAAAATGGTGAAAATTCCGCTAAATATCGTTTAAAGTCATTTGTATTGAACTTATCATACTTTTTATATTTTTATCGTTAAGTTCACATTATTTGACATTTAAAACACGTATTTACAATACATTTGGGTGAATACAAAAAATAGAAAAAAAATTTGGGAAAAAATTGGGTAAAAAATGTTGATAATTCCGCTAAATATCGTTTAAAGTCATTTGTATTGAACTAATCATACTTTTTATATTTTTATCGTTAAGTTCACATTATTTTACATCTAAAACACGTATTTACAATACATTTGGGTGAATACAAAAAATAGAAAAAAAATTTGGGAAAAAATTTGGTAAAAAATGGTGATAATTCCGCTAAATATCGTTTAAAGTCATTTGTATTGAACTAATCATACTTTTTATATTTTTATCGTTAAGTTCACATTATTTTACATCTAAAATACGTCTTTACAATACATTTGGGTGAATATAAAAGGTCGTAAAAAAATTTTGAAATACAGGTGATGAATCCGCTAAATATCGTCTTAAGTCATTTCTATTAAACTAATCATACTTTTTATATTTTTAACGTTAAGTTCACATTATTTTACATCTAAAACACGTCTTTACAATACATTTGGGTGAATATAAAAGGTCGTAAAAAAATTTTGAAATACAGGTGATGAATCCGCTAAATATCGTCTTAAGTCATTTCTATTAAACTAATCATACTTTTTATATTTTTAACGTTAAATTCACATTATTTTACATCTAAAACACGTCTTTACAATACATTTGGGTGAATATAAAAGGTCGTAAAAAATTTTTGAAATACAGGTGATGAATCCGCTAAATATCGTTTAAAGTCATTTGTATTGAACTAATCATACTTTTTATATTTTTATCGTTAAGTTCACATAATTTTACATCTAAAACACGTCTTTACAATACATTTGGGTGAATATAAAAGGTCGTAAAAAAATTTTGAAATACAGGTGATGAATCCGCTAAATATCGTCTTAAGTCATTTCTATTAAACTAATCATACTTTTTATATTTTTAACGTTAAGTTCACATTATTTTACATCTAAAACACGTGTTTACAATACATTTGGGTGAATACAAAAAATAGAAAAAAAATTTGGGAAAAAATTTGGTAAAAAATGGTGATAATTCCGCTAAATATCGTTTAAAGTCATTTGTATTGAACTAATCATACTTTTTATATTTTTAACGTTAAGTTCACATTATTTTACATCTAAAACATGTGTTTACAATACATTTGGGTGAATACAAAAAATAGAAAAAAAATTTGGTAAAAAATTGTGATAATTCCGCTAAATATCGTTTAAAGTCTTTTGTATTGAACTAATCATACTTTTTATATTTTTATCGTTAAGTTCACATTATTTTACATCTAAAACACGTATTTACAATACATTTGGGTGAATACAAAAAATAGAAAAATAATTTGGGAAAAAATTTGGTAAAAAATGGTGATAATTCCGCTAAATATCGTTTAAAGTCATTTGTATTGAACTAATCATACTTTTTATATTTTTATCGTTATGTTCACATTATTTTGCATCTAAAACACGTCTTTACAATACATTTGGGTGAATATAAAAGGTCGTAAAAAAATTTTGAAATACAGGTGATGAATCCGCTAAATATCGTCTTAAGTCATTTCTATTAAACTAATCATACTTTTTATATTTTTAACGTTAAGTTCACATTATTTTACATCTAAAACACGTGTTTACAATACATTTGGGTGAATACAAAAAATAGAAAAAAAATTTGGTAAAAAATGGTGATAATTCCGCTAAATATCGTTTAAAGTCATTTGTATTGAACTAATCATACTTTTTATATTTTTATCGTTAAGTTCACATTATTTTACATCTAAAACACGTCTTTACAATACATTTGGGTGAATATAAAAGGTCGTAAAAAAATTTTGAAATACAGGTGATGAATCCGCTAAATATCCTCTTAAGTCATTTCTATTAAACTAATCATACTTTTTATATTTTTAACGTTAAGTTCACATTATTTTACATCTAAAACACGTGTTTACAATACATTTGGGTGAATACAAAAAATAGAAAAAAAATTTGGTAAAAAATGGTGATAATTCCGCTAAATATCGTTTAAAGTCATTTGTATTGAACTAATCATACTTTTTATATTTTTATCGTTAAGTTCACATTATTTTACATCTAAAACACGTATTTACAATACATTTGGGTGAATATAAAAGGTCGTAAAAAAATTTTGAAATACAGGTGATGAATCCGCTAAATATCGTCTTAAGTCATTTCTATTAAACTAATCATACTTTTTATATTTTTAACGTTAAGTTCACATTATTTTACATCTAAAACACGTGTTTACAATACATTTGGGTGAATACAAAAAATAGAAAAAATATTTGGTAAAAAATGGTGAAAATTCCGCTAAATATCGTTTAAAGTCATTTGTATTGAACTTATCATACTTTTTATATTTTTATCGTTAAGTTCACATTATTTGACATCTAAAACACGTATTTACAATACATTTGGGTGAATACAAAAAATAGAAAAAAAATTTGGGAAAAAATTGGGTAAAAAATGTTGATAATTCCGCTAAATATCGTTTAAAGTCATTTGTATTGAACTAATCATACTTTTTATATTTTTATCGTTAAGTTCACATTATTTTACATCTAAAACACGTATTTACAATACATTTGGGTGAATACAAAAAATAGAAAAAAAATTTGGGAAAAAATTTGGTAAAAAATGGTGATAATTCCGCTAAATATCGTTTAAAGTCATTTGTATTGAACTAATCATACTTTTTATATTTTTATCGTTAAGTTCACATTATTTTACATCTAAAACACGTCTTTACAATACATTTGGGTGAATATAAAAGGTCGTAAAAAAATTTTGAAATACAGGTGATGAATCCGCTAAATATCGTCTTAAGTCATTTCTATTAAACTAATCATACTTTTTATATTTTTAACGTTAAGTTCACATTATTTTACATCTAAAACACGTCTTTACAATACATTTGGGTGAATATAAAAGGTCGTAAAAAAATTTTGAAATACAGGTGATGAATCCGCTAAATATCGTCTTAAGTCATTTCTATTAAACTAATCATACTTTTTATATTTTTAACGTTAAATTCACATTATTTTACATCTAAAACACGTCTTTACAATACATTTGGGTGAATATAAAAGGTCGTAAAAAATTTTTGAAATACAGGTGATGAATCCGCTAAATATCGTCTTAAGTCATTTCTATTAAACTAATCATACTTTTTATATTTTTAACGTTAAGTTCACATTATGTTACATCTAAAACACGTATTTACAATACATTTGGGTGAATACAAAAAATAGAAAAAAAATTTGGGAAAAAATTGGGTAAAAAATGGTGAAAATTCCGCTAAATATCGTTTAAAGTCATTTGTATTGAACTAATCATACTTTTTATATTTTTATCGTTAAGTTCACATTATTTTACATCTAAAACACGTATTTACAATACATTTGGGTGAATACAAAAAATAGAAAAAAAATTTGGGAAAAAATTGGGTAAAAAATGTTGATAATTCCGCTAAATATCGTTTAAAGTCATTTGTATTGAACTAATCATACTTTTTATATTTTTATCGTTAAGTTCACATTATTTTACATCTAAAACACGTATTTACAATACATTTGGGTGAATACAAAAAATAGAAAAAAAATTTGGGAAAAAATTTGGTAAAAAATGGTGATAATTCCGCTAAATATCGTTTAAAGTCATTTGTATTGAACTAATCATACTTTTTATATTTTTATCGTTATGTTCACATTATTTTGCATCTAAAACACGTCTTTACAATACATTTGGGTGAATATAAAAGGTCGTAAAAAAATTTTGAAATACAGGTGATGAATCCGCTAAATATCGTCTTAAGTCATTTCTATTAAACTAATCATACTTTTTATATTTTTAACGTTAAGTTCACATTATTTTACATCTAAAACACGTGTTTACAATACATTTGGGTGAATACAAAAAATAGAAAAAAAATTTGGTAAAAAATGGTGATAATTCCGCTAAATATCGTTTAAAGTCATTTGTATTGAACTAATCATACTTTTTATATTTTTATCGTTAAGTTCACATTATTTTACATCTAAAACACGTCTTTACAATACATTTGGGTGAATATAAAAGGTCGTAAAAAAATTTTGAAATACAGGTGATGAATCCGCTAAATATCGTCTTAAGTCATTTCTATTAAACTAATCATACTTTTTATATTTTTAACGTTAAGTTCACATTATTTTACATCTAAAACACGTGTTTACAATACATTTGGGTGAATACAAAAAATAGAAAAAAAATTTGGTAAAAAATGGTGATAATTCCGCTAAATATCGTTTAAAGTCATTTGTATTGAACTAATCATACTTTTTATATTTTTATCGTTAAGTTCACATTATTTTACATCTAAAACACGTCTTTACAATACATTTGGGTGAATATAAAAGGTCGTAAAAAAATTTTGAAATACAGGTGATGAATCCGCTAAATATCGTCTTAAGTCATTTCTATTAAACTAATCATACTTTTTATATTTTTAACGTTAAGTTCACATTATTTTACATCTAAAACACGTGTTTACAATACATTTGGGTGAATACAAAAAATAGAAAAAAAATTTGGTAAAAAATGGTGATAATTCCGCTAAATATCGTTTAAAGTCATTTGTATTGAACTAATCATACTTTTTATATTTTTATCGTTAAGTTCACATTATTTTACATCTAAAACACGTATTTACAATACATTTGGGTGAATATAAAAGGTCGTAAAAAAATTTTGAAATACAGGTGATGAATCCGCTAAATATCGTCTTAAGTCATTTCTATTAAACTAATCATACTTTTTATATTTTTAACGTTAAGTTCACATTATTTTACATCTAAAACACGTGTTTACAATACATTTGGGTGAATACAAAAAATAGAAAAAAAATTTGGGAAAAAATTGGGTAAAAAATGTTGATAATTCCGCTAAATATCGTTTAAAGTCATTTGTATTGAACTAATCATACTTTTTATATTTTTATCGTTAAGTTCACATTATTTTACATCTAAAACACGTCTTTACAATACATTTGGGTGAATATAAAAGGTCGTAAAAAAATTTTGAAATACAGGTGATGAATCCGCTAAATATCGTCTTAAGTCATTTCTATTAAACTAATCATACTTTTTATATTTTTAACGTTAAGTTCACATTATTTTACATCTAAAACACGTCTTTACAATACATTTGGGTGAATATAAAAGGTCGTAAAAAAATTTTGAAATACAGGTGATGAATCCGCTAAATATCGTCTTAAGTCATTTCTATTAAACTAATCATACTTTTTATATTTTTAACGTTAAATTCACATTATTTTACATCTAAAACACGTCTTTACAATACATTTGGGTGAATATAAAAGGTCGTAAAAAATTTTTGAAATACAGGTGATGAATCCGCTAAATATCGTCTTAAGTCATTTCTATTAAACTAATCATACTTTTTATATTTTTAACGTTAAGTTCACATTATGTTACATCTAAAACACGTATTTACAATACATTTGGGTGAATACAAAAAATAGAAAAAAAATTTGGGAAAAAATTGGGTAAAAAATGGTGATGATTCCGCTAAATATCGTTTAAAGTCATTTGTATTGAACTAATCATACTTTTTATATTTTTATCGTTAAGTTCACATAATTTTACATCTAAAACACGTCTTTACAATACATTTGGGTGAATATAAAAGGTCGTAAAAAAATTTTGAAATACAGGTGATGAATCCGCTAAATATCGTCTTAAGTCATTTCTATTAAACTAATCATACTTTTTATATTTTTAACGTTAAGTTCACATTATTTTACATCTAAAACACGTGTTTACAATACATTTGGGTGAATACAAAAAATAGAAAAAAAATTTGGGAAAAAATTTGGTAAAAAATGGTGATAATTCCGCTAAATATCGTTTAAAGTCATTTGTATTGAACTAATCATACTTTTTATATTTTTAACGTTAAGTTCACATTATTTTACATCTAAAACATGTGTTTACAATACATTTGGGTGAATACAAAAAATAGAAAAAAAATTTGGTAAAAAATTGTGATAATTCCGCTAAATATCGTTTAAAGTCTTTTGTATTGAACTAATCATACTTTTTATATTTTTATCGTTAAGTTCACATTATTTTACATCTAAAACACGTATTTACAATACATTTGGGTGAATACAAAAAATAGAAAAAAAATTTGGGAAAAAATTTGGTAAAAAATGGTGATAATTCCGCTAAATATCGTTTAAAGTCATTTGTATTGAACTAATCATACTTTTTATATTTTTATCGTTAAGTTAACATTATTTTACATCTAAAACACGTCTTTACAATACATTTGGGTGAATATAAAAGGTCGTAAAAAAATTTTGAAATACAGGTGATGAATCCGCTAAATATCGTCTTAAGTCATTTCTATTAAACTAATCATACTTTTTATATTTTTAACGTTAAGTTCACATTATTTTACATCTAAAACACGTGTTTACAATACATTTGGGTGAATACAAAAAATAGAAAAAAAATTTGGTAAAAAATGGTGATAATTCCGCTAAATATCGTTTAAAGTCATTTGTATTGAACTAATCATACTTTTTATATTTTTTATCGTTAAGTTCACATTATTTTACATCTAAAACACGTCTTTACAATACATTTGGGTGAATATAAAAGGTCGTAAAAAAACTTTGAAATACAGGTGATGAATCCGCTAAATATCGTCTTAAGTCATTTCTATTAAACTAATCATACTTTTTATATTTTTAACGTTAAGTTCACATTATTTTACATCTAAAACATGTGTTTACAATACATTTGGGTGAATACAAAAAATAGAAAAAAAATTTGGTAAAAAATGGTGATAATTCCGCTAAATATCGTTTAAAGTCATTTGTATTGAACTAATCATACTTTTTATATTTTTATCGTTAAGTTCACATTATTTTACATCTAAAACACGTATTTACAATACATTTGGGTGAATACAAAAAATAGAAAAAAAATTTGGTAAAAAATGGTGATAATTCCGCTAAATATCGTTTAAAGTCATTTGTATTGAACTAATCATACTTTTTATATTTTTATCGTTAAGTTCACATTATTTTACATCTAAAACACGTCTTTACAATACATTTGGGTGAATATAAAAGGTCGTAAAAAAATTTTGAAATACAGGTGATGAATCCGCTAAATATCGTCTTAAGTCATTTCTATTAAACTAATCATACTTTTTATATTTTTAACGTTAAGTTCACAGTATTTTACATCTAAAAAACGTGTTTACAATACATTTGGGTGAATACAAAAAATAGAAAAAAAATTTTGGAAAAAATTTGGTAAAAAATGGTGATAATTCCGCTAAATATCGTTTAAAGTCATTTGTATTGAACTAATCATACTTTTTATATTTTTATCGTTAAGTTCACATTATTTTACATCTAAAACACGTCTTTACAATACATTTGGGTGAATATAAAAGGTCGTAAAAAAATTTTGAATTACAGGTGATGAATCCGCTAAATATCGTCTTAAGTCATTTCTATTAAACTAATCATACTTTTTATATTTTTAACGTTAATTTCACATTATTTTACATCTAAAACACTCGTTTACAATACATTTGGGTGAATACAAAAAATAGAAAAAAAATTTGGTAAAAAATGGTGATGATTCCGCTTAATATCGTTTAAAGTCATTTGTATTGAACTAATCATACTTTTTATATTTTTATCGTTAAGTTCACATTATTTTACATCTAAAACACGTCTTTACAATACATTTGGGTGAATACAAAAAATAGAAAAAAAATTTGGTAAAAAATGGTGATAATTCCGCTAAATATCGTTTAAAGTCATTTGTATTGAACTAATCATACTTTTTATATTTTTATCGTTAAGTTCACATTATTTTACATCTAAAACACGTATTTACAATACATTTGGGTGAATACAAAAAATAGAAAAAAAATTTGGGAAAAAATTTGGTAAAAAATGGTGATAATTCCGCTAAATATCGTTTAAAGTCATTTGTATTGAACTAATCATACTTTTTATATTTTTATCGTTAAGTTCACATTATTTTACATCTAAAACACGTCTTTACAATACATTTGGGTGAATATAAAAGGTCGTAAAAAAATTTTGAAATACAGATGATGAATCCGCTAAATATCGTCTTAAGTCATTTCTATTAAACTAATCATACTTTTTATATTTTTAACGTTAAGTTCACATTATTTTACATCTAAAACACGTGTTTACAATACATTTGGGTGAATACAAAAAATAGAAAAAAAATTTGGGAAAAAATTGGGTAAAAAATGGTGATAATTCCGCTAAATATCGTTTAAAGTCATTTGTATTGAACTAATCATACTTTTTATATTTTTATCGTTAAGTTCACATAATTTTACATCTAAAACACGTCTTTACAATACATTTGGGTGAATATAAAAGGTCGTAAAAAAATTTTGAAATACAGGTGATGAATCCGCTAAATATCGTCTTAAGTCATTTCTATTAAACTAATCATACTTTTTATATTTTTAACGTTAAGTTCACATTATTTTACATCTAAAACACGTGTTTACAATACATTTGGGTGAATACAAAAAATAGAAAAAAAATTTGGGAAAAAATTTGGTAAAAAATGGTGATAATTCCGCTAAATATCGTTTAAAGTCATTTGTATTGAACTAATCATACTTTTTATATTTTTATCGTTAAGTTCACATTATTTTACATCTAAAACACGTATTTACAATACATTTGGGTGAATATAAAAGGTCGTAAAAAAATTTTTAATTACAGGTGATGAATCCGCTAAATATCGTCTTAAGTCATTTCTATTAAACTAATCATACTTTTTATATTTTTAACGTTAAGTTCACATTATTTTACATCTAAAACACGTGTTTACAATACATTTGGGTGAATACAAAAAATAGAAAAAAAATTTGGGAAAAAATTTGGTAAAAAATGGTGATAATTCCGCTAAATATCGTTTAAAGTCATTTGTATTGAACTAATCATACTTTTTATATTTTTATCGTTAAGTTCACATTATTTTACATCTAAAACACGTATTTACAATACATTTGGGTGAATATAAAAGGTCGTAAAAAAATTTTGAATTACAGGTGATGAATCCGCTAAATATCGTCTTAAGTCATTTCTATTAAACTAATCATACTTTTTATATTTTTAACGTTAAGTTCACATTATTTTACATCTAAAACACGTGTTTACAATACATTTGGGTGAATACAAAAAATAGAAAAAAAATTTGGGAAAAAATTTGGTAAAAAATGGTGATAATTCCGCTAAATATCGTTTAAAGTCATTTGTATTGAACTAATCATACTTTTTATATTTTTATCGTTAAGTTCACATTATTTTACATCTAAAACACGTATTTACAATACATTTGGGTGAATACAAAAAATAGAAAAAAAATTTGGGAAAAAATTTGGTAAAAAATGGTGATAATTCCGCTAAATATCGTTTAAAGTCATTTGTATTGAACTAATCATACTTTTTATATTTTTATCGTTAAGTTCACATAATTTTACATCTAAAACACGTCTTTACAATACATTTGGGTGAATATAAAAGGTCGTAAAAAAATTTTGAAATACAGGTGATGAATCCGCTAAATATCGTCTTAAGTCATTTCTATTAAACTAATCATACTTTTTATATTTTTAACGTTAAGTTCACATTATTTTACATCTAAAACACGTGTTTACAATACATTTGGGTGAATACAAAAAATAGAAAAAATATTTGGTAAAAAATGGTGATAATTCCGCTAAATATCGTTTAAAGTCATTTGTATTGAACTAATCATACTTTTTATATTTTTATCGTTAAGTTCACATTATTTTACATCTAAAACACGTGTTTACAATACATTTGGGTGAATATAAAAAATAGAAAAAAAATTTGGTAAAAAATGGTGATAATTCCGCTAAATATCGTTTAAAGTCATTTGTATTGAACTAATCATACTTTTTATATTTTTATCGTTAAGTTCACATTATTTTACATCTAAAACACGTATTTACAATACATTTGGGTGAATACAAAAAATAGAAAAAAAATTTGGGATAAAATTTGGTAAAAAATGGTGATAATTCCGCTAAATATCGTTTAAAGTCGTTTGTATTGAACTAATCATACTTTTTATATTTTTTATCGTTAAGTTCACATTATTTTACATCTAAAACACGTCTTTACAATACATTTGGGTGAATATAAAAGGTCGTAAAAAAACTTTGAAATACAGGTGATGAATCCGCTAAATATCGTCTTAAGTCATTTCTATTAAACTAATCATACTTTTTATATTTTTAACGTTAAGTTCACATTATTTTACATCTAAAACATGTGTTTACAATACATTTGGGTGAATACAAAAAAAAAAAAAAATTTGGTAAAAAATGGTGATAATTCCGCTAAATATCGTTTAAAGTCATTTGTATTGAACTAATCATACTTTTTATATTTTTATCGTTAAATTTACATTATTTTACATCTAAAACACGTATTTACAATACATTTGGGTGAATACAAAAAATAGAAAAAAAATTTTGGAAAAAATTTGGTAAAAAATGGTGATAATTCCGCTAAATATCGTCTTAAGTCATTTCTATTAAACTAATCATACTTTTTATATTTTTAACGTTAAGTTCACATTATTTTACATCTAAAACACGTGTTTACAATACATTTGGGTGAATACAAAAAATAGAAAAAAAATTTGGTAAAAAATGGTGATAATTCCGCTTAATATCGTCTTAAGTCATTTCTATTAAACTAATCATACTTTTTATATTTTTAACGTTAAGTTCACATTATTTTACATCTAAAACACGTGTTAACAATACATTTGGGTGAATACAAAAAATAGAAAAAAAATTTGGGAAAAAATTTGGTAAAAAATGGTGATAATTCCGCTAAATATCGTTTAAAGTCATTTGTATTGAACTAATCATACTTTTTATATTTTTATCGTTAAGTTCACATTATTTTACATCTAAAACACGTATTTACAATACATTTGGGTGAATATAAAAGGTCGTAAAAAAATTTTGAATTACAGGTGATGAATCCGCTAAATATCGTCTTAAGTCATTTCTATTAAACTAATCATACTTTTTATATTTTTAACGTTAAGTTCACATTATTTTACATCTAAAACACGTGTTTACAATACATTTGGGTGAATACAAAAAATAGAAAAAAAATTTGGGAAAAAATTTGGTAAAAAATGGTGATAATTCCGCTAAATATCGTTTAAAGTCATTTGTATTGAACTAATCATACTTTTTATATTTTTATCGTTAAGTTCACATTATTTTACATCTAAAACACGTATTTACAATACATTTGGGTGAATACAAAAAATAGAAAAAAAATTTGGGAAAAAATTTGGTAAAAAATGGTGATAATTCCGCTAAATATCGTTTAAAGTCATTTGTATTGAACTAATCATACTTTTTATATTTTTATCGTTAAGTTCACATAATTTTACATCTAAAACACGTCTTTACAATACATTTGGGTGAATATAAAAGGTCGTAAAAAAATTTTGAAATACAGGTGATGAATCCGCTAAATATCGTCTTAAGTCATTTCTATTAAACTAATCATACTTTTTATATTTTTAACGTTAAGTTCACATTATTTTACATCTAAAACACGTGTTTACAATACATTTGGGTGAATACAAAAAATAGAAAAAATATTTGGTAAAAAATGGTGATAATTCCGCTAAATATCGTTTAAAGTCATTTGTATTGAACTAATCATACTTTTTATATTTTTATCGTTAAGTTCACATTATTTTACATCTAAAACACGTCTTTACAATACATTTGGGTGAATATAAAAGGTCGTAAAAAAATTTTGAAATACAGGTGATGAATCCGCTAAATATCGTCTTAAGTCATTTCTATTAAACTAATCATACTTTTTATATTTTTAACGTTAAGTTCACATTATTTTACATCTAAAACACGTGTTTACAATACATTTGGGTGAATATAAAAAATAGAAAAAAAATTTGGTAAAAAATGGTGATAATTCCGCTAAATATCGTTTAAAGTCATTTGTATTGAACTAATCATACTTTTTATATTTTTATCGTTAAGTTCACATTATTTTACATCTAAAACACGTATTTACAATACATTTGGGTGAATACAAAAAATAGAAAAAAAATTTGGGATAAAATTTGGTAAAAAATGGTGATAATTCCGCTAAATATCGTTTAAAGTCGTTTGTATTGAACTAATCATACTTTTTATATTTTTTATCGTTAAGTTCACATTATTTTACATCTAAAACACGTCTTTACAATACATTTGGGTGAATATAAAAGGTCGTAAAAAAACTTTGAAATACAGGTGATGAATCCGCTAAATATCGTCTTAAGTCATTTCTATTAAACTAATCATACTTTTTATATTTTTAACGTTAAGTTCACATTATTTTACATCTAAAACATGTGTTTACAATACATTTGGGTGAATACAAAAAAAAAAAAAAATTTGGTAAAAAATGGTGATAATTCCGCTAAATATCGTTTAAAGTCATTTGTATTGAACTAATCATACTTTTTATATTTTTATCGTTAAGTTTACATTATTTTACATCTAAAACACGTATTTACAATACATTTGGGTGAATACAAAAAATAGAAAAAAAATTTTGGAAAAAATTTGGTAAAAAATGGTGATAATTCCGCTAAATATCGTCTTAAGTCATTTCTATTAAACTAATCATACTTTTTATATTTTTAACGTTAAGTTCACATTATTTTACATCTAAAACACGTGTTTACAATACATTTGGGTGAATACAAAAAATAGAAAAAAAATTTGGTAAAAAATGGTGATAATTCCGCTTAATATCGTTTAAAGTCATTTGTATTGAACTAATCATACTTTTTATATTTTTATCGTTAAGTTCACATTATTTTACATCTAAAACACGTCTTTACAATACATTTGGGTGAATACAAAAAATAGAAAAAAAATTTGGTAAAAAATGGTGATAATTCCGCTAAATATCGTCTTAAGTCATTTCTATTAAACTAATCATACTTTTTATATTTTTAACGTTAAGATCACAGTATTTTTCATCTAAAAAACGTGTTTACAATACATTTGGGTGAATACAAAAAATAGAAAAAAAATTTTGGAAAAAATTTGGTAAAAAATGGTGATAATTCCGCTAAATATCGTTTAAAGTCATTTGTATTGAACTAATCATACTTTTTATATTTTTATCGTTAAGTTCACATTATTTTACATCTAAAACACGTCTTTACAATACATTTGGGTGAATATAAAAGGTCGTAAAAAAATTTTGAATTACAGGTGATGAATCCGCTAAATATCGTCTTAAGTCATTTCTATTAAACTAATCATACTTTTTATATTTTTAACGTTAAGTTCACATTATTTTACATCTAAAACACTCGTTTACAATACATTTGGGTGAATACAAAAAATAGAAAAAAAATTTGGTAAAAAATGGTGATGATTCCGCTTAATATCGTTTAAAGTCATTTGTATTGAACTAATCATACTTTTTATATTTTTATCGTTAAGTTCACATTATTTTACATCTAAAACACGTCTTTACAATACATTTGGGTGAATATAAAAGGTCGTAAAAAAATTTTGAAATACAGGTGATGAATCCGCTAAATATCGTCTTAAGTCATTTCTATTAAACTAATCATACTTTTTATATTTTTAACGTTAAGTTCACATTTTTTTACATCTAAAACACGTGTTTACAATACATTTGGGTGAATACAAAAAATAGAAAAAAAATTTGGGAAAAAATTGGGTAAAAAATGGTGATAATTCCGCTAAATATCGTTTAAAGTCATTTGTATTGAACTAATCATACTTTTTATATTTTTATCGTTAAGTTCACATAATTTTACATCTAAAACACGTCTTTACAATACATTTGGGTGAATATAAAAGGTCGTAAAAAAATTTTGAAATACAGGTGATGAATCCGCTAAATATCGTCTTAAGTCATTTCTATTAAACTAATCATACTTTTTATATTTTTAACGTTAAGTTCACATTATTTTACATCTAAAACACGTGTTTACAATACATTTGGGTGAATACAAAAAATAGAAAAAAAATTTGGGAAAAAATTTGGTAAAAAATGGTGATAATTCCGCTAAATATCGTTTAAAGTCATTTGTATTGAACTAATCATACTTTTTATATTTTTATCGTTAAGTTCACATAATTTTACATCTAAAACACGTCTTTACAATACATTTGGGTGAATATAAAAGGTCGTAAAAAAATTTTGAAATACAGGTGATGAATCCGCTAAATATCGTCTTAAGTCATTTCTATTAAACTAATCATACTTTTTATATTTTTAACGTTAAGTTCACATTATTTTACATCTAAAACACGTGTTTACAATACATTTGGGTGAATACAAAAAATAGAAAAAAAATTTGGGAAAAAATTTGGTAAAAAATGGTGATAATTCCGCTAAATATCGTTTAAAGTCATTTGTATTGAACTAATCATACTTTTTATATTTTTATCGTTAAGTTCACATTATTTTACATCTAAAACACGTATTTACAATACATTTGGGTGAATATAAAAGGTCGTAAAAAAATTTTGAATTACAGGTGATGAATCCGCTAAATATCGTCTTAAGTCATTTCTATTAAACTAATCATACTTTTTATATTTTTAACGTTAAGTTCACATTATTTTACATCTAAAACACGTGTTTACAATACATTTGGGTGAATACAAAAAATAGAAAAAAAATTTGGGAAAAAATTTGGTAAAAAATGGTGATAATTCCGCTAAATATCGTTTAAAGTCATTTGTATTGAACTAATCATACTTTTTATATTTTTATCGTTAAGTTCACATTATTTTACATCTAAAACACGTATTTACAATACATTTGGGTGAATACAAAAAATAGAAAAAAAATTTGGGAAAAAATTTGGTAAAAAATGGTGATAATTCCGCTAAATATCGTTTAAAGTCATTTGTATTGAACTAATCATACTTTTTATATTTTTATCGTTAAGTTCACATAATTTTACATCTAAAACACGTCTTTACAATACATTTGGGTGAATATAAAAGGTCGTAAAAAAATTTTGAAATACAGGTGATGAATCCGCTAAATATCGTCTTAAGTCATTTCTATTAAACTAATCATACTTTTTATATTTTTAACGTTAAGTTCACATTATTTTACATCTAAAACACGTGTTTACAATACATTTGGGTGAATACAAAAAATAGAAAAAATATTTGGTAAAAAATGGTGATAATTCCGCTAAATATCGTTTAAAGTCATTTGTATTGAACTAATCATACTTTTTATATTTTTATCGTTAAGTTCACATTATTTTACATCTAAAACACGTCTTTACAATACATTTGGGTGAATATAAAAGGTCGTAAAAAAATTTTGAAATACAGGTGATGAATCCGCTAAATATCGTCTTAAGTCATTTCTATTAAACTAATCATACTTTTTATATTTTTAACGTTAAGTTCACATTATTTTACATCTAAAACACGTGTTTACAATACATTTGGGTGAATATAAAAAATAGAAAAAAAATTTGGTAAAAAATGGTGATAATTCCGCTAAATATCGTTTAAAGTCATTTGTATTGAACTAATCATACTTTTTATATTTTTATCGTTAAGTTCACATTATTTTACATCTAAAACACGTATTTACAATACATTTGGGTGAATACAAAAAATAGAAAAAAAATTTGGGAAAAAATTTGGTAAAAAATGGTGATAATTCCGCTAAATATCGTTTAAAGTCGTTTGTATTGAACTAATCATACTTTTTATATTTTTTATCGTTAAGTTCACATTATTTTACATCTAAAACACGTCTTTACAATACATTTGGGTGAATATAAAAGGTCGTAAAAAAACTTTGAAATACAGGTGATGAATCCGCTAAATATCGTCTTAAGTCATTTCTATTAAACTAATCATACTTTTTATATTTTTAACGTTAAGTTCACATTATTTTACATCTAAAACATGTGTTTACAATACATTTGGGTGAATACAAAAAAAAAAAAAAATTTGGTAAAAAATGGTGATAATTCCGCTAAATATCGTTTAAAGTCATTTGTATTGAACTAATCATACTTTTTATATTTTTATCGTTAAGTTTACATTATTTTACATCTAAAACACGTATTTACAATACATTTGGGTGAATACAAAAAATAGAAAAAAAATTTTGGAAAAAATTTGGTAAAAAATTGTGATAATTCCGCTAAATATCGTCTTAAGTCATTTCTATTAAACTAATCATACTTTTTATATTTTTAACGTTAAGTTCACATTATTTTACATCTAAAACACGTGTTTACAATACATTTGGGTGAATACAAAAAATAGAAAAAAAATTTGGTAAAAAATGGTGATAATTCCGCTTAATATCGTTTAAAGTCATTTGTATTGAACTAATCATACTTTTTATATTTTTATCGTTAAGTTCACATTATTTTACATCTAAAACACGTCTTTACAATACATTTGGGTGAATACAAAAAATAGAAAAAAAATTTGGTAAAAAATGGTGATAATTCCGCTAAATATCGTTTAAAGTCATTTGTATTGAACTAATCATACTTTTTATATTTTTATCGTTAAGTTCACATTATTTTACATCTAAAACACGTATTTACAATACATTTGGGTGAATACAAAAAATAGAAAAAAAATTTGGGAAAAAATTTGGTAAAAAATGGTGATAATTCCGCTAAATATCGTTTAAAGTCATTTGTATTGAACTAATCATACTTTTTATATTTTTATCGTTAAGTTCACATTATTTTACATCTAAAACACGTCTTTACAATACATTTGGGTGAATATAAAAGGTCGTAAAAAAATTTTGAAATACAGGTGATGAATCCGCTAATTATCGTCTTAAGTCATTTCTATTAAACTAATCATACTTTTTATATTTTTAACGTTAAGTTCACATTATTTTACATCTAAAACACGTGTTTACAATACATTTGGGTGAATACAAAAAATAGAAAAAAAATTTGGGAAAAAATTGGGTAAAAAATGGTGATAATTCCGCTAAATATCGTTTAAAGTCATTTGTATTGAACTAATCATACTTTTTATATTTTTATCGTTAAGTTCACATTATTTTACATCTAAAACACGTATTTACAATACATTTGGGTGAATACAAAAAATAGAAAAAAAATTTGGGAAAAAATTTGGTAAAAAATGGTGATAATTCCGCTAAATATCGTTTAAAGTCATTTGTATTGAACTAATCATACTTTTTATATTTTTATCGTTAAGTTCACATAATTTTACATCTAAAACACGTCTTTACAATACATTTGGGTGAATATAAAAGGTCGTAAAAAAATTTTGAAATACAGGTGATGAATCCGCTAAATATCGTCTTAAGTCATTTCTATTAAACTAATCATACTTTTTATATTTTTAACGTTAAGTTCACATTATTTTACATCTAAAACACGTGTTTACAATACATTTGGGTGAATACAAAAAATAGAAAAAATATTTGGTAAAAAATGGTGATAATTCCGCTAAATATCGTTTAAAGTCATTTGTATTGAACTAATCATACTTTTTATATTTTTATCGTTAAGTTCACATTATTTTACATCTAAAACACGTCTTTACAATACATTTGGGTGAATATAAAAGGTCGTAAAAAAATTTTGAAATACAGGTGATGAATCCGCTAAATATCGTCTTAAGTCATTTCTATTAAACTAATCATACTTTTTATATTTTTAACGTTAAGTTCACATTATTTTACATCTAAAACACGTGTTTACAATACATTTGGGTGAATATAAAAAATAGAAAAAAAATTTGGTAAAAAATGGTGATAATTCCGCTAAATATCGTTTAAAGTCATTTGTATTGAACTAATCATACTTTTTATATTTTTATCGTTAAGTTCACATTATTTTACATCTAAAACACGTATTTACAATACATTTGGGTGAATACAAAAAATAGAAAAAAAATTTGGGAAAAAATTTGGTAAAAAATGGTGATAATTCCGCTAAATATCGTTTAAAGTCGTTTGTATTGAACTAATCATACTTTTTATATTTTTTATCGTTAAGTTCACATTATTTTACATCTAAAACACGTCTTTACAATACATTTGGGTGAATATAAAAGGTCGTAAAAAAACTTTGAAATACAGGTGATGAATCCGCTAAATATCGTCTTAAGTCATTTCTATTAAACTAATCATACTTTTTATATTTTTAACGTTAAGTTCACATTATTTTACATCTAAAACATGTGTTTACAATACATTTGGGTGAATACAAAAAAAAAAAAAAATTTGGTAAAAAATGGTGATAATTCCGCTAAATATCGTTTAAAGTCATTTGTATTGAACTAATCATACTTTTTATATTTTTATCGTTAAGTTTACATTATTTTACATCTAAAACACGTATTTACAATACATTTGGGTGAATACAAAAAATAGAAAAAAAATTTTGGAAAAAATTTGGTAAAAAATTGTGATAATTCCGCTAAATATCGTCTTAAGTCATTTCTATTAAACTAATCATACTTTTTATATTTTTAACGTTAAGTTCACATTATTTTACATCTAAAACACGTGTTTACAATACATTTGGGAGAATACAAAAAATAGAAAAAAAATTTGGTAAAAAATGGTGATAATTCCGCTTAATATCGTTTAAAGTCATTTGTATTGAACTAATCATACTTTTTATATTTTTATCGTTAAGTTCACATTATTTTACATCTAAAACACGTCTTTACAATACATTTGGGTGAATACAAAAAATAGAAAAAAAATTTGGTAAAAAATGGTGATAATTCCGCTAAATATCGTTTAAAGTCATTTGTATTGAACTAATCATACTTTTTATATTTTTATCGTTAAGTTCACATTATTTTACATCTAAAACACGTATTTACAATACATTTGGGTGAATACAAAAAATAGAAAAAAAATTTGGGAAAAAATTTGGTAAAAAATGGTGATAATTCCGCTAAATATCGTTTAAAGTCATTTGTATTGAACAAATCATACTTTTTATATTTTTATCGTTAAGTTCACATTATTTTACATCTAAAACACGTCTTTACAATACATTTGGGTGAATATAAAAGGTCGTAAAAAAATTTTGAAATACAGGTGATGAATCCGCTAAATATCGTCTTAAGTCATTTCTATTAAACTAATCATACTTTTTATATTTTTAACGTTAAGTTCACATTATTTTACATCTAAAACACGTGTTTACAATACATTTGGGTGAATACAAAAAATAGAAAAAAAATTTGGGAAAAAATTGGGTAAAAAATGGTGATAATTCCGCTAAATATCGTTTAAAGTCATTTGTATTGAACTAATCATACTTTTTATATTTTTATCGTTAAGTTCACATAATTTTACATCTAAAACACGTCTTTACAATACATTTGGGTGAATATAAAAGGTCGTAAAAAAATTTTGAAATACAGGTGATGAATCCGCTAAATATCGTCTTAAGTCATTTCTATTAAACTAATCATACTTTTTATATTTTTAACGTTAAGTTCACATTATTTTACATCTAAAACACGTGTTTACAATACATTTGGGTGAATACAAAAAATAGAAAAAAAATTTGGGAAAAAATTTGGTAAAAAATGGTGATAATTCCGCTAAATATCGTTTAAAGTCATTTGTATTGAACTAATCATACTTTTTATATTTTTATCGTTAAGTTCACATAATTTTACATCTAAAACACGTCTTTACAATACATTTGGGTGAATATAAAAGGTCGTAAAAAAATTTTGAAATACAGGTGATGAATCCGCTAAATATCGTCTTAAGTCATTTCTATTAAACTAATCATACTTTTTATATTTTTAACGTTAAGTTCACATTATTTTACATCTAAAACACGTGTTTACAATACATTTGGGTGAATACAAAAAATAGAAAAAAAATTTGGGAAAAAATTTGGTAAAAAATGGTGATAATTCCGCTAAATATCGTTTAAAGTCATTTGTATTGAACTAATCATACTTTTTATATTTTTATCGTTAAGTTCACATTATTTTACATCTAAAACACGTATTTACAATACATTTGGGTGAATACAAAAAATAGAAAAAAAATTTGGGAAAAAATTTGGTAAAAAATGGTGATAATTCCGCTAAATATCGTTTAAAGTCATTTGTATTGAACTAATCATACTTTTTATATTTTTATCGTTAAGTTCACATAATTTTACATCTAAAACACGTCTTTACAATACATTTGGGTGAATATAAAAGGTCGTAAAAAAATTTTGAAATACAGGTGATGAATCCGCTAAATATCGTCTTAAGTCATTTCTATTAAACTAATCATACTTTTTATATTTTTAACGTTAAGTTCACATTATTTTACATCTAAAACACGTGTTTACAATACATTTGGGTGAATACAAAAAATAGAAAAAATATTTGGTAAAAAATGGTGATAATTCCGCTAAATATCGTTTAAAGTCATTTGTATTGAACTAATCATACTTTTTATATTTTTATCGTTAAGTTCACATTATTTTACATCTAAAACACGTCTTTACAATACATTTGGGTGAATATAAAAGGTCGTAAAAAAATTTTGAAATACAGGTGATGAATCCGCTAAATATCGTCTTAAGTCATTTCTATTAAACTAATCATACTTTTTATATTTTTAACGTTAAGTTCACATTATTTTACATCTAAAACACGTGTTTACAATACATTTGGGTGAATATAAAAAATAGAAAAAAAATTTGGTAAAAAATGGTGATAATTCCGCTAAATATCGTTTAAAGTCATTTGTATTGAACTAATCATACTTTTTATATTTTTATCGTTAAGTTCACATTATTTTACATCTAAAACACGTATTTACAATACATTTGGGTGAATACAAAAAATAGAAAAAAAATTTGGGAAAAAATTTGGTAAAAAATGGTGATAATTCCGCTAAATATCGTTTAAAGTCGTTTGTATTGAACTAATCATACTTTTTATATTTTTTATCGTTAAGTTCACATTATTTTACATCTAAAACATGTGTTTACAATACATTTGGGTGAATACAAAAAAAAAAAAAAATTTGGTAAAAAATGGTGATAATTCCGCTAAATATCGTTTAAAGTCATTTGTATTGAACTAATCATACTTTTTATATTTTTATCGTTAAGTTCACATAATTTTACATCTAAAACACGTCTTTACAATACATTTGGGTGAATATAAAAGGTCGTAAAAAAATTTTGAAATACAGGTGATAAATCCGCTAAATATCGTCTTAAGTCATTTCTATTAAACTAATCATACTTTTTATATTTTTAACGTTAAGTTCACATTATTTTACATCTAAAACATGTGTTTACAATACATTTGGGTGAATACAAAAAAAAAAAAAAATTTGGTAAAAAATGGTGATAATTCCGCTAAATATCGTTTAAAGTCATTTGTATTGAACTAATCATACTTTTTATATTTTTATCGTTAAGTTTACATTATTTTACATCTAAAACACGTATTTACAATACATTTGGGTGAATACAAAAAATAGAAAAAAAATTTTGGAAAAAATTTGGTAAAAAATTGTGATAATTCCGCTAAATATCGTCTTAAGTCATTTCTATTAAACTAATCATACTTTTTATATTTTTAACGTTAAGTTCACATTATTTTACATCTAAAACACGTGTTTACAATACATTTGGGTGAATACAAAAAATAGAAAAAAAATTTGGTAAAAAATGGTGATAATTCCGCTTAATATCGTTTAAAGTCATTTGTATTGAACTAATCATACTTTTTATATTTTTATCGTTAAGTTCACATTATTTTACATCTAAAACACGTCTTTACAATACATTTGGGTGAATACAAAAAATAGAAAAAAAATTTGGTAAAAAATGGTGATAATTCCGCTAAATATCGTTTAAAGTCATTTGTATTGAACTAATCATACTTTTTATATTTTTATCGTTAAGTTCACATTATTTTACATCTAAAACACGTATTTACAATACATTTGGGTGAATACAAAAAATAGAAAAAAAATTTGGGAAAAAATTTGGTAAAAAATGGTGATAGTTCCGCTAAATATCGTTTAAAGTCATTTGTATTGAACTAATCATACTTTTTATATTTTTATCGTTAAGTTCACATTATTTTACATCTAAAACACGTCTTTACAATACATTTGGGTGAATATAAAAGGTCGTAAAAAAATTTTGAAATACAGGTGATAAATCCGCTAAATATCGTCTTAAGTCATTTCTATTAAACTAATCATACTTTTTATATTTTTAACGTTAAGTTCACATTATTTTACATCTAAAACACGTGTTTACAATACATTTGGGTGAATACAAAAAATAGAAAAAATATTTGGTAAAAAATGGTGATAATTCCGCTAAATATCGTTTAAAGTCATTTGTATTGAACTAATCATACTTTTTATATTTTTATCGTTAAGTTCACATTATTTTACATCTAAAACACGTCTTTACAATACATTTGGGTGAATATAAAAGGTCGTAAAAAAATTTTGAAATACAGGTGATGAATCCGCTAAATATCGTCTTAAGTCATTTCTATTAAACTAATCATACTTTTTATATTTTTAACGTTAAGTTCACATTATTTTACATCTAAAACATGTGTTTACAATACATTTGGGTGAATACAAAAAAAAAAAAAAATTTGGTAAAAAATGGTGATAATTCCGCTAAATATCGTTTAAAGTCATTTGTATTGAACTAATCATACTTTTTATATTTTTATCGTTAAGTTTACATTATTTTACATCTAAAACACGTATTTACAATACATTTGGGTGAATACAAAAAATAGAAAAAAAATTTTGGAAAAAATTTGGTAAAAAATTGTGATAATTCCGCTAAATATCGTCTTAAGTCATTTCTATTAAACTAATCATACTTTTTATATTTTTAACGTTAAGTTCACATTATTTTACATCTAAAACACGTGTTTACAATACATTTGGGTGAATACAAAAAATAGAAAAAAAATTTGGTAAAAAATGGTGATAATTCCGCTTAATATCGTTTAAAGTCATTTGTATTGAACTAATCATACTTTTTATATTTTTATCGTTAAGTTCACATTATTTTACATCTAAAACACGTCTTTACAATACATTTGGGTGAATACAAAAAATAGAAAAAAAATTTGGTAAAAAATGGTGATAATTCCGCTAAATATCGTTTAAAGTCATTTGTATTGAACTAATCATACTTTTTATATTTTTATCGTTAAGTTCACATTATTTTACATCTAAAACACGTCTTTACAATACATTTGGGTGAATATAAAAGGTCGTAAAAAAATTTTGAAATACAGGTGATGAATCCGCTAAATATCGTCTTAAGTCATTTCTATTAAACTAATCATACTTTTTATATTTTTAACGTTAAGTTCACATTATTTTACATCTAAAACACGTGTTTACAATACATTTGGGTGAATATAAAAAATAGAAAAAAAATTTGGTAAAAAATGGTGATAATTCCGCTAAATATCGTTTAAAGTCATTTGTATTGAACTAATCATACTTTTTATATTTTTATCGTTAAGTTCACATTATTTTACATCTAAAACACGTATTTACAATACATTTGGGTGAATACAAAAAATAGAAAAAAAATTTGGGAAAAAATTTGGTAAAAAATGGTGATAATTCCGCTAAATATCGTTTAAAGTCGTTTGTATTGAACTAATCATACTTTTTATATTTTTTATCGTTAAGTTCACATTATTTTACATCTAAAACATGTGTTTACAATACATTTGGGTGAATACAAAAAAAAAAAAAAATTTGGTAAAAAATGGTGATAATTCCGCTAAATATCGTTTAAAGTCATTTGTATTGAACTAATCATACTTTTTATATTTTTATCGTTAAGTTCACATAATTTTACATCTAAAACACGTCTTTACAATACATTTGGGTGAATATAAAAGGTCGTAAAAAAATTTTGAAATACAGGTGATAAATCCGCTAAATATCGTCTTAAGTCATTTCTATTAAACTAATCATACTTTTTATATTTTTAACGTTAAGTTCACATTATTTTACATCTAAAACATGTGTTTACAATACATTTGGGTGAATACAAAAAAAAAAAAAAATTTGGTAAAAAATGGTGATAATTCCGCTAAATATCGTTTAAAGTCATTTGTATTGAACTAATCATACTTTTTATATTTTTATCGTTAAGTTTACATTATTTTACATCTAAAACACGTATTTACAATACATTTGGGTGAATACAAAAAATAGAAAAAAAATTTTGGAAAAAATTTGGTAAAAAATTGTGATAATTCCGCTAAATATCGTCTTAAGTCATTTCTATTAAACTAATCATACTTTTTATATTTTTAACGTTAAGTTCACATTATTTTACATCTAAAACACGTGTTTACAATACATTTGGGTGAATACAAAAAATAGAAAAAAAATTTGGTAAAAAATGGTGATAATTCCGCTTAATATCGTTTAAAGTCATTTGTATTGAACTAATCATACTTTTTATATTTTTATCGTTAAGTTCACATTATTTTACATCTAAAACACGTCTTTACAATACATTTGGGTGAATACAAAAAATAGAAAAAAAATTTGGTAAAAAATGGTGATAATTCCGCTAAATATCGTTTAAAGTCATTTGTATTGAACTAATCATACTTTTTATATTTTTATCGTTAAGTTCACATTATTTTACATCTAAAACACGTATTTACAATACATTTGGGTGAATACAAAAAATAGAAAAAAAATTTGGGAAAAAATTTGGTAAAAAATGGTGATAGTTCCGCTAAATATCGTTTAAAGTCATTTGTATTGAACTAATCATACTTTTTATATTTTTATCGTTAAGTTCACATTATTTTACATCTAAAACACGTCTTTACAATACATTTGGGTGAATATAAAAGGTCGTAAAAAAATTTTGAAATACAGGTGATAAATCCGCTAAATATCGTCTTAAGTCATTTCTATTAAACTAATCATACTTTTTATATTTTTAACGTTAAGTTCACATTATTTTACATCTAAAACACGTGTTTACAATACATTTGGGTGAATACAAAAAATAGAAAAAATATTTGGTAAAAAATGGTGATAATTCCGCTAAATATCGTTTAAAGTCATTTGTATTGAACTAATCATACTTTTTATATTTTTATCGTTAAGTTCACATTATTTTACATCTAAAACACGTCTTTACAATACATTTGGGTGAATATAAAAGGTCGTAAAAAAATTTTGAAATACAGGTGATGAATCCGCTAAATATCGTCTTAAGTCATTTCTATTAAACTAATCATACTTTTTATATTTTTAACGTTAAGTTCACATTATTTTACATCTAAAACACGTCTTTACAATACATTTGGGTGAATATAAAAGGTCGTAAAAAATTTTTGAAATACAGGTGATGAATCCGCTAAATATCGTCTTAAGTCATTTCTATTAAACTAATCATACTTATTATATTTTTAACGTTAAGTTCACATTATTTTACATCTAAAACACGTGTTTACAATACATTTGGGTGAATACAAAAAATAGAAAAAAAATTTGGTAAAAAATTGTGATAATTCCGCTAAATATCGTTTAAAGTCATTTGTATTGAACTAATCATACTTTTTATATTTTTATCGTTAAGTTTACATTATTTTACATCTAAAACACGTATTTACAATACATTTGGGTGAATACAAAAAATAGAAAAAAAATTTTGGAAAAAATTTGGTAAAAAATTGTGATAATTCCGCTAAATATCGTCTTAAGTCATTTCTATTAAACTAATCATACTTTTTATATTTTTAACGTTAAGTTCACATTATTTTACATCTAAAACACGTGTTTACAATACATTTGGGTGAATACAAAAAATAGAAAAAAAATTTGGTAAAAAATGGTGATAATTCCGCTTAATATCGTTTAAAGTCATTTGTATTGAACTAATCATACTTTTTATATTTTTATCGTTAAGTTCACATTATTTTACATCTAAAACACGTCTTTACAATACATTTGGGTGAATACAAAAAATAGAAAAAAAATTTGGTAAAAAATGGTGATAATTCCGCTAAATATCGTTTAAAGTCATTTGTATTGAACTAATCATACTTTTTATATTTTTATCGTTAAGTTCACATTATTTTACATCTAAAACATGTATTTACAATACATTTGGGTGAATACAAAAAATAGAAAAAAAATTTGGGAAAAAATTTGGTAAAAAATGGTGATAGTTCCGCTAAATATCGTTTAAAGTCATTTGTATTGAACTAATAATACTTTTTATATTTTTATCGTTAAGTTCACATTATTTTACATCTAAAACACGTCTTTACAATACATTTGGGTGAATATAAAAGGTCGTAAAAAAATTTTGAAATACAGGTGATGAATCCGCTAAATATCGTCTTAAGTCATTTCTATTAAACTAATCATACTTTTTATATTTTTAACGTTAAGTTCACATTATTTTACATCTAAAACACGTCTTTACAATACATTTGGGTGAATATAAAAGGTCGTAAAAAATTTTTGAAATACAGGTGATGAATCCGCTAAATATCGTCTTAAGTCATTTCTATTAAACTAATCATACTTATTATATTTTTAACGTTAAGTTCACATTATTTTACATCTAAAACACGTGTTTACAATACATTTGGGTGAATACAAAAAATAGAAAAAAAATTTGGTAAAAAATTGTGATAATTCCGCTAAATATCGTTTAAAGTCATTTGTATTGAACTAATCATACTTTTTATATTTTTATCGTTAAGTTCACATTATTTTACATCTAAAACAAGTATTTACAATACATTTGGGTGAATACAAAAAATAGAAAAAAAATTTGGTAAAAAATGGTGATAATTCTGCTAAATATCGTTTAAAGTCATTTGTATTGAACTAATCATACTTTTTATATTTTTTATCGTTAAGTTCACATTATTTTACATCTAAAACACGTCTTTACAATACATTTGGGTGAATATAAAAAGTCGTAAAAAAACTTTGAAATACAGGTGATGAATCCGCTAAATATCGTCTTAAGTCATTTCTATTAAACTAATCATACTTTTTATATTTTTAACGTTAAGTTCACATTATTTTACATCTAAAACATGTGTTTACAATACATTTGGGTGAATACAAAAAATAGAAAAAAAATTTGGTAAAAAATGGTGATAATTCCGCTAAATATCGTTTAAAGTCATTTGTATTGAACTAATCATACTTTTTATATTTTTATCGTTAAGTTCACATTATTTTACATCTAAAACACGTATTTACAATACATTTGGGTGAATACAAAAAATAGAAAAAAAATTTGGGAAAAAATTTGGTAAAAAATGGTGATAATTCCGCTAAATATCGTTTAAAGTCATTTGTATTGAACTAATCATACTTTTTATATATTTATCGTTAAGTTCACATTATTTTACATCTAAAACACGTCTTTACAATACATTTGGGTGAATATAAAAGGTCGTAAAAAAACTTTGAAATACAGGTGATGAATCCGCTAAATATCGTCTTAAGTCATTTCTATTGAACTAATCATACTTTTTATATTTTTATCGTTAAGTTCACATTATTTTACATCTAAAACACGTATTTACAATACATTTGGGTGAATACAAAAAATAGAAAAAAAATTTGGGAAAAAATTTGGTAAAAAATGGTGATAATTCCGCTAAATATCGTTTAAAGTCGTTTGTATTGAACTAATCATACTTTTTATATTTTTTATCGTTAAGTTCACATTATTTTACATCTAAAACACGTCTTTACAATACATTTGGGTGAATATAAAAGGACGTAAAAAAACTTTGAAATACAGGTGATGAATCCGCTAAATATCGTCTTAAGTCATTTCTATTAAACTAATCATACTTTTTATATTTTTAACGTTAAGTTCACATTATTTTACATCTAAAACATGTGTTTACAATACATTTGGGTGAATACAAAAAAAAAAAAAAAATTTGGTAAAAAATGGTGATAATTCCGCTAAATATCGTTTAAAGTCATTTGTATTGAACTAATCATACTTTTTATATTTTTATCGTTAAGTTCACATTATTTTACATCTAAAACACGTATTTACAATACATTTGTGTGAATACAAAAAATAGAAAAAAAATTTGGGAAAAAATTGGGTAAAAAATGGTGATAATTCCGCTAAATATCGTTTAAAGTCATTTGTATTGAACTAATTATACTTTTTATATTTTTATCGTTAAGTTCACATAATTTTACATCTAAAACACGTCTTTACAATACATTTGGGTGAATATAAAAGGTCGTAAAAAAATTTTGAAATACAGGTGATGAATCCGCTAAATATCGTCTTAAGTCATTTCTATTAAACTAATCATACTTTTTATATTTTTAACGTTAAGTTCACATTATTTTACATCTAAAACATGTGTTTACAATACATTTGGGTGAATACAAAAAAAAAAAAAAAATTTGGTAAAAAATGGTGATAATTCCGCTAAATATCGTTTAAAGTCATTTGTATTGAACTAATCATACTTTTTATATTTTTATCGTTAAGTTCACATTATTTTACATCTAAAACACGTATTTACAATACATTTGGGTGAATACAAAAAATAGAAAAAAAATTTTGGAAAAAATTTAGTAAAAAATGGTGATAATTCCGCTAAATATCGTCTTAAGTCATTTCTATTAAACTAATCATACTTTTTATATTTTTAACGTTAAGTTCACATTATTTTACATCTAAAACACGTGTTTACAATACATTTGGGTGAATACAAAAAATAGAAAAAAAATTTGGTAAAAAATGGTGATAATTCCGCTTAATATCGTTTAAAGTCATTTGTATTGAACTAATCATACTTTTTATATTTTTATCGTTAAGTTCACATTATTTTACATCTAAAACACGTCTTTACAATACATTTGGGTGAATACAAAAAATAGAAAAAAAATTTGGTAAAAAATGGTGATAATTCCGCTAAATATCGTTTAAAGTCATTTGTATTGAACTAATCATACTTTTTATATTTTTATCGTTAAGTTCACATTATTTTACATCTAAAACACGTATTTACAATACATTTGGGTGAATACAAAAAATAGAAAAAAAATTTGGGAAAAAATTTGGTAAAAAATGGTGATAATTCCGCTAAATATCGTTTAAAGTCATTTGTATTGAACTAATCATACTTTTTATATTTTTATCGTTAAGTTCACATTATTTTACATCTAAAACACGTCTTTACAATACATTTGGGTGAATATAAAAGGTCGTAAAAAAATTTTGAATTACAGGTGATGAATCCGCTAAATATCGTCTTAAGTCATTTCTATTAAACTAATCATACTTTTTATATTTTTATCGTTAAGTTCACATTATTTTACATCTAAAACACGTCTTTACAATACATTTGGGTGAATATAAAAGGTCGTAAAAAAATTTTGAAATACAGGTGATGAATCCGCTAAATATCGTCTTAAGTCATTTCTATTAAACTAATCATACTTTTTATATTTTTAACGTTAAGTTCACAGTATTTTACATCTAAAAAACGTATTTACAATACATTTGGGTGAATACAAAAAATAGAAAAAAAATTTGGGAAAAAATTGGGTAAAAAATGGTGATAATTCCGCTAAATATCGTTTATAGTCATTTGTATTGAACTAATCATACTTTTTATATTTTTATCGTTAAGTTCACATAATTTTACATCTAAAACACGTCTTTACAATACATTTGGGTGAATATAAAAGGTCGTAAAAAAATTTTGAAATAAAGGTGATGAATCCGCTAAATATCGTCTTAAGTCATTTCTATTAAACTAATCATACTTTTTATATTTTTAACGTTAAGTTCTCATTATTTTACATCTAAAACACGTGTTTACAATACATTTGGGTGAATACAAAAAATAGAAAAAAAATTTGGTAAAAAATGGTGATAATTCCGCTAAATATCGTTTAAAGTCATTTGTATTGAACTAATCATACTTTTTATATTTTTATCGTTAAGTTCACATTATTTTACATCTAAAACACGTATTTACAATACATTTGGGTGAATACAAAAAATAGAAAACAAATTTGGGAAAAAATTTGGTAAAAAATGGTGATAATTCCGCTAAATATCGTTTAAAGTCATTTGTATTGAACTAATCATACTTTTTATATTTTTATCGTTAAGTTAACATTATTTTACATCTAAAACACGTCTTTACAATACATTTGGGTGAATATAAAAGGTCGTAAAAAAATTTTGAATTACAGGTGATGAATCCGCTAAATATCGTCTTAAGTCATTTCTATTAAACTAATCATACTTTTTATATTTTTATCGTTAAGTTCACATTATTTTACATCTAAAACACGTCTTTACAATACATTTGGGTGAATATAAAAGGTCGTAAAAAAATTTTGAAATACAGGTGATGAATCCGCTAAATATCGTCTTAAGTCATTTCTATTAAACTAATCATACTTTTTATATTTTTAACGTTAAGTTCACAGTATTTTACATCTAAAAAACGTATTTACAATACATTTGGGTGAATACAAAAAATAGAAAAAAAATTTGGGAAAAAATTGGGTAAAAAATGGTGATAATTCCGCTAAATATCGTTTATAGTCATTTGTATTGAACTAATCATACTTTTTATATTTTTATCGTTAAGTTCACATAATTTTACATCTAAAACACGTCTTTACAATACATTTGGGTGAATATAAAAGGTCGTAAAAAAATTTTGAAATAAAGGTGATGAATCCGCTAAATATCGTCTTAAGTCATTTCTATTAAACTAATCATACTTTTTATATTTTTAACGTTAAGTTCTCATTATTTTACATCTAAAACACGTGTTTACAATACATTTGGGTGAATACAAAAAATAGAAAAAAAATTTGGTAAAAAATGGTGATAATTCCGCTAAATATCGTTTAAAGTCATTTGTATTGAACTAATCATACTTTTTATATTTTTATCGTTAAGTTCACATTATTTTACATCTAAAACACGTATTTACAATACATTTGGGTGAATACAAAAAATAGAAAAACAATTTGGGAAAAAATTTGGTAAAAAATGGTGATAATTCCGCTAAATATCGTTTAAAGTCATTTGTATTGAACTAATCATACTTTTTATATTTTTATCGTTAAGTTCACATAATTTTACATCTAAAACACGTCTTTACAATACATTTGGGTGAATATAAAAGGTCGTAAAAAAATTTTGAAATACAGGTGATGAATCCGCTAAATATCGTCTTAAGTCATTTCTATTAAACTAATCATACTTTTTATATTTTTAACGTTAAGTTCACATTATTTTACATCTAAAACACGTGTTTACAATACATTTGGGTGAATACAAAAAATAGAAAAAATATTTGGTAAAAAATGGTGATAATTCCGCTAAATATCGTTTAAAGTCATTTGTATTGAACTAATCATACTTTTTATATTTTTATCGTTAAGTTCACATTATTTTACATCTAAAACACGTCTTTACAATACATTTGGGTGAATATAAAAGGTCGTAAAAAAATTTTGAAATACAGGTGATGAATCCGCTAAATATCGTCTTAAGTCATTTCTATTAAACTAATCATACTTTTTATATTTTTAACGTTAAGTTCACATTATTTTACATCTAAAACACGTGTTTACAATACATTTGGGTGAATACAAAAAATAGAAAAAAAATTTGGTAAAAAATGGTGATAATTCCGCTAAATATCGTTTAAAGTCATTTGTATTGAACTAATCATACTTTTTATATTTTTATCGTTAAGTTCACATTATTTTACATCTAAAACACGTCTTTACAATACATTTGGGTGAATATAAAAGGTCGTAAAAAAATTTTGAAATACAGGTGATGAATCCGCTAAATATCGTCTTAAGTCATTTCTATTAAACTAATCATACTTTTTATATTTTTAACGTTAAGTTCACATTATTTTACATCTAAAACACGTGTTTACAATACATTTGGGTGAATACAAAAAATAGAAAAAAAATTTGGTAAAAAATGGTGATAATTCCGCTAAATATCGTTTAAAGTCATTTGTATTGAACTAATCATACTTTTTATATTTTTATCGTTAAGTTCACATTATTTTACATCTAAAACACGTATTTACAATACATTTGGGTGAATACAAAAAATAGAAAAAAAATTTGGGAAAAAATTTGGTAAAAAATGGTGATAATTCCGCTAAATATCGTTTAAAGTCGTTTGTATTGAACTAATCATACTTTTTATATTTTTAACGTTAAGTTCACATTATTTTACATCTAAAACACGTGTTTACAATACATTTGGGTGAATACAAAAAATAGAAAAAAAATTTGGGAAAAAATTGGGTAAAAAATGGTGATAATTCCGCTAAATATCGTTTATAGTCATTTGTATTGAACTAATCATACTTTTTATATTTTTATCGTTAAGTTCACATAATTTTACATCTAAAACACGTCTTTACAATACATTTGGGTGAATATAAAAGGTCGTAAAAAAATTTTGAAATAAAGGTGATGAATCCGCTAAATATCGTCTTAAGTCATTTCTATTAAACTAATCATACTTTTTATATTTTTAACGTTAAGTTCTCATTATTTTACATCTAAAACACGTGTTTACAATACATTTGGGTGAATACAAAAAATAGAAAAAAAATTTGGTAAAAAATGGTGATAATTCCGCTAAATATCGTTTAAAGTCATTTGTATTGAACTAATCATACTTTTTATATTTTTATCGTTAAGTTCACATTATTTTACATCTAAAACACGTATTTACAATACATTTGGGTGAATACAAAAAATAGAAAACAAATTTGGGAAAAAATTTGGTAAAAAATGGTGATAATTCCGCTAAATATCGTTTAAAGTCATTTGTATTGAACTAATCATACTTTTTATATTTTTATCGTTAAGTTAACATTATTTTACATCTAAAACACGTCTTTACAATACATTTGGGTGAATATAAAAGGTCGTAAAAAAATTTTGAATTACAGGTGATGAATCCGCTAAATATCGTCTTAAGTCATTTCTATTAAACTAATCATACTTTTTATATTTTTATCGTTAAGTTCACATTATTTTACATCTAAAACACGTCTTTACAATACATTTGGGTGAATATAAAAGGTCGTAAAAAAATTTTGAAATACAGGTGATGAATCCGCTAAATATCGTCTTAAGTCATTTCTATTAAACTAATCATACTTTTTATATTTTTAACGTTAAGTTCACAGTATTTTACATCTAAAAAACGTATTTACAATACATTTGGGTGAATACAAAAAATAGAAAAAAAATTTGGGAAAAAATTGGGTAAAAAATGGTGATAATTCCGCTAAATATCGTTTATAGTCATTTGTATTGAACTAATCATACTTTTTATATTTTTATCGTTAAGTTCACATAATTTTACATCTAAAACACGTCTTTACAATACATTTGGGTGAATATAAAAGGTCGTAAAAAAATTTTGAAATAAAGGTGATGAATCCGCTAAATATCGTCTTAAGTCATTTCTATTAAACTAATCATACTTTTTATATTTTTAACGTTAAGTTCTCATTATTTTACATCTAAAACACGTGTTTACAATACATTTGGGTGAATACAAAAAATAGAAAAAAAATTTGGTAAAAAATGGTGATAATTCCGCTAAATATCGTTTAAAGTCATTTGTATTGAACTAATCATACTTTTTATATTTTTATCGTTAAGTTCACATTATTTTACATCTAAAACACGTATTTACAATACATTTGGGTGAATACAAAAAATAGAAAAAAAATTTGGGAAAAAATTTGGTAAAAAATGGTGATAATTCCGCTAAATATCGTTTAAAGTCATTTGTATTGAACTAATCATACTTTTTATATTTTTATCGTTAAGTTCACATAATTTTACATCTAAAACACGTCTTTACAATACATTTGGGTGAATATAAAAGGTCGTAAAAAAATTTTGAAATACAGGTGATGAATCCGCTAAATATCGTCTTAAGTCATTTCTATTAAACTAATCATACTTTTTATATTTTTAACGTTAAGTTCACATTATTTTACATCTAAAACACGTGTTTACAATACATTTGGGTGAATACAAAAAATAGAAAAAATATTTGGTAAAAAATGGTGATAATTCCGCTAAATATCGTTTAAAGTCATTTGTATTGAACTAATCATACTTTTTATATTTTTATCGTTAAGTTCACATTATTTTACATCTAAAACACGTCTTTACAATACATTTGGGTGAATATAAAAGGTCGTAAAAAAATTTTGAAATACAGGTGATGAATCCGCTAAATATCGTCTTAAGTCATTTCTATTAAACTAATCATACTTTTTATATTTTTAACGTTAAGTTCACATTATTTTACATCTAAAACACGTGTTTACAATACATTTGGGTGAATACAAAAAATAGAAAAAAAATTTGGTAAAAAATGGTGATAATTCCGCTAAATATCGTTTAAAGTCATTTGTATTGAACTAATCATACTTTTTATATTTTTATCGTTAAGTTCACATTATTTTACATCTAAAACACGTCTTTACAATACATTTGGGTGAATATAAAAGGTCGTAAAAAAATTTTGAAATACAGGTGATGAATCCGCTAAATATCGTCTTAAGTCATTTCTATTAAACTAATCATACTTTTTATATTTTTAACGTTAAGTTCACATTATTTTACATCTAAAACACGTGTTTACAATACATTTGGGTGAATACAAAAAATAGAAAAAAAATTTGGTAAAAAATGGTGATAATTCCGCTAAATATCGTTTAAAGTCATTTGTATTGAACTAATCATACTTTTTATATTTTTATCGTTAAGTTCACATTATTTTACATCTAAAACACGTATTTACAATACATTTGGGTGAATACAAAAAATAGAAAAAAAATTTGGGAAAAAATTTGGTAAAAAATGGTGATAATTCCGCTAAATATCGTTTAAAGTCGTTTGTATTGAACTAATCATACTTTTTATATTTTTAACGTTAAGTTCACATTATTTTACATCTAAAACACGTGTTTACAATACATTTGGGTGAATACAAAAAATAGAAAAAAAATTTGGGAAAAAATTGGGTAAAAAATGGTGATAATTCCACTAAATATCGTTTATAGTCATTTGTATTGAACTAATCATACTTTTTATATTTTTATCGTTAAGTTCACATAATTTTACATCTAAAACACGTCTTTACAATACATTTGGGTGAATATAAAAGGTCGTAAAAAAATTTTGAAATAAAGGTGATGAATCCGCTAAATATCGTCTTAAGTCATTTCTATTAAACTAATCATACTTTTTATATTTTTAACGTTAAGTTCTCATTATTTTACATCTAAAACACGTGTTTACAATACATTTGGGTGAATACAAAAAATAGAAAAAAAATTTGGTAAAAAATGGTGATAATTCCGCTAAATATCGTTTAAAGTCATTTGTATTGAACTAATCATACTTTTTATATTTTTATCGTTAAGTTCACATTATTTTACATCTAAAACACGTATTTACAATACATTTGGGTGAATACAAAAAATAGAAAACAAATTTGGGAAAAAATTTGGTAAAAAATGGTGATAATTCCGCTAAATATCGTTTAAAGTCATTTGTATTGAACTAATCATACTTTTTATATTTTTATCGTTAAGTTAACATTATTTTACATCTAAAACACGTCTTTACAATACATTTGGGTGAATATAAAAGGTCGTAAAAAAATTTTGAATTACAGGTGATGAATCCGCTAAATATCGTCTTAAGTCATTTCTATTAAACTAATCATACTTTTTATATTTTTATCGTTAAGTTCACATTATTTTACATCTAAAACACGTCTTTACAATACATTTGGGTGAATATAAAAGGTCGTAAAAAAATTTTGAAATACAGGTGATGAATCCGCTAAATATCGTCTTAAGTCATTTCTATTAAACTAATCATACTTTTTATATTTTTAACGTTAAGTTCACAGTATTTTACATCTAAAAAACGTATTTACAATACATTTGGGTGAATACAAAAAATAGAAAAAAAATTTGGGAAAAAATTGGGTAAAAAATGGTGATAATTCCGCTAAATATCGTTTATAGTCATTTGTATTGAACTAATCATACTTTTTATATTTTTATCGTTAAGTTCACATAATTTTACATCTAAAACACGTCTTTACAATACATTTGGGTGAATATAAAAGGTCGTAAAAAAATTTTGAAATAAAGGTGATGAATCCGCTAAATATCGTCTTAAGTCATTTCTATTAAACTAATCATACTTTTTATATTTTTAACGTTAAGTTCTCATTATTTTACATCTAAAACACGTGTTTACAATACATTTGGGTGAATACAAAAAATAGAAAAAAAATTTGGTAAAAAATGGTGATAATTCCGCTAAATATCGTTTAAAGTCATTTGTATTGAACTAATCATACTTTTTATATTTTTATCGTTAAGTTCACATTATTTTACATCTAAAACACGTATTTACAATACATTTGGGTGAATACAAAAAATAGAAAAAAAATTTGGGAAAAAATTTGGTAAAAAATGGTGATAATTCCGCTAAATATCGTTTAAAGTCATTTGTATTGAACTAATCATACTTTTTATATTTTTATCGTTAAGTTCACATAATTTTACATCTAAAACACGTCTTTACAATACATTTGGGTGAATATAAAAGGTCGTAAAAAAATTTTGAAATACAGGTGATGAATCCGCTAAATATCGTCTTAAGTCATTTCTATTAAACTAATCATACTTTTTATATTTTTAACGTTAAGTTCACATTATTTTACATCTAAAACACGTGTTTACAATACATTTGGGTGAATACAAAAAATAGAAAAAATATTTGGTAAAAAATGGTGATAATTCCGCTAAATATCGTTTAAAGTCATTTGTATTGAACTAATCATACTTTTTATATTTTTATCGTTAAGTTCACATTATTTTACATCTAAAACACGTCTTTACAATACATTTGGGTGAATATAAAAGGTCGTAAAAAAATTTTGAAATACAGGTGATGAATCCGCTAAATATCGTCTTAAGTCATTTCTATTAAACTAATCATACTTTTTATATTTTTAACGTTAAGTTCACATTATTTTACATCTAAAACACGTGTTTACAATACATTTGGGTGAATACAAAAAATAGAAAAAAAATTTGGTAAAAAATGGTGATAATTCCGCTAAATATCGTTTAAAGTCATTTGTATTGAACTAATCATACTTTTTATATTTTTATCGTTAAGTTCACATTATTTTACATCTAAAACACGTCTTTACAATACATTTGGGTGAATATAAAAGGTCGTAAAAAAATTTTGAAATACAGGTGATGAATCCGCTAAATATCGTCTTAAGTCATTTCTATTAAACTAATCATACTTTTTATATTTTTAACGTTAAGTTCACATTATTTTACATCTAAAACACGTGTTTACAATACATTTGGGTGAATACAAAAAATAGAAAAAAAATTTGGTAAAAAATGGTGATAATTCCGCTAAATATCGTTTAAAGTCATTTGTATTGAACTAATCATACTTTTTATATTTTTATCGTTAAGTTCACATTATTTTACATCTAAAACACGTATTTACAATACATTTGGGTGAATACAAAAAATAGAAAAAAAATTTGGGAAAAAATTTGGTAAAAAATGGTGATAATTCCGCTAAATATCGTTTAAAGTCGTTTGTATTGAACTAATCATACTTTTTATATTTTTTATCGTTAAGTTCACATTATTTTACATCTAAAACACGTCTTTATAATACATTTGGGTGAACATAAAAGGTCGTAAAAAAACTTTGAAATACAGGTGTTTAATCCGCTAAATATCGTCTTAAGTCATTTCTATTAAACTAATCATACTTTTTATATTTTTAACGTTAAGTTCACATTATTTTACATCTAAAACATGTGTTTACAATACATTTGGGTGAATACAAAAAAAAAAAAAAATTTGGTAAAAAATGGTGATAATTCCGCTAAATATCGTTTAAAGTCATTTGTATTGAACTAATCATACTTTTTATATTTTTATCGTTAAGTTCACATTATTTTACATCTAAAACACGTATTTACAATACATTTGGGTGAATACAAAAAATAGAAAAAAAATTTTGGAAAAAATTTGGTAAAAAATGGTGATAATTCCGCTAAATATCGTCTTAAGTCATTTCTATTAAACTAATCATACTTTTTATATTTTTAACGTTAAGTTCACATTATTTTACATCTAAAACACGTGTTTACAATACATTTGGGTGAATACAAAAAATAGAAAAAAAATTTGGTAAAAAATGGTGATAATTCCGCTTAATATCGTTTAAAGTCATTTGTATTGAACTAATCATACTTTTTATATTTTTATCGTTAAGTTCACATTATTTTACATCTAAAACACGTCTTTACAATACATTTGGGTGAATCCAAAAAATAGAAAAAAAATTTGGTAAAAAATGGTGATAATTCCGCTAAATATCGTTTAAAGTCATTTGTATTGAACTAATCATACTTTTTATATTTTTATCGTTAAGTTCACATTATTTTACATCTAAAACACGTATTTACAATACATTTGGGTGAATACAAAAAATAGAAATAAAATTTGGGAAAAAATTTGGTAAAAAATGGTGATAATTCCGCTAAATATCGTTTAAAGTCATTTGTATTGAACTAATCATACTTTTTATATTTTTATCGTTAAGTTCACATTATTTTACATCTAAAACACGTCTTTACAATACATTTGGGTGAATATAAAAGGTCGTAAAAAAATTTTGAATTACAGGTGATGAATCCGCTAAATATCGTCTTAAGTCATTTCTATTAAACTAATCATACTTTTTATATTTTTAACGTTAAGTTCACATTATTTTACATCTAAAACACGTGTTTACAATACATTTGGGTGAATACAAAAAATAGAAAAAAAATTTGGTAAAAAATGGTGATAATTCCGCTAAATATCGTCTTAAGTCATTTCTATTAAACTAATCATACTTTTTATATTTTTAACGTTAAGTTCACAGTATTTTACATCTAAAAAACGTATTTACAATACATTTGGGTGAATACAAAAAATAGAAAAAAAATTTGGGAAAAAATTGGGTAAAAAATGGTGATAATTCCGCTAAATATCGTTTATAGTCATTTGTATTGAACTAATCATACTTTTTATATTTTTATCGTTAAGTTCACATAATTTTACATCTAAAACACGTCTTTACAATACATTTGGGTGAATATAAAAGGTCGTAAAAAAATTTTGAAATAAAGGTGATGAATCCGCTAAATATCGTCTTAAGTCATTTCTATTAAACTAATCATACTTTTTATATTTTTAACGTTAAGTTCACATTATTTTACATCTAAAACACGTGTTTACAATACATTTTGGTGAATACAAAAAATAGAAAAAAAATTTGGTAAAAAATGGTGATAATTCCGCTAAATATCGTTTAAAGTCATTTGTATTGAACTAATCATACTTTTTATATTTTTATCGTTAAGTTCACATTATTTTACATCTAAAACACGTATTTACAATACATTTGGGTGAATACAAAAAATAGAAAACAAATTTGGGAAAAAATTTGGTAAAAAATGGTGATAATTCCGCTAAATATCGTTTAAAGTCATTTGTATTGAACTAATCATACTTTTTATATTTTTATCGTTAAGTTAACATTATTTTACATCTAAAACACGTCTTTACAATACATTTGGGTGAATATAAAAGGTCGTAAAAAAATTTTGAATTACAGGTGATGAATCCGCTAAATATCGTCTTAAGTCATTTCTATTAAACTAATCATACTTTTTATATTTTTATCGTTAAGTTCACATTATTTTACATCTAAAACACGTCTTTACAATACATTTGGGTGAATATAAAAGGTCGTAAAAAAATTTTGAAATACAGGTGATGAATCCGCTAAATATCGTCTTAAGTCATTTCTATTAAACTAATCATACTTTTTATATTTTTAACGTTAAGTTCACAGTATTTTACATCTAAAAAACGTATTTACAATACATTTGGGTGAATACAAAAAATAGAAAAAAAATTTGGGAAAAAATGGTGATAATTCCGCTAAATATCGTTTAAAGTCATTTGTATTGAACTAATCATACTTTTTATATTTTTATCGTTAAGTTCACAGTATTTTACATCTAAAAAACGTATTTACAATACATTTGGGTGAATACAAAAAATAGAAAAAAAATTTGGGAAAAAATTGGGTAAAAAATGGTGATAATTCCGCTAAATATCGTTTATAGTCATTTGTATTGAACTAATCATACTTTTTATATTTTTATCGTTAAGTTCACATAATTTTACATCTAAAACACGTCTTTACAATACATTTGGGTGAATATAAAAGGTCGTAAAAAAATTTTGAAATAAAGGTGATGAATCCGCTAAATATCGTCTTAAGTCATTTCTATTAAACTAATCATACTTTTTATATTTTTAACGTTAAGTTCTCATTATTTTACATCTAAAACACGTGTTTACAATACATTTGGGTGAATACAAAAAATAGAAAAAAAATTTGGTAAAAAATGGTGATAATTCCGCTAAATATCGTTTAAAGTCATTTGTATTGAACTAATCATACTTTTTATATTTTTATCGTTAAGTTCACATTATTTTACATCTAAAACACGTATTTACAATACATTTGGGTGAATACAAAAAATAGAAAACAAATTTGGGAAAAAATTTGGTAAAAAATGGTGATAATTCCGCTAAATATCGTTTAAAGTCATTTGTATTGAACTAATCATACTTTTTATATTTTTATCGTTAAGTTCACATTATTTTACATCTAAAACACGTCTTTACAATACATTTGGGTGAATATAAAAGGTCGTAAAAAAATTTTGAATTACAGGTGATGAATCCGCTAAATATCGTCTTAAGTCATTTCTATTAAACTAATCATACTTTTTATTTTTTAACGTTAAGTTCACATTATTTTACATCTAAAACACGTGTTTACAATACATTTGGGTGAATACAAAAAATAGAAAAAAAATTTGGTAAAAAATGGTGATAATTCCGCTTAATATCGTTTAAAGTCATTTGTATTGAACTAATCATACTTTTTATATTTTTATCGTTAAGTTCACATTATTTTACATCTAAAACACGTCTTTACAATACATTTGGGTGAATACAAAAAATAGAAAAAAAATTTGGTAAAAAATGGTGATAATTCCGCTAAATATCGTTTAAAGTCATTTGTATTGAACTAATCATACTTTTTATATTTTTATCGTTAAGTTCACATTATTTTACATCTAAAACACGTATTTACAATACATTTGGGTGAATACAAAAAATAGAAAAAAAATTTGGGAAAAAATTTGGTAAAAAATGGTGATAATTCCGCTAAATATCGTTTAAAGTCATTTGTATTGAACTAATCATACTTTTTATATTTTTATCGTTAAGTTCACATAATTTTACATCTAAAACACGTCTTTACAATACATTTGGGTGAATATAAAAGGTCGTAAAAAAATTTTGAAATACAGGTGATGAATCCGCTAAATATCGTCTTAAGTCATTTCTATAAAACTAATCATACTTTTTATATTTTTAACGTTAAGTTCACATTATTTTACATCTAAAACACGTGTTTACAATACATTTGGGTGAATACAAAAAATAGAAAAAATATTTGGTAAAAAATGGTGATAATTCCGCTAAATATCGTTTAAAGTCATTTGTATTGAACTAATCATACTTTTTATATTTTTATCGTTAAGTTCACATTATTTTACATCTAAAACACGTCTTTACAATACATTTGGGTGAATATAAAAGGTCGTAAAAAAATTTTGAAATACAGGTGATGAATCCGCTAAATATCGTCTTAAGTCATTTCTATTAAACTAATCATACTTTTTATATTTTTAACGTTAAGTTCACATTATTTTACATCTAAAACACGTGTTTACAATACATTTGGGTGAATACAAAAAATAGAAAAAAAATTTGGTAAAAAATGGTGATAATTCCGCTAAATATCGTTTAAAGTCATTTGTATTGAACTAATCATACTTTTTATATTTTTATCGTTAAGTTCACATTATTTTACATCTAAAACACGTCTTTACAATACATTTGGGTGAATATAAAAGGTCGTAAAAAAATTTTGAAATACAGGTGATGAATCCGCTAAATATCGTCTTAAGTCATTTCTATTAAACTAATCATACTTTTTATATTTTTAACGTTAAGTTCACATTATTTTACATCTAAAACACGTGTTTACAATACATTTGGGTGAATACAAAAAATAGAAAAAAAATTTGGTAAAAAATGGTGATAATTCCGCTAAATATCGTTTAAAGTCATTTGTATTGAACTAATCATACTTTTTATATTTTTATCGTTAAGTTCACATTATTTTACATCTAAAACACGTATTTACAATACATTTGGGTGAATACAAAAAATAGAAAAAAAATTTGGGAAAAAATTTGGTAAAAAATGGTGATAATTCCGCTAAATATCGTTTAAAGTCGTTTGTATTGAACTAATCATACTTTTTATATTTTTTATCGTTAAGTTCACATTATTTTACATCTAAAACACGTCTTTATAATACATTTGGGTGAATATAAAAGGTCGTAAAAAAACTTTGAAATACAGGTGTTTAATCCGCTAAATATCGTCTTAAGTCATTTCTATTAAACTAATCATACTTTTTATATTTTTAACGTTAAGTTCACATTATTTTACATCTAAAACATGTGTTTACAATACATTTGGGTGAATACAAAAAAAAAAAAAAATTTGGTAAAAAATGGTGATAATTCCGCTAAATATCGTTTAAAGTCATTTGTATTGAACTAATCATACTTTTTATATTTTTATCGTTAAGTTCACATTATTTTACATCTAAAACACGTATTTACAATACATTTGGGTGAATACAAAAAATAGAAAAAAAATTTTGGAAAAAATTTGGTAAAAAATGGTGATAATTCCGCTAAATATCGTCTTAAGTCATTTCTATTAAACTAATCATACTTTTTATATTTTTAACGTTAAGTTCACATTATTTTACATCTAAAACACGTGTTTACAATACATTTGGGTGAATACAAAAAATAGAAAAAAAATTTGGTAAAAAATGGTGATAATTCCGCTTAATATCGTTTAAAGTCATTTGTATTGAACTAATCATACTTTTTATATTTTTATCGTTAAGTTCACATTATTTTACATCTAAAACACGTCTTTACAATACATTTGGGTGAATCCAAAAAATAGAAAAAAAATTTGGTAAAAAATGGTGATAATTCCGCTAAATATCGTTTAAAGTCATTTGTATTGAACTAATCATACTTTTTATATTTTTATCGTTAAGTTCACATTATTTTACATCTAAAACACGTGTTTACAATACATTTGGGTGAATACAAAAAATAGAAAAAAAATTTGGGAAAAAATTTGGTAAAAAATGGTGATAATTCCGCTAAATATCGTTTAAAGTCATTTGTATTGAACTAATCATACTTTTTATATTTTTATCGTTAAGTTCACATTATTTTACATCTAAAACACGTCTTTACAATACATTTGGGTGAATATAAAAGGTCGTAAAAAAATTTTGAATTACAGGTGATGAATCCGCTAAATATCGTCTTAAGTCATTTCTATTAAACTAATCATACTTTTTATATTTTTAACGTTAAGTTCACATTATTTTACATCTAAAACACGTGTTTACAATACATTTGGGTGAATACAAAAAATAGAAAAAAAATTTGGTAAAAAATGGTGATAATTCCGCTAAATATCGTTTAAAGTCATTTGTATTGAACTAATCATACTTTTTATATTTTTATCGTTAAGTTCACATTATTTTACATCTAAAACACGTATTTACAATACATTTGGGTGAATACAAAAAATAGAAAACAAATTTGGGAAAAAATTTGGTAAAAAATGGTGATAATTCCGCTAAATATCGTTTAAAGTCATTTGTATTGAACTAATCATACTTTTTATATTTTTATCGTTAAGTTCACATAATTTTACATCTAAAACACGTCTTTACAATACATTTGGGTGAATATAAAAGGTCGTAAAAAAATTTTGAAATAAAGGTGATGAATCCGCTAAATATCGTCTTAAGTCATTTCTATTAAACTAATCATACTTTTTATATTTTTAACGTTAAGTTCTCATTATTTTACATCTAAAACACGTGTTTACAATACATTTGGGTGAATACAAAAAATAGAAAAAAAATTTGGTAAAAAATGGTGATAATTCCGCTAAATATCGTTTAAAGTCATTTGTATTGAACTAATCATACTTTTTATATTTTTATCGTTAAGTTCACATTATTTTACATCTAAAACACGTATTTACAATACATTTGGGTGAATACAAAAAATAGAAAACAAATTTGGGAAAAAATTTGGTAAAAAATGGTGATAATTCCGCTAAATATCGTTTAAAGTCATTTGTATTGAACTAATCATACTTTTTATATTTTTATCGTTAAGTTCACATTATTTTACATCTAAAACACGTCTTTACAATACATTTGGGTGAATATAAAAGGTCGTAAAAAAATTTTGAATTACAGGTGATGAATCCGCTAAATATCGTCTTAAGTCATTTCTATTAAACTAATCATACTTTTTATTTTTTAACGTTAAGTTCACATTATTTTACATCTAAAACACGTGTTTACAATACATTTGGGTGAATACAAAAAATAGAAAAAAAATTTGGTAAAAAATGGTGATAATTCCGCTTAATATCGTTTAAAGTCATTTGTATTGAACTAATCATACTTTTTATATTTTTATCGTTAAGTTCACATTATTTTACATCTAAAACACGTCTTTACAATACATTTGGGTGAATACAAAAAATAGAAAAAAAATTTGGTAAAAAATGGTGATAATTCCGCTAAATATCGTTTAAAGTCATTTGTATTGAACTAATCATACTTTTTATATTTTTATCGTTAAGTTCACATTATTTTACATCTAAAACACGTATTTACAATACATTTGGGTGAATACAAAAAATAGAAAAAAAATTTGGGAAAAAATTTGGTAAAAAATGGTGATAATTCCGCTAAATATCGTTTAAAGTCATTTGTATTGAACTAATCATACTTTTTATATTTTTATCGTTAAGTTCACATAATTTTACATCTAAAACACGTCTTTACAATACATTTGGGTGAATATAAAAGGTCGTAAAAAAATTTTGAAATACAGGTGATGAATCCGCTAAATATCGTCTTAAGTCATTTCTATAAAACTAATCATACTTTTTATATTTTTAACGTTAAGTTCACATTATTTTACATCTAAAACACGTGTTTACAATACATTTGGGTGAATACAAAAAATAGAAAAAATATTTGGTAAAAAATGGTGATAATTCCGCTAAATATCGTTTAAAGTCATTTGTATTGAACTAATCATACTTTTTATATTTTTATCGTTAAGTTCACATTATTTTACATCTAAAACACGTCTTTACAATACATTTGGGTGAATATAAAAGGTCGTAAAAAAATTTTGAAATACAGGTGATGAATCCGCTAAATATCGTCTTAAGTCATTTCTATTAAACTAATCATACTTTTTATATTTTTAACGTTAAGTTCACATTATTTTACATCTAAAACACGTGTTTACAATACATTTGGGTGAATACAAAAAATAGAAAAAAAATTTGGTAAAAAATGGTGATAATTCCGCTAAATATCGTTTAAAGTCATTTGTATTGAACTAATCATACTTTTTATATTTTTATCGTTAAGTTCACATTATTTTACATCTAAAACACGTCTTTACAATACATTTGGGTGAATATAAAAGGTCGTAAAAAAATTTTGAAATACAGGTGATGAATCCGCTAAATATCGTCTTAAGTCATTTCTATTAAACTAATCATACTTTTTATATTTTTAACGTTAAGTTCACATTATTTTACATCTAAAACACGTGTTTACAATACATTTGGGTGAATACAAAAAATAGAAAAAAAATTTGGTAAAAAATGGTGATAATTCCGCTAAATATCGTTTAAAGTCATTTGTATTGAACTAATCATACTTTTTATATTTTTATCGTTAAGTTCACATTATTTTACATCTAAAACACGTATTTACAATACATTTGGGTGAATACAAAAAATAGAAAAAAAATTTGGGAAAAAATTTGGTAAAAAATGGTGATAATTCCGCTAAATATCGTTTAAAGTCGTTTGTATTGAACTAATCATACTTTTTATATTTTTTATCGTTAAGTTCACATTATTTTACATCTAAAACACGTCTTTATAATACATTTGGGTGAATATAAAAGGTCGTAAAAAAACTTTGAAATACAGGTGTTTAATCCGCTAAATATCGTCTTAAGTCATTTCTATTAAACTAATCATACTTTTTATATTTTTAACGTTAAGTTCACATTATTTTACATCTAAAACATGTGTTTACAATACATTTGGGTGAATACAAAAAAAAAAAAAAATTTGGTAAAAAATGGTGATAATTCCGCTAAATATCGTTTAAAGTCATTTGTATTGAACTAATCATACTTTTTATATTTTTATCGTTAAGTTCACATTATTTTACATCTAAAACACGTATTTACAATACATTTGGGTGAATACAAAAAATAGAAAAAAAATTTTGGAAAAAATTTGGTAAAAAATGGTGATAATTCCGCTAAATATCGTCTTAAGTCATTTCTATTAAACTAATCATACTTTTTATATTTTTAACGTTAAGTTCACATTATTTTACATCTAAAACACGTGTTTACAATACATTTGGGTGAATACAAAAAATAGAAAAAAAATTTGGTAAAAAATGGTGATAATTCCGCTTAATATCGTTTAAAGTCATTTGTATTGAACTAATCATACTTTTTATATTTTTATCGTTAAGTTCACATTATTTTACATCTAAAACACGTCTTTACAATACATTTGGGTGAATCCAAAAAATAGAAAAAAAATTTGGTAAAAAATGGTGATAATTCCGCTAAATATCGTTTAAAGTCATTTGTATTGAACTAATCATACTTTTTATATTTTTATCGTTAAGTTCACATTATTTTACATCTAAAACACGTATTTACAATACATTTGGGTGAATACAAAAAATAGAAATAAAATTTGGGAAAAAATTTGGTAAAAAATGGTGATAATTCCGCTAAATATCGTTTAAAGTCATTTGTATTGAACTAATCATACTTTTTATATTTTTATCGTTAAGTTCACATTATTTTACATCTAAAACACGTCTTTACAATACATTTGGGTGAATATAAAAGGTCGTAAAAAAATTTTGAATTACAGGTGATGAATCCGCTAAATATCGTCTTAAGTCATTTCTATTAAACTAATCATACTTTTTATATTTTTAACGTTAAGTTCACATTATTTTACATCTAAAACACGTGTTTACAATACATTTGGGTGAATACAAAAAATAGAAAAAAAATTTGGTAAAAAATGGTGATAATTCCGCTAAATATCGTTTAAAGTCATTTGTATTGAACTAATCATACTTTTTATATTTTTATCGTTAAGTTCACATTATTTTACATCTAAAACACGTCTTTACAATACATTTGGGTGAATATAAAAGGTCGTAAAAAAATTTTGAATTACAGGTGATGAATCCGCTAAATATCGTCTTAAGTCTTTTCTATTAAACTAATCATACTTTTTATATTTTTAACGTTAAGTTCACATTATTTTACATCTAAAACACGTGTTTACAATACATTTGGGTGAATACAAAAAATAGAAAAAAAATTTGGTAAAAAATGGTGATAATTCCGCTTAATATCGTTTAAAGTCATTTGTATTGAACTAATCATACTTTTTATATTTTTATCGTTAAGTTCACATTATTTTACATCTAAAACACGTCTTTACAATACATTTGGGTGAATACAAAAAATAGAAAAAAAATTTGGTAAAAAATGGTGATAATTCCGCTAAATATCGTTTAAAGTCATTTGTATTGAACTAATCATACTTTTTATATTTTTATCGTTAAGTTCACATTATTTTACATCTAAAACACGTATTTACAATACATTTGGGTGAATACAAAAAATAGAAAAAAAATTTGGGAAAAAATTGGGTAAAAAATGGTGATAATTCCGCTAAATATCGTTTAAAGTCGTTTGTATTGAACTAATCATACTTTTTATATTTTTTATCGTTAAGTTCACATTATTTTACATCTAAAACACGTCTTTATAATACATTTGGGTGAATATAAAAGGTCGTAAAAAAACTTTGAAATACAGGTGTTTAATCCGCTAAATATCGTCTTAAGTCATTTCTATTAAACTAATCATACTTTTTATATTTTTAACGTTAAGTTCACATTATTTTACATCTAAAACATGTGTTTACAATACATTTGGGTGAATACAAAAAAAAAAAAAAATTTGGTAAAAAATGGTGATAATTCCGCTAAATATCGTTTAAAGTCATTTGTATTGAACTAATCATACTTTTTATATTTTTATCGTTAAGTTCACATTATTTTACATCTAAAACACGTGTTTACAATACATTTGGGTGAATACAAAAAATAGAAAAAAAATTTGGTAAAAAATGGTGATAATTCCGCTTAATATCGTTTAAAGTCATTTGTATTGAACTAATCATACTTTTTATATTTTTATCGTTAAGTTCACATTATTTTACATCTAAAACACGTCTTTACAATACATTTGGGTGAATCCAAAAAATAGAAAAAAAATTTGGTAAAAAATGGTGATAATTCCGCTAAATATCGTTTAAAGTCATTTGTATTGAACTAATCATACTTTTTATATTTTTATCGTTAAGTTCACATTATTTTACATCTAAAACACGTATTTACAATACATTTGGGTGAATACAAAAAATAGAAATAAAATTTGGGAAAAAATTTGGTAAAAAATGGTGATAATTCCGCTAAATATCGTTTAAAGTCATTTGTATTGAACTAATCATACTTTTTATATTTTTATCGTTAAGTTCACATTATTTTACATCTAAAACACGTCTTTACAATACATTTGGGTGAATATAAAAGGTCGTAAAAAAATTTTGAATTACAGGTGATGAATCCGCTAAATATCGTCTTAAGTCATTTCTATTAAACTAATCATACTTTTTATATTTTTAACGTTAAGTTCACATTATTTTACATCTAAAACACGTGTTTACAATACATTTGGGTGAATACAAAAAATAGAAAAAAAATTTGGTAAAAAATGGTGATAATTCCGCTAAATATCGTTTAAAGTCATTTGTATTGAACTAATCATACTTTTTATATTTTTATCGTTAAGTTCACATTATTTTACATCTAAAACACGTATTTACAATACATTTGGGTGAATACAAAAAATAGAAAACAAATTTGGGAAAAAATTTGGTAAAAAATGGTGATAATTCCGCTAAATATCGTTTAAAGTCATTTGTATTGAACTAATCATACTTTTTATATTTTTATCGTTAAGTTCACATTATTTTACATCTAAAACACGTCTTTACAATACATTTGGGTGAATATAAAAGGTCGTAAAAAAATTTTGAATTACAGGTGATGAATCCGCTAAATATCGTCTTAAGTCTTTTCTATTAAACTAATCATACTTTTTATATTTTTAACGTTAAGTTCACATTATTTTACATCTAAAACACGTGTTTACAATACATTTGGGTGAATACAAAAAATAGAAAAAAAATTTGGTAAAAAATGGTGATAATTCCGCTTAATATCGTTTAAAGTCATTTGTATTGAACTAATCATACTTTTTATATTTTTATCGTTAAGTTCACATTATTTTACATCTAAAACACGTCTTTACAATACATTTGGGTGAATACAAAAAATAGAAAAAAAATTTGGTAAAAAATGGTGATAATTCCGCTAAATATCGTTTAAAGTCATTTGTATTGAACTAATCATACTTTTTATATTTTTATCGTTAAGTTCACATTATTTTACATCTAAAACACGTATTTACAATACATTTGGGTGAATACAAAAAATAGAAAAAAAATTTGGGAAAAAATTGGGTAAAAAATGGTGATAATTCCGCTAAATATCGTTTAAAGTCGTTTGTATTGAACTAATCATACTTTTTATATTTTTTATCGTTAAGTTCACATTATTTTACATCTAAAACACGTCTTTATAATACATTTGGGTGAATATAAAAGGTCGTAAAAAAACTTTGAAATACAGGTGTTTAATCCGCTAAATATCGTCTTAAGTCATTTCTATTAAACTAATCATACTTTTTATATTTTTAACGTTAAGTTCACATTATTTTACATCTAAAACATGTGTTTACAATACATTTGGGTGAATACAAAAAAAAAAAAAAATTTGGTAAAAAATGGTGATAATTCCGCTAAATATCGTTTAAAGTCATTTGTATTGAACTAATCATACTTTTTATATTTTTATCGTTAAGTTCACATTATTTTACATCTAAAACACGTATTTACAATACATTTGGGTGAATACAAAAAATAGAAAAAAAATTTTGGAAAAAATTTGGTAAAAAATGGTGATAATTCCGCTAAATATCGTCTTAAGTCATTTCTATTAAACTAATCATACTTTTTATATTTTTAACGTTAAGTTCACATTATTTTACATCTAAAACACGTGTTTACAATACATTTGGGTGAATACAAAAAATAGAAAAAAAATTTGGTAAAAAATGGTGATAATTCCGCTTAATATCGTTTAAAGTCATTTGTATTGAACTAATCATACTTTTTATATTTTTATCGTTAAGTTCACATTATTTTACATCTAAAACACGTCTTTACAATACATTTGGGTGAATCCAAAAAATAGAAAAAAAATTTGGTAAAAAATGGTGATAATTCCGCTAAATATCGTTTAAAGTCATTTGTATTGAACTAATCATACTTTTTATATTTTTATCGTTAAGTTCACATTATTTTACATCTAAAACACGTATTTACAATACATTTGGGTGAATACAAAAATAGAAATAAAATTTGGGAAAAAATTTGGTAAAAAATGGTGATAATTCCGCTAAATATCGTTTAAAGTCATTTGTATTGAACTAATCATACTTTTTATATTTTTATCGTTAAGTTCACATTATTTTACATCTAAAACACGTCTTTACAATACATTTGGGTGAATATAAAAGGTCGTAAAAAAATTTTGAATTACAGGTGATGAATCCGCTAAATATCGTCTTAAGTCATTTCTATTAAACTAATCATACTTTTTATATTTTTAACGTTAAGTTCACATTATTTTACATCTAAAACACGTGTTTACAATACATTTGGGTGAATACAAAAAATAGAAAAAAAATTTGGTAAAAAATGGTGATAATTCCGCTAAATATCGTTTAAAGTCATTTGTATTGAACTAATCATACTTTTTATATTTTTATCGTTAAGTTCACATTATTTTACATCTAAAACACGTATTTACAATACATTTGGGTGAATACAAAAAATAGAAAACAAATTTGGGAAAAAATTTGGTAAAAAATGGTGATAATTCCGCTAAATATCGTTTAAAGTCATTTGTATTGAACTAATCATACTTTTTATATTTTTATCGTTAAGTTCACATTATTTTACATCTAAAACACGTCTTTACAATACATTTGGGTGAATATAAAAGGTCGTAAAAAAATTTTGAATTACAGGTGATGAATCCGCTAAATATCGTCTTAAGTCATTTCTATTAAACTAATCATACTTTTTATATTTTTAACGTTAAGTTCACATTATTTTACATCTAAAACACGTGTTTACAATACATTTGGGTGAATACAAAAAATAGAAAAAAAATTTGGTAAAAAATGGTGATAATTCCGCTTAATATCGTTTAAAGTCATTTGTATTGAACTAATCATACTTTTTATATTTTTATCGTTAAGTTCACATTATTTTACATCTAAAACACGTCTTTACAATACATTTGGGTGAATACAAAAAATAGAAAAAAAATTTGGTAAAAAATGGTGATAATTCCGCTAAATATCGTTTAAAGTCATTTGTATTGAACTAATCATACTTTTTATATTTTTATCGTTAAGTTCACATTATTTTACATCTAAAACACGTATTTACAATACATTTGGGTGAATACAAAAAATAGAAAAAAAATTTGGGAAAAAATTTGGTAAAAAATGGTGATAATTCCGCTAAATATCGTTTAAAGTCATTTGTATTGAACTAATCATACTTTTTATATTTTTATCGTTAAGTTCACATAATTTTACATCTAAAACACGTCTTTACAATACATTTGGGTGAATATAAAAGGTCGTAAAAAAATTTTGAAATACAGGTGATGAATCCGCTAAATATCGTCTTAAGTCATTTCTATTAATTTAATCATACTTTTTATATTTTTAACGTTAAGTTCACATTATTTTACATCTAAAACACGTGTTTACAATACATTTGGGTGAATACAAAAAATAGAAAAAATATTTGGTAAAAAATGGTGATAATTCCGCTAAATATCGTTTAAAGTCATTTGTATTGAACTAAACATACTTTTTATATTTTTATCGTTAATTTCACATTATTTTACATCTAAAACACGTCTTTACAATACATTTGGGTGAATATAAAAGGTCGTAAAAAAATTTTGAAATACAGGTGATGAATCCGCTAAATATCGTCTTAAGTCATTTCTATTAAACTAATCATACTTTTTATATTTTTAACGTTAAGTTCACATTATTTTACATCTAAAACACGTGTTTACAATACATTTGGGTGAATACAAAAAATAGAAAAAATATTTGGTAAAAAATGGTGATAATTCCGCTAAATATCGTTTAAAGTCATTTGTATTGAACTAATCATACTTTTTATATTTTTATCGTTAAGTTCACATTATTTTACATCTAAAACACGTCTTTACAATACATTTGGGTGAATATAAAAGGTCGTAAAAAAATTTTGAAATACAGGTGATGAATCCGCTAAATATCGTCTTAAGTCATTTCTATTAAACTAATCATACTTTTTATATTTTTAACGTTAAGTTCACATTATTTTACATCTAAAACACGTGTTTACAATACATTTGGGTGAATACAAAAAATAGAAAAAAAATTTGGTAAAAAATGGTGATAATTCCGCTAAATATCGTTTAAAGTCATTTGTATTGAACTAATCATACTTTTTATATTTTTATCGTTAAGTTCACATTATTTTACATCTAAAACACGTATTTACAATACATTTGGGTGAATACAAAAAATAGAAAAAAAATTTGGGAAAAAATTTGGTAAAAAATGGTGATAATTCCGCTAAATATCGTTTAAAGTCGTTTGTATTGAACTAATCATACTTTTTATATTTTTTATCGTTAAGTTCACATTATTTTACATCTAAAACACGTCTTTACAATACATTTGGGTGAATATAAAAGGTCGTAAAAAAACTTTGAAATACAGGTGATGAATCCGCTAAATATCGTCTTAAGTCATTTCTATTAAACTAATCATACTTTTTATATTTTTAACGTTAAGTTCACATTATTTTACATCTAAAACATGTGTTTACAATACATTTGGGTGAATACAAAAAAAAAAAAAAAATTTGGTAAAAAATGGTGATAATTCCGCTAAATATCGTTTAAAGTCATTTGTATTGAACTAATCATACTTTTTATATTTTTATCGTTAAGTTCACATTATTTTACATCTAAAACACGTATTTACAATACATTTGGGAGAATACAAAAAATAGAAAAAAAATTTTGGAAAAAATTTGGTAAAAAATGGTGATAATTCCGCTAAATATCGTCTTAAGTCATTTCTATTAAACTAATCATACTTTTTATATTTTTAACGTTAAGTTCACATTATTTTACATCTAAAACACGTGTTAACAATACATTTGGGTGAATACAAAAAATAGAAAAAAAATTTGGTAAAAAATGGTGATAATTCCGCTTAATATCGTTTAAAGTCATTTGTATTGAACTAATCATACTTTTTATATTTTTATCGTTAAGTTCACATTATTTTACATCTAAAACACGTCTTTACAATACATTTGGGTGAATCCAAAAAATAGAAAAAAAATTTGGTAAAAAATGGTGATAATTCCGCTAAATATCGTTTAAAGTCATTTGTATTGAACTAATCATACTTTTTATATTTTTATCGTTAAGTTCACCTTATTTTACATCTAAAACACGTATTTACAATACATTTGGGTGAATACAAAAAATAGAAATAAAATTTGGGAAAAAATTTGGTAAAAAATGGTGATAATTCCGCTAAATATCGTTTAAAGTCATTTGTATTGAACTAATCATACTTTTTATATTTTTATCGTTAAGTTCACATTATTTTACATCTAAAACACGTATTTACAATACATTTGGGTGAATACAAAAAATAGAAAAAAAATTTGGGAAAAAATTTGGTAAAAAATGGTGATAATTCCGCTAAATATCGTTTAAAGTCATTTGTATTGAACTAATCATACTTTTTATATTTTTATCGTTAAGTTCACATAATTTTACATCTAAAACACGTCTTTACAATACATTTGGGTGAATATAAAAGGTCGTAAAAAAATTTTGAAATACAGGTGATGAATCCGCTAAATATCGTCTTAAGTCATTTCTATTAAACTAATCATACTTTTTATATTTTTAACGTTAAGTTCACATTATTTTACATCTAAAACACGTGTTTACAATACATTTGGGTGAATACAAAAAATAGAAAAAATATTTGGTAAAAAATGGTGATAATTCCGCTAAATATCGTTTAAAGTCATTTGTATTGAACTAATCATACTTTTTATATTTTTATCGTTAATTTCACATTATTTTACATCTAAAACACGTCTTTACAATACATTTGGGTGAATATAAAAGGTCGTAAAAAAATTTTGAAATACAGGTGATGAATCCGCTAAATATCGTCTTAAGTCATTTCTATTAAACTAATCATACTTTTTATATTTTTAACGTTAAGTTCACATTATTTTACATCTAAAACACGTGTTTACAATACATTTGGGTGAATACAAAAAATAGAAAAAATATTTGGTAAAAAATGGTGATAATTCCGCTAAATATCGTTTAAAGTCATTTGTATTGAACTAATCATACTTTTTATATTTTTATCGTTAAGTTCACATTATTTTACATCTAAAACACGTCTTTACAATACATTTGGGTGAATATAAAAGGTCGTAAAAAAATTTTGAAATACAGGTGATGAATCCGCTAAATATCGTCTTAAGTCATTTCTATTAAACTAATCATACTTTTTATATTTTTAACGTTAAGTTCACATTATTTTACATCTAAAACACGTGTTTACAATACATTTGGGTGAATACAAAAAATAGAAAAAAAATTTGGTAAAAAATGGTGATAATTCCGCTAAATATCGTTTAAAGTCATTTGTATTGAACTAATCATACTTTTTATATTTTTATCGTTAAGTTCACATTATTTTACATCTAAAACACGTATTTACAATACATTTGGGTGAATACAAAAAATAGAAAAAAAATTTGGGAAAAAATTTGGTAAAAAATGGTGATAATTCCGCTAAATATCGTTTAAAGTCGTTTGTATTGAACTAATCATACTTTTTATATTTTTTATCGTTAAGTTCACATTATTTTACATCTAAAACACGTCTTTACAATACATTTGGGTGAATATAAAAGGTCGTAAAAAAACTTTGAAATACAGGTGATGAATCCGCTAAATATCGTCTTAAGTCATTTCTATTAAACTAATCATACTTTTTATATTTTTAACGTTAAGTTCACATTATTTTACATCTAAAACATGTGTTTACAATACATTTGGGTGAATACAAAAAAAAAAAAAAAATTTGGTAAAAAATGGTGATAATTCCGCTAAATATCGTTTAAAGTCATTTGTATTGAACTAATCATACTTTTTATATTTTTATCGTTAAGTTCACATTATTTTACATCTAAAACACGTATTTACAATACATTTGGGAGAATACAAAAAATAGAAAAAAAATGTTGGAAAAAATTTGGTAAAAAATGGTGATAATTCCGCTAAATATCGTCTTAAGTCATTTCTATTAAACTAATCATACTTTTTATATTTTTAACGTTAAGTTCACATTATTTTACATCTAAAACACGTGTTAACAATACATTTGGGTGAATACAAAAAATAGAAAAAAAATTTGGTAAAAAATGGTGATAATTCCGCTTAATATCGTTTAAAGTCATTTGTATTGAACTAATCATACTTTTTATATTTTTATCGTTAAGTTCACATTATTTTACATCTAAAACACGTCTTTACAATACATTTGGGTGAATCCAAAAAATAGAAAAAAAATTTGGTAAAAAATGGTGATAATTCCGCTAAATATCGTTTAAAGTCATTTGTATTGAACTAATCATACTTTTTATATTTTTATCGTTAAGTTCACCTTATTTTACATCTAAAACACGTATTTACAATACATTTGGGTGAATACAAAAAATAGAAATAAAATTTGGGAAAAAATTTGGTAAAAAATGGTGATAATTCCGCTAAATATCGTTTAAAGTCATTTGTATTGAACTAATCATACTTTTTATATTTTTATCGTTAAGTTCACATTATTTTACATCTAAAACACGTCTTTACAATACATTTGGGTGAATATAAAAGGTCGTAAAAAAATTTTGAATTACAGGTGATGAATCCGCTAAATATCGTCTTAAGTCATTTCTATTAAACTAATCATACTTTTTATATTTTTAACGTTAAGTTCACATTATTTTACATCTAAAACACGTGTTTACAATGCATTTGGGTGAATACAAAAAATAGAAAAAAAATTTGGGAAAAAATTGGGTAAAAAATGGTGATAATTCCGCTAAATATCGTTTAAAGTCATTTGTATTGAACTAATCATACTTTTTATATTTTTATCGTTAAGTTCACATAATTTTACATCTAAAACACGTCTTTACAATACATTTGGGTGAATATAAAAGGTCGTAAAAAAATTTTGAAATACAGGTGATGAATCCGCTAAATATCGTCTTAAGTCATTTCTATTAAACTAATCATACTTTTTATATTTTTAACGTTAAGTTCACATTATTTTACATCTAAAACACGTGTTTACAATACATTTGGGTGAATACAAAAAATAGAAAAAAAATTTGGGAAAAAATTTGGTAAAAAATGGTGATAATTCCGCTAAATATCGTTTAAAGTCATTTGTATTGAACTAATCATACTTTTTATATTTTTATCGTTAAGTTCACATTATTTTACATCTAAAACACGTATTTACAATACATTTGGATGAATATAAAAGGTCGTAAAAAAATTTTGAATTACAGGTGATGAATCCGCTAAATATCGTCTTAAGTCATTTCTATTAAACTAATCATACTTTTTATATTTTTAACGTTAAGTTCACATTATTTTACATCTAAAACACGTGTTTACAATACATTTGGGTGAATACAAAAAATAGAAAAAAAATTTGGGAAAAAATTGGGTAAAAAATGGTGATAATTCCGCTAAATATCGTTTAAAGTCATTTGTATTGAACTAATCATACTTTTTATATTTTTATCGTTAAGTTCACATAATTTTACATCTAAAACACGTCTTTACAATACATTTGGGTGAATATAAAAGGTCGTAAAAAAATTTTGAAATACAGGTGATGATTCCGCTAAATATCGTCTTAAGTCATTTCTATTAAACTAATCATACTTTTTATATTTTTAACGTTAAGTTCACATTATTTTACATCTAAAACACGTGTTTACAATACATTTGGGTGAATACAAAAAATAGAAAAAAAATTTGGGAAAAAATTTGGTAAAAAATGGTGATAATTCCGCTAAATATCGTTTAAAGTCATTTGTATTGAACTAATCATACTTTTTATATTTTTATCGTTAAGTTCACATTATTTTACATCTAAAACACGTATTTACAATACATTTGGGTGAATACAAAAAATAGAAAAAAAATTTGGGAAAAAATTTGGTAAAAAATGGTGATAATTCCGCTAAATATCGTTTAAAGTCATTTGTATTGAACTAATCATACTTTTTATATTTTTATCGTTAAGTTCACATTTTTTTACATCTAAAACACGTCTTTACAATACATTTGGGTGAATATAAAAGGTCGTAAAAAAATTTTGAAATACAGGTGATGAATCCGCTAAATATCGTCTTAAGTCATTTCTATTAAACTAATCATACTTTTTATATTTTTAACGTTAAGTTCACATTATTTTACATCTAAAACACGAGTTTACAATACATTTGGGTGAATACAAAAAATAGAAAAAATATTTGGTAAAAAATGGTGATAATTCCGCTAAATATCGTTTAAAGTCATTTGTATTGAACTAATCATACTTTTTATATTTTTATCGTTAAGTTCACATTATTTTACATCTAAAACACGTCTTTACAATACATTTGGGTGAATATAAAAGGTCGTAAAAAAATTTTGAAATACAGGTGATAATTCCGCTAAATATCGTTTAAAGTCATTTGTATTGAACTAATCATACTTTTTATATTTTTATCGTTAAGTTCACATTATTTTACATCTAAAACACGTATTTACAATACATTTGGGTGAATACAAAAAATAGAAAAAAAATTTTGGAAAAAATTTGGTAAAAAATGGTGATAATTCCGCTAAATATCGTTTAAAGTCATTTGTATTGAACTAATCATACTTTTTATATTTTTATGGTTAAGTTCACATTATTTTACATCTAAAACACGTCTTTACAATACATTTGGGTGAATATAAAAGGTCGTAAAAAAATTTTGAAATACAGGTGATGAATCCGCTAAATATCGTCTTAAGTCATTTCTATTAAACTAATCATACTTTTTATATTTTTAACGTTAAGTTCACAGTATTTTACATCTAAAACTCGTGTTAACAATACATTTGGGTGAATACAAAAAATAGAAAAAAAATTTGGGAAAAAATTGGGTAAAAAATGGTGATAATTCCGCTAAATATCGTTTAAAGTCATTTGTATTGAACTAATCATACTTTTTATATTTTTATCGTTAAGTTCACATAATTTTACATCTAAAACACATCTTTACAATACATTTGGGTGAATATAAAAGGTCGTAAAAAAATTTTGAAATAAAGGTGATGAATCCGCTAAATATCGTCTTAAGTCATTTCTATTAAACTAATCATACTTTTTATATTTTTAACGTTAAGTTCTCATTATTTTACATCTAAAACACGTGTTTACAATACATTTGGGTGAATACAAAAAATAGAAACAAAATTTGGTAAAAAATGGTGATAATTCCGCTAAATATCGTTTAAAGTCATTTGTATTGAACTAATCATACTTTTTATATTTTTATCGTTAAGTTCACATTATTTTACATCTAAAACACGTATTTACAATACATTTGGGTGAATACAAAAAATAGAAAAAAAATTTGGGAAAAAATTTGGTAAAAAATGGTGATAATTCCGCTAAATATCGTTTAAAGTCATTTGTATTGAACTAATCATACTTTTTATATTTTTATCGTTAAGTTCACATTATTTTACATCTAAAACACGTATTTACAATACATTTGGGTGAATACAAAAAATAGAAAAAAAATTTGGGAAAAAATTTGGTAAAAAATGGTGATAATTCCGCTAAATATCGTTTAAAGTCATTTGTATTGAACTAATCATACTTTTTATATTTTTATCGTTAAGTTCACATTATTTTACATCTAAAACACGTCTTTACAATACATTTGGGTGAATATAAAAGGTCGTAAAAAAATTTTGAAATACAGGTGATGAATCCGCTAAATATCGTCTTAAGTCATTTCTATTAAACTAATCATACTTTTTATATTTTTAACGTTAAGTTCACAGTATTTTACATCTAAAACACGTGTTTACAATACATTTGGGTGAATACAAAAAATAGAAAAAAAATTTGGGAAAAAATTGGGTAAAAAATGGTGATAATTCCGCTAAATATCGTTTAAAGTCATTTGTATTGAACTAATCATACTTTTTATATTTTTATCGTTAAGTTCACATAATTTTACATCTAAAACACGTCTTACAATACATTTGGGTGAATATAAAAGGTCGTAAAAAAATTTTGAAATAAAGGTGATGAATCCGCTAAATATCGTCTAAAGTCATTTCTATTAAACTAATAATACTTTTTATATTTTTAACGTTAAGTTCTCATTATTTTACATCTAAAACACGTGTTTACAATACATTTGGGTGAATACAAAAAATAGAAAGAAAATTTGGTAAAAAATGGTGATAATTCCGCTAAATATCGTTTAAAGTCATTTGTATTGAACTAATCATACTTTTTATCGTTAATTTCACATTATTTTACATCTAAAACACGTATTTACAATACATTTGGGTGAATACAAAAAATAGAAAAAAAATTTGGGAAAAAATTTGGTAAAAAATGGTGATAATTCCGCTAAATATCGTTTAAAGTCATTTGTATTGAACTAATCATACTTTTTATATTTTTATCGTTAAGTTCACATTATTTTACATCTAAAACACGTCTTTACAATACATTTGGGTGAATATAAAAGGTCGTAAAAAAATTTTGAATTACAGGTGATGAATCCGCTAAATATCGTCTTAAGTCATTTCTATTAAACTAATCATACTTTTTATATTTTTAACGTTAAGTTCACATTATTTTACATCTAAAACACGTGTTTACAATACATTTGGGTGAATACAAAAAATAGAAAAAAAATTTGGGAAAAAATTTGGTAAAAAATGGTGATAATTCCGCTAAATATCGTTTAAAGTCATTTGTATTGAACTAATCATACTTTTTATATTTTTATCGTTAAGTTCACATTATTTTACATCTAAAACACGTATTTACAATACATTTGGGTGAATATAAAAGGTCGTAAAAAAATTTTGAAATACAGGAGATGAATCCGCTAAATATCGTCTTAAGTCATTTCTATTAAACTAATCATACTTTTTATATTTTTATCGTTAAGTTCACATTATTTTACATCTAAAACACGTGTTTACAATACATTTGGGTGAATACAAAAAATAGAAAAAAAATTTGGGAAAAAATGGTGATTATTCCGCTAAATATCGTTTAAAGTCATTTGTATTGAACTAATCATACTTTTTATATTTTTATCGTTAAGTTCACATTATCTTACATCTAAAACACGTATTTACAATACATTTGGTTGAATACAAAAAATAGAAAAAAAATTTGGGAAAAAATTTGGTAAAAAATGGTGATAATTCCGCTAAATATCGTTTAAAGTCATTTGTATTGAACTAATCATACTTTTTATATTTTTATCGTTAAGTTCAAATTATTTAAAAACTAAAACACGTATTTACAATACATTTGGGTGAATACAAAAAATAGAAAAAAAATTTGGGAAAAAATTTGGTAAAAAATGGTGATAATTCCGCTAAATATCGTTTAAAGTCATTTGTATTGAACTAATCATACTTTTTATATTTTTGACGTTAAGTTCACATTATTTTACATCTAAAACATGTGTTTACAATACATTTGGGTGAATACAAAAAATAGAAAAAAAATTTGGTAAAAAATTGTGATAATTCCGCTAAATATCGTTTAAAGTCATTTGTATTGAACTAATCATACTTTTTATATTTTTATCGTTAAGTTCACATTATTTTACATCTAAAACACGTCTTTACAATACATTTGGGTGAATATAAAAGGTCGTAAAAAAATTTTGAAATACAGGTGATGAATCCGCTAAATATCGTCTTAAGTCATTTCTATTAAACTAATCATACTTTTTATATTTTTAACGTTAAGTTCACAGTATTTTACATCTAAAACTCGTGTTAACAATACATTTGGGTGAATACAAAAAATAGAAAAAAAATTTGGGAAAAAATTGGGTAAAAAATGGTGATAATTCCGCTAAATATCGTTTAAAGTCATTTGTATTGAACTAATCATACTTTTTATATTTTTATCGTTAAGTTCACATAATTTTACATCTAAAACACATCTTTACAATACATTTGGGTGAATATAAAAGGTCGTAAAAAAATTTTGAAATAAAGGTGATGAATCCGCTAAATATCGTCTTAAGTCATTTCTATTAAACTAATCATACTTTTTATATTTTTAACGTTAAGTTCTCATTATTTTACATCTAAAACACGTGTTTACAATACATTTGGGTGAATACAAAAAATAGAAACAAAATTTGGTAAAAAATGGTGATAATTCCGCTAAATATCGTTTAAAGTCATTTGTATTGAACTAATCATACTTTTTATATTTTTATCGTTAAGTTCACATTATTTTACATCTAAAACACGTATTTACAATACATTTGGGTGAATACAAAAAATAGAAAAAAAATTTGGGAAAAAATTTGGTAAAAAATGGTGATAATTCCGCTAAATATCGTTTAAAGTCATTTGTATTGAACTAATCATACTTTTTATATTTTTATCGTTAAGTTCACATTATTTTACATCTAAAACACGTATTTACAATACATTTGGGTGAATACAAAAAATAGAAAAAAAATTTGGGAAAAAATTTGGTAAAAAATGGTGATAATTCCGCTAAATATCGTTTAAAGTCATTTGTATTGAACTAATCATACTTTTTATATTTTTATCGTTAAGTTCACATTATTTTACATCTAAAACACGTCTTTACAATACATTTGGGTGAATATAAAAGGTCGTAAAAAAATTTTGAAATACAGGTGATGAATCCGCTAAATATCGTCTTAAGTCATTTCTATTAAACTAATCATACTTTTTATATTTTTAACGTTAAGTTCACAGTATTTTACATCTAAAACACGTGTTTACAATACATTTGGGTGAATACAAAAAATAGAAAAAAAATTTGGGAAAAAATTGGGTAAAAAATGGTGATAATTCCGCTAAATATCGTTTAAAGTCATTTGTATTGAACTAATCATACTTTTTATATTTTTATCGTTAAGTTCACATAATTTTACATCTAAAACACGTCTTACAATACATTTGGGTGAATATAAAAGGTCGTAAAAAAATTTTGAAATAAAGGTGATGAATCCGCTAAATATCGTCTTAAGTCATTTCTATTAAACTAATCATACTTTTTATATTTTTAACGTTAAGTTCTCATTATTTTACATCTAAAACACGTGTTTACAATACATTTGGGTGAATACAAAAAATAGAAAGAAAATTTGGTAAAAAATGGTGATAATTCCGCTAAATATCGTTTAAAGTCATTTGTATTGAACTAATCATACTTTTTATATTTTTATCGTTAAGTTCACATTATTTTACATCTAAAACACGTATTTACAATACATTTGGGTGAATACAAAAAATAGAAAAAAAATTTGGGAAAAAATTTGGTAAAAAATGGTGATAATTCCGCTAAATATCGTTTAAAGTCATTTGTATTGAACTAATCATACTTTTTATATTTTTATCGTTAAGTTCACATTATTTTACATCTAAAACACGTCTTTACAATACATTTGGGTGAATATAAAAGGTCGTAAAAAAATTTTGAATTACAGGTGATGAATCCGCTAAATATCGTCTTAAGTCATTTCTATTAAACTAATCATACTTTTTATATTTTTAACGTTAAGTTCACATTATTTTACATCTAAAACACGTGTTTACAATACATTTGGGTGAATACAAAAAATAGAAAAAAAATTTGGGAAAAAATTTGGTAAAAAATGGTGATAATTCCGCTAAATATCGTTTAAAGTCATTTGTATTGAACTAATCATACTTTTTATATTTTTATCGTTAAGTTCACATTATTTTACATCTAAAACACGTATTTACAATACATTTGGGTGAATATAAAAGGTCGTAAAAAAATTTTGAAATACAGGAGATGAATCCGCTAAATATCGTCTTAAGTCATTTCTATTAAACTAATCATACTTTTTATATTTTTATCGTTAAGTTCACATTATTTTACATCTAAAACACGTGTTTACAATACATTTGGGTGAATACAAAAAATAGAAAAAAAATTTGGGAAAAAATGGTGATTATTCCGCTAAATATCGTTTAAAGTCATTTGTATTGAACTAATCATACTTTTTATATTTTTATCGTTAAGTTCACATTATCTTACATCTAAAACACGTATTTACAATACATTTGGTTGAATACAAAAAATAGAAAAAAAATTTGGGAAAAAATTTGGTAAAAAATGGTGATAATTCCGCTAAATATCGTTTAAAGTCATTTGTATTGAACTAATCATACTTTTTATATTTTTATCGTTAAGTTCAAATTATTTAAAAACTAAAACACGTATTTACAATACATTTGGGTGAATACAAAAAATAGAAAAAAAATTTGGGAAAAAATTTGGTAAAAAATGGTGATAATTCCGCTAAATATCGTTTAAAGTCATTTGTATTGAACTAATCATACTTTTTATATTTTTGACGTTAAGTTCACATTATTTTACATCTAAAACATGTGTTTACAATACATTTGGGTGAATACAAAAAATAGAAAAAAAATTTGGTAAAAAATTGTGATAATTCCGCTAAATATCGTTTAAAGTCATTTGTATTGAACTAATCATACTTTTTATATTTTTATCGTTAAGTTCACATTATTTTACATCTAAAACACGTATTTACAATACATTTGGGTGAATACAAAAAATAGAAAAAAAATTTGGGAAAAAATTTGGTAAAAAATGGTGATAATTCCGCTAAATATCGTTTAAAGTCATTTGTATTGAACTAATCATACTTTTTATATTTTTATCGTTAAGTTCACATTATTTTACATCTAAAACACGTCTTTACAATACATTTGGGTGAATATAAAAGGTCGTAAAAAAATTTTGAAATACAGGTGATGAATCCGCTAAATATCGTCTTAAGTCATTTCTATTAAACTAATCATACTTTTTATATTTTTAACGTTAAGTTCACAGTATTTTACATCTAAAACACGTGTTTACAATACATTTGGGTGAATTCAAAAAATAGAAAAAAAATTTGGTAAAAAATGGTGATAATCCCGCTAAATATCGTTTAAAGTCATTTGTATTGAACTAATCATACTTTTTATATTTTTATCGTTAAGTTCACATTATTTTACATCTAAAACACGTATTTACAATACATTTGGGTGAATACAAAAAATAGAAAAAAAATTTGGGAAAAAATTTGGTAAAAAATGGTGATAATTCCGCTAAATATCGTTTAAAGTCATTTGTATTGAACTAATCATACTTTTTATATTTTTATCGTTAAGTTCACATTATTTTACATCTAAAACACGTCTTTAAAATACATTTGGGTGAATATAAAAGGTCGTAAAAAAATTTTGAATTACAGGTGATGAATCCGCTAAATATCGTCTTAAGTCATTTCTATTAAACTAATCATACTTTTTATATTTTTAACGTTAAGTTCACATTATTTTACTTCTAAAACACGTGTTTACAATACATTTGGGTGAATACAAAAAATAGAAAAAAAATTTGGTAAAAAATGGTGATAATTCCGCTAAATATCGTTTAAAGTCATTTGTATTGAACTAATCATACTTTTTATATTTTTATCGTTAAGTTCACATTATTTTACATCTAAAACACGTCTTTACAATACATTTGGGTGAATACAAAAAATAGAAAAAAAATTTGGTAAAAAATGGTGATAATTCCGCTAAATATCGTTTAAAGTCATTTGTATTGAACTAATCATACTTTTTATATTTTTATCGTTAAGTTCACATTATTTTACATCTAAAACACGTATTTACAATACATTTGGGTGAATACAAAAAATAGAAAAAAAATTTGGGAAAAAATTTGGTAAAAAATGGTGATAATTCCGCTAAATATCGTTTAAAGTCATTTGTATTGAACTAATCATACTTTTTATATTTTTATCGTTAAGTTCACATTATTTTACATCTAAAACACGTCTTTACAATACATTTGGGTGAATATAAAAGGTCGTAAAAAAATTTTGAATTACAGGTGATGAATCCGCTAAATATCGTCTTAAGTCATTTCTATTAAACTAATCATACTTTTTATATTTTTAACGTTAAGTTCACATTATTTTACATCTAAAACACGTGTTTACAATACATTTGGGTGAATACAAAAAATAGAAAAAAAATTTGGGAAAAAATTTGGTAAAAAATGGTGATAATTCCGCTAAATATCGTTTAAAGTCATTTGTATTGAACTAATCATACTTTTTATATTTTTATCGTTAAGTTCACATTATTTTACATCTAAAACACGTATTTACAATACATTTGGGTGAATATAAAAGGTCGTAAAAAAATTTTGAAAAACAGGAGATGAATCCGCTAAATATCGTCTTAAGTCATTTCTATTAAACTAATCATACTTTTTATATTTTTATCGTTAAGTTCACATTATTTTACATCTAAAACACGTGTTTACAATACATTTGGGTGAATACAAAAAATAGAAAAAAAATTTGGGAAAAAATTTGGTAAAAAATTGTGATAATTCCGCTAAATATCGTTTAAAGTCGTTTGTATTGAACTAATCATACTTTTTATATTTTTTATCGTTAAGTTCACATTATTTTACATCTAAAACACGTCTTTACAATACATTTGGGTGAATATAAAAGGTCGTAAAAAAACTTTGAAATACAGGTGATGAATCCTCTAAATATCGTCTTAAGTCATTTCTATTAAACTAATCATACTTTTTATATTTTTAACGTTAAGTTCACATTATTTTACATCTAAAACATGTGTTTACAATACATTTGGGTGAATACAAAAAATAGAAAAAAAATTTTGGAAAAAATTTGGTAAAAAATGGTGATAATTCCGCTAAATATCGTTTAAAGTCATTTGTATTGAACTAATCATACTTTTTATATTTTTATCGTTAAGTTCACATTATTTTACATCTAAAACACGTCTTTACAATACATTTGGGTGAATATAAAAGTTCGTAAAAAAATTTTGAAATACAGGTGATGAATCCGCTAAATATCGTCTTAAGTCATTTCTATTAAACTAATCATACTTTTTATATTTTTAACGATAAGTTCACAGTATTTTACATCTAAAACACGTGTTTACAATACATTTGGGTGAATACAAAAAATAGAAAAAAAATTTGGGAAAAAATTGGGTAAAAAATGGTGATAATTCCGCTAAATATCGTTTAAAGTCATTTGTATTGAACTAATCATACTTTTTATATTTTTATCGTTAAGTTCACATTATTTTACATCTAAAACACGTATTTACAATACATTTGGGTGAATATAAAAGGTCGTAAAAAAATTTTGAAATACAGGAGATGAATCCGCTAAATATCGTCTTAAGTCATTTCTATTAAACTAATCATACTTTTTATATTTTTATCGTTAAGTTCACATTATTTTACATCTAAAACACGTGTTTACAATACATTTGGGTGAATACAAAAAATAGAAAAAAAATTTGGGAAAAAATGGTGATTATTCCGCTAAATATCGTTTAAAGTCATTTGTATTGAACTAATCATACTTTTTATATTTTTATCGTTAAGTTCACATTATCTTACATCTAAAACACGTATTTACAATACATTTGGTTGAATACAAAAAATAGAAAAAAAATTTGGGAAAAAATTTGGTAAAAAATGGTGATAATTCCGCTAAATATCGTTTAAAGTCATTTGTATTGAACTAATCATACTTTTTATATTTTTATCGTTAAGTTCAAATTATTTAAAAACTAAAACACGTATTTACAATACATTTGGGTGAATACAAAAAATAGAAAAAAAATTTGGGAAAAAATTTGGTAAAAAATGGTGATAATTCCGCTAAATATCGTTTAAAGTCATTTGTATTGAACTAATCATACTTTTTATATTTTTGACGTTAAGTTCACATTATTTTACATCTAAAACATGTGTTTACAATACATTTGGGTGAATACAAAAAATAGAAAAAAAATTTGGTAAAAAATTGTGATAATTCCGCTAAATATCGTTTAAAGTCATTTGTATTGAACTAATCATACTTTTTATATTTTTATCGTTAAGTTCACATTATTTTACATCTAAAACACGTATTTACAATACATTTGGGTGAATACAAAAAATAGAAAAAAAATTTGGGAAAAAATTTGGTAAAAAATGGTGATAATTCCGCTAAATATCGTTTAAAGTCATTTGTATTGAACTAATCATACTTTTTATATTTTTATCGTTAAGTTCACATTATTTTACATCTAAAACACGTCTTTACAATACATTTGGGTGAATATAAAAGGTCGTAAAAAAATTTTGAAATACAGGTGATGAATCCGCTAAATATCGTCTTAAGTCATTTCTATTAAACTAATCATACTTTTTATATTTTTAACGTTAAGTTCACAGTATTTTACATCTAAAACACGTGTTTACAATACATTTGGTTGAATTCAAAAAATAGAAAAAAAATTTGGTAAAAAATGGTGATAATCCCGCTAAATATCGTTTAAAGTCATTTGTATTGAACTAATCATACTTTTTATATTTTTATCGTTAAGTTCACATTATTTTACATCTAAAACACGTATTTACAATACATTTGGGTGAATACAAAAAATAGAAAAAAAATTTGGGAAAAAATTTGGTAAAAAATGGTGATAATTCCGCTAAATATCGTTTAAAGTCATTTGTATTGAACTAATCATACTTTTTATATTTTTATCGTTAAGTTCACATTATTTTACATCTAAAACACGTCTTTAAAATACATTTGGGTGAATATAAAAGGTCGTAAAAAAATTTTGAATTACAGGTGATGAATCCGCTAAATATCGTCTTAAGTCATTTCTATTAAACTAATCATACTTTTTATATTTTTAACGTTAAGTTCACATTATTTTACTTCTAAAACACGTGTTTACAATACATTTGGGTGAATACAAAAAATAGAAAAAAAATTTGGTAAAAAATGGTGATAATTCCGCTAAATATCGTTTAAAGTCATTTGTATTGAACTAATCATACTTTTTATATTTTTATCGTTAAGTTCACATTATTTTACATCTAAAACACGTCTTTACAATACATTTGGGTGAATACAAAAAATAGAAAAAAAATTTGGTAAAAAATGGTGATAATTCCGCTAAATATCGTTTAAAGTCATTTGTATTGAACTAATCATACTTTTTATATTTTTATCGTTAAGTTCACATTATTTTACATCTAAAACACGTATTTACAATACATTTGGGTGAATACAAAAAATAGAAAAAAAATTTGGGAAAAAATTTGGTAAAAAATGGTGATAATTCCGCTAAATATCGTTTAAAGTCATTTGTATTGAACTAATCATACTTTTTATATTTTTATCGTTAAGTTCACATTATTTTACATCTAAAACACGTCTTTACAATACATTTGGGTGAATATAAAAGGTCGTAAAAAAATTTTGAATTACAGGTGATGAATCCGCTAAATATCGTCTTAAGTCATTTCTATTAAACTAATCATACTTTTTATATTTTTAACGTTAAGTTCACATTATTTTACATCTAAAACACGTGTTTACAATACATTTGGGTGAATACAAAAAATAGAAAAAAAATTTGGGAAAAAATTTGGTAAAAAATGGTGATAATTCCGCTAAATATCGTTTAAAGTCATTTGTATTGAACTAATCATACTTTTTATATTTTTATCGTTAAGTTCACATTATTTTACATCTAAAACACGTATTTACAATACATTTGGGTGAATATAAAAGGTCGTAAAAAAATTTTGAAAAACAGGAGATGAATCCGCTAAATATCGTCTTAAGTCATTTCTATTAAACTAATCATACTTTTTATATTTTTATCGTTAAGTTCACATTATTTTACATCTAAAACACGTGTTTACAATACATTTGGGTGAATACAAAAAATAGAAAAAAAATTTGGGAAAAAATTTGGTAAAAAATTGTGATAATTCCGCTAAATATCGTTTAAAGTCGTTTGTATTGAACTAATCATACTTTTTATATTTTTTATCGTTAAGTTCACATTATTTTACATCTAAAACACGTCTTTACAATACATTTGGGTGAATATAAAAGGTCGTAAAAAAACTTTGAAATACAGGTGATGAATCCTCTAAATATCGTCTTAAGTCATTTCTATTAAACTAATCATACTTTTTATATTTTTAACGTTAAGTTCACATTATTTTACATCTAAAACATGTGTTTACAATACATTTGGGTGAATACAAAAAATAGAAAAAAAATTTTGGAAAAAATTTGGTAAAAAATGGTGATAATTCCGCTAAATATCGTTTAAAGTCATTTGTATTGAACTAATCATACTTTTTATATTTTTATCGTTAAGTTCACATTATTTTACATCTAAAACACGTCTTTACAATACATTTGGGTGAATATAAAAGTTCGTAAAAAAATTTTGAAATACAGGTGATGAATCCGCTAAATATCGTCTTAAGTCATTTCTATTAAACTAATCATACTTTTTATATTTTTAACGATAAGTTCACAGTATTTTACATCTAAAACACGTGTTTACAATACATTTGGGTGAATACAAAAAATAGAAAAAAAATTTGGGAAAAAATTGGGTAAAAAATGGTGATAATTCCGCTAAATATCGTTTAAAGTCATTTGTATTGAACTAATCATACTTTTTATATTTTTATCGTTAAGTTCACATAATTTTACATCTAAAACACGTCTTTACAATACATTTGGGTGAATATAAAAGGTCGTAAAAAAATTTTGAAATAAAGGTGATGAATCCGCTAAATATCGTCTTAAGTCATTTCTATTAAACTAATCATACTTTTTATATTTTTAACGTTAAGTTCTCATTATTTTACATCTAAAACACGTGTTTACAATACATTAGGGTGAATACAAAAAATAGAAAGAAAATTTGGTAAAAAATGGTGATAATTCCGCTAAATATCGTTTAAAGTCATTTGTATTGAACTAATCATACTTTTTATATTTTTATCGTTAAGTTCACATTATTTTACATCTAAAACACGTATTTACAATACATTTGGGTGAATACAAAAAATAGAAAAAAAATTTGGGAAAAAATTTGGTAAAAAATGGTGATAATTCCGCTAAATATCGTTTAAAGTCATTTGTATTGAACTAATCATACTTTTTATATTTTTATCGTTAAGTTCACATTATTTTACATCTAAAACACGTCTTTACAATACATTTGGGTGAATATAAAAGGTCGTAAAAAAATTTTGAATTACAGGTGATGAATCCGCTAAATATCGTCTTAAGTCATTTCTATTAAACTAATCATACTTTTTATATTTTTAACGTTAAGTTCACATTATTTTACATCTAAAACACGTGTTTACAATACATTTGGGTGAATACAAAAAATAGAAAAAAAATTTGGGAAAAAATTTGGTAAAAAATGGTGATAATTCCGCTAAATATCGTTTAAAGTCATTTGTATTGAACTAATCATACTTTTTATATTTTTATCGTTAAGTTCACATTATTTTACATCTAAAACACGTATTTACAATACATTTGGGTGAATATAAAAGGTCGTAAAAAAATTTTGAAATACAGGAGATGAATCCGCTAAATATCGTCTTAAGTCATTTCTATTAAACTAATCATACTTTTTATATTTTTATCGTTAAGTTCACATTATTTTACATCTAAAACACGTGTTTACAATACATTTGGGTGAATACAAAAAATAGAAAAAAAATTTGGGAAAAAATGGTGATTATTCCGCTAAATATCGTTTAAAGTCATTTGTATTGAACTAATCATACTTTTTATATTTTTATCGTTAAGTTCACATTATCTTACATCTAAAACACGTATTTACAATACATTTGGTTGAATACAAAAAATAGAAAAAAAATTTGGGAAAAAATTTGGTAAAAAATGGTGATAATTCCGCTAAATATCGTTTAAAGTCATTTGTATTGAACTAATCATACTTTTTATATTTTTATCGTTAAGTTCAAATTATTTAAAAACTAAAACACGTATTTACAATACATTTGGGTGAATACAAAAAATAGAAAAAAAATTTGGGAAAAAATTTGGTAAAAAATGGTGATAATTCCGCTAAATATCGTTTAAAGTCATTTGTATTGAACTAATCATACTTTTTATATTTTTATCGTTAAGTTCACATTATTTTACATCTAAAACACGTCTTTACAATACATTTGGGTGAATATAAAAGGTCGTAAAAAAATTTTGAAATACAGGTGATGAATCCGCTAAATATCGTTTAAAGTCATTTGTATTGAACTAATCATACTTTTTATATTTTTAACGTTAAGTTCACAGTATTTTACATCTAAAACACGTGTTTACAATACATTTGGGTGAATTCAAAAAATAGAAAAAAAATTTGGTAAAAAATGGTGATAATCCCGCTAAATATCGTTTAAAGTCATTTGTATTGAACTAATCATACTTTTTATATTTTTATCGTTAAGTTCACATTATTTTACATCTAAAACACGTATTTACAATACATTTGGGTGAATACAAAAAATAGAAAAAAAATTTGGGAAAAAATTTGGTAAAAAATGGTGATAATTCCGCTAAATATCGTTTAAAGTCATTTGTATTGAACTAATCATACTTTTTATATTTTTATCGTTAAGTTCACATTATTTTACATCTAAAACACGTCTTTAAAATACATTTGGGTGAATATAAAAGGTCGTAAAAAAATTTTGAATTACAGGTGATGAATCCGCTAAATATCGTCTTAAGTCATTTCTATTAAACTAATCATACTTTTTATATTTTTAACGTTAAGTTCACATTATTTTACTTCTAAAACACGTGTTTACAATACATTTGGGTGAATACAAAAAATAGAAAAAAAATTTGGTAAAAAATGGTGATAATTCCGCTAAATATCGTTTAAAGTCATTTGTATTGAACTAATCATACTTTTTATATTTTTATCGTTAAGTTCACATTATTTTACATCTAAAACACGTCTTTACAATACATTTGGGTGAATACAAAAAATAGAAAAAAAATTTGGTAAAAAATGGTGATAATTCCGCTAAATATCGTTTAAAGTCATTTGTATTGAACTAATCATACTTTTTATATTTTTATCGTTAAGTTCACATTATTTTACATCTAAAACACGTATTTACAATACATTTGGGTGAATACAAAAAATAGAAAAAAAATTTGGGAAAAAATTTGGTAAAAAATGGTGATAATTCCGCTAAATATCGTTTAAAGTCATTTGTATTGAACTAATCATACTTTTTATATTTTTATCGTTAAGTTCACATTATTTTACATCTAAAACACGTCTTTACAATACATTTGGGTGAATATAAAAGGTCGTAAAAAAATTTTGAATTACAGGTGATGAATCCGCTAAATATCGTCTTAAGTCATTTCTATTAAACTAATCATACTTTTTATATTTTTAACGTTAAGTTCACATTATTTTACATCTAAAACACGTGTTTACAATACATTTGGGTGAATACAAAAAATAGAAAAAAAATTTGGGAAAAAATTTGGTAAAAAATGGTGATAATTCCGCTAAATATCGTTTAAAGTCATTTGTATTGAACTAATCATACTTTTTATATTTTTATCGTTAAGTTCACATTATTTTACATCTAAAACACGTATTTACAATACATTTGGGTGAATATAAAAGGTCGTAAAAAAATTTTGAAATACAGGAGATGAATCCGCTAAATATCGTCTTAAGTCATTTCTATTAAACTAATCATACTTTTTATATTTTTATCGTTAAGTTCACATTATTTTACATCTAAAACACGTGTTTACAATACATTTGGGTGAATACAAAAAATAGAAAAAAAATTTGGGAAAAAATTTGGTAAAAAATTGTGATAATTCCGCTAAATATCGTTTAAAGTCGTTTGTATTGAACTAATCATACTTTTTATATTTTTTATCGTTAAGTTCACATTATTTTACATCTAAAACACGTCTTTACAATACATTTGGGTGAATATAAAAGGTCGTAAAAAAACTTTGAAATACAGGTGATGAATCCTCTAAATATCGTCTTAAGTCATTTCTATTAAACTAATCATACTTTTTATATTTTTAACGTTAAGTTCACATTATTTTACATCTAAAACATGTGTTTACAATACATTTGGGTGAATACAAAAAATAGAAAAAAAATTTTGGAAAAAATTTGGTAAAAAATGGTGATAATTCCGCTAAATATCGTTTAAAGTCATTTGTATTGAACTAATCATACTTTTTATATTTTTATCGTTAAGTTCACATTATTTTACATCTAAAACACGTCTTTACAATACATTTGGGTGAATATAAAAGTTCGTAAAAAAATTTTGAAATACAGGTGATGAATCCGCTAAATATCGTCTTAAGTCATTTCTATTAAACTAATCATACTTTTTATATTTTTAACGATAAGTTCACAGTATTTTACATCTAAAACACGTGTTTACAATACATTTGGGTGAATACAAAAAATAGAAAAAAAATTTGGGAAAAAATTGGGTAAAAAATGGTGATAATTCCGCTAAATATCGTTTAAAGTCATTTGTATTGAACTAATCATACTTTTTATATTTTTATCGTTAAGTTCACATTATTTTACATCTAAAACACGTCTTTACAATACATTTGGGTGAATATAAAAGGTCGTAAAAAAATTTTGAATTACAGGTGATGAATCCGCTAAATATCGTCTTAAGTCATTTCTATTAAACTAATCATACTTTTTATATTTTTAAAGTTAAGTTCACATTATTTTACATCTAAAACACGTGTTTACAATACATTTGGGTGAATACAAAAAATAGAAAAAAAATTTGGGAAAAAATTTGGTAAAAAATGGTGATAATTCCGCTAAATATCGTTTAAAGTCATTTGTATTGAACTAATCATACTTTTTATATTTTTATCGTTAAGTTCACATTATTTTACATCTAAAACACGTATTTACAATACATTTGGGTGAATATAAAAGGTCGTAAAAAAATTTTGAAATACAGGAGATGAATCCGCTAAATATCGTCTTAAGTCATTTCTATTAAACTAATCATACTTTTTATATTTTTATCGTTAAGTTCACATTATTTTACATCTAAAACACGTGTTTACAATACATTTGGGTGAATACAAAAAATAGAAAAAAAATTTGGGAAAAAATGGTGATTATTCCGCTAAATATCGTTTAAAGTCATTTGTATTGAACTAATCATACTTTTTATATTTTTATCGTTAAGTTCACATTATCTTACATCTAAAACACGTATTTACAATACATTTGGTTGAATACAAAAAATAGAAAAAAAATTTGGGAAAAAATTTGGTAAAAAATGGTGATAATTCCGCTAAATATCGTTTAAAGTCATTTGTATTGAACTAATCATACTTTTTATATTTTTATCGTTAAGTTCAAATTATTTAAAAACTAAAACACGTATTTACAATACATTTGGGTGAATACAAAAAATAGAAAAAAAATTTGGGAAAAAATTTGGTAAAAAATGGTGATAATTCCGCTAAATATCGTTTAAAGTCATTTGTATTGAACTAATCATACTTTTTATATTTTTATCGTTAAGTTCACATTATTTTACATCTAAAACACGTCTTTACAATACATTTGGGTGAATATAAAAGGTCGTAAAAAAATTTTGAAATACAGGTGATGAATCCGCTAAATATCGTTTAAAGTCATTTGTATTGAACTAATCATACTTTTTATATTTTTATCGTTAAGTTCACATTTTTTTACATCTAAAACACGTCTTTACAATACATTTGGGTGAATATAAAAGGTCGTAAAAAAATTTTGAAATACAGGTGATGAATCCGCTAAATATCGTCTTAAGTCATTTCTATTAAACTAATCATACTTTTTATATTTTTATCGTTAAGTTCACATTATTTTACATCTAAAACACGTCTTTACAATACATTTGGGTGAATATAAAAGGTCGTAAAAAAATTTTGAAATACAGGTGATGAATCCGCTAAATATCGTCTTAAGTCATTTCTATTAAACTAATCATACTTTTTATATTTTTAACGTTAAGTTCACATAATTTTACATCTAAAACACGTGTTTACAATACATTTGGGTGAATACAAAAAATAGAAAAAAAATTTGGGAAAAAATTGGGTAAAAAATGGTGATAATTCCGCTAAATATCGTTAAAAGTCATTTGTATTGAACTAATCATACTTTTTATATTTTTATCGTTAAGTTCTCATAATTTTACATCTAAAACACGTCTTTACATTACATTAGGGTGAATATAAAAGGTCGTAAAAAAATTTTGAAATACAGGTGATGAATCCGCTAAATATCGTCTTAAGTCATTTCTATTAAACTAATCATACTTTTTATATTTTTAACGTTAAGTTCACATTATTTTACATCTAAAACACGTGTTTACAATACATTTGGGTGAATACAAAAAATAGAAAAAAAATTTGGTAAAAAATGGTGATAATTCCGCTAAATATCGTTTAAAGTCATTTGTATTGAACTAATCATACTTTTTATATTTTTATTGTTAAGTTCACATTATTTTACATCTAAAACACGTATTTACAATACATTTGGGTGAATACAAAAAATAGAAAAAAAATTTGGGAAAAAATTTGGTAAAAAATGGTGATAATTCCGCTAAATATCGTTTAAAGTCATTTGTATTGAACTAATCATACTTTTTATATTTTTATCGTTAATTTCACATTATTTTACATCTAAAACACGTCTTTACAATACATTTGGGTGAATATAAAAGGTCGTAAAAAAATTTTGAAATACAGGTGATGAATCCGCTAAATATCGTCTTAAGTCATTTCTATTAAACTAATCATACTTTTTATATTTTTAACGTTAAGTTCACATAATTTTACATCTAAAACACGTGTATACAATACATTTGGGTGAATACAAAAAATAGAAAAAAAATTTGGGAAAAAATTTGGTAAAAAATGGTGATAATTTCGCTAAATATCGATTAAAGTCATTTGTATTGAACTAATCATACTTTTTATATTTTTATCGTTAAGTTCACATTATTTTACATCTAAAACACGTCTTTACAATACATTTGGGTGAATATAAAAGGTCGTAAAAAAACTTTGAAATACAGGTGATGAATCCGCTAAATATCGTCTTAAGTCATTTCTATTAAACTAATCATACTTTTTATATTTTCAACGTTAAGTTCACTTTATTTTACATCTAAAAAACGTGTTTACAATACATTTGGGTGAATACAAAAAATAGAAAAAAAATTTGGTAAAAAATGGTGATAATTCCGCTAAATATCGTTTAAAGTCACTTGTATTGAACTAATCATACTTTTTATATTTTTATCGTTAAGTTCACATTATTTTACATCTAAAACACGTATTTACAATACATTTGGGTGAATACAAAAAATAGAAAAAAAATTTGGGAAAAAATGGTGATAATTCCGCTAAATATCGTCTTAAGTCATTTCTATTAAACTAATCATACTTTTTATATTTTTAACGTTAAGTTCACATTATTTTACATCTAAAACACGTCTTTACAATACATTTGGGTGAATATAAAAGGTCGTAAAAAATTTTTGAAATACAGGTGATGAATCCGCTAAATATCGTCTTAAGTCATTTCTATTAAACTAATCATACTTTTTATATTTTTATCGTTAAGTTCACATTATTTTACATCTAAAACACGTATTTACAATACATTTGGGTGAATACAAAAAATAGAAAAAAAATTTGGTAAAAAATGGTGATAATTCCGCTAAATATCGTTTAAAGTCATTTGTATTGAACTAATCATACTTTTTATATTTTTATCGTTAAGTTCACATTTTTTTACATCTAAAACACGTCTTTACAATACATTTGGGTGAATATAAAAGGTCGTAAAAAAATTTTGAAATACAGGTGATGAATCCGCTAAATATCGTCTTAAGTCATTTCTATTAAACTAATCATACTTTTTATATTTTTAACGTTAAGTTCACATTATTTTACATCTAAAACACATGTTTACAATACATTTGGGTGAATACAAAAAATAGAAAAAAAATTTGGTAAAAAATGGTGATAATTCCGCTAAATATCGTCTTAAGTCATTTCTATTAAACTAATCATACTTTTTATATTTTTATCGTTAAGTTCACATTATTTTACATCTAAAACACGTATTTACAATACATTTGGGTGAATACAAAAAATAGAAAAAAAATTTGGTAAAAAATGGTGATAATTCCGCTAAATATCGTTTAAAGTCATTTGTATTGAACTAATCATACTTTTTATATTTTTATCGTTAAGTTCACATTTTTTTACATCTAAAACACGTATTTACAATACATTTGGGTGAATACAAAAAATAGAAAAAAAATTTGGGAAAAAATTTGGTAAAAAATGGTGATAATTCCGCTAAATATCATTTAAAGTCATTTGTATTGAACTAATCATACTTTTTATATTTTTATCGTTAAGTTCACATTATTTTACATCTAAAACACGTCTTTACAATACATTTGGGTGAATATAAAAGGTCGTAAAAAAATTTTGAAATACAGGTGATGAATCCGCTAAATATCGTCTTAAGTCATTTCTATTAAACTAATCATACTTTTTATATTTTTATCGTTAAGTTCACATTATCTTACATCTAAAACACGTATTTACAATACATTTGGTTGAATACAAAAAATAGAAAAAAAATTTGGGAAAAAATTTGGTAAAAAATGGTGATAATTCCGCTAAATATCGTTTAAAGTCATTTGTATTGAACTAATCATACTTTTTATATTTTTATCGTTAAGTTCAAATTATTTAAAAACTAAAACACGTATTTACAATACATTTGGGTGAATACAAAAAATAGAAAAAAAATTTGGGAAAAAATTTGGTAAAAAATGGTGATAATTCCGCTAAATATCGTTTAAAGTCATTTGTATTGAACTAATCATACTTTTTATATTTTTATCGTTAAGTTCACATTTTTTTACATCTAAAACACGTCTTTACAATACATTAGGGTGAATATAAAAGGTCGTAAAAAAATTTTGAAATACAGGTGATGAATCCGCTAAATATCGTCTTAAGTCATTTCTATTAAACTAATCAAACTTTTTATATTTTTAACGTTAAGTTCACATTATTTTACATCTAAAACACGTCTTTACAATACATTTGGGTGAATATAAAAGGTCGTAAAAAATTTTTGAAATACAGGTGATGAATCCGCTAAATATCGTCTTAAGTCATTTCTATTAAACTAATCATACTTTTTATATTTTTAACGTTAAGTTCACATTATTTTACATCTAAAACACGTATTTACAATACATTTGGGTGAATACAAAAAATAGAAAAAAAATTTGGGAAAAAATTTGGTAAAAAATGGTGATAATTCCGCTAAATATCGTTTAAAGTCATTTGTATTGAACTAATCATACTTTTTATATTTTTATCGTTAAGTTCACATAATTTTACATCTAAAACACGTGTATACAATACATTTGGGTGAATACAAAAAATAGAAAAAAAATTTGGGAAAAAATTTGGTAAAAAATGGTGATAATTTCGCTAAATATCGATTAAAGTCATTTGTATTGAACTAATCATACTTTTTATATTTTTATCGTTAAGTTCACATTATTTTACATCTAAAACACGTCTTTACAATACATTTGGGTGAATATAAAAGGTCGTAAAAAAACTTTGAAATACAGGTGATGAATCCGCTAAATATCGTCTTAAGTCATTTCTATTAAACTAATCATACTTTTTATATTTTTAACGTTAAGTTCACTTTATTTTACATCTAAAAAACGTGTTTACAATACATTTGGGTGAATACAAAAAATAGAAAAAAAATTTGGTAAAAAATGGTGATAATTCCGCTAAATATCGTTTAAAGTCACTTGTATTGAACTAATCATACTTTTTATATTTTTATCGTTAAGTTCACATTATTTTACATCTAAAACACGTATTTACAATACATTTGGGTGAATACAAAAAATAGAAAAAAAATTTGGGAAAAAATTTGGTAAAAAATGGTGATAATTCCGCTAAATATCGTTTAAAGTCATTTGTATTGAACTAATCATACTTTTTCTATTTTTATCGTTAAGTTCACATTATTTTACATCTAAAACACGTCTTTACAATACATTTGGGTGAATATAAAAGGTCGTAAAAAAATTTTGAAATACAGGTGATGAATCCGCTAAATATCGTGTTAAGTCATTTCTATTAAACTAATCATACTTTTTATATTTTTATCGTTAAGTTCACATTATTTTACATCTAAAACACGTCTTTACAATACATTTGGGTGAATATAAAAGGTCGTAAAAAAATTTTGAAATACAGGTGATGAATCCGCTAAATATCGTGTTAAGTCATTTCTATTAAACTAATCATACTTTTTATATTTTTAACGTTAAGTTCACATTATTTTACATCTAAAACACGTCTTTACAATACATTTGGGTGAATATAAAAGGTCGTAAAAAATTTTTGAAATACAGGTGATGAATCCGCTAAATATCGTCTTAAGTCATTTCTATTAAACTAATCATACTTTTTATATTTTTATCGTTAAGTTCACATTATTTTACATCTAAAACACGTATTTACAATACATTTGGGTGAATACAAAAAATAGAAAAAAAATTTGGTAAAAAATGGTGATAATTCCGCTAAATATCGTTTAAAGTCATTTGTATTGAACTAATCATACTTTTTATATTTTTATCGTTAAGTTCACATTTTTTTACATCTAAAACACGTCTTTACAATACATTTGGGTGAATATAAAAGGTCGTAAAAAAATTTTGAAATACAGGTGATGAATCCGCTAAATATCGTCTTAAGTCATTTCTATTAAACTAATCATACTTTTTATATTTTTAACGTTAAGTTCACATTATTTTACATCTAAAACACATGTTTACAATACATTTGGGTGAATACAAAAAATAGAAAAAAAATTTGGTAAAAAATGGTGATAATTCCGCTAAATATCGTCTTAAGTCATTTCTATTAAACTAATCATACTTTTTATATTTTTAACGTTAAGTTCACTTTATTTTACATCTAAAAAACGTGTTTACAATACATTTGGGTGAATACAAAAAATAGAAAAAAAATTTGGTAAAAAATGGTGATAATTCCGCTAAATATCGTTTAAAGTCACTTGTATTGAACTAATCATACTTTTTATATTTTTATCGTTAAGTTCACATTATTTTACATCTAAAACACGTATTTACAATACATTTGGGTGAATACAAAAAATAGAAAAAAAATTTGGGAAAAAATTTGGTAAAAAATGGTGATAATTCCGCTAAATATCGTTTAAAGTCATTTGTATTGAACTAATCATACTTTTTATATTTTTATCGTTAAGTTCACATTATTTTACATCTAAAACACGTCTTTACAATACATTTGGGTGAATATAAAAGGTCGTAAAAAAATTTTGAAATACAGGTGATGAATCCGCTAAATATCGTGTTAAGTCATTTCTATTAAACTAATCATACTTTTTATATTTTTAACGTTAAGTTCACATTATTTTACATCTAAAACACGTCTTTACAATACATTTGGGTGAATATAAAAGGTCGTAAAAAATTTTTGAAATACAGGTGATGAATCCGCTAAATATCGTCTTAAGTCATTTCTATTAAACTAATCATACTTTTTATATTTTTATCGTTAAGTTCACATTATTTTACATCTAAAACACGCATTTACAATACATTTGGGTGAATACAAAAAATAGAAAAAAAATTTGGTAAAAAATGGTGATAATTCCGCTAAATATCGTTTAAAGTCATTTGTATTGAACTAATCATACTTTTTATATTTTTATCGTTAAGTTCACATTTTTTTACATCTAAAACACGTATTTACAATACATTTGGGTGAATACAAAAAATAGAAAAAAAATTTGGGAAAAAATTTGGTAAAAAATGGTGATAATTCCGCTAAATATCGTTTAAAGTCATTTGTATTGAACTAATCATACTTTTTATATTTTTATCGTTAAGTTCACATTATTTTACATCTAAAACACGTCTTTACAATACATTTGGGTGAATATAAAAGGTCGTAAAAAAATTTTGAAATACAGGTGATGAATCCGCTAAATATCGTCTTAAGTCATTTCTATTAAACTAATCATACTTTTTATATTTTTATCGTTAAGTTCACATTATCTTACATCTAAAACACGTATTTACAATACATTTGGTTGAATACAAAAAATAGAAAAAAAATTTGGGAAAAAATTTGGTAAAAAATGGTGATAATTCCGCTAAATATCGTTTAAAGTCATTTGTATTGAACTAATCATACTTTTTATATTTTTATCGTTAAGTTCAAATTATTTAAAAACTAAAACACGTATTTACAATACATTTGGGTGAATACAAAAAATAGAAAAAAAATTTGGGAAAAAATTTGGTAAAAAATGGTGATAATTCCGCTAAATATCGTTTAAAGTCATTTGTATTGAACTAATCATACTTTTTATATTTTTATCGTTAAGTTCACATTTTTTTACATCTAAAACACGTCTTTACAATACATTAGGGTGAATATAAAAGGTCGTAAAAAAATTTTGAAATACAGGTGATGAATCCGCTAAATATCGTCTTAAGTCATTTCTATTAAACTAATCATACTTTTTATATTTTTAACGTTAAGTTCACATTATTTTACATCTAAAACACATGTTTACAATACATTTGGGTGAATACAAAAAATAGAAAAAAAATTTGGTAAAAAATGGTGATAATTCCGCTAAATATCGTCTTAAGTCATTTCTATTAAACTAATCATACTTTTTATATTTTTAACGTTAAGTTCACTTTATTTTACATCTAAAAAACGTGTTTACAATACATTTGGGTGAATACAAAAAATAGAAAAAAAATTTGGTAAAAAATGGTGATAATTCCGCTAAATATCGTTTAAAGTCACTTGTATTGAACTAATCATACTTTTTATATTTTTATCGTTAAGTTCACATTATTTTACATCTAAAACACGTATTTACAATACATTTGGGTGAATACAAAAAATAGAAAAAAAATTTGGGAAAAAATTTGGTAAAAAATGGTGATAATTCCGCTAAATATCGTTTAAAGTCATTTGTATTGAACTAATCATACTTTTTATATTTTTATCGTTAAGTTCACATTATTTTACATCTAAAACACGTCTTTACAATACATTTGGGTGAATATAAAAGGTCGTAAAAAAATTTTGAAATACAGGTGATGAATCCGCTAAATATCGTGTTAAGTCATTTCTATTAAACTAATCATACTTTTTATATTTTTATCGTTAAGTTCACATTATTTTACATCTAAAACACGTCTTTACAATACATTTGGGTGAATATAAAAGGTCGTAAAAAAATTTTGAAATACAGGTGATGAATCCGCTAAATATCGTGTTAAGTCATTTCTATTAAACTAATCATACTTTTTATATTTTTAACGTTAAGTTCACATTATTTTACATCTAAAACACGTCTTTACAATACATTTGGGTGAATATAAAAGGTCGTAAAAAATTTTTGAAATACAGGTGATGAATCCGCTAAATATCGTCTTAAGTCATTTCTATTAAACTAATCATACTTTTTATATTTTTATCGTTAAGTTCACATTATTTTACATCTAAAACACGTATTTACAATACATTTGGGTGAATACAAAAAATAGAAAAAAAATTTGGTAAAAAATGGTGATAATTCCGCTAAATATCGTTTAAAGTCATTTGTATTGAACTAATCATACTTTTTATATTTTTATCGTTAAGTTCACATTTTTTTACATCTAAAACACGTCTTTACAATACATTTGGGTGAATATAAAAGGTCGTAAAAAAATTTTGAAATACAGGTGATGAATCCGCTAAATATCGTCTTAAGTCATTTCTATTAAACTAATCATACTTTTTATATTTTTAACGTTAAGTTCACATTATTTTACATCTAAAACACATGTTTACAATACATTTGGGTGAATACAAAAAATAGAAAAAAAATTTGGTAAAAAATGGTGATAATTCCGCTAAATATCGTCTTAAGTCATTTCTATTAAACTAATCATACTTTTTATATTTTTAACGTTAAGTTCACTTTATTTTACATCTAAAAAACGTGTTTACAATACATTTGGGTGAATACAAAAAATAGAAAAAAAATTTGGTAAAAAATGGTGATAATTCCGCTAAATATCGTTTAAAGTCACTTGTATTGAACTAATCATACTTTTTATATTTTTATCGTTAAGTTCACATTATTTTACATCTAAAACACGTATTTACAATACATTTGGGTGAATACAAAAAATAGAAAAAAAATTTGGGAAAAAATTTGGTAAAAAATGGTGATAATTCCGCTAAATATCGTTTAAAGTCATTTGTATTGAACTAATCATACTTTTTATATTTTTATCGTTAAGTTCACATTATTTTACATCTAAAACACGTCTTTACAATACATTTGGGTGAATATAAAAGGTCGTAAAAAAATTTTGAAATACAGGTGATGAATCCGCTAAATATCGTGTTAAGTCATTTCTATTAAACTAATCATACTTTTTATATTTTTAACGTTAAGTTCACATTATTTTACATCTAAAACACGTCTTTACAATACATTTGGGTGAATATAAAAGGTCGTAAAAAATTTTTGAAATACAGGTGATGAATCCGCTAAATATCGTCTTAAGTCATTTCTATTAAACTAATCATACTTTTTATATTTTTATCGTTAAGTTCACATTATTTTACATCTAAAACACGCATTTACAATACATTTGGGTGAATACAAAAAATAGAAAAAAAATTTGGTAAAAAATGGTGATAATTCCGCTAAATATCGTTTAAAGTCATTTGTATTGAACTAATCATACTTTTTATATTTTTATCGTTAAGTTCACATTTTTTTACATCTAAAACACGTATTTACAATACATTTGGGTGAATACAAAAAATAGAAAAAAAATTTGGGAAAAAATTTGGTAAAAAATGGTGATAATTCCGCTAAATATCGTTTAAAGTCATTTGTATTGAACTAATCATACTTTTTATATTTTTATCGTTAAGTTCACATTATTTTACATCTAAAACACGTCTTTACAATACATTTGGGTGAATATAAAAGGTCGTAAAAAAATTTTGAAATACAGGTGATGAATCCGCTAAATATCGTCTTAAGTCATTTCTATTAAACTAATCATACTTTTTATATTTTTATCGTTAAGTTCACATTATCTTACATCTAAAACACGTATTTACAATACATTTGGTTGAATACAAAAAATAGAAAAAAAATTTGGGAAAAAATTTGGTAAAAAATGGTGATAATTCCGCTAAATATCGTTTAAAGTCATTTGTATTGAACTAATCATACTTTTTATATTTTTATCGTTAAGTTCAAATTATTTAAAAACTAAAACACGTATTTACAATACATTTGGGTGAATACAAAAAATAGAAAAAAAATTTGGGAAAAAATTTGGTAAAAAATGGTGATAATTCCGCTAAATATCGTTTAAAGTCATTTGTATTGAACTAATCATACTTTTTATATTTTTATCGTTAAGTTCACATTTTTTTACATCTAAAACACGTCTTTACAATACATTAGGGTGAATATAAAAGGTCGTAAAAAAATTTTGAAATACAGGTGATGAATCCGCTAAATATCGTCTTAAGTCATTTCTATTAAACTAATCATACTTTTTATATTTTTAACGTTAAGTTCACATTATTTTACATCTAAAACACGTCTTTACAATACATTTGGGTGAATATAAAAGGTCGTAAAAAATTTTTGAAATACAGGTGATGAATCCGCTAAATATCGTCTTAAGTCATTTCTATTAAACTAATCATACTTTTTATATTTTTAACGTTAAGTTCACATTATTTTACATCTAAAACACGTATTTACAATACATTTGGGTGAATACAAAAAATAGAAAAAAAATTTGGGAAAAAATTTGGTAAAAAATGGTGATAATTCCGCTAAATATCGTTTAAAGTCATTTGTATTGAACTAATCATACTTTTTATATTTTTATCGTTAAGTTCACATAATTTTACATCTAAAACACGTCTTTACAATACATTTGGGTGAATATAAAAGGTCGTAAAAAAATTTTGAAATACAGGTGATGAATCCGCTAAATATCGTCTTAAGTCATTTCTATTAAACTAATCATACTTTTTATATTTTTAACGTTAAGTTCACATTATTTTACATCTAAAACACGTGTTTACAATACATTTGGGTGAATACAAAAAATAGAAAAAAAAATTTGGTAAAAAATGGTGATAATTCCGCTAAATATCGTTTAAAGTCATTTGTATTGAACTAATCATACTTTTTATATTTTTATTGTTAAGTTCACATTATTTTACATCTAAAACACGTATTTACAATACATTTGGGTGAATACAAAAAATAGAAAAAAAATTTGGGAAAAAATTTGGTAAAAAATGGTGATAATTCCGCTAAATATCGTTTAAAGTCATTTGTATTGAACTAATCATACTTTTTATATTTTTATCGTTAAGTTCACAATATTTTACATCTAAAACACGTCTTTACAATACATTTGGGTGAATATAAAAGGTCGTAAAAAAATTTTGAAATACAGGTGATGAATCCGATAAATATCGTCTTAAGTCATTTCTATTAAACTAATCATACTTTTTATATTTTTAACGTTAAGTTCACATTATTTTACATCTAAAACACGTGTTTACAATACATTTGGGTGAATACAAAAAATAGAAAAAAAATTTGGGAAAAAATTGGGTAAAAAATGGTGATAATTCCGCTAAATATCGTTTAAAGTCATTTGTATTGAACTAATCATACTTTTTATATTTTTATCGTTAAGTTCACATAATTTTACATCTAAAACACGTCTTTACAATACATTTGGGTGAATATAAAAGGTCGTAAAAAAATTTTGAAATACAGGTGATGAATCCGCTAAATATCGTCTTAAGTCATTTCTATTAAACTAATCATACTTTTTATATTTTTAACGTTAAGTTCACATTATTTTACATCTAAAACACGTGTTTACAATACATTTGGGTGAATACAAAAAATAGAAAAAAAATTTGGTAAAAAATGGTGATAATTCCGCTAAATATCGTTTAAAGTCATTTGTATTGAACTAATCATACTTTTTATATTTTTATCGTTAAGTTAACATTATTTTACATCTAAAACACGTATTTACAATACATTTGGGTGAATACAAAAAATAGAAAAAAAATTTGGGAAAAAATTGGGTAAAAAATGGTGATAATTCCGCTAAATATCGTTTAAAGTCATTTGTATTGAACTAATCATACTTTTTATATTTTTAACGTTAAGTTCACATTATTTTACATCTATAACACATGTTTACAATACATTTGGGTGAATACAAAAAATAGAAAAAAAATTTGGTAAAAAATGGTGATAATTCCGCTAAATATCGTCTTAAGTCATTTCTATTAAACTAATCATACTTTTTATATTTTTATCGTTAAGTTCACATTATTTTACATCTAAAACACGTATTTACAATACATTTGGGTGAATACAAAAAATAGAAAAAAAATTTGGGAAAAAATTTGGTAAAAAATGGTGATAATTCAGCTAAATATCTTTTAAAGTCATTTGTATTGAACTAATCATACTTTTTATATTTTTATCGTTAAGTTCACATTATTTTACATCTAAAACACGTCTTTACAATACATTTGGGTGAATATAAAAGGTCGTAAAAAAATTTTGAAATACAGGTGATGAATCCGCTAAATATCGTGTTAAGTCATTTCTATTAAACTAATCATACTTTTTATATTTTTATCGTTAAGTTCACATTATTTTACATCTAAAACACGTATTTACAATACATTTGGGTGAATACAAAAAATAGAAAAAAAATTTGGGAAAAAATTTGGTAAAAAATGGTGATAATTCAGCTAAATATCTTTTAAAGTCATTTGTATTGAACTAATCATACTTTTTATATTTTTATCGTTAAGTTCACATTATTTTACATCTAAAACACGTCTTTACAATACATTTGGGTGAATATAAAAGGTCGTAAAAAAATTTTGAAATACAGGTGATGAATCCGCTAAATATCGTGTTAAGTCATTTCTATTAAACTAATCATACTTTTTATATTATTAACGTTAAGTTCACATTATTTTACATCTAAAACACGTCTTTACAATACATTTGGGTGAATATAAAAGGTCGTAAAAAATTTTTGAAATACAGGTGATGAATCCGCTAAATATCGTCTTAAGTCATTTCTATTAAACTAATCATACTTTTTATATTTTTATCGTTAAGTTCACATTATTTTACATCTAAAAGACGTATTTACAATACATTTGGGTGAATACAAAAAATAGAAAAAAAATTTGGTAAAAAATGGTGATAATTCCGCTAAATATCGTTTAAAGTCATTTGTATTGAACTAATCATACTTTTTATATTTTTATCGTTAAGTTCACATTTTTTTACATCTAAAACACGTATTTACAATACATTTGGGTGAATACAAAAAATAGAAAAAAAATTTGGGAAAAAATTTGGTAAAAAATGGTGATAATTCCGCTAAATATCGTTTAAAGTCATTTGTATTGAACTAATCATACATTTTATATTTTTATCGTTAAGTTCACATTATTTTACATCTAAAACACGTCTTTACAATACATTTGGGTGAATATAAAAGGTCGTAAAAAAATTTTGAAATACAGGTGATGAATCCGCTAAATATCGTCTTAAGTCATTTCTATTAAACTAATCATACTTTTTATATTTTTATCGTTAAGTTCACATTATCTTACATCTAAAACACGTATTTACAATACATTTGGTTGAATACAAAAAATAGAAAAAAAATTTGGGAAAAAATTTGGTAAAAAATGGTGATAATTCCGCTAAATATCGTTTAAAGTCATTTGTATTGAACTAATCATACTTTTTATATTTTTATCGTTAAGTTCAAATTATTTAAAAACTAAAACACGTATTTACAATACATTTGGGTGAATACAAAAAATAGAAAAAAAATTTGGGAAAAAATTTGGTAAAAAATGGTGATAATTCCGCTAAATATCGTTTAAAGTCATTTGTATTGAACTAATCATACTTTTTATATTTTTATCGTTAAGTTCACATTTTTTTACATCTAAAACACGTCTTTACAATACATTAGGGTGAATATAAAAGGTCGTAAAAAAATTTTGAAATACAGGTGATGAATCCGCTAAATATCGTCTTAAGTCATTTCTATTAAACTAATCATACTTTTTATATTTTTAACGTTAAGTTCACATTATTTTACATCTAAAACACGTCTTTACAATACATTTGGGTGAATATAAAAGGTCGTAAAAAATTTTTGAAATACAGGTGATGAATCCGCTAAATATCGTCTTAAGTCATTTCTATTAAACTAATCATACTTTTTATATTTTTAACGTTAAGTTCACATTATTTTACATCTAAAACACGTATTTACAATACATTTGGGTGAATACAAAAAATAGAAAAAAAATTTGGGAAAAAATTTGGTAAAAAATGGTGATAATTCCGCTAAATATCGTTTAAAGTCATTTGTATTGAACTAATCATACTTTTTATATTTTTATCGTTAAGTTCACATAATTTTACATCTAAAACACGTCTTTACAATACATTTGGGTGAATATAAAAGGTCGTAAAAAAATTTTGAAATACAGGTGATGAATCCGCTAAATATCGTCTTAAGTCATTTCTATTAAACTAATCATACTTTTTATATTTTTAACGTTAAGTTCACATTATTTTACATCTAAAACACGTGTTTACAATACATTTGGGTGAATACAAAAAATAGAAAAAAAAATTTGGTAAAAAATGGTGATAATTCCGCTAAATATCGTTTAAAGTCATTTGTATTGAACTAATCATACTTTTTATATTTTTATTGTTAAGTTCACATTATTTTACATCTAAAACACGTATTTACAATACATTTGGGTGAATACAAAAAATAGAAAAAAAATTTGGGAAAAAATTTGGTAAAAAATGGTGATAATTCCGCTAAATATCGTTTAAAGTCATTTGTATTGAACTAATCATACTTTTTATATTTTTATCGTTAAGTTCACAATATTTTACATCTAAAACACGTCTTTACAATACATTTGGGTGAATATAAAAGGTCGTAAAAAAATTTTGAAATACAGGTGATGAATCCGCTAAATATCGTCTTAAGTCATTTCTATTAAACTAATCATACTTTTTATATTTTTAACGTTAAGTTCACATTATTTTACATCTAAAACACGTGTTTACAATACATTTGGGTGAATACAAAAAATAGAAAAAAAATTTGGGAAAAAATTGGGTAAAAAATGGTGATAATTCCGCTAAATATCGTTTAAAGTCATTTGTATTGAACTAATCATACTTTTTATATTTTTATCGTTAAGTTCACATAATTTTACATCTAAAACACGTCTTTACAATACATTTGGGTGAATATAAAAGGTCGTAAAAAATTTTTGAAATACAGGTGATGAATCCGCTAAATATCGTCTTAAGTCATTTCTATTAAACTAATCATACTTTTTATATTTTTATCGTTAAGTTCACATTATTTTACATCTAAAACACGTATTTACAATACATTTGGGTGAATACAAAAAATAGAAAAAAAATTTGGTAAAAAATGGTGATAATTCCGCTAAATATCGTTTAAAGTCATTTGTATTGAACTAATCATACTTTTTATATTTTTATCGTTAAGTTCACATTTTTTTACATCTAAAACACGTATTTACAATACATTTGGGTGAATACAAAAAATAGAAAAAAAATTTGGGAAAAAATTTGGTAAAAAATGGTGATAATTCCGCTAAATATCGTTTAAAGTCATTTGTATTGAACTAATCATACTTTTTATATTTTTATCGTTAAGTTCACATAATTTTACATCTAAAACACGTCTTTACAATACATTTGGGTGAATATAAAAGGTCGTAAAAAAATTTTGAAATACAGGTGATGAATCCGCTAAATATCGTCTTAAGTCATTTCTATTAAACTAATCATACTTTTTATATTTTTAACGTTAAGTTCACATTATTTTACATCTAAAACACGTGTTTACAATACATTTGGGTGAATACAAAAAATAGAAAAAATATTTGGTAAAAAATTGTGATAATTCCGCTAAATATCGTTTAAAGTCATTTGTATTGAACTAATCATACTTTTTATATTTTTATCGTTAAGTTAACATTATTTTACATCTAAAACACGTATTTACAATACATTTGGGTGAATACAAAAAATAGAAAAAAAATTTGGGAAAAAATTGGGTAAAAAATGGTGATAATTCCGCTAAATATCGTTTAAAGTCATTTGTATTGAACTAATCATACTTTTTATATTTTTATCGTTAAGTTCACATTATTTTACATCTAAAACACGTATTTACAATACATTTGGGTGAATACAAAAAATAGAAAAAAAATTTGGGAAAAAATTTGGTAAAAAATGGTGATAATTCCTCTAAATATCGTTTAAAGTCATTTGTATTGAACTAATCATACTTTTTATATTTTTATCGTTAAGTTCACATTATTTTACATCTAAAACACGTCTTTACAATACATTTGGGTGAATATAAAAGGTCGTAAAAAAATTTTGAAATACAGGTGATGAATCCGCTAAATATCGTCTTAAGTCATTTCTATTAAACTAATCATACTTTTTATATTTTTAACGTTAAGTTCACATTATTTTACATCTAAAACACGTGTTTACAATACATTTGGGTGAATACAAAAAATAGAAAAAAAATTTGGTAAAAAATGGTGATAATTCCGCTAAATATCGTTTAAAGTCATTTGTATTGAACTAATCATACTTTTTATATTTTTATTGTTAAGTTCACATTATTTTACATCTAAAACACGTATTTACAATACATTTGGGTGAATACAAAAAATAGAAAAAAAATTTGGGAAAAAATTTGGTAAAAAATGGTGATAATTCCGCTAAATATCGTTTAAAGTCATTTGTATTGAACTAATCATACTTTTTATATTTTTATCGTTAAGTTCACATTATTTTACATCTAAAACACGTCTTTACAATACATTTGGGTGAATATAAAAGGTCGTAAAAAAATTTTGAAATACAGGTGATGAATCCGCTAAATATCGTCTTAAGTCATTTCTATTAAACTAATCATACTTTTTATATTTTTAACGTTAAGTTCACATTATTTTACATCTAAAACACGTGTTTACAATACATTTGGGTGAATACAAAAAATAGAAAAAAAATTTGGGAAAAAATTGGGTAAAAAATGGTGATAATTCCGCTAAATATCGTTTAAAGTCATTTGTATTGAACTAATCATACTGTTTATATTTTTATCGTTAAGTTCACATTATTTTACATCTAAAACACGTCTTTACAATACATTTGGGTGAATATAAAAGGTTGTAAAAAAATTTTGAAATACAGGTGATGAATCCGCTAAATATCGTCTTAAGTCATTTCTATTAAACTAATCATACTTTTTATACTTTTAACGTTAAGTTCACATTATTTTACATCTAAAACACGTGTTTACAATACATTTGGGTGAATACAAAAAATAGAAAAAAAATTTGGTAAAAAATGGTGATAATTCCGCTAAATATCGTTTAAAGTCATTTGTATTGAACTAATCATACTTTTTATATTTTTATCGTTAAGTTCACATTATCTTACATCTAAAACACGTATTTACAATACATTTGGTTGAATACAAAAAATAGTAAAAAAATTTGGGAAAAAATTTGGTAAAAAATGGTGATAATTCCGCTAAATATCGTTTAAAGTCATTTGTATTGAACTAATCATACTTTTTATATTTTTATCGTTAAGTTCAAATTATTTAAAAACTAAAACACGTATTTACAATACATTTGGGTGAATACAAAAAATAGAAAAAAAATTTGGGAAAAAATTTGGTAAAAAATGGTGATAATTCCGCTAAATATCGTTTAAAGTCATTTGTATTGAACTAATCATACTTTTTATATTTTTATCGTTAAGTTCACATTATTTTACATCTAAAACACGTCTTTACAATACATTTGGGTGAATATAAAAGGTCGTAAAAAAATTTTGAAATACAGGTGATGAATCCGCTAAATATCGTTTAAAGTCATTTGTATTGAAATAATCATACTTTTTATATTTTTATCGTTATGTTCACATTATTTTACATCTAAAACACGTCTTTACAATACATTTGGGTGAATATAAAAGGTCGTAAAAAAATTTTGAAATACAGGTGATGAATCCGCTAAATAACGTCTTAAGTCATTTCTATTAAACTAATCATACATTTTATATTTTTAACGTTAAGTTCACATTATTTTACATCTAAAACACGTGTTTACAATACATTTGGGTGAATACAAAAAATAGAAAAAATATTTGGTAAAAAATGGTGATAATTCCGCTAAATATCGTTTAAAGTCATTTGTATTGAACTAATCATACTTTTTATATTTTTATCGTTAAGTTAACATTATTTTACATCTAAAACACGTATTTACAATACATTTGGGTGAATACAAAAAATAGAAAAAAAATTTGGGAAAAAATTGGGTAAAAAATGGTGATAATTCCGCTAAATATCGTTTAAAGTCATTTGTATTGAACTAATCATACTTTTTATATTTTTATCGTTAAGTTCACATTATTTTACATCTAAAACACGTATTTACAATACATTTGGGTGAATACAAAAAATAGAAAAAAAATTTGGGAAAAAATTTGGTAAAAAATGGTGATAATTCCTCTAAATATCGTTTAAAGTCATTTGTATTGAACTAATCATACTTTTTATATTTTTATCGTTAAGTTCACATTATTTTACATCTAAAACACGTCTTTACAATACATTTGGGTGAATATAAAAGGTCGTAAAAAAATTTTGAAATACAGGTGATGAATCCGCTAAATATCGTCTTAAGTCATTTCTATTAAACTAATCATACTTTTTATATTTTTAACGTTAATTTCACATTATTTTACATCTAAAACACGTGTTTACAATACATTTGGGTGAATACAAAAAATAGAAAAAAAATTTGGTAAAAAATGGTGATAATTCCGCTAAATATCGTTTAAAGTCATTTGTATTGAACTAATCATACTTTTTATATTTTTATTGTTAAGTTCACATTATTTTACATCTAAAACACGTATTTACAATACATTTGGGTGAATACAAAAAATAGAAAAAAAATTTGGGAAAAAATTTGGTAAAAAATGGTGATAATTCCGCTAAATATCGTTTAAAGTCATTTGTATTGAATTAATCATACTTTTTATATTTTTATCGTTAAGTTCACATTATTTTACATCAAAAACACGTCTTTACAATACATTTGGGTGAATATAAAAGGTCGTAAAAAAATTTTGAAATACAGGTGATGAATCCGCTAAATATCGTCTTAAGTCATTTCTATTAAACTAATCATACTTTTTATATTTTTAACGTTAAGTTCACATTATTTTACATCTAAAACACGTGTTTACAATACATTTGGGTGAATACAAAAAATAGAAAAAAAATTTGGGAAAAAATTGGGTAAAAAATGGTGATAATTCCGCTAAATATCGTTTAAAGTCATTTGTATTGAACTAATCATACTGTTTATATTTTTATCGTTAAGTTCACATTATTTTACATCTAAAACACGTCTTTACAATACATTTGGGTGAATATAAAAGGTTGTAAAAAAATTTTGAAATACAGGTGATGAATCCGCTAAATATCGTCTTAAGTCATTTCTATTAAACTAATCATACTTTTTATACTTTTAACGTTAAGTTCACATTATTTTACATCTAAAACACGTGTTTACAATACATTTGGGTGAATACAAAAAATAGAAAAAAAATTTGGTAAAAAATGGTGATAATTCCGCTAAATATCGTTTAAAGTCATTTGTATTGAACTAATCATACTTTTTATATTTTTATCGTTAAGTTCACATTATCTTACATCTAAAACACGTATTTACAATACATTTGGTTGAATACAAAAAATAGAAAAAAAATTTGGGAAAAAATTTGGTAAAAAATGGTGATAATTCCGCTAAATATCGTTTAAAGTCATTTGTATTGAACTAATCATACTTTTTATATTTTTATCGTTAAGTTCACATTATTTTACATCTAAAACACGTCTTTACAATACATTTGGGTGAATATAAAAGGTCGTAAAAAAATTTTGAAATACAGGTGATGAATCCGCTAAATATCGTTTAAAGTCATTTGTATTGAAATAATCATACTTTTTATATTTTTATCGTTAAGTTCACATTATTTTACATCTAAAACACGTCTTTACAATACATTTGGGTGAATATAAAAGGTCGTAAAAAAATTTTGAAATACAGGTGATGAATCCGCTAAATAACGTCTTAAGTCATTTCTATTAAACTAATCATACATTTTATATTTTTAACGTTAAGTTCACATTATTTTACATCAAAAACACGTCTTTACAATACATTTGGGTGAATATAAAAGGTCGTAAAAAAATTTTGAAATACAGGTGATGAATCCGCTAAATATCGTCTTAAGTCATTTCTATTAAACTAATCATACTTTTTATATTTTTAACGTTAAGTTCACATTATTTTACATCTAAAACACGTGTTTACAATACATTTGGGTGAATACAAAAAATAGAAAAAAAATTTGGGAAAAAATTGGGTAAAAAATGGTGATAATTCCGCTAAATATCGTTTAAAGTCATTTGTATTGAACTAATCATACTGTTTATATTTTTATCGTTAAGTTCACATTATTTTACATCTAAAACACGTCTTTACAATACATTTGGGTGAATATAAAAGGTTGTAAAAAAATTTTGAAATACAGGTGATGAATCCGCTAAATATCGTCTTAAGTCATTTCTATTAAACTAATCATACTTTTTATACTTTTAACGTTAAGTTCACATTATTTTACATCTAAAACACGTGTTTACAATACATTTGGGTGAATACAAAAAATAGAAAAAAAATTTGGTAAAAAATGGTGATAATTCCGCTAAATATCGTTTAAAGTCATTTGTATTGAACTAATCATACTTTTTATATTTTTATCGTTAAGTTCACATTATCTTACATCTAAAACACGTATTTACAATACATTTGGTTGAATACAAAAAATAGAAAAAAAATTTGGGAAAAAATTTGGTAAAAAATGGTGATAATTCCGCTAAATATCGTTTAAAGTCATTTGTATTGAACTAATCATACTTTTTATATTTTTATCGTTAAGTTCACATTATTTTACATCTAAAACACGTCTTTACAATACATTTGGGTGAATATAAAAGGTCGTAAAAAAATTTTGAAATACAGGTGATGAATCCGCTAAATATCGTTTAAAGTCATTTGTATTGAAATAATCATACTTTTTATATTTTTATCGTTAAGTTCACATTATTTTACATCTAAAACACGTCTTTACAATACATTTGGGTGAATATAAAAGGTCGTAAAAAAATTTTGAAATACAGGTGATGAATCCGCTAAATAACGTCTTAAGTCATTTCTATTAAACTAATCATACATTTTATATTTTTAACGTTAAGTTCACATTATTTTACATCTAAAACACGTGTTTACAATACATTTGGGTGAATACAAAAAATAGAAAAAATATTTGGTAAAAAATGGTGATAATTCCGCTAAATATCGTTTAAAGTCATTTGTATTGAACTAATCATACTTTTTATATTTTTATCGTTAAGTTCACATTATTTTACATCTAAAACACGTATTTACAATACATTTGGGTGAATACAAAAAATAGAAAAAAAATTTGGGAAAAAATTTGGTAAAAAATGGTGATAATTCCGCTAAATATCGTTTAAAGTCATTTGTATTGAACTAATCATACTTTTTATATTTTTATCGTTAAGTTCACATTATTTTACATCTAAAACACGTCTTTACAATACATTTGGGTGAATATAAAAGGTCGTAAAAAAATTTTGAAATACAGGTGATGAATCCGCTAAATATCGTCTTAAGTCATTTCTATTAAACTAATCATACTTTTTATATTTTTAACGTTAAGTTCACATTATTTTACATCTAAAACACGTGTTTACAATACATTTGGGTGAATACAAAAAATAGAAAAAAAATTTGGGAAAAAATTGGGTAAAAAATGGTGATAATTCCGCTAAATATCGTTTAAAGTCATTTGTATTGAACTAATCATACTGTTTATATTTTTATCGTTAAGTTCACATTATTTTACATCTAAAACACGTCTTTACAATACATTTGGGTGAATATAAAAGGTTGTAAAAAAATTTTGAAATACAGGTGATGAATCCGCTAAATATCGTCTTAAGTCATTTCTATTAAACTAATCATACTTTTTATACTTTTAACGTTAAGTTCACATTATTTTACATCTAAAACACGTGTTTACAATACATTTGGGTGAATACAAAAAATAGAAAAAAAATTTGGTAAAAAATGGTGATAATTCCGCTAAATATCGTTTAAAGTCATTTGTATTGAACTAATCATACTTTTTATATTTTTATCGTTAAGTTCACATTATCTTACATCTAAAACACGTATTTACAATACATTTGGTTGAATACAAAAAATAGAAAAAAAATTTGGGAAAAAATTTGGTAAAAAATGGTGATAATTCCGCTAAATATCGTTTAAAGTCATTTGTATTGAACTAATCATACTTTTTATATTTTTATCGTTAAGTTCACATTATTTTACATCTAAAACACGTCTTTACAATACATTTGGGTGAATATAAAAGGTCGTAAAAAAATTTTGAAATACAGGTGATGAATCCGCTAAATATCGTTTAAAGTCATTTGTATTGAAATAATCATACTTTTTATATTTTTATCGTTAAGTTCACATTATTTTACATCTAAAACACGTCTTTACAATACATTTGGGTGAATATAAAAGGTCGTAAAAAAATTTTGAAATACAGGTGATGAATCCGCTAAATAACGTCTTAAGTCATTTCTATTAAACTAATCATACATTTTATATTTTTAACGTTAAGTTCACATTATTTTACATCTAAAACACGTGTTTACAATACATTTGGGTGAATACAAAAAATAGAAAAAATATTTGGTAAAAAATGGTGATAATTCCGCTAAATATCGTTTAAAGTCATTTGTATTGAACTAATCATACTTTTTATATTTTTATCGTTAAGTTCACATTATTTTACATCTAAAACACGTATTTACAATACATTTGGGTGAATACAAAAAATAGAAAAAAAATTTGGGAAAAAATTTGGTAAAAAATGGTGATAATTCCGCTAAATATCGTTTAAAGTCATTTGTATTGAACTAATCATACTTTTTATATTTTTATCGTTAAGTTCACATTATTTTACATCTAAAACACGTCTTTACAATACATTTGGGTGAATATAAAAGGTCGTAAAAAAATTTTGAAATACAGGTGATGAATCCGCTAAATATCGTCTTAAGTCATTTCTATTAAACTAATCATACTTTTTATATTTTTAACGTTAAGTTCACATTATTTTACATCTTAAACACGTGTTTACAATACATTTGGGTGAATACAAAAAATAGAAAAAAAATTTGGGAAAAAATTGGGTAAAAAATGGTGATAATTCCGCTAAATATCGTTTAAAGTCATTTGTATTGAACTAATCATACTTTTTATATTTTTATCGTTAAGTTAACATTATTTTACATCTAAAACACGTATTTACAATACATTTGGGTGAATACAAAAAATAGAAAAAAAATTTGGGAAAAAATTGGGTAAAAAATGGTGATAATTCCGCTAAATATCGTTTAAAGTCATTTGTATTGAACTAATCATACTTTTTATATTTTTATCGTTAAGTTCACATTATTTTACATCTAAAACACGTATTTACAATACATTTGGGTAAATACAAAAAATAGAAAAAAAATTTGGGAAAAAATTTGGTAAAAAATGGTGATAATTCCTCTAAATATCGTTTAAAGTCATTTGTATTGAACTAATCATACTTTTTATATTTTTATCGTTAAGTTCACATTATTTTACATCTAAAACACGTCTTTACAATACATTTGGGTGAATATAAAAGGTCGTAAAAAAATTTTGAAATACAGGTGATGAATCCGCTAAATATCGTCTTAAGTCATTTCTATTAAACTAATCATACTTTTTATATTTTTATCGTTAAGTTCACATTATTTTACATCTAAAACACGTGTTTACAATACATTTGGGTGAATACAAAAAATAGAAAAAAAATTTGGTAAAAAATGGTGATAATTCCGCTAAATATCGTTTAAAGTCATTTGTACTGAACTAATCATACTTTTTATATTTTTATTGTTAAGTTCACATTATTTTACATCTAAAACACGTATTTACAATACATTTGGGTGAATACAAAAAATAGAAAAAAAATTTGGGAAAAAATTTGGTAAAAAATGGTGATAATTCCGCTAAATATCGTTTAAAGTCATTTGTATTGAACTAATCATACTTTTTATATTTTTATCGTTAAGTTCACATTATTTTACATCTAAAACACGTCTTTACAATACATTTGGGTGAATATAAAAGGTCGTAAAAAAATTTTGAAATACAGGTGATGAATCCGCTAAATATCGTCTTAAGTCATTTCTATTAAACTAATCATACTTTTTATATTTTTAACGTTAAGTTCACATTATTTTACATCTAAAACACGTGTTTACAATACATTTGGGTGAATACAAAAAATAGAAAAAAAATTTGGGAAAAAATTGGGTAAAAAATGGTGATAATTCCGCTAAATATCGTTTAAAGTCATTTGTATTGAACTAATCATACTTTTTATATTTTTATCGTTAAGTTCACATTATTTTACATCTAAAACACGTCTTTACAATACATTTGGGTGAATATAAAAGGTCGTAAAAAAATTTTGAAATACAGGTGATGAATCCGCTAAATATCGTCTTAAGTCATTTCTATTAAACTAATCATACTTTTTATATTTTTAACGTTAAGTTCACATTATTTTACATCTAAAACACGTGTTTACAATACATTTGGGTGAATACAAAAAATAGTAAAAAAATTTGGTTAAAAATGGTGATAATTCCGCTAAATATCGTTTAAAGTCATTTGTATTGAACTAATCATACTTTTTATATTTTTATCGTTAAGTTCACATTATCTTACATCTAAAACACGTATTTACAATACATTTGGTTGAATACAAAAAATAGAAAAAAAATTTGGGAAAAAATTTGGTAAAAAATGGTGATAATTCCGCTAAATATCGTTTAAAGTCATTTGTATTGAACTAATCATACTTTTTATATTTTTATCGTTAAGTTCAAATTATTTAAAAACTAAAACACGTATTTACAATACATTTGGGTGAATACAAAAAATAGAAAAAAAATTTGGGAAAAAATTTGGTAAAAAATGGTGATAATTCCGCTAAATATCGTTTAAAGTCATTTGTATTGAACTAATCATACTTTTTATATTTTTATCGTTAAGTTCACATTATCTTACATCTAAAACACGTATTTACAATACATTTGGTTGAATACAAAAAATAGTAAAAAAATTTGGGAAAAAATTTGGGAAAAAATTTGGTAAATAATGGTGATGAATCCGCTAAATATCGTTTAAAGTCATTTGTATTGAAATAATCATACTTTTTATATTTTTATCGTTAAGTTCACATTATTTTACATCTAAAACACGTCTTTACAATACATTTGGGTGAATATAAAAGGTCGTAAAAAAATTTTGAAATACAGGTGATGAATCCGCTAAATATCGTTTTAAGTCATTTCTATTAAACTAATCATACTTTTTATATTTTTAACGTTAATTTCACATTATTTTACATCTAAAACACGTGTTTACAATACATTTGGGTGAATACAAAAAATAGAAAAAAAATTTGGTAAAAAATGGTGATAATTCCGCTAAATATCGTTTAAAGTCATTTGTATTGAACTAATCATACTTTTTATATTTTTATTGTTAAGTTCACATTATTTTACATCTAAAACACGTATTTACAATACATTTGGGTGAATACAAAAAATAGAAAAAAAATTTGGGAAAAAATTTGGTAAAAAATGGTGATAATTCCGCTAAATATCGTTTAAAGTCATTTGTATTGAACTAATCATACTTTTTATATTTTTATCGTTAAGTTCACATTTTTTTACATCTAAAACACGTCTTTACAATACATTTGGGTGAATACAAAAAATAGAAAAAATATTTGGTAAAAAATGGTGATAATTCCGCTAAATATCGTTTAAAGTCATTTGTATTGAACTAATCATACTTTTTATATTTTTATCGTTAAGTTAACATTATTTTACATCTAAAACACGTATTTACAATACATTTGGGTGAATACAAAAAATAGAAAAAAAATTTGGGAAAAAATTGGGTAAAAAATGGTGATAATTCCGCTAAATATCGTTTAAAGTCATTTGTATTGAACTAATCATACTTTTTATATTTTTATCGTTAAGTTCACATTATTTTACATCTAAAACACGTATTTACAATACATTTGGGTGAATACAAAAAATAGAAAAAAAATTTGGGAAAAAATTTGGTAAAAAATGGTGATAATTCCGCTAAATATCGTTTAAAGTCATTTGTATTGAACTAATCATACTTTTTATATTTTTATCGTTAAGTTCACATAATTTTACATCTAAAACACGTCTTTACAATACATTTGGGTGAATATAAAAGGTCGTAAAAAAATTTTGAAATACAGGTGATGAATCCGCTAAATATCGTCTTAAGTCATTTCTATTAAACTAATCATACTTTTTATATTTTTAACGTTAAGTTCACATTATTTTACATCTAAAACACGTGTTTACAATACATTTGGGTGAATACAAAAAATAGAAAAAATATTTGGTAAAAAATTGTGATAATTCCGCTAAATATCGTTTAAAGTCATTTGTATTGAACTAATCATACTTTTTATATTTTTATCGTTAAGTTAACATTATATTACATCTAAAACACGTATTTACAATACATTTGGGTGAATACAAAAAATAGAAAAAAAATTTGGGAAAAAATTGGGTAAAAAATGGTGATAATTCCGCTAAATATCGTTTAAAGTCATTTATATTGAACTAATCATACTTTTTATATTTTTATCGTTAAGTTCACATTATTTTACATCTAAAACACGTATTTACAATACATTTGGGTGAATACAAAAAATAGAAAAAAAATTTGGGAAAAAATTTGGTAAAAAATGGTGATAATTCCTCTAAATATCGTTTAAAGTCATTTGTATTGAACTAATCATACTTTTTATATTTTTATCGTTAAGTTCACATTATTTTACATCTAAAACACGTCTTTACAATACATTTGGGTGAATATAAAAGGTCGTAAAAAAATTTTGAAATACAGGTGATGAATCCGCTAAATATCGTCTTAAGTCATTTCTATTAAACTAATCATACTTTTTATATTTTTAACGTTAAGTTCACATTATTTTACATCTAAAACACGTGTTTACAATACATTTGGGTGAATACAAAAAATAGAAAAAAAATTTGGTAAAAAATGGTGATAATTCCGCTAAATATCGTTTAAAGTCATTTGTATTGAACTAATCATACTTTTTATATTTTTATTGTTAAGTTCACATTATTTTACATCTAAAACACGTATTTACAATACATTTGGGTGAATACAAAAAATAGAAAAAAAATTTGGGAAAAAATTTGGTAAAAAATGGTGATAATTCCGCTAAATATCGTTTAAAGTCATTTGTATTGAACTAATCATACTTTTTATATTTTTATCGTTAAGTTCACATTATTTTACATCTAAAACACGTCTGTACAATACATTTGGGTGAATATAAAAGGTCGTAAAAAAATTTTGAAATACAGGTGATGAATCCGCTAAATATCGTCTTAAGTCATTTCTATTAAACTAATCATACTTTTTATATTTTTAACGTTAAGTTCACATTATTTTACATCTAAAACACGTGTTTACAATACATTTGGGTGAATACAAAAAATAGTAAAAAAATTTGGTTAAAAATGGTGATAATTCCGCTAAATATCGTTTAAAGTCATTTGTATTGAACTAATCATACTTTTTATATTTTTATCGTTAAGTTCACATTATCTTACATCTAAAACACGTATTTACAATACATTTGGTTGAATACAAAAAATAGAAAAAAAATTTGGGAAAAAATTTGGTAAAAAATGGTGATAATTCCGCTAAATATCGTTTAAAGTCATTTGTATTGAACTAATCATACTTTTTATATTTTTATCGTTAAGTTCAAATTATTTAAAAACTAAAACACGTATTTACAATACATTTGGGTGAATACAAAAAATAGAAAAAAAATTTGGGAAAAAATTTGGTAAAAAATGGTGATAATTCCGCTAAATATCGTTTAAAGTCATTTGTATTGAACTAATCATACTGTTTATATTTTTATCGTTAAGTTCACATTATTTTACATCTAAAACACGTCTTTACAATACATTTGGGTGAATATAAAAGGTTGTAAAAAAATTTTGAAATACAGGTGATGAATCCGCTAAATATCGTCTTAAGTCATTTCTATTAAACTAATCATACTTTTTATACTTTTAACGTTAAGTTCACATTATTTTACATCTAAAACACGTGTTTACAATACATTTGGGTGAATACAAAAAATAGAAAAAAAATTTGGTAAAAAATAGTGATAATTCCGCTAAATATCGTTTAAAGTCATTTGTATTGAACTAATCATACTTTTTATATTTTTATCGTTAAGTTCACATTATCTTACATCTAAAACACGTATTTACAATACATTTGGTTGAATACAAAAAATAGTAAAAAAATTTGGGAAAAAATTTGGGAAAAAATTTGGTAAAAAATGGTGATAATTCCGCTAAATATCGTTTAAAGTCATTTGTATTGAACTAATCATACTTTTTATATTTTTATCGTTAAGTTCACATTATCTTACATCTAAAACACGTATTTACAATACATTTGGTTGAATACAAAAAATAGTAAAAAAATTTGGGAAAAAATTTGGGAAAAAATTTGGTAAATAATGGTGATGAATCCGCTAAATATCGTTTAAAGTCATTTGTATTGAAATAATCATACTTTTTATATTTTTATCGTTAAGTTCACATTATTTTACATCTAAAACACGTCTTTACAATACATTTGGGTGAATATAAAAGGTCGTAAAAAAATTTTGAAATACAGGTGATGAATCCGCTAAATATCGTCTTAAGTCATTTCTATTAAACTAATCATACTTATTATATTTTTATCGTTAAGTTCACATTATCTTACATCTAAAACACGTATTTACAATACATTTGGTTGAATACAAAAAATAGAAAAAAAATTTGGGAAAAAATTTGGTAAAAAATGGTGATAATTCCGCTAAATATCGTTTAAAGTCATTTGTATTGAACTAATCATACTTTTTATATTTTTATCGTTAAGTTCAAATTATTTAAAAACTAAAACACGTATTTACAATACATTTGGGTGAATACAAAAAATAGAAAAAAAATTTGGGAAAAAATTTGGTAAAAAATGGTGATAATTCCGCTAAATATCGTTTAAAGTCATTTGTATTGAACTAATCATACTTTTTATATTTTTATCGTTAAGTTCACATTTTTTTACATCTAAAACACGTCTTTACAATACATTTGGGTGAATACAAAAAATAGAAAAAATATTTGGTAAAAAATGGTGATAATTCCGCTAAATATCGTTTAAAGTCATTTGTATTGAACTAATCATACTTTTTATATTTTTATCGTTAAGTTAACATTATTTTACATCTAAAACACGTATTTACAATACATTTGGGTGAATACAAAAAATAGAAAAAAAATTTGGGAAAAAATTGGGTAAAAAATGGTGATAATTCCGCTAAATATCGTTTAAAGTCATTTGTATTGAACTAATCATACTTTTTATATTTTTATCGTTAAGTTCACATTATTTTACATCTAAAACACGTATTTACAATACATTTGGGTGAATACAAAAAATAGAAAAAAAATTTGGGAAAAAATTTGGTAAAAAATGGTGATAATTCCGCTAAATATCGTTTAAAGTCATTTGTATTGAACTAATCATACTTTTTATATTTTTATCGTTAAGTTCACATAATTTTACATCTAAAACACGTCTTTACAATACATTTGGGTGAATATAAAAGGTCGTAAAAAAATTTTGAAATACAGGTGATGAATCCGCTAAATATCGTCTTAAGTCATTTCTATTAAACTAATCATACTTTTTATATTTTTAACGTTAAGTTCACATTATTTTACATCTAAAACACGTGTTTACAATACATTTGGGTGAATACAAAAAATAGAAAAAATATTTGGTAAAAAATTGTGATAATTCCGCTAAATATCGTTTAAAGTCATTTGTATTGAACTAATCATACTTTTTATATTTTTATCGTTAAGTTAACATTATTTTACATCTAAAACACGTATTTACAATACATTTGGGTGAATACAAAAAATAGAAAAAAAATTTGGGAAAAAATTGGGTAAAAAATGGTGATAATTCCGCTAAATATCGTTTAAAGTCATTTGTATTGAACTAATCATACTTTTTATATTTTTATCGTTAAGTTCACATTATTTTACATCTAAAACACGTATTTACAATACATTTGGGTGAATACAAAAAATAGAAAAAAAATTTGGGAAAAAATTTGGTAAAAAATGGTGATAATTCCTCTAAATATCGTTTAAAGTCATTTGTATTGAACTAATCATACTTTTTATATTTTTATCGTTAAGTTCACATTATTTTACATCTAAAACACGTCTTTACAATACATTTGGGTGAATATAAAAGGTCGTAAAAAAATTTTGAAATACAGGTGATGAATCCGCTAAATATCGTCTTAAGTCATTTCTATTAAACTAATCATACTTTTTATATTTTTAACGTTAAGTTCACATTATTTTACATCTAAAACACGTGTTTACAATACATTTGGGTGAATACAAAAAATAGAAAAAAAATTTGGTAAAAAATGGTGATAATTCCGCTAAATATCGTTTAAAGTCATTTGTATTGAACTAATCATACTTTTTATATTTTTATTGTTAAGTTCACATTATTTTACATCTAAAACACGTATTTACAATACATTTGGGTGAATACAAAAAATAGAAAAAAAATTTGGGAAAAAATTTGGTAAAAAATGGTGATAATTCCGCTAAATATCGTTTAAAGTCATTTGTATTGAACTAATCATACTTTTTATATTTTTATCGTTAAGTTCACATTATTTTACATCTAAAACACGTCTTTACAATACATTTGGGTGAATATAAAAGGTCGTAAAAAAATTTTGAAATACAGGTGATGAATCCGCTAAATATCGTCTTAAGTCATTTCTATTAAACTAATCATACTTTTTATATTTTTAACGTTAAGTTCACATTATTTTACATCTAAAACACGTGTTTACAATACATTTGGGTGAATACAAAAAATAGAAAAAAAATTTGGTAAAAAATGGTGATAATTCCGCTAAATATCGTTTAAAGTCATTTGTATTGAACTAATCATACTTTTTATATTTTTATCGTTAAGTTCACATTATCTTACATCTAAAACACGTATTTACAATACATTTGGTTGAATACAAAAAATAGTAAAAAAATTTGGGAAAAAATTTGGTAAAAAATGGTGATAATTCCGCTAAATATCGTTTAAAGTCATTTGTATTGAACTAATCATACTTTTTATATTTTTATCGTTAAGTTCAAATTATTTAAAAACTAAAACACGTATTTACAATACATTTGGGTGAATACAAAAAATAGAAAAAAAATTTGGGAAAAAATTTGGTAAAAAATGGTGATAATTCCGCTAAATATCGTTTAAAGTCATTTGTATTGAACTAATCATACTTTTTATATTTTTATCGTTAAGTTCACATTATTTAACATCTAAAACACGTCTTTACAATACATTTGGGTGAATATAAAAGGTCGTAAAAAAATTTTGAAATACAGGTGATGAATCCGCTAAATATCGTTTAAAGTCATTTGTATTGAAATAATCATACTTTTTATATTTTTATCGTTAAGTTCACATTATTTTACATCTAAAACACGTCTTTACAATACATTTGGGTGAATATAAAAGGTCGTAAAAAAATTTTGAAATACAGGTGATGAATCCGCTAAATAACGTCTTAAGTCATTTCTATTAAACTAATCATACATTTTATATTTTTAACGTTAAGTTCACATTATTTTACATCTAAAACACGTGTTTACAATACATTTGGGTGAATACAAAAAATAGAAAAAATATTTGGTAAAAAATGGTGATAATTCCGCTAAATATCGTTTAAAGTCATTTGTATTGAACTAATCATACTTTTTATATTTTTATCGTTAAGTTCACATTATTTTACATCTAAAACACGTATTTACAATACATTTGGGTGAATACAAAAAATAGAAAAAAAATTTGGGAAAAAATTTGGTAAAAAATGGTGATAATTCCGCTAAATATCGTTTAAAGTCATTTGTATTGAACTAATCATACTTTTTATATTTTTATCGTTAATTTCACATTATTTTACATCTAAAACACTTCTTTACAATACATTTGGGTGAATATAAAAGGTCGTAAAAAAATTTTGAAATACAGGTGATGAATCCGCTAAATATCGTCTTAAGTCATTTCTATTAAACTAATCATACTTTTTATATTTTTAACGTTAAGTTCAAATTATTTAAAAACTAAAACACGTATTTACAATACATTTGGGTGAATACAAAAAATAGAAAAAAAATTTGGGAAAAAATTTGGTAAAAAATGGTGATAATTCCGCTAAATATCGTTTAAAGTCATTTGTATTGAACTAATCATACTTTTTATATTTTTATCGTTAAGTTCACATTTTTTTACATCTAAAACACGTCTTTACAATACATTTGGGTGAATACAAAAAATAGAAAAAATATTTGGTAAAAAATGGTGATAATTCCGCTAAATATCGTTTAAAGTCATTTGTATTGAACTAATCATACTTTTTATATTTTTATCGTTAAGTTAACATTATTTTACATCTAAAACACGTATTTACAATACATTTGGGTGAATACAAAAAATAGAAAAAAAATTTGGGAAAAAATTGGGTAAAAAATGGTGATAATTCCGCTAAATATCGTTTAAAGTCATTTGTATTGAACTAATCATACTTTTTATATTTTTATCGTTAAGTTCACATTATTTTACATCTAAAACACGTATTTACAATACATTTGGGTGAATACAAAAAATAGAAAAAAAATTTGGGAAAAAATTTGGTAAAAAATGGTGATAATTCCGCTAAATATCGTTTAAAGTCATTTGTATTGAACTAATCATACTTTTTATATTTTTATCGTTAAGTTCACATAATTTTACATCTAAAACACGTCTTTACAATACATTTGGGTGAATATAAAAGGTCGTAAAAAAATTTTGAAATACAGGTGATGAATCCGCTAAATATCGTCTTAAGTCATTTCTATTAAACTAATCATACTTTTTATATTTTTAACGTTAAGTTCACATTATTTTACATCTAAAACACGTGTTTACAATACATTTGGGTGAATACAAAAAATAGAAAAAATATTTGGTAAAAAATTGTGATAATTCCGCTAAATATCGTTTAAAGTCATTTGTATTGAACTAATCATACTTTTTATATTTTTATCGTTAAGTTAACATTATTTTACATCTAAAACACGTATTTACAATACATTTGGGTGAATACAAAAAATAGAAAAAAAATTTGGGAAAAAATTGGGTAAAAAATGGTGATAATTCCGCTAAATATCGTTTAAAGTCATTTGTATTGAACTAATCATACTTTTTATATTTTTATCGTTAAGTTCACATTATTTTACATCTAAAACACGTATTTACAATACATTTGGGTGAATACAAAAAATAGAAAAAAAATTTGGGAAAAAATTTGGTAAAAAATGGTGATAATTCCTCTAAATATCGTTTAAAGTCATTTGTATTGAACTAATCATACTTTTTATATTTTTATCGTTAAGTTCACATTATTTTACATCTAAAACACGTCTTTACAATACATTTGGGTGAATATAAAAGGTCGTAAAAAAATTTTGAAATACAGGTGATGAATCCGCTAAATATCGTCTTAAGTCATTTCTATTAAACTAATCATACTTTTTATATTTTTAACGTTAAGTTCACATTATTTTACATCTAAAACACGTGTTTACAATACATTTGGGTGAATACAAAAAATAGAAAAAAAATTTGGTAAAAAATGGTGATAATTCCGCTAAATATCGTTTAAAGTCATTTGTATTGAACTAATCATACTTTTTATATTTTTATTGTTAAGTTCACATTATTTTACATCTAAAACACGTATTTACAATACATTTGGGTGAATACAAAAAATAGAAAAAAAATTTGGGAAAAAATTTGGTAAAAAATGGTGATAATTCCGCTAAATATCGTTTAAAGTCATTTGTATTGAACTAATCATACTTTTTATATTTTTATCGTTAAGTTCACATTATTTTACATCTAAAACACGTATTTACAATACATTTGGGTGAATACAAAAAATAGAAAAAAAATTTGGGAAAAAATTTGGTAAAAAATGGTGATAATTCCTCTAAATATCGTTTAAAGTCATTTGTATTGAACTAATCATACTTTTTATATTTTTATCGTTAAGTTCACATTATTTTACATCTAAAACACGTCTTTACAATACATTTGGGTGAATATAAAAGGTCGTAAAAAAATTTTGAAATACAGGTGATGAATCCGCTAAATATCGTCTTAAGTCATTTCTATTAAACTAATCATACTTTTTATATTTTTAACGTTAAGTTCACATTATTTTACATCTAAAACACGTGTTTACAATACATTTGGGTGAATACAAAAAATAGAAAAAAAATTTGGTAAAAAATGGTGATAATTCCGCTAAATATCGTTTAAAGTCATTTGTATTGAACTAATCATACTTTTTATATTTTTATTGTTAAGTTCACATTATTTTACATCTAAAACACGTATTTACAATACATTTGGGTGAATACAAAAAATAGAAAAAAAATTTGGGAAAAAATTTGGTAAAAAATGGTGATAATTCCGCTAAATATCGTTTAAAGTCATTTGTATTGAACTAATCATACTTTTTATATTTTTATCGTTAAGTTCAAATTATTTAAAAACTAAAACACGTATTTACAATACATTTGGGTGAATACAAAAAATAGAAAAAAAATTTGGGAAAAAATTTGGTAAAAAATGGTGATAATTCCGCTAAATATCGTTTAAAGTCATTTGTATTGAACTAATCATACTGTTTATATTTTTATCGTTAAGTTCACATTATTTTACATCTAAAACACGTCTTTACAATACATTTGGGTGAATATAAAAGGTTGTAAAAAAATTTTGAAATACAGGTGATGAATCCGCTAAATATCGTCTTAAGTCATTTCTATTAAACTAATCATACTTTTTATACTTTTAACGTTAAGTTCACATTATTTTACATCTAAAACACGTGTTTACAATACATTTGGGTGAATACAAAAAATAGAAAAAAAATTTGGTAAAAAATAGTGATAATTCCGCTAAATATCGTTTAAAGTCATTTGTATTGAACTAATCATACTTTTTATATTTTTATCGTTAAGTTCACATTATCTTACATCTAAAACACGTATTTACAATACATTTGGTTGAATACAAAAAATAGTAAAAAAATTTGGGAAAAAATTTGGGAAAAAATTTGGTAAAAAATGGTGATAATTCCGCTAAATATCGTTTAAAGTCATTTGTATTGAACTAATCATACTTTTTATATTTTTATTGTTAAGTTCACATTATTTTACATCTAAAACACGTATTTACAATACATTTGGGTGAATACAAAAAATAGAAAAAAAATTTGGGAAAAAATTTGGTAAAAAATGGTGATAATTCCGCTAAATATCGTTTAAAGTCATTTGTATTGAACTAATCATACTTTTTATATTTTTATCGTTAAGTTCACATTATTTTACATCTAAAACACGTATTTACAATACATTTGGGTGAATACAAAAAATAGAAAAAAAATTTGGGAAAAAATTTGGTAAAAAATGGTGATAATTCCTCTAAATATCGTTTAAAGTCATTTGTATTGAACTAATCATACTTTTTATATTTTTATCGTTAAGTTCACATTATTTTACATCTAAAACACGTCTTTACAATACATTTGGGTGAATATAAAAGGTCGTAAAAAAATTTTGAAATACAGGTGATGAATCCGCTAAATATCGTCTTAAGTCATTTCTATTAAACTAATCATACTTTTTATATTTTTAACGTTAAGTTCACATTATTTTACATCTAAAACACGTGTTTACAATACATTTGGGTGAATACAAAAAATAGAAAAAAAATTTGGTAAAAAATGGTGATAATTCCGCTAAATATCGTTTAAAGTCATTTGTATTGAACTAATCATACTTTTTATATTTTTATTGTTAAGTTCACATTATTTTACATCTAAAACACGTATTTACAATACATTTGGGTGAATACAAAAAATAGAAAAAAAATTTGGGAAAAAATTTGGTAAAAAATGGTGATAATTCCGCTAAATATCGTTTAAAGTCATTTGTATTGAACTAATCATACTTTTTATATTTTTATCGTTAAGTTCAAATTATTTAAAAACTAAAACACGTATTTACAATACATTTGGGTGAATACAAAAAATAGAAAAAAAATTTGGGAAAAAATTTGGTAAAAAATGGTGATAATTCCGCTAAATATCGTTTAAAGTCATTTGTATTGAACTAATCATACTGTTTATATTTTTATCGTTAAGTTCACATTATTTTACATCTAAAACACGTCTTTACAATACATTTGGGTGAATATAAAAGGTTGTAAAAAAATTTTGAAATACAGGTGATGAATCCGCTAAATATCGTCTTAAGTCATTTCTATTAAACTAATCATACTTTTTATACTTTTAACGTTAAGTTCACATTATTTTACATCTAAAACACGTGTTTACAATACATTTGGGTGAATACAAAAAATAGAAAAAAAATTTGGTAAAAAATAGTGATAATTCCGCTAAATATCGTTTAAAGTCATTTGTATTGAACTAATCATACTTTTTATATTTTTATCGTTAAGTTCACATTATCTTACATCTAAAACACGTATTTACAATACATTTGGTTGAATACAAAAAATAGTAAAAAAATTTGGGAAAAAATTTGGGAAAAAATTTGGTAAAAAATGGTGATAATTCCGCTAAATATCGTTTAAAGTCATTTGTATTGAACTAATCATACTTTTTATATTTTTATCGTTAAGTTCACATTATCTTACATCTAAAACACGTATTTACAATACATTTGGTTGAATACAAAAAATAGTAAAAAAATTTGGGAAAAAATTTGGTAAATAATGGTGATGAATCCGCTAAATATCGTTTAAAGTCATTTGTATTGAAATAATCATACTTTTTATATTTTTATCGTTAAGTTCACATTATTTTACATCTAAAACACGTCTTTACAATACATTTGGGTGAATATAAAAGGTCGTAAAAAAATTTTGAAATACAGGTGATGAATCCGCTAAATATCGTCTTAAGTCATTTCTATTAAACTAATCATACTTTTTATATTTTTATCGTTAAGTTCACATTATCTTACATCTAAAA